>NW_027269261.1:19114380-19714380 GCF_023055355.1 Agelaius tricolor | reverse complement strand
TTTAGAGACAATATATCAATTGTCTAAGCATACTTTTTGGTTTACTGCAGTTGAAAGGTATTTATACAAAATAATCAGGGTATTTACATTCATTGCATATAACATTTCTTGGTCATATGCTCTCAGAAGACCCCAGTATGTAAATTCATTACACTTAGTAAAACTTTGTTTAACAGTGAGGAGAGGAAGAGTGTTATGAGGTCCCATTTATGATGGTAATAGTTGTACATGAAGATCTGGGAGTCAGTAATAGAAAAACAACTGTTTGTTCCCTCTCACATCTCACAGAGAGTGTTGGTAGTGCACTTTTTCTGCTGCTGAGACTTACAGAGACAGCCCTTCCTGATGTGCAAAGGAATAAATCCAGCTTGTCACAAGAGTTGCCTGTTTTGTGGGTAACATCTTACTGCTGATCGAATTTATTAAAACCAGGTACTATGGAAATAAATTCATCACTCTGCCTGTCACAGCCTCATTGAAGAAAAATCTCTGCTTTACACACATCTTGCTTCTAGATTATTTTTTTTCCCTTGGTGTTTCAAAATGTTGTGAAAGGATTAGACCAGATGTGTGAGGAGTTTGGTCACTACCAGCTGTTGCTCTTGATGAGCATTTGAAAATCACGTAGGCATTCTAATCGAGTATCTTTGCTGGAAGTCCGCAAGGAATTCTTTGTTACTCACACTGTTTTCTTCAAAATTTAACAGATCCTCATGGAATAATATTTAGGCTTTTTTGTTGTGTAATGTTTATAGTATTTGTTTTCATTCCCAGTCTTAGAAAAACTCTAGCTTGACCTTTTATCCTAGAGTTACTTGTTATACAATATTCTGCATCAGTTCAAAGTACAGTGGGATAAATTCATTTCAAGGAGGCAAATAGTTCACATGTGTTACTTGGATATGTAGCACATGTTTACACCCTATTCATTATTAACAGAGAACAGTAATTATGTGCTTGACAGCACTGGCAAAGCCTCACGGAAGCGTGGAAGTTGTATGTAAGAGAGACCACCATGCCCTTTTCATGTTCCTCATTTAACAGCGGTAATGAAAACTTCCCAAAAGGGATTGTTTCATCCCTCAACAGCAGAGCTCTGCACTGGTCGTATGGTACTAAATAACTATCCTGCTCCTGCAATGCTGAAGTCAATGGCCAGTTCGATTTCAGGGGAGGCAGAACAACAGATGACGGATTCCATTTTTCTCCATGTTCCTTTGGTTTAGTAAGCATTGAGTGAGATGGAGTCCTAGGAAGAAATCCCCAGATCTCTGTGCAGGATTCATCCCTGTCTCTGACTCTGCAGAGAGAAGTCTGCACCATAGCTAGAGCACAAGTATGAGTTGGCTGGTCTTACTCTACGTACAGTTAATGAAGCCACAATTTTGAACAGGGAAGCAGCCAGGCTCACTAGACTCCTTTGCTGGTGAATTCCTTACAGGAAAGAAAATTTATGAGGTCATTTGCTAGCAAGGAATTCCATTTCTACCTGCATTGCACCACAGACTTCTTGCACCAGGATCTGTGTTTATGGTTGCATTATTTGTGTGAATGGCTGCAATGTTTTCATTCACGAACAGCCTCGTAGGTGTTATGAATTCTGGCACAGCTAATTGATAAAGCAAGTAAAGATCATTGAGATTGCTCCTTATAGATCTGTGATATGGCCAGCACCATTTTTTTCTCTTGCCTGCACCATTTTTATATCTTCCTTACCTTTTAGAATGGAACAAAGTCACAAGTAGATTCCTGTTTTCTAGACATGAAAAATGCCAGATTTTCTCCTGGCACCTACTGGAACCTAAAATTTTAATACATGCCTCAGACTGCTCTCTCTCCTCTTTGATTTCTGCAATTTGGAAGTTCTTCCAAGGTTGGAAGCTATTCTAATGATAATATGTAATCCTGTGCCTATCCTGATAAAGACTGAGAAACAAGGATGCAGATCTCAGCCTGATTGAGACTGCCAATGTTCCACTCTATCCCTGCATGTTACAGTGCACTTTTAAGTGGATCAAAGTAGATATAAAAACACTGTAGGCTGGGGTTTGGGCAGTTCAAAATCCAATTCAAAGGTTCTGGCAAAGACCCAGCAGCTTCAGCCACTTTGTCCAGCGTAACAGCTGTGGTCCGCAAAACTGTTCAGTGAGTATTAACAAGGGATCCTGGGGATCCCTGACTGTGGAGTTTGTACATGCTGGGAATAGGGCTGACATTTCCTTAAGGTTCCAATATAAGAAACAGTGCTGTGGGACTTCCTACTGGAGATGAGCTCTCCAAGCAAAGCTCTCTTTGAGGCAGACCAGCTGGGCCAGCATCTGTTATCCCTTTCCCTATGAGCTTCTCTAGTGGGAAAGAGTGAAGCTGATGATGAATGAGGTGGATTGGGAATCAGGTCTCCTGAGGACTCTTCCAACAGCAGGATGCATGTGGCATGTGAGCTGTTAACAGGTGCTCTCTGAACTGGAGATACAGATGGCTCCATCTGTGTTTATGAGGTCTCTGAGCTCTGCTTGTCTCTGTCACATGTATTTAATTTCCTGTACAGCACTCACTTTAAGCTGTAAAGGTTGTATCTCTGTTGTTTTGGGAAAACACACTTGACAGCACCTGGTAGACCACATTCCCTCACCAACAGTGCTCTTGTGTCCTGGTAGCTCCCTATTCAGGTGTGCAGCCATGGCTTTTTCAAAATGCTAGGGACACACCACCTCCCTCTTCAGTTTCCCCTAGTGCTGGGCTGTCTCTGCTGGCACAGGAGTGCCAAATGGAAGAACTCCCCAGCAACTCTCAGCATGCAAGCTTGCTCCCATGAGCTGCTCCTTCAAAAGCAGAGCTTGAAAGTTGAGGCAGGCCAGTAGCAGAAATCTGTCTAATAACCAGTCACACGTGAAACTTGGATAATGCTGGTCAATCTCAGTGTGATTTTTGCCTGTCATTAATTATTTGAATATGGTACACTGGCTTTCACCTCCAGCTCCAGAAGAGTGGTGGAGGAGAGAAAATGGGGATATTATATAAGAGCTGTTGATTTTGCATATGTCATTCCGTAACCACTCACTTCACTTGCCACTATCTTTGTGTTTCTGAACCAAAACAAAAAGTGAGATGAAGGCAACTGCACAGAAAGAGGAAAATCTTGTTCTGGACCATTCACAAGCAAGTGTATTTCTGAAAATCGTTTCAAAATCACATGGAGCTTCTTAAGGTCTCATGGCTACTCCTCAGAAGAGCTGAATTCATGACAGCCACTCTGTACAGTGACTGCCAGACAGACAAACTACAAACCTACTGACTGCCAACAAACAGACAGACTGCCGACAAACCTACATCCCCATTACTGCTCAGTCTTTACATACAACTTCTGCCTGACCCACAATCTGCCTTTGACATCAGCTTTTCCCAGGACTAGACCTGGTCTGCTTTGCCCTGCATGCTTCAACACTGCAGAAGCTTTTCCCACCTGGTTTCTTTATTCACAGTTATATGGTGTCTGGTCAGAGTAACCTGAGCTGCAGAGTCCAGATGACTTCAGTCAGACTTCTCTGCTCCTCAGTATCTATTGCTTATCCATCCTTTTTTCAAGTTTTTCCTTACTTCAGCCTCATGGCTACTGAAGTCAGAAATCATAATCAAGAGGTTTCTGTAAGTGTCTGACAGTGCTAAATGACCTTGTGATATAAGTGGAAACCAAGATATTTCTCTCCAGAAAACAATGAAAACTCAGCTCAGGATCAGAGCAGCCCACCAGGCTTGCAGTTGTTATTGGAGGGTAAAACACAGAGGCAGAGTGCTATATCCCTAAAGTCAGGGATTCTGCCTCTACCACTGCATGTGCATCCCTGGTAAATGAAGCAGTGAAGATTTGCTAGTTCTCCATGCTGAAAAAAAGGTATATTTTGATTCTGAACACAGAGATATGAAAAAGTACTTATAAAATATTTTTTAAATAATAATTTGTTATTCTCAACTTCGCAATTCAGAATTGGCACATTTATAAAACAAAGTGAGTTCAGTGACATGATTCAGTATGCAGAGACCATTATGTCTTCCATCCAAATATCTTCTGAACCACTTCAACCTTTATCCTAATTGTTTGTGGAAAGACTGGAAAGTAGGTTAATTGCTTTGAAATGGAAATTTAAAAAAAAAAGAAAAACAACAAGTGGATTTGTTTTCTATATTTGAGCTTAACTTTTTTTCTGCTTTTTCCTACACTTCCAGGAAAATCTGAAATGCCAATCTTTTAAATTATTATATCACTGCCATAAAAATCATTCAAACAGTCTTCAATTTATTTGGTTGGCTTAGCTATGCTTTAATTCAGATATTGAAAACTGAAGCTCTACAAAAAGCAATCCCAGATAACAAACCACAGGCCTTTAAAATGACAATTGGCTTACAATTACAATTTTTTTAAGTACCTTACTATATGATGTACTAACTCAATCCTGCTGAGATCTTCAAATCTAAAATCTTTTCCAAAATCTAATATGGAGTTAGTGGGCCTGCAATGAATTATTTGTATGTTGAAAACATTATATCTAAAGGGAATCAGAAAGAACATGACCAAGACAACACAAGAGGGGAAAGAAAATGTGCCTTTCCTTACTGCTCAACGTAAAAAGAAAAGAAAAAAAAATAAGAATGTTATTCAACCATGACACTGGGATTCTTATTTTTCTTCTAGCTGGTATTCTTTGGTGACCCCACACTGGTAATATGGCAGATAGAAAATAAGAGAACTCTTTAAAAAATACCTGGTCTATGCCCCTTAGGAAGCTAGCCCCTCTCTAGCTGAATGAATGCTACTAGGCCAACAAGTTAACTAATAAAAGTACATATTTTTTCTAGAATTTCAAAGAAACAAGACTGTATGGTGTCATATGGGTTCATATATGTTTATGACAGAAGTAGTGGTTCGGTCATCCTCTCTGGCTTGCACATCACATGTCCTGTAATTTCTCTTTCTTCACCAAGACAGGAGTTTGCATCTGACTGCAGGATGCCTCTCAAGAGAGCAATCAGTGCTGGTACAGAGACACCAGGAGAGGGAGAAAGCAGCCTGTCCCTTCTTCTTTGTTCTATTATTTAATCAGCTTCACTATTAAAAAAAAAGTTTCATGTCTAATTTGAATTTACTTAGCTTTAAGTTTCCAGCACAGGTTCTTGCTAAACTTTTCTCTATTAGTTTAACAGAACTTTTAATGCTTTCTTGCCTCCTCTCTCTGTGAGCGTACTTACATGCTGTAATCAAATATTTTCTCATCAGTAGGCTCCTATTTTTTTTAGGAAAAGCATATTTTTCTTAATATTCTTTTCACTAAAACAGCCTGTTACTAAAACACACTCAGCTACAGGCCATCAAAGAGCTGTCTAATTAAGGAATATTAATTACACACCAGTTATGATAAAACATGCTCTGAACAAGTCTGCTGGGGGATCTAAAACTTCATCTTTACATTTTCGAAGGCAATTGCTCTGCCATTTGAGTTAATGGAATATTTTACTGGTCAGCCTGGAAGGTAGGCTTTATACATTTACCTCCATCTCCTCAGTGTTGCCTTTCACTCCCTTAAAAGGGGAATTCTCAGTGGGACCTTCCTCAAAACACTAACAATCTCCAAAACCTTCTCGGGAACATGATATGACCTAACTCAACACCAGTCTAGAAGATGCCCAATAAATGTTTGCAAGCCTGCAACAAACTCTGCTTCTAAAAGTGTGCTTCAGGCTGTGCTAGCAAAGGGCAGAGGAGATGGCAGGGGACAGGGCTGTGCTCAGTTCTGGGGAGTGACCCCTGCAGCACTGACTGCCCGTACCTGCAGCACCTGGTGCACGTGCAGGTCACCCTCGTCTCACTTTTCCCTGCTGTCCCAGCTCTGAAGAGCTCACAGAGCACTGCCAGAACATTCTTCAGCTGAGGTGCAGAGGTGCTCCAATTCTTTTCTTGTTCTTGGTGAACTTTAAGCAAAGAGAGTTTGCCTCAAAGGTATGAGTAAATGTTATGGATCCTAAGAGCCCATAGGAATCCTTCCAGGTTGCTTCCAAGGGTTCTTTCTGGTATATAGGGTGTCTGTAATGAGGTCATCCTAAGCACACCACTGGCCTGTGAGCTGACACTGCTCAAACTCAGCTGATGTCAGCAGCTCAGTAGAGGAGTCTTCCTCTGAAGAACTGGTAAGGTTGGTTCTTCATGGGCATTAAGGTTTAGCTACATATTTCCCCATGTAGAATCAGCCTTTCTGTGATGACTGAGGCTCTTCTAACCATGAGTCAAGATTTAGTATTTAGTTATTGGTAATTCACTACTTAGTTATTGGTGATATACTAGTTCCAAAGCAAAAAGCTCCTATAAAAAAGAAAACCCTTAAATATTAAAAAACCCCACAACAAACAACCAAAATCAAATACATCCTTCGCAAACCAAAAGCCTGTAGAAAAGTAGAGGTCTAGAGTTCTCTCATCACTTGCTCTCTTACCAGACCATTGTGGTCACCATAGCTTAAGTTTCTTTCCATACAAAAATCCCAACCTCAGCTGAACTCTGTCTTCCTCTCATATAGTGATATAGAAAGGTTTATCTAAGGCTGATTCATTTACAATACTTTAAATCTTGAACATTTCTAAGAAGTAGTCATTTAAGGGATCCTCTTGAGGTCCATTAAAGTATGGAAATATTATGACTATGTTGTAAATGGGGAACTAAAGCACTATGAGTTAAAGTGATGAAAAAATATGCTCATAGAGAAGTGAATATTTTGGAGCAGATTTTGTTAATCCGAGTCCAGCACCTCAAGCAAGAGAGCACCATTCTTAACTTGCTACTTGATGCTGAGATCCAAGTTGGTCTTTTTCATAAACATGTCCACATCCTTAAAAAAAGGCATAGCAATAAAAAGTAAGTTCACAATATTTCCCCTTTATGCTGAGGCCAGCACATCTGAACTGATTTTAATTTGTTGAAAAATTAAAAATACAGTCTTCCTTCTATTCAGAAAAATGAAGCTTTGAAACTGAGACAGAAACTTGATCTTTTGAGCACGGCTATAATGCTTAGAAAAACATACCATACATGACTCAGTACAGTTTATCTCTGTATTCAAAGGTATGCACTGGTCAAACTCAAATGACTCTGCTTCACATTCATGCATGATAAGTTTCTGCTTCAGTAACCATGCTAAATAAGTTTAAGAAATGAGACTGCTGAGCCTGGTTTTTAGTTTGCAAAAAATACCCAAGAAGTCAGTGAGTGTGCTTTTCAAGAAATTTAAAATAGAGTTCACCCAGAAATGGCAATAGCATTTATCAATTAGAATTACTAGAAGAGAATGTTTATGTTAAATAAGCAATAAATATAAATATTTCCAGAATTGCAAAGGCCAAAGTTCAATATATATTCTCTTTAGAGCTAGTAACTTTCATGGAAATGTACTTTCCAAGAAAAAGTATTTTGTTCTGAGTCTTTGGCAAATTTCTTTTTCTAATCATAAGTGCGCTTACTCACAGCTGTAATCCTTTAACATGTATCCTGAGAAGTAAATTCTCAAACTGGATTTAGGCACATAAGCCTCCAACATGTCACTCAAAATGTAGATCTGCCCATTTCAATTGATGTATTTTTCTCAGTAAATATCCCAAATGTTTAATATGCTCCAAGTACCCTTAGTTTCATGTAAGCCACCCCTAGGAGGTGAAAGCAGCAGAAAACCATATTGGTTTTCTGCCTTTTTCTGGTGGCTGGCTCATGATGTGCAGTCTCACCTCCATATTAGGCAGAGGATGAACCTGATGACACATCCCAGGTAGGGACACAGTGCACTGGGCTATTTGGGAAGCAGAAGACAATGGCAGGTACCACCACCTTCACTCCATCCAGTAGCCATCTGCAGTGGCAGTCTGATACACCTTGATTTTCTTTTAGTGTTCATTTTCTTAAAGCTTTCTTAAGTTTTCTTAAGTTTTAAGGTTCATTTTCTTAAATCCTAAGGAAAGAGAGACAACTAAATCCCAATGAAAGACAGAGTTTCATTTAATAATTTTGTGTACCTTTATGTATTGTTAAAAGGTAAACTGACTGTTCCACCTTCCTTGTTGACTGCAGATGCTCTTTCTTCCCATTTTTCCCATTTCAAACCATTATCTTGGGGAAATTGCCTGTATCAATATTAAGCCAGCAAGAAGAGGTAAATTTTCATCTCGAAAAAGGCTTTTAAGTGTTTATCAAGAGGTATCTTAACTGGTTTTGTCAACAGAGGGGAGGTGGTGATGGAGGAAAAGCAAGTGTTGCAGGGGGACTTTAGGGGTCTGATTGTGTACTTGGGGGCAAAGCTTCCAATTCAGGCAGTCAGTGCATACAGGGAAGGGTGGCCTCAGTGACACTTCACTTCTGAGCATTTGCCACTAGACAGAGGTTTCCTGGTTTTTGCAGAGCTTATTTTTACCTGTCTTAGGGTGCATCTGCATGAGTAAGTACAGACATTTATATGCTCACCCTGCCTAAGCTCCACAATAGCTTTTGGAAGTCACAGAGTCATTTAATGTGATCTTAAGACTGCCCCTGCATCTTAAAAGCCTGATTTTGGTGGAGGACAACTGGGTGTGTTTTCATTTGGTAGTAAGAGATGAGGAATGAGGTTCTCAGAGTATGCAATAGCTGATTTAAAATATATTGGTGTTATACAAACTTTCTTTCCCTTAGAGAAAACCTCTCATTTACTGTGACCACAGAGCTGACAAGGGGAGGGCTTGCAGCCTCGTTTACCTTGTTGGAGGTTTTGTGTGCATTCATATCCTGAGCCTCAGGGGTGGAAGTGGGCCTAGAATGCTTGTAATCCCTTTGCATCTTCCTCATAATGTCCTTGCTTGAAAGCCTCTTCCGTGCAGGAAGCCAGCATGGGTCTGCGCACAACTTAAATCCCACTTAAATTGCTATGGCTTAGAGTCCCACTAAAATAGCTCCTGGGCCTCCCCCACTCCATATGGGGATGAATTCCACACTTATAGAATTCCTAAGCATTTTCTCCCTTTAATACTCTTTTGCTTGCTGGCAGGGGAAATTAGCCTCTTCTAAGGACAATAGGACGGCATTTAGCCAGCACTAGTACCCAAGCTTGTTTCCCATTTTAACATTAAAAGCAATTTTTATTAAAATTGGTATGATTGAATGCAATAAAAACCTGCCTTGTTCTTGAGAGGACAAATCAGTGCTGTGATTCACTTCACTTACCGTAAGATGAATTACACGTGACCATGACTACTAGGAAGAAGAACTTACCAGAAACTGAAGTTCTGCCTGTTACACTTTGGAAATAATTAATGCTGGAGGTAATTTGAGCTTGGCTGGATTCAGTGGAGAAGCTAAAGCATATTGTTGTCAGAGTTCACAGAGTTTCAATCTTAGCCCATTGCTCCCCTTGCACTGCATCATGTAGAATATAGGAAACATGTATAACAAAAGCCTGAATTCACATGCATATCTGTGTGAATGAGTCAACTATGTATCACTTGTTCATTATTTTTCTAATACACAGATGGTTAATGGTCATCTTCACTTGTCCTTTCCTCATGAGATGACCTCTGCAATTAGTAAACCAATCAAACTAAGAAACAACAGTAAATATATGGATTTCTTTTTCCATGGGTAAATTAATCCAGGGTTGCATTAATTTATTTTTAAGATTTGAGATTTCCTTGAAATACTTCTTTTTTCTTATGCATGGTAATTCACAAAGGTAGTTTGATTTTCTAATGCAGACGCACTCCTTTGAGCACCTGCATGCACAGATATTTTTATATACATTAGAACAGTCTCATTAGAAAAATTTTTAGAAAATCCTTTTCTTCTGTAAAAGTATTAGTAACTCAGTCACATACTGATGTCCTGCAGCTCGGCTGACCAGTTTCAGACTACAGTTAATAAAAGTTAGAAACAGTTGCCTAAGCAGGTTCAAAAGTGTCTGGCAAAGCTCTGGAGATGGTGCCAGGGAGCTTTACGTGCTATAGGAAACACAGGAAGGAAGAAAAACTTTGGTTTGGGGGAGAACACATGAAAATCCCTTGGCAGTTCTATTCCTGCCTGAGCTTCAGCAGCTTGTCCCTGCACAGCACTCCATCACTGGGGCAGCTCCACTTCCAAACACCAGTGAGCGCAGCACAAATGGGATAAAAGAGAGGAAACCCAGCTGTCACCATGAAGTGATCAGAGCACACCAGGACTTTCACACACTTGACCTTCCCCAGTGTTATTTTTAATGTTGGTTGGGTTTTTTTTTTCTCCCTTGGCCATTGAATATGTATTAACTGTTATACAACACTTACCAAGTTTGTTATGTAAAATTCTAGAGATAAAACCTCAATCCAGGGCCCCCCTCTAAGGATTTTTGAACTTCCTGAGGGCTCTGGGAGCACATCCAAGGATTTTTTATTGTTCCCAGAAGATATATAGAGATTATTTGTCATTTGAAGAATGTGTGTGAGAGTGTACTGGGGGGCTCTACTGAGCACACTATTGTGTTGCCTTCCTGGGGAGAAGGTGGGATTCAAGGGTGACCTAAAACAGATGTTGATAAAAGAGGGAAAGGAAAAAAATCAAAGAAAGAAAAAAGAAAGGGAGACAACCCTTGAGATCAGCTAAGGATTACCAACATCATTGTCTTTTTTATGAGGGTGCCTTTAATATTACTCATCTGCAATAAGCTCCCATAGACCTTATAGGATTTCTTTTATTTTTGTGTATTAACAATACAGCAGCAAGGAGCTGACACTTGTTTTCCATATCAAGCAAAGTTTTATAAGTCATTTTTTCTGGCTATCACCTCAGCTCACATTTTACACTGAACAGTAATTCTATTTTTATGGACACTTTCAGATACTTTATTTTTATGGAGTTCCTCCTTAAAAAAAAAAAAAATCACATATTTAAGGGTCTCTTGGTGACCAGTCTCATCTTGGACATTGAACCTATAGATTCACAGGTGCAGATATCTGCTGGAGCACTGAATGCCTCTGAAGAGTGAAATCTTGGCCACGCTGAAATCAGTGTGAGTTTTTATAGTGTGACCAGCATTTCACCCTGTGCATTCTATATTTACCTCATCCTCAGCTGCACCCACTAGCACTCTATGTTGACCCAAAAGGTCCACTGCTTTTCATACTTACCCCTGTCTGGTATGCCCAGAAGAGCTGGTAACTAAGTAACATTTTCCTTTCTGGTAATTTTGCCTTTTTTTTTCTTTTTTCATCTGGCAAATACTAATTTTTTTATCTTATTTGCTGGCCTGGATTGTGGGCAACTGAAGTGGAGCCAAGGGGTATAATTCTGAAATATCAGCATATTGTCACAACATCCCAGAGAACTCAGGCTCTCTAACCACCTCTTTGGGTAATGGAATGACTATTTTGGGGACAACATGCTGAAATAATGCTGGAGTCAGTATAGTAACAGACTTTCCAAGGCTTTAATAATCACATTGGTGGCACAATGGTAATTTGTATTTGCTGTGATATATTTAGAATCTGGAAGAGTATTATGAAACAAATTTCCATTTCAAGATATTTGGATAGAACAGCCTGTTAACATCATTTTAAATCTTAAGTGTACAGTGCCACTGTTTCCTGAGCTTACTGTGATTTGTTGCTACATATTTAAGCAAAAGGCATTCAGTTTTACTGAAAGTGGAATCAGATCCTGGATGCTGGACTGAAGTCAACCATCCCAGGGTGACTCTTGAGATGTTAGATAAGCAGCTTTTTGGAAGGCAAGAAGAAACAAAGAGAAAATACTGGAGGTCAAAAAGTTATAAATGCTCATTTGAGGATATTTACATTAGCAATGTTCCTTTTGTGTATCTGCAGGAGGGCTGCTGTATCATATCAGGACAAACATGACAAAATCTCTATCAGTTCAAGTCATAGCAGCATTTATGGAGTTTTGAGGGATCTGTTTCATGTGAGGAGTGCTCTGAGCAACCATTGGCAGCTGGGCACATGCAGGGTGGTACTGCTCTCAGGACACAAACTCATCCATAATTTCTGGTTCAAATTGCATGAGGCCCTATTATCAAATGTGATGTAGGACTGCAGGGGGTCTCACAGCAGCAGCCTGCCCTCCAAATGTTGAGTAAAGAAGATCATCTATGCTCCTCTTATGATGGAAAACTCCAGTTCCAGAGACAGCATGCCAAGACTCACTTTGAGTCTCAAAGGAGTGATACTGAAACTCTACTCTTGCAAATGGCAAAAGGCAATCATAGCAATTATGGCACTTATCTGAACTTCCACCTTTGTCTTCTACCAGCTTCTAAAACAAATGAGGACAGACTTTCACTTTTTACTTGAGAGTTTTTATTTTATTTCACTGCATTAATATTTTAAATATTTCTCATGTGAGACTATACAAAATATTCTGGATACTCTTGCTAGAATATTCTTTTTTTCTGTAGTTTGTAGAACTTCCTCATCAGAGAACTGTCTTTTGATCTTTCTTCATCAGCTTTTAACTCATTACCCCTTTTCTCATGTTTTTGGTGCACAAGTTGAAGTTACACGTGCTACAATCCTTATCACAAGGAAAGTCTTTGTGCAGTATGCTGGGGTAGCAAAACCACTTGCTTCTGGAACTGATGTCTCACATGCCAGTTCTTGCAGTGGTCAGGGGAGGAGATTAGTCATCTCTCCTGATCCAAATGCATTAAGCTTTTGAAGTTGTTTTTCCTCTACCTCAGCATGATTCTTCTCTATCCCCTTGTTTCTGTTACCCATCTGGCATTGCTCTATCCACCTCTTCTCTGTGAGTTTCCATTTCCTTAAGTCACAAGCTCCAGAAAGTGTTGAGTTCCAGTGTGCTGAGCCTCCTCTGTGCTGATATTTGGGAATTCTGAAGCCCAGTTGACATCATGTATTGGGTATACTAATGTCCTGAATTTTCTCTTCCTGAAATAAAGAAATCTTGGTTATGAATCTGTTTGTTTCACTTTCTGTGTAATTTAAGCTGACTCAACTTGTGATCCATTTGATCCAGGGTTATTTTCTACGATTCGTGCTTTCATAATGTCACAACTGCTTGCAAAAACAGAGTGGCTTTTGTGCTCATCTTTTGACTTATGCTGTATTTGCATTAAGGCCCTTGGCTCTAGCATCGGGGCTGGAACCCGTGAGTCTCTCCTTTGCTGTGGTCCCCCGCAATGTATAGCTGGGGCTCGTGCACTGCACTCTGCACGGTGGAACAGGGGAGGTTCAGCTCTCACAGCGGGCATCTGTCTGCTGCCTGGCAGGCACAGCCACAGAAAGAATGCTACTTCAGTTCTTCCCTGAAAGAGATAGCTTTCAAGTGGCAGCTAGATGCTTGTCTTGGCTACCTGATATCTAGGCTTTCACCCAACAGCTGACATCAGCTAGAGCATGGAAATTGCAGATTCAAATATCAATGCGTTCTTCCGAAAAGTTTCTTAGATCTGTCACTCACTTTTTCTCACTGGTCTGACAGAGCCTATTTGTTGACTCTGCAAGTTATGAAGAAAGGCCCACTTATTTTCTCTCACCATTATATACTGAATGCTTAATGTTGTTCAGTCATATTCATGCAATTAAAAAAAAACCCCACATTGGAGTGGTCCTTCATCATGCCTGGCAGAGCACATTATCACAGTAGGAGCCACCAACCAGTGCAGTAACATAAATGTCATGTAAATTGCCATTTTTGACTGAGCAGAAAAGTTTTCCAAATTTGAAGAAAATCTGCACCTAGTTTTTCTGTCCTCTGAATAAATCATTATATCCGATAATTTTGTTTTGCCATCCTTTGGCAAATAATAAGTTCCTTTTTCTTATTGGGCCTCTGTGATTGCATCTATGGCTAACAAAGTGAGCAACAAGAGGCAAGGTTTCTGAATGCTGCTTTCCTGTATGCAGGATTGTTGTACTGCTCCATAGCACAATAGAGTCATCTCTGACCAGCTTTTTTGGCCCAAGTTGTTGAGCCATCTCCCCCAATGAGATTTGGATGGGTGCTTTTCTCCCTCCTATTTGTCCACCAGGACTAAAATATATTTTGCAATTTGGAATATGCCAGCTTTATCCAGATTTGGTGACTAGTATGTCTTTTTGGCAAACAGTTGACAAGGATATACACTTAGGATGCTGGGACCAGTGCTGGGAAGGAACTGGAGTGGAATCCTGAAAAACAAGGCTTAGGTATTCATTAAATCCTACCAATATTATTGAAAATGTATCATTTGTAATAATGAAAGAGCTTATTACTATGAATATGAGCAATTCTATCACTTGAACCATTCATACTATGAACCTGAGAATGGACCTGAAGAAAGAGTAGACCTAGACATGTTTTGCATATGAAATATACTTTTTAATGTGTTTTCAACATATAAGTGATCTATTTCAATTTCACAGCACTGTAAACTGCTTTACAACTTTGTCCTGTTATAAAATGATTTGTGACAATGGGGATCTCTGATTGGCTGGCAGTGATGTCATGCATGTGTCAATATTTCTCATTAAAAGCACAGGTATGACCTTTTTACCTTGGAGTTTCCATACCATAATAGCTATAAGGCACTCATGGTTAATAGATTTCTGAGGGATTATTGCACTCTTTGAGTAGCTGAAGTCACTTGGCTTTTGGCTGCTGCCTCATGCTGCACCTGAGGTGTGTGATAATCCCTCAGAAATGCACTGCTTGTGGAATCTCAGGCCTTAATTATAAACATTAACTGAAGTCAGCTACACATTAACTAGCTTACCCAGATGTTTCTGTACCTGATGGATGGATGTTATGGCTGATGGAAAGAAATCATGCAAAAATCATTCTGGTGGCTTCATCTTCCATGGAAAAAGGGAAGGAGAGCAAGGCAATTGCACTACTTACAAGCAAGAAAATGGAGACTTCTTGACTGTAGGAGGATGCACAAGAAAATTAATTCTTCCTTCTTTTTTGGGGGAGAAAAGTGTCTGTTTGAAATTCTGAGGGTCATCACTGCTCCCTCTTTGCTCCGTCCTCTACATTGCACTCCACCTGGAGCTCCCCTCAATGCAGACCATGGCCATGCTGCTGCCTTCTGTGCACTCCTAGGGCTGGGATCCTTTGGAAACAACATCTTGGCAATGATCTTCTGTGATCCAGCAGAGACAATTTTTCCCCCATCAAGGAAAATACATCCCTTCGGAACTTAACCCTCTTTTTTTCTGACTTGTTTTTTCTTCCCTCAGTGTTTTTAAGTACTAAAACTGCTCTAAGAGGTCTGTGATATTTTTTTGATAGGTTGGCATTAATAAATTCTAATTTTCTTCATTGGTTTCTTTAATTTAAACAGTAATGAAGAACAATGGGAATAACTCTCCTCTTATGTGTTTTGGGGTTTTTTTACAATATTTTCCTTTACAATATTTACCCAGACTGTAAGATTCAGGTTAATTTTAATTTATCCTAGAAATAAAATAGAAATAAACTCCTAGAAAAAGTATTCACAACAGGGAATATCTTGGACAGGGAAAAAAACTTAGAGTAGCCTTTCAGCTCCAGTCCAAACACTTGGCTGGAATTATTTGTAAACCCACTCTAAACCCACTCTAAACTCCTAGTAATTGATATCTGCCCTAGTGTAATGATATCTACACCAGTGCAATAAGATTCATGCACAAAAATTACAGCCAAACATTAACCTAACACCTGCATCTTTTACCAATAACTTGCAGAAATTAGGAGTAAAGGTTTTGCAGATTGCCAAGAATCCCTTGACATTAAGGAAAGCCTCAATGGCCCTGCTAGGGCACTTTTCCAGATGTTTTGCTTGGGAAGCACGATACATCTGTGAGAGGAACTGAGGTGTAGTTATTTGGCTTCAATCAGTATTTGTTTTCATGCTTAATTGAATGTTACTTAGAGGGTTGATATCAATGCTTCCATAATATTAATAAAGTCATAGCTAAATGGGCTGCATTTCTAAATAGTAAGTCTTTGTGCTTCCAAGTATAATGCAGATTAATTTTCTTTTTTTTTAATGAACTTGAAAACAGATATTCCCCTATAAGCATTTCAATGTATAATTGCCCTTACACTTTTATAAACACCCATAAAAGATTTGGAAGAAGATTTTTAATTCAATGAACCAGTTGCTGAATTTTATTAAATTTTATTTATATGGGTAAACCTTAAAGGTGATTGAAAAATGACAGCTTTGGTCTGATTTGCTCTGTGTGTCAGTCATTCCAGCAAATGCAGCATGTAAGGGCAATGTAAAGCTGTATGTTTTAGTGGACTTGTCCTGCTGATGCACTTTTACTTCTCAGTATAAAGAGACTGCTCTGTGATATCAAGAGAGACCACGGTGTGCAGAGAAGATGCTGCAGAGCTGATTTATTTCATACTTGGAGAAAGGGCTGCATATGAAGGCAGTAGCTGCAGTGAGGGGAAGGAATGGATGGCACTAAAAATGAATGAAAGAAAAGGCATCTTCCTGTTTCTCATTCTGTGAGCAAACACAGGATTTCTAACCTCACCAGCTGGAGACAGATTACATGGGCTGTGTGATTATCTTAATGGCAAGACAGCACTTTTTACTGAATATTCTTAGGTCCTTTTAGGCCACATTTGTGTATGAACCCCATGGGCAGGCAAATGAGTCTCTCCTTTCTGGTCTTTGTCTTTGAACTTGGGCACTGACACATACTTGGAGAAATTGCTGTGCAGAAAGTTTTGCTTCCTAAGGCTGTTCATCTCCCATCAAAATCTATTAGTGGGATGACCACACTTTCTTTTCTTCTGGACTTGCAGTTTTTGGGTTTTTTTCAGTTTACTGTTCCACTGTAGTCTTCGTCTGGGAATTTGGCAAAAGAGGAACCATTAAAGGAAGAATCAGGAATGTCTCTCTCTGATCCCAACCTCTCCAGGTTCCAGGCAGGACAAGAGAGGAGAGATAGAGTACATTCCTAGGGATGTGCAGGGTCTCTGCTTTGTTACTGAAGCCCTGGTTCTCCTTTTTCAAGCAGCACTGCCTCATGTGAGCTGCATTAGCAAATTTCCTACAATGTATCCTTTTAGCAAGAAATCGTACTCAAGTACTCAAGTTCTTTCTAATTGTTATGAAACATAATGATCATAATTTTAAAGAAAAAGTCATGCCCTGTTTTGTTATCCATTCTGTGCCCTCTTTCCTCCTGCCCATGGAATACACTGCCAACATTCTGCACAGAGTAATGCATTAGCTGTCTCAGGGTTTGGGTGAAGAGCACTTGGCTGCAGCTGAATCCTTACAGGGATTTTGAATTGCTGGTGAGAAAAAGGGGATGCTTTAAAAAACCACACTCAGCCTTCTCCACGTTGTTCTAAACTTCCTGGTCTCCTGGCAAGTCAGGGTACCATCAGTAGTGAAAATACCTTCATTCTTCTGTATGCAGTAGGACACCTCCTTTTCTCCTCCCACCCAGGCACAATGACTAAAGCAAACTACTCTTCCACTTTGTTGTTTTGGGTTTTTTTTAAATCTGTCAAGAACATAAGGAATGATGCGTCAGGACAGCCCATAAGCCAAGCCAGCTCACCATACTGTCTCCAAGAGTGATGGACAGTAGGATGTTCAAGAAAAAGTCACAGAACAGGCAGCCATACCAGGACATACATAATTCATAGTGCCTCAGGATACTCTCTCAGAAATTTGTGGCTCAGGGACTTGCCGAGCTGTTTCTAACTTCACTGTAACTTTTTCGTGAGGAAGACACAATGACCATGGTATTTACAATGAAGATGAAGCATGGATTTTTACAGTGGCATAATGATGATTAATGTTTTCTATTTTTTCTTAATTATTCCTGGCCTTTCATTTGTTTTTCATTTTGTTCTGTTTGTTTTTTTTACCATCAAATGTTGAGGTAGAGTTTTGTAGATTTTTTTAAGGAGTTATTTGTTCCAAGGAATACTTTTCCTATGTACTTTGCTTTACATTTCTTTAACCTGAATTTGATTTGCTTCTTTATCTGCTGGACACTTTTATTAATGCACTTTTGAAACTGTATCTTCCATACAGTTCTATAAATATTATTGACTTAATCCTTGCAATGCTTATGTCAGTTCTTATGTGTAGTAAGAAATCTGTGAAGATCTAGACTCTGTTTTACCAAAATTCTCCTTGAAGTCATGTTTTACATGGACAAGTCAGCAGTAAGACTTTTGGCAGGCATCACTGGAATATTTTTAGAATTCAAGTGGTTATCTTACTTTTATAATTGGGAATCAGAGACAGAGCATTAGGCAGAATTTGAGCAATTGAATATTATCCTAGGAATTCATTCCATTACTTTGATGTTTGGAAAAGGTCTTTTATGAGCCAGTTAGCAAAGTGTGATATTCTTACAGCAAGACACTGAAGAAATCACTCTAAGGGTATGAGTGAACACTTGAACACACTACCACTTTACAGTCTCCAGCACCTTCTCATTATTTGGAAAGAACAACTAAGTAAATAAGTAAATAAATAAATCAGCCAACACATCCATGAGATCATAGTAACAATTTTTTTTAAAGTCCTCTGTTTTATAATTTTGGTTTTGGCCTTCATTTTCTTTCCCAGCCAGCTGCAGCATTTCATCTTCTGAGGAGCACAACTGTCATCCAAGAGCTGGGTGCCATTGTGCTAATGACTCCATAAACAACCACACCAAGTCCTGTACGATAAATTTCCTCCTGATTAGTTAAACAGAAATTATATCATGCCAGCAGAAGGAGTTTTTGTTGACACAGCATGTCTGGAGACACTGGTATATTTTCTTTTATTCTGTGAATGCTCAGCAAGTGGAGTAGTGAGAATGACAGAAAATCGGTTGATATTACTCAGTCTTGATGATCTTTCTTACCTTTAGCTTTTGTCCTTTATATATATATATATATAATTTTTAAAAGAAAACTTCTATTACACAGCCAGATTCTGTCTTGTAAAAATGAAATGGAATTGAGTATTTGAAGGGCAGAATATGAAAATATTGTTAGATCCAATCACAATATGCTTTTTTTAGTCCATGATCCATTAGAGCTACTTCTGTGTTTCAAAAAGGAAAAAAAAGAAAAATTGTACTCATTTTAATATTGAGGTTATTTTACTTTTAGCCCTTGAGTTTTACAGTAAATGCACCGGTGGGTCACTTCTGTGTATTATTTTTATGCCTTTGTAGTAGTACAATTTCCATGAGCATGTTCATTTTATAGTGGAGTTTCCACTTACGGCTGTTAGTAAATCTTTCCACAGAAGCCAGGTCTAGATAAATGACTATTGTTAAAGAAATGTTACCGGCTATGATGGGCACAATAAACGCAGGAGAGGCCTGGCCTGTGGTTATTACTCCTGTATCAACTTTCCCGTCATGGCCAGAGGACAGGGCTAATTGTGTCTTCCCTTCCCCGCAGCCTCCACGCTTCCCTTTGGCCGGAGGTTTTCAGGGAGACACAAATGACACACAGAGGGGTGTAATCAGCTCAGACAGAAAATATGGACCCTTGGATAGACTGTCAGAATAGGATGACACGTGATAAACAGCAATTTACTGTAACAAGAATACAAATCCAGCATGCGGCGTCTTGGGCTCCGAAATGGTAATGGTTTTTCCATTACGTGTTTGGAACATTTCTGCTGTTAGCTAACTGCTGTAAGGAAAGCCCATGTATGTGAGCATCTGATCAACTGGATTTTACAGTCCTGTGTCATAGAGGGCTCTAATTACTGTGCTTTGAATATTAGGAAACTCAACACACTTTTAATCAATCCCATGGGCTCTGCTATTTCCATTACTTAGTCTCAATCCCTGTTTAAAAACTGGTACTGAGAATTTGTTTCACATACTCAGTGAATCCCTAAGTGCACTGCTCCTGAAAGCAGAAACTCACACTAAATCTGGATAGTTTATATACATTCTAAATGAAAACAGCAGAACAGTGGGATGACTGTGAGAAATTATGACATAAAGCTGATTCAAGACCCATTCAGACTCTCTCTCTTCAGCTGAGTGCTAAAGGGCTTTTATTTGTGTTCAAGTGTGTTATTTATGTAGGAGCAGACAGAGTCTATACATAACCCTCCACAAGGAGGAGTCAAGACTGTTTGAACATCCTCCAGTCCGACTCCCTTTCTCATCAATAGCCCTCTATTATCATATTAAGCTATACTGTTAAAATATGTGCAATTGGAGATTAAAACACAGGGAGAAGCAGAACTGTTAGAACAGTGGCTATGATTTGAGAGGAGGAACGAAAAGGGAAGGATGCAAGAAGATTTGATGTTAGTGTGAAGCATCCTAACATTTTCTGAGCTGTGTAAAATGAAATATGTTGAGTTTTTGTTCCCCTGTCATGATGATCCCCAGCTGCACCCAGGGACTTAGTAGTTCTGGGAAATTTCAATACTACTACAAAGTGTGACAGCAGATTAGGGGTGGATTCAGCAAAGCAAATAACCTTGTGATATGGTCTTCCTTAATACAAAATATGATTTGAGTTTTGGAATAGCTGTCCTTGGGTGATGTGCTCATTATATGGGATAACATTTTGAGGTGGCTCTTTTCTTGTTCCAACAGGAACAGGAAAGTTTTATTTCATATTTTTATTTTGTGCCAATTCTTTAAGTAGTTATTCCTCAGCAGCTGGGGGTAGTTCATTAATTTTTGACTGGGTACTGCCTCATGTAGAAAGTTCTAAGAGCATCAGCCACTTTCTAGAACCACTTCCAAAACTCAAGATATATTAGGAGAAAAATATCCAGGCATGTTCACTGCCTGTATACTTGAAGCCACATCTCAGCTGCTTAGAAGAAGGCTGTAAGATGATTACCTGAGTGAAGAGATCTTAAGGAATCATCACTAAAGGAGAAAAGAAAGGGACATTGCATTCAAATCCATGACCTCTCTGCTAAGGGCAACAGTTTTTACTAATATCTTTCCATATATTAAAACTTATCCTTTAGTACCCAGGCAATTCCCACCAAACCTGTCCAGAGTGACAATCAGAAAGCAATCAGAGGCACATTGGGTTAATCTTTCTTAGATTTGACAGCTGAAAAAATGCATGGTGATGGGACTGTATGGGAATATTTGGGAAGTATACAAGCAGCTGCCTTCCAAATTCTCCCATTCCAGTGAGGGGTTAGTTGACTTCTAGAATGCCAGGTTTGGTGGTCAAAATCTTGTAGGACCAGATTCAAGAAAGAAGAAACCAGAAAAACCAGAAACTTTCCTCTGGGTGATACTATTCCAACGCTCTGGTGGTCAGTTTGGATGGTGGTCTGAAGAAGCTGGCCTAGTTGAAGATGTCTCTGATCATTGCAGGGAGGTTGGACTAGAAGACTTAGCAGTCCCTTCCAACCCAACATATTTTATGTTTCTGTTTCTGGTTTTTATGCGACCCTATGACTCTGTGGTTCTATGAGTCTAAGTTTGTCCCCCAGACACAATTTATACCTATTTGCCATTTCAGGCTACAGAGAACAAGGGTGGATGTCTCAGTCCAAAGCAGTAACCTAAATTTGCCTCATGGAATTTAAAGTTAAATTTCCACTTGACTTCTCTGAAGTATGAAGATCAAATGGAAGTGTGGGTGTCTTATGGCAGAAAAGTTAGAAATTGTTGACCTGTTTGCAACAGATAAAGTTTTTTGGAGTAAATTACATGGAGGGAAGAGAACATGATTCCTACTGTCAGAAGCCTTACATGTTTTGTTCTTAATCAGATGCTTTTATGTACGAAACAGAATTGATGGACAGTTTTATTACTGCTGGTGTGTTTTCTTTGGAATATTTTTATATAGGACTTGCAGAAGAGACAAAGTGCTGTCATCCATTTTAGAGCTTGCTGTCTCATTTCCTACTTTCTGAGTAAAAGCCCTAGTTGATTGACAGTAATGAAATTTGCAGAAGTTCTGATCTGAAATGAGTGTTTTGCTGTTGATAGCCATAAAATAGATAGATTATTTCTGGGAAGTATATTATCTTGGATATCTGGGCCTATTTCCTTCTGAAGGATGAATCCAGTACTGATATCTGTCATTCTTGGCTCTGAAGTGCTGTCCTTCATTTATTTTATGAAGATGAATATTCTTCAGTGCACTCCATTTAGACACATAATTTTTGTGAATCCATAGCCACCAGGGGATCTATCTGCCAAAATTAGGGATAATGAAAAGTAACAAGAGTAATTTGTAGAATTTCTGATTCAGAAATTTTCTCATTAAAAACATCTTTGTTCATCCCTGGTTTTAATTTAAATTCTAACTCACAGCTCATTAAGAGGAACAGAAAGGATTTCACTGAGCTTTGTGCTTGGTATTTATTGATCTTTAAGTGGGAAACAGAGGTCCTCAGGAAGCAAGTAGCGAAGCCAGGGAAAACATCTCTGTTTATTTGTATTCGTCAGCTGATCATTTTCACTTTCTCATTGCAATGCAGCTGATATTCTTCCTATGAATATCAAGAAGTTTGCTTTTGAAAAAGCAAATGCTGGAATATATTCCATAAACATCATGTAAGTTCTCGTATAAAGTTACATTTTATAGGAAATTTTACTGGCCTTATATCCATTAGCCAAAAATCTCAGGTGCTTAAGTCTGTGGAAAAATAAGCTACTGTCTGTTGAAGTTTCAATAAAACAGTCCAAAAAGTTGATGTTAAAGAAAAACTTACAAGCAAAACTAATATTATTTTAAAGACTCAAAGGATTTTTTTTCGTTTTTTGGTTTATATTAGACACGTTAGAATTCTTCAAAAGTTTATTTCTTTCAAGATCCTAGATATTTTATATTTTAATTCTCACTTTGAAGTTCAACAAAAACCTCAGTTCAGAAAGTTATCCTTTTTGTATTTGTTTTAAAGATTTTTTTTCATGTCTGTTTCTTGCTTGTTTCTTTTTTTCCCTAATATTTTCTCTAAATATATGCCACATAAATGGTGACATCCCCCTAGCTTATTGAGATAGATAGATAGATAGATAGATGGATAGATAGATAGATAGACAGTAGATAGATAGATAGATAGATAGATAGATGAAACCAAGATAAAAGATAAAATCAAATACTTTCAGGGATTAAATAGGGAAAATATTACGGATCACTGCTTTGGTATTTCTAGAACACATAACTGCTGAATGTTGCTATCTGATCACTGAGAGCATCTAAAATATCTTTAAATCTGCTTGTTTTATTTAATTACAGTTCAACTCACTTAAGAATAGTAAAAAAAATGGATATTGATACCAGTAATTTAGGTATCATTCATGGGTTGTGGAGTCAGTTTTTAGGATGCTATAAATGACCACTGCTTGCAAAAGGCAGTCTACAAAAACAACTGTAAAATGGCTAGCACATAAGCCTTCTGTATTATCATTCAGATCTCTTACACTGAAATTAGTAGAGAAAAATAAGAATTTTGGCAAACTCTTCCCTCTTGTAACAGGAAAGCCTTGTTTCTGCCAGTGCCCTTGGCAGAAAACAGAAATCAAACAATAACACAGGTTCTCTTCCCAAGCAGCATATTCCTGCTGTGGCAGCTCTGAGGGAGAGGGAGGGACAAAACACAATAAAAAAATCCATTTTTTTGTCATTGCTTTTCCATTACTTCACATCAGGCTGTCAGCACTCAGGGCTCAACAGCCTCGATGCCATTTTACAGAGATCTCCATCCTTGCCATGAATTGAGGGCACGTATTGGCCTTTACACGTTGTAACGTGAGTTATCTCAAGCCATTACAGCACTACAGATTCAGCCTTTTCCTGTGTTCCCCAAAAACATTACTCCTAAGGCTGAGCATCTTTCCTCTTGCTTCATGCCACAGATCTTTTGCACAAGGGTTTTGGACATATTTTGCCAGGCTGGGATGTTATTGGTTTTTGGTTTAATCAGGTAAAAACATTTGCCTTTGACTGCTCTCCCCAGTAGATCTTGCTGAACCAATTTTTTACTACATCATATTTATAACCCGCAACTAAAATGTGATGTTCACATTTGTGTTGCTAAAAGAGCATGAAAGCTAACATATGTATTTATCTTATGTAATTGCAAATAATTGAAGTTTTTAAAAGATTATTTATACCAGCAAACTTGGGTTTTTGTCCTGGTTCCCATATAACTACAACTCCCCTATCATTATGTAATGTAGAATCAAATATTTTCATTGGGAATTATAAAATCTAAAATAATTTAAATTACACATGTAAAATAAAGGAAATGTAATTTAATGAGTTCCATCTTTGGGACCCATTAATGTGTGTCTTCATGTAAGACCCGATCAAAGACCACTCAAATTAATAGAAAGAGTCCCAGAGATTTCTATAGATTTCAGATCAGTCCCTTGTTAAGATTTAATTCAACACAGTTTATTGGTTCAGAGTGGGTTTTATTCCCTATGAAAAATTTCAGGCAAGAAAACACATGAAAGAAATGTATTTCCATTTGCTGTGAAAGCACCTACTAGCCCCAAACTTACTGTTTTGTCTGTGTCTTTGGCAACAAGGAAAATAGTTCTGGTATTTCTAGATATCTAGCATATAATGTTAGATTATAAAGCCATCTTAGAAAGCCCTAAAATGGTCATGGTAAATTTGTTAACATACTTTGATGAAAATATTCAAGTATACCGTTTCTTCTTAAAATTATTATCTCAATTTTAGTGCTCCTAGGTGTTAATTTAAAATCAATACCTTTTTTCATGCTTTTCCTTCTTGTTTGTATGATTTCCATACTGATGTGCTCTGCGTTAGTTCTCCCAGGTTTTCAGGTTAGTAGAGAAGGTCCCTTATACTTTCACATGGACCACAGTGATGACAATTTCTTCCACATCTCAGTTGCGTACCTCAGCTGCAAAATCAGAATAAACCCACAAATCTCTACCTTTGAAACTTCTTGTCTCTCTGTTGATGTCAAAGATTTACAATTTCATTTGTAAGACCAAACACCATATGGGAATTTCTGTAGGTAAGCAAGACAGATAGGCTGTGAGATTCTTTGGTGTTGCCTGCTTTTAGAATTTAATGGTGAAAAGTCCTATCAGGCACAGGACAGAGTTCAAGAGCAGTTCACCATTATAAGGTATTAATGTAAAATTAATAAAAATGAAGCACAGGATGCCTCATTTACAAACATATTGGTGTTTCTTGTTATTCATGACTGTTTCAACTCAGCCAGGTCTGGATATTAAGCTGGCTTCTTTCTTGTTACCTTTCAAAACACTTAAAATCATGGACCAAAGAACTCCTTAAGCTATGCCATCACTGACAATTATTCAGTGGCTGTGATGTAGATATGACTCATAAATACAATGGTACAATAGATAAGATACAAGGATCTGGAATGTAAAAAGCAGTAATATTCTCTTATGTTATGTCGCAGCAATATAACATAATTTAGTTCCTTGTTTCAGCTCTGAAAATAAGGAACATGTAAAAAGTATTTCTCTGTTGGTTCTTAGTCTCAGATTACAGTACTGATAAGATTACTAATTATAATGGAAGAAAGGTAACCATTTTCTGGTAAGCAATTATCAAGTGTTGAGAGCCATTAATAAGGAGAAATATCTCAGCTCCTAATCTTTTACTGATATCTCAGACCAGAAAGGTGAAAGACATAGAATTAAATCCCATCTTTTAGTGTAGCCACCAGTAGTGCTTGTCAGTGATTTCTTAGAGAAAATGCCTGTGCAGTAACTAAATATGATACTCAGTGTTTTGGTACTTTCCATCTTACTGATATGCCTGCTACTGCACTCAAACAAACAGGACTTCTGATGGCTGCAGGCATAGACTCCATGATCCCAATGACATGATTTCAAATGCCCAGAGACACTCATGACTAAGTTAATGCTTAGGTTCTGATCTACTTTTATATTACCACAAAACTGGCTTCCCTGAAGTTGCTGGGGAGGGAAAGCTGGGAGAGCAGAATGCAAGAAGCTGGGAGGGTTGAGAGGCTCGCCCAACTGAGCCATTTGCAGACTGACCAATTTGTACCAAAACGAGGGCGTTCAAAGTTTTTGCTTGCTTTTGCAAAGGGTTGTGTATGTTTCCACTGACTCATGAAGAAGTCTGACTTTGGAGAGCTATTTTAAATTAAGGACAAGTATTCCAAAATACTGAGAATATTCAAAATTGAACTCGTCTACCTTCTGTAATAGCCATATTTTCCACCTCTAGAGAAGACTTGCTTCAGTTTCAAAGAGAGAGAAATAATGACATCCAATGGCATTTTACTTCCTCAAACAGTGCCCATGTTTGTTACATTCTTCAGCTTACCTGCCCAGGCACAAAAGCAGAAAATACTCAGGGAACAGACCACTACTCAGCATGGTTCAAACTGCAGATGTGTTCCATTTGCAAATGGTTGAATTTTCACTTAAACCTCTCCATTTGCATACTCTGCTCACTAGGCTTGCTAACAGAAGGCTAGAGATCCCAGTTTCCTGCTAAGAAGCTCAGCATAGTTATTTGTGACTTTGGCAAAAATATTGATTAGAATATTTAACTAGAATATCAATAATAAATGGCACTTATTTTCCAAAGAGTATAAGTGAATATTACATATATTTATAGGCCATACTTATGTATTTCTTTTTAAAAATGGGAAAGAAATCCTTCAAGTCCTGTATCCTGTCTATAAATGCATATCTATATGGTGTAAATGGCTATGTATACCTGCATTGTCAAACCCTTACTCTTATTTAGAAACATTTTTGGTTCTTGGCAGAAGAATTAATCATAAAAAGCTTGTGATGTATATGTTAATTAGGTTAGTCTTTTAGTTCAGCCTTCAAAATCTATCTCTCTTAGATTCTGGTTACTTTCTGTAACTCTTTATTTCAAAATCAAAGCTTTCCTTATTCATTCTTTGTCTGGCATTTTTCTGACCCAGAAATGTCAGTATTTCCATTCTGCTGTTCATACTCCTGAGGGTATTGCTGTTGTAGCAACACGTGGGAACCTGAGTGAGGGACTGACTTCCATCGTGCCAGGTACCGTCCGCACACAGAACAAAAGCTGGTTCCCACTCCAGGTCTTTAAGCTTGTTAAGTGCTTTGGGCTAAAAAGCTTTGAGTGGATATAAAATATTACAGCTCATTTACAAAATTTGTTTAAAAAGATAATCAGGTTCTAAAGAGAGCTGATTCAACAATTGTGTGTAGTAATATCTCAGATTTTACTGTGGCCCCTGGTGACTTCATAACAATATGTGCAACACTTAATCCTCACTTATACTAAAGCCAGTTTGCATTGCTTTTACAATGAAAAGCTTAAAGCAAATGCAGAAATGGGCCCAGGGGATGCATTCTGTTCCTGCTGCTGTGCCCAATGATAGGGTTGAAAAGAGATGGAGGCTTGGAGCAATTAGTTCTCCTCAGGCACAGGAAAGGGCCTGAAGAGACCAAAGAATACATCTTCTGCCCATGATTCCTTCAAGAGTGGCAACCTTCTCTCTTCTTCTCACTATCTTTTCCTGTCTGCTATGATGCTCTCTCTTCTGTGCTTGCTTTAAAGTTTCCACATGGAAAGACATATTCATCTGTCTAAACTGAACCATATAGAATTATTCAATTTATGAACATCTGGAGACTCCAGGAGATTTTCTGGAATTCTTTTCTAGCAAAGCTTTAATAGTTGTGCATGAAGTCATAGACATCCAAGGACTCTCAGACTGGATTGTGCTTAGCTCAGTTATTAATATCTAGAAGATAATAATTTAATACATTTATTAACCTAGTGGTTCATCTACTCTGCTCTCTCATTTCCTGCAGGAGCTTGTGGTTACATGGAGAAGTTGCCATGATGCTTCTCCAGAATATCCTACTAACTTCCATCAGACTGGGGTTTATAAATGTTTTGAGCCTGAGACTGTATGCTGGTGTTTTTCGCTGTCTTCAGTGGTTCTTTATCTCAATAATTTATCTAGTGTTTTTTGAACTTATGTAAAATCTTGGCATTCTATTGCAAAATTACAGCATTCTGTTGAAAAGAGTTTCATCACTTAATAGCCACATGCAGAGTGAACAAATAATTGTGCATTTTTACTTATTTCAGAACCTGCCATCTGACCAGTTCCTTAGGTTCCTTTAGCTCCTGTGCTGTGAGAGGTGATGAACCACTGGCCCCTCTTCACTGCCACTTTGAAGATCCTCCCTATGTCCCCACTCTCACTAAACCCCTGTTGCTGCAGCCAGCCCTCCTGCTGACAATGAAGTCACTGAGACCAAACCATCTCACAGAGACATGACAACTTCTGTTAGGACTGAGTCACTTTGGCAGAAGCAAGATACATGACCAAGACAAATTTTGGTAATAAAATTTTAACTTTTCATGTGGTTTAGGTTTAAAGAAAATTCTGTGTACCAAAGCTATCAATTACATTAAGTAGGTAATTGGGGTTAAAAAACACCAAACCAAACCAAACCAAAACAAAAACTCTACATAACCATTATTTTATCAATATTTCAAAGAGCATTTACTGCATCAGCAAGGATTTACAAGAGTGATGCTTAGGTTGGACCTCTGCTGCTGTTTCAAATCAAGTGAAACAGTTATGGTCAATGCCATGGCTCTCAAAAGCAGGACGACAAGGCACAGAAGGAAGCTGGCCACTTAGCCACCCAAAATATTATCTGTTTGGGACTCCCCACCCCTAAGTGTAGAATAGCTTGAGCATTAGGTATTTTTAATTTGTTATACTTAACTTGTGAGCAACTGGCTACTCTGGAAACTGCAAAGAGCCTGGGACTGTATCACAGCCTAATAAAAGCCTCAATAAAAGTTTTAAACTAGTTCACACATCTGTGGTCTGATGGGGGCATTACCTAATGTGTGCTGTTTCTGTTGTGCTCCCCGCTATCCCCTTTGTTGTCACAGGGGAAAATGTGTTTCTATGATGTCCCCCAGGCAATTTATGACCTTCTATGAGCCATCACCACCATCTTCAGATAAACCTCATGAGAATTTATTAGAGGGATATAGGCAATTCTCTGAAGGGCCTATAATTCTCACTTCTCAAGCTTCTTTGAAAGTGTTATAACCTACCTCCAGTCCATGGATACCTTCAAAGCAAGATAAAAATACATGTCTGGTATTTTTATGCCTTGGATAAAAGTAATCAGGGCAGTCCTTTGGGTCCACCCAGTGTTTTAAAATGTTTGTCCTTCCAAGTGCTATGGTTTCACCACACAATCTACAGAAATAAAGTCCATAATTAATTTCCAGTATTTGAAAATGGGGACATTTAAACCTCTTGACATCCAAGAGGGTGGGGAGCTCTTAGAAGCTCTGAATATCAGTATATAATGAAGTAGATTGAGCTAACAGTGTTGGCAACCCTTTCTTCTCATATGTAAAGGTGTTCTGTGTCCAGTGGGATTTATAGTGGGACTGCACAGCATTTGATGGAAAGAGAAGGTGTGTCTTTAGATTTTGCCCAACAGAGGCAGATTTTCAATGGTCAAAGGCTATAAGAGGGAATTCAAAGGTGCCATTTTTTGTTTTAAATGTAGCGATACAGCTCCTTCACTCAGCCCTTAGGCTCACACCTCAACATGTTGCATGTGCTTCCCAGGCATCATGCTTCCAGCATGGCAAAAAGACCCTGAAAAGTTGGACTATAAAACCACCCCGGATGCCCTTCATTTACAGAGCTTCCTATATTTAAAGACACATTTTAAAGATGTACAAGCTGCCTTCCTTTCCATTTTCTTTCCACTCAAAGGGAGTCATTACAGTAAAATGCTGAGGGGCCAAGGGGAAGCAACGTCTGGCCGAAATTTCCTTTGAACTCTGATGAAGAACATTTCCACTCTGTTTATTACTAAATCCACTGGCCATAGATGATCCAAGGCTCATAAACTCAGGTATGATGGAACTCTCCAGGGAACTATCAGAGAGAGAGAGAGAGAGGGAGAGAGAGAAAGAGGATCTGCATGTGGTATACGTGTGTGTTTGTGTGTGTTATTTCTCTTTCATCCTGGCTGTGAAAAAAATAGTGATCAAATGACAATAATTGTTCTGTGCTCTCAGTAAAGTAATGGTACATGGCAGATATTCTCTCAATGAGAAGAATGCTCTCTCAATGAGGAGAATGCTCATTAAAATATCAACATCACCTCTCTTTTCCCCTAGTTTTTTTGATCTCTCTGGAAGTACCTCCTTTATACTTTAGAGCCATTTCATGGATTACAACAGACTTTTCAGCAAATGTATTTCAGACAAAAAATCTGTCTGGCATCACAAAGTAAAACCAACCTGCCAAATTCAGGAGGAGGGAGAAGTCCTAATGCTTTTCTCTTTTCTTTTCTTTCTCTCTTCAGCTACTTTAATTCATTTCCTCACATAGGAATTCTGTTTCTCTTCTCTTGAAATCCTGGGCCATATAAGTTTCAGGTGAAAATTATTATTTTTAGTCCATCTTTATGTCAATGGGAGCTGAAAGATCCAATTGAGCAAGACTGAAAGAAAAGTGGCTGATGGTAATCCAAAACTCTGATCCTAAAAACCCCTGCTCAGTTGCTACTTCTCTGTAGAGATCTTTCAGCTTCATTAGCACAACACTTTCTATGAAATGCCTCTGACATCAGTCCAAAGAGGGAAATGTTCAGCTACTGGTAATGCCATTCCCTGTGGTAGGAGAGAAATCACAGTTCCCAAGGGGGTTTTGATGATATTTTATCCCCTGGATGCTAAATGCAAAGCAAACTATGAGGCAGAAATTGGCTCCTGGGTCTCTTTTTCCCACTGAGTACCACAGAGAGGCAGATACAGGAGAATCTCTCCAGCCTCACAGGAGCAGGGACCCAGTAGCCCCAAGGTGCTGGTGCTGGTAGGTGCCAACTGCAGTAACTTCAGACAAAAGTGGGAGCTGAGTCCAGCTCTCCTGTATTTCTGGGAATACTGTAGCTCCTGGATGTTATTTTAAGAACAAAACAAGACTCTACTTTGCCTTGGAAAGGGCAAACAGCATTCCTTTCAGACAAAGACACAGTTGATCCCCCTTTGACACAAAAGCTTCAGAGAAAACCTGAGTTCAGTCCAGGTCCTCTTCTCAGTGTCTTATTTGTGCAAATAAGAAGGAAATTTCCTGGTCAACATGCAGGTTGTTTTGGAGTGCTTCTTTGAAGCAGAATAGAATGGTCACTGAAGGGCAAGGCACAATCAAAACCTCCTGGAAGTTACTCACTGACAAGAATTTAAAGCTGATGCTCCAGGAAATGTTATTTAGATCTGCTTGGTACAAACACTTAAGAGAACAGGGTAATTTAAAGGGACTTAAATACATATCTTTGCTTAAAATCTAGCTAAGGACTGTGTAACCAAAACCCGAACTCTCTGGTCATCAGAAGTCCATACTTAGTGTGACTGAAAAATAAAAATGCCTGTCAATTGCTTTGTTTGTAAGCCTCAACTACCGCAGACTAAGCATTAGCAAAAGTTTCACAAGCTGTTTTGTCAGCTTTGATGTCAGTTTATAAAAAAAAATTATGAAAAAATAGAATATAAACTTTTATCTGCCTTGTCATGTCTTTATAATCCCCTGTTTGTGTTTACATGGTCTCCTGAAAATAGAAGAACCATTCAGAAAAGTGATTTACTCAAGCAGCTCCTTCCAAAGGTAAAGAAATAATAAATGAACACAAACCAAATAAGTTTAACACTTGCAGTTGCTCTTGTCAACAGAACAGGTTACAAAGAAACAGGGAGAGTTTATTCACACTAGTGTTTTTGCTTAGATGTGTATTTCCCTATTGCGTGTATGTTAAATCCTTTTCTTGTTGTTTGTGGAATAAAATAGCATATAACGTGGCTGAACACAGCATTTTATTATTACTGTAATTATGTCATCTATTACCATCATCTTAGCATCCAGTTAGGATTGGGACGTGCTTGGCATGGTTCAAACATAAACTAATGAACAAGTCTCTCATTTAACCAACATATGCTGTCCGCATATTGGTAAGATACAGGAGACGGGACTGGAACTCAGCTGAGATGACAGAGAGGGAAAGAGTGACGGCTGAAGGAATAGCCAAATATAATAAATACCTATTAAAATCAATAACAGCTTTTCCATCGGCTTAAGTAACTTTTGGACCAAATCCTAAGTGTACCATTTGGAGGATTTATAGGTTTCTTTTAATAGACACGAACAAAAGTCTTTTTTATTAAATTGTGCCTTTGCTGCTGTGGCTTATGGAAACGGCATGCATATCTCCTAGCAGTGTGACAGACCTCAGCTCTGACAACACTTGTGCATTTGTTCAGCTCCACGTGGTGAATAGGCTTAGTGTATGAAATTAAGCATGTGTACAGGGCTGAGGCTTTTCTTAATTGTACGATAATTTTATCTGGAGATGTACCAAATTCAGACCCTCTTTGCTCTGACATTTGTTTTCATTTTCAATCCTGAGTCTCTCTTTCTGGTCCCTTGAACTTGCATTTGTGTGTGGAGAGCACCGTGGGGAGCTGCACCCGGGCAGATCAGCGAGATGGAGTCTCACAGAGAGGCAGCATGGAGTGGGTGCCTCTTGCTCTTGGGCCTCACAACTGTATGGATGATGAAGGACCACCAAAAACAAGAAAGCTGAGTCTGCTGAGTGCTGTGGAAGAATGGCTATGCTCTGGAGAGTTTTCTCGACCTTGAATTTCAAGTAAGCAGACACATCCCTTGAGAAGCTTAAACTTGAGATAAAAATCATGTTTCAAAACAAGTTCATTTGGGTTCTCCTATTGGACAGGTTTAGATCACTGTGCACTCATCACGTGGGTTTTCCAATTTCCCTTTTCAGTCACCAAATAGACTCAGTGGGCTGAATGGACAATCTGTGTGCAGGGTCCTGTACACAACATGCAGGTGATAAAGTAGCTCAAAATACTGTTTCATGGTACAGTGAAGTTCATCTGTCACTGCTCTCTCAAAGGAATGGTGTTCCCCCAGCACCACCTCCCGCTCCAGCATTTGCTGTAAAGCACAATCTATTTATTCTATAAAAAATATTATCTGAGAACTTTGCTCTTCAAAAATAAGAGATTTAGCTGAAAAGGTTCCTGAAACTGCTGAAGGAAAGACCCAGGTTTTTTTCCACAAAGCTGAAATCACCTGATCCTACAGCTATTTTATTTCAGTTTGTCCCCTTAGCTCTAGAATGCCTACAAGCTCCATGAAGCAATGCTTCTTCCATGTTAATCTAAAAGATAAACCCAGAAGATATTGCAGACTCACTGACAATCAGAATATTCAGAAATTTTAATTCTCCCATGGATTGCTGTCCTTTGCAGTCACCTGGCTTGGTCCTTTAAGTTATTCACATCCTCCAAGTTTAAGGCCTGCCTGTGAAAAGCAAGGATTGTTCCAGATGAATTTAAATTAATAGAAGGAAGTGGGACACAGAATAGAGAGGTGTAGTGTGCCTTGTGGGGAGAAAACAAGCAAATAAAATAAAAAATAAAAAGAAAGGATTTGGTGTAGAGTGTCCTTGTTAACCTCTGCCAGGAAATTGAAGGCACTACAATTTAGAAGACTAAAAAACAATCCACTAGTGAAATTCTTTCAGGGTTCACAAGCATGTAGTTATGTTCTTATTTTTTCAAATTCCAGTATTGTACAATTCTAAAGTACAGCCAGGAATATATGTAGGTGTGCCAAAATACTGTGAGAAAGATTCGTTTCAAATGTTTCTGAACTTAACAGAAGCTGGAGGTGGAAAGAAACTCACAAGAAATCCATATTGCTTGAGATTTATTGACAAATTTGTAGATCCCAGATGTTTTAATGATTTATGTAAGCTGCAAATATTTGAGGCCTTATCCAAAATCAATTCCAAGACTTTAAAAATTTGTCTCTCACTTGTCTTAATGGACCACTGAACATGAAGTGATGAATTGAGCCTGTTTGCCCTCAAAACATAGAACAGCTGATGAGGACAATGGGAGAACTGGCAGGGATGGGATACTTGCTCAGATCTGCTCCTCAGCTGGAGACCCACACAATCCATGCAGTACAGAAACACAAATCTGGCCACAGATGGGATACCTACATCCCCAGCTTCCATTGATTTTATTCTCAAGATGGGAACCTGCGTTGAAGTTGAGCTCCAGGGTGGCTCTCTTATCCTTCCTGCTCTCTTATCCTTTGCCCACAGTCAGTAGCCATGGCACGGATTCTGCAGTCACAGCAGCTGTTCTCTGGGTGATGGTCTCAAAGTGGTAGCACAGCAGGGGAAAAAATCAACTATGCTTTAAGAATTACTATCAAATTTACTTTACCTCTTTAAAATGTGGAAATCCTTATTCTTCTGGCAATAAGATGGAACAGTTTAAAGAACAAAATGCACTCAATATTTTCAGGGAGTGACTTCCATCAGACCTTGAGGGAAGTTTATAAATCAACAGAAACCACTTAACTGCAGCATTTTCATGGATCCAGAGGAATTCTAAGCAAATAGCAGATTTGTAAGAATGAAAAGTCACTTCTATTATCCACACAACCTAATGTTCAAAGGAGTGTAAAAGATGCTTAAGTGTTAATATTTTATGCAGTCTTCACTCTCAGTAGTAATTGCAAGCCATTAAAAAGAATGTTAAGCCATAGCTGTTAGCACTGGCACAGCCCCAAGTAAACATTGAACCCTCACGGAAGGGGGTTAATTGGTACAAGAAGAGGTAATTTACTAAGGAACACTGAGACCCTGTATACACCCAAAGATCAGAACAAACTGCAAATGTCCTGTGTGAATATTGAGTCTAATAATCAGATTTTTTCCTACATTGCACTTTAGAGTCTCAATCTTTGCAGAAAACTGAAAAACCAACATGTTTTTTCTATGTGGGTCTAATAAACCTTTACCTGGTGCCCATCAGTCTGCCCCTTCCCCACCCCAATCTCCCCTAGAAAGTCTGTCGCTTGCTGGGAAGAAAAACCAACATGACAACCAGCCCAAGGGTGTGGGACTCATGTTACTCTCACTAAGTTAGGCACACTGTGCTAGAGCTTTAATAGTCTTGCATAAGTCCATTTAACTTCTTCAGGATTGATAAGCTTATCTTTTTATGAATCTTCTCAAAAAAGACTTTTTCTACAAATTTTCTGACCCCTTAAGGCACAGTAAGGAAAATTACAGTGTATAGCAGCCAGTTCTTCTCACCCCACTGTCTCATGGACTTCTTTTTTTAAATGCTGCCTCAAAACCCCACAGTTTAGTTGTTTAAAGATCAGGAGTGGAGTTGTCCCTTTCAGATCTCTACGTGCCACTGTAAATCTGGGATACACCCTCCTTCCAACAAGCCTTGGAAGCATTGTGCACATTGCCAGTGCTCCTTTAAGAAAAGCCACCTGGAAAATCTGCAGACTCCAGAGCCAAACCCAGTCTCCCAGCTGAAAGAAAAGGTATCAACTTCTTATGTTTCCCTCTCCCTGGCACAACCTCTTCCTTGGTCTGCAGTGCAGATGTCTCCTGCATATTTGCTGTTTCAGTTTTATGAGAAAGGTGCACAGAGCACATGGCAGACGTGTGCTTTGGAAAGGCCAAACTTTATTATTTAGTATTTAGAAATTTTGTACGTAAAGTCAAATTCAAAGCCCATTGAGGTCACTGGGAATTCTCCCGCTGTGCTCAGCAGGGTTTGGATCAGGACCATGAACTAGAATATCTTGAAATCAGTGTTTAAAAGCCTAGACAAAATGAAAACAGATTTGTGAAACCCTACCCCCTCCCAATCTGTGTTTTGCCTCCCATGGAAAGGTAGCACAAACACAGGAAATAAGAAATCTGATGGCACAAGGTTTTATAGCTCTGATCCCCAAATTTTCCTCTTGATCTCTAAATTCTCTAAAGCAAGTATGGTTACATCTGTTCAAGTCATTTTATTACTTTAAAATAAAAGGGAAGACACTTCTTTGACACACTAAAGCAATTTGTAATTTTATCTGTTTTGACATAGTTAATTTTGCATTATAAGTGCCATTATTTGGGATGAGACACTTATTTCTCATGCTGACAATTATTTGGATCTAAAATTGCACTTAAACCTATACCTTACATTTTCATAGATTCGACTTAAAGAAGAATTAATTTCACTCTGTGTAGATATCACCCCCATAGCTTTTTACTGTTGTCATGTACTTTTGATGACATATGACACTATTATAAAATTGGTGTCAATGACAGAAAAAGCAAATCATATTTTAGTGATTATGAGGAGTTCAAATTTTCTGATTTTTGATTCTCATATAGTAAGTCCAGGCCAAGCCTTAGTCTCAAGAAAAAAGCTTTGGGAGTTTTTACATAGCACTTTTTTCATTTCTAATTGCTCCTTCGTATGACTTAGCAAGGATTTTCTGTGTACAATGGAAGCAGCCTAAAATTATATTCAAATTAAAGTACAATTTTGAAAAACAGTCATAATTTTAGATTTCTTTTGCTAATTCAGCTATTCTCTTAATTTATTTTCTAAGATGTCTTGTTTATTTATCATTTTTACTGTTTAGCTATAAGCCCTTGAAGCTTTCAAAGCATTGTTGAAGTATTTGTCACTCTTAATTTTCCTTTAAAATGTCATCCATGACCATATTAACTAATTCCAGTCTTTATTTTTCACTTCTCATATGAGCAGAGCTGCTAAGCTCTGAATTGGAAATAAAAGCAAGTAATTTATTTAAAAAAAAAAAGGCTTTTAGATAGTATCTACAGGATCCCTACACACACAGACTTCTAAGTCAGAAAGTTGCTAAGAATAGTTGTAATAGCATATCTTAAAAATATTATTCTCCCAAATAAAAATATATTATACATTAATTCAAGGTCATTAATGGAAATTCTAGAACTTGCAATGTTTCTCTGATTTTTAAATTTTTTTTACAAAATACTGAAAAAAGAGATGTCTTGATTTCAGTGTTTTGGGGGTTTTTTGTTTGTTTGTGGTTTTTTTCTTGGGTGGGAGGAGAGATCAGAGGATTTAACAATGGCTCTGTAGTACAAGGCAGCACTAATAAAGATTATTCTGTCCTGTCTGATCCTTGCTAGGTGGGTTTTCTCCTAGGATATCTCTCATAGCATTCCATTGTGTGCAATTCCCACTCGACTTACTGTGTAGTTTGCTAGGTGTCTAAGGAAGTGCATTGTGAAGAAGTGCATTGTGGAAGATGTAACTCATCCAAGGAGGAGCTCAGCCACAAAATCTTTGCCTTTTTTTTTTTTTTTAGTGGCTATGCAACTCAACAGGCAGGTATGGATTAAAAAATAAGTTACACAGAAGACTTCATTTCAGCACAACAAAGTGTCAACATTCACATTAAGCACACACAAGTCTGAAAGTAGTCTTTCCCTAAATATTATGACATTTCTTCAAAACAATTATTTATTGAGATAAAGTCAAATTTTACCATTTTGGACTTCTAAAATTCCCCAGGTGTCAGGTGTTCTTCTTCAAGTTGCCTGTGTCTTGTAACATTTTCTGGGACACATATACACCAAGGTGAGACTGAGCAGATGTATGCAACAAAGATCAGCATTTAATATTTTTACAGGACTGCAGGATAGCAGACACCTTGCAGAGTAGTGCAACAACAAATATATAATATACTGTACATACAAAATCTAAGGGACAGGAAAGAAGCAACTTCACACAAGGGTTTTACCATGAGCTTGAACATCCATTCAAGGAGATGTTCAGAGCTGCATTTGCATTCAAAATACAATGAACCTCCCATGACAGGTTATTTTTGCCTTGTACACCTGTTGCTAATAAACCTATTTAGAGCTGGAGACACCTTTAGAAATTAAAACTAAACCTCGCATGCACCACCTGAAGACAATAGGATACTTTTTATTAAGACAAATATATAGAGGATAAAACTTACTCAGTTTACTACTACCATTCCTAATGATATGAAGAGTTATTGCTTTAGCAGCCAACAAAAATACATTTTCATCAGAACTATTCTTCCATACCTTACTTAGATTTGTTTCTATTTCAGCCCTTTTGTAGGTTGAAGTAGAAACAATATTTTCACTAAGAACAGTATATCATGATATACAATGTTATCAAGAGCAGTATATGCCTTTCAAAGCAGATATAATGCTCCACTTGCATTCACCATATGAGTTCACTTTTGAAAATAAATCTTCCGATAACCCACAAACAGGGAGGCAAAGCCAGGGAGAAGGCAGAGGCAGCAGAGTTAGTGGATATAAAGCAGGCTCAGGGGAAAGTCCTTCTAATGTTACTTACACAGGCATGTATCATGCACTTCTGCTGAAACATAAAGATTTATCTCTTTTATGTGCACATATGGCACAAACCATATGAATGAAAATATGGTATATTTCATACAGGAGAAATAAATAAAAAGATGATTCCTAAATTTCAAATTCAGATGTTCAAAAGGTAAGAGACCCTCCTAATGACCTAATGTGCTCTGGTTTTACTCTCTTCTGATCCTCTCCCTCCTGGAACTCCCTGCATACATCTGGGTCTTTAGTTACATGATCACATGCTATCCTATACAAAATCTTTGTTTCAGTCCATGTACATTCAAGAAAGAAATGATGGCAAAATGCTGTTGAACTACCTTCTGCATCATCTGTTTTAGATAAATCTATGATTTTTCAAAAAACCTAATCAAAATCTGATCAAAACTGATCCAAAAAAAGGATCTGCATTGACTTAAAAATTTTGCTTAAATATGTTCATCCAGCTATGCAGCACGAATGCATGAAGAGAGACAGAAGACATAAAGATTTATTGGCATTCATTTGGGATGATGTACATAATTCTCTCATGTTTTCACCACTTATAATACAGTCATCCCAAAATGATGCCACTAAAACCTGTGTTTCAGATCATATCATCATGTTCTTAGACTGCATGATTCACTCAGTAATTTACAGAAAATACAGCTTAAGAACTCCACTATACAAGATATCTTCAGATTTCAGACCTTTTCTTTATATATGGTCCATGCTTAAGAGACCAGGGGCTTTAGCTACTGGCTCCAGCTAACTGGGACTCAACAAAAGACATTAAAACTTCAGATAGGAATCTCAAATCACTTTCCTAAACATAAAAATGCCATGATTTTAAGGCCTTTTCTTCCATGAGTCTTCTGAACTAAGAGCAGGCCAGGTGGGAAGCCTGGGAAAGATTGCTTTCCAAATCCTGCATTTTTAGTCTGACAAGCACTAAGATAAATATCTGAAGTACATAATTTATCTGAAATGCAATACTGTCCATTTTGTCCATAATACTGTGATGAGAACTTCCAGATTCCAAAAAGATGGGAAGTGATGATATATATATATAGGATGCTTCAGATTCCTTAATGGCATTTATTAAAATAGAGTAATAGTTGCAGGATGTTGGGTATAATTTCAGTAATACTAATTAGAAGTCATCTTTTAATGGAGAAAACTGAATGTGATTTTTATTCCATAACTAATTCTCATAGATGAAGTGGGAGACTTCTACTGTTATAGTTCTCGACAGGAATTCAAGATCCCAGTTTTTGCCCTTATCACCATTTCAGCTTTTTTTCTTGTTACCTAGCTGAAGGAAGTGACTCAGAAGTAAATCTTGTTCCAGCTTGGATCAGTGAGGATTCTTGAGCTGGAGCAGAATTTCCCCTTTAATCATTTTGTGCCAGGTCTAAAGTGAGCACTTGAGGAAAATTCCCTTGTGGTATCTCTTTTTTTAAGGAACAAATGCTTTGCTGTGTTCATGCTTGCTATTTGGAGGTGAAAGAAAAGAATTTTCAACAAAACATGGCTGCCCCACCTCCTTAGGATCCCACTTGCTGATCCAGTTTGCATGGACAGAATACCTCAAATGAAATTTTGAGAATTGTAGACTACATTAAGTATATGAAGAATTAAAAGTATGACTTTTGCAAGGCATCCCAATTTATCCCAATTTTCACCTGGTAAAAAAGTTTGATACACATTTTCAGGTTAGCAGTAACGTATTTTGCTTCTACCTTTTTTTTCCCTTTTTTTTCTTTTTTTTTTTTTTTTGCTAGAATGTCCTTAAATGTAGATAAACATTTCTATCTCCTGATCTCTATATCTGTCATATTCCTTGATAGTCATGGCAACAGTAAGGAGACATGCTCTAAGAGAAAGGAAAGACAACAGTCTTCCTAAAATGCTTTAATATGGATGATGCTGTAAGGGGTGGAAGGCCATGCTCTGGGACTACTTGGATTAGAATAGAGCTGATGTTCTAAGGGAAAAAAAAAAAAACGTACACTGGGATTGCATAAAACTACTTTTTCTTTAACATGCTAACATCTGACCTTGTTTGGACAGCATTTGACACCCACCATAGTGTCTTCTGGGAAGAGCTCAAGTCTACTTGGTTTTTAAATAGCAGTTAAATTACAGAGTCCACACTAGACAGTCAAACCTATTTGCTTGAGTATCTTTAGGGTGTGTTTCAGCCCAGTGGCAAGATTTGTCTGGAAAGATTTTGCAAGAGCAGAGGTCTTGAAGGTGCAGTATTATCTCAGTCAGACCCAATGCAGCCTGCTGCTGAAAACATCTGAACACTGCCAGGTTCATGTGCCTTTGGTGAGAAGACACATGTCTATCCCTCCCCTCTTGGACACTGAATCTGTAGATGGGAAACATACTCTGCTCATTGTAGAAACATTTTTCTCAAGGCTATTTTTCCAGCTTCTGTAAGGAATCATTGGACAGTCACAACCAGGATGGGGCTGATAAAATGGAAAACTTCCTGTTTCAAGAACTGAGGTTCTATGCTCTTTATTTTTGGTGACATTTTCTCAACTGAATCAGGAAAAAAAAATATTTGATTCCTCCTTCTTCATTAGATGTGCAAACTCCAGGTTTTCTGGATATAAAGGTATAATATGAGCTCCAGATCAGTGAAGCATGCCTGTGTATGAACTCAGAATTCCCAGCAGGCTTCAGGAAGACTTATTCTTCTTTCAGGGGATACCATTTGTTTCCCATTATAACCACCTTCTGTTAACATTTTTCTGAGATGAGACCTTGTATCTAATTGTATTCATCCATAGCTCAGCCCATGACTGACTTTCCTGACATCATATGTCTGTGTTTGTCCTGACTCCAGATACTCCAGGAACTCCATGACTGTCTATGGTCATTTCCTTCCCACCTCTCAAAAAAAAAAAAAAAAAAAAAGTCCTATCTGGGAAGAGATAATTGAATTCCCTCCTACCTGTAAACCAGTAATAACTTCGTATGGTACCACTGAATGATCTTGGGCACTTGTAGAGCAAAATGTCTTCAAAATTAAGTGGGACACCTCTGGGTTGCTTGTGCAACCCTTCTTCTTAAAATGAATTGTGTCATGTCTCTAAATTTACCTTTTCTGAGGGAAGACTGAAGATGGGAAAGGATTTCCCAGTTTAGTCCTTTCAGTTTTATCAATTTCTGCTTCATATTTTCCCGTACGGTATAGTTTGCAAGTGTCTTTTTAGAGCAACTGCTTGAAACAATTGCCATCTCTCCTGGAGCTTCTGTATTCTTTGTTTGCTGTTCTTTTCTTGCTCACTTACCATTGTGAGAATATGAAACTCAAATATTTAATAAACATTTTCTTTCAAATCACATTTCTCTTCTAAGCCCTCAGTCTGTTCTTCCCTATTGGTCTGTGTTGTGTGTAAAACAGCTACTGCTATAGTAGCTCTCTTCTGTCTTTGAGAGAAATGAACTGAACATTTTCAGTACATTTGTCATAAAGATTTCAGCTCCCACCTTACCCACTAGCCTTAGTAGTGTTCTGTTTTTTCTCTTCTTCTTCTTAGATATGTTCACACTTATAGGCACACAGAAAATTAATTCCTCACGTTTTCCCAAAAACACAGTTTGATTTGTCCAATCCAGTCCTCACAGTCACAGGAAACAACAAAAAAATACAACTCTTGCAGCAGTCCACAAAACATATTGTGGGATTCAGAGTATACCACAGGTAATGTGTGTATAGGTATATATGTGCAAATACATGTATATATACTAGAACAAATACCTCTAGTAAAGGCTCAGCTGTGCTTCATAGAACATGAGCAAGAGACTAAAAAGGCACCATGAATTACCTTGGCAGTGGCAGCTTCTTGATAATCATAGCAAATATACGCATCCTTGAACCAAAACACACACACACACAGAGAATTTTTTATTCTCTGTCCTTCCAAAATGAGTAATCCCTTCTAGAGATAATGTTTTATGGTGATTTGTCTCTATGCTTTGATTATGTGATAAAACTCTTTATCCGTTTTGTTTCCTCACTCCCCTGCTCATCTCTATTTTTTTTAAGTTGCTGTCCAGATATGTTCTTTCCTTTGTAAGAACACACAACTCTTATCTAATCCGTGACATTCTGAAATATTAAAAAGGGACTGATTTGAAGAAAAATATTCACTGTTGCAGCAGGGGCAATGCTAGTTCTTGACAAATTCTGTGTCTATAAATAGGATTAGCATCTGAAATTAATGGCAATCTCCTTGCTGTGTTATCTTTCTGCATGGACGCTGAATTAAGGAATTCATGCTTGAAACGCTTGAAAGTTCCCATTCTGAACAAGATGCCAAAACTTTATCTGATCAAAGCAGTTTATAGGCCATTTTCCTGGGAACAGAAAGGGATGGATGCAAATTGGAAGTCTAACTCCAGACAGTTCCATCAGCAGGACTTCCAGAGAGTGCTGAGAGGACAGAGCCAAAATTAATCAAACAATCCTCACTCATTTTGAAAGAAATAGTTTTCCTCCTGGTGGACTTCAAGAACTGCTCCACTTTACCCTGCAATGTATATACTTTGCTGCCTGCCACAACCTCGGAAACAGTCATCTCTTCTTTTTTAAAGTTTTCCATTGTATCAGTATGGCAGCAGGGAAATTGCTTGCCTGAGAGGCAAATCTGAAGGCTTGAAGAATGCTGCCTGAACAAATCAGGCCCATTTTCCCTCTCATGTCCCAGGGCCCTGAAACTCTGAAGTCCTGGGGCTGAGCAGAAGCACACCTGAGATGCTGACCTTTGATATCTGCACTAGTGTGCCAGAGGAGGACTCCATGTGTTTGCCTCCTTCTGCAGTGAAAAGCACTTCCACAAGTTTGTAGTTCTCCTTCTATCTCAGACTGAAGGAACCTGAGTCCATAAATTGCAAATAGCCTGACATTCATTTTAACTTATCTGTGAACATTAATAGCTTGAAAAGGAAATATTTTTCATCCCAGGGAGTTTCCGGGATAATTCATCACTGTTTGCTTGGTGCTCAGATTTTTCTGTAATATGCACTACATAAATATGTAGACAGCTTAGTTTCATTACATAGGTATCACTACCCATATGTTATTAAAAATAGATTGAAGGAGAGGCCATATTCTTTGAAGTACACTGTAGCTTCATCTGTCAGTTACTGAAGAAAGGTAAATTTACCTTCTATTGATCATTTCCTACTGACTTAGTGAAAATACTGAAAAAAAGGGATGAAGACTATTAGAAGGATTTACCAAATTTGACCCTGGTTTGCAAAATCAATGAAAACTTGCTATGCTTTAAAAGGTAAGCAAAAAAAAACCTAGAAAAAGAAAAGAAAAAAATAAAGATGCTAAAAATAAATTGGTGAAAGAGAAAAGTTCCTGTAATTTTTGGTTTAAAATATGAGCCTGAGTAATCAAGGAAAGTATTTTTACTGCCCTGTCAATATTTTTCCTGGAAGCTCTGGTAAATAGACTTTCTTTAGATCTGTAGTGTGCGTGCCTAATGGTCTTAGGTGTCTCTTACCGCAGAAAACTTTATCCTTAAGAAATACAGTAAACAGGAACTCTGTGGTTACGTAGTTCCTGAAAGAAAAAAAAAAAGAAACATGTCCACTGCCATGACACACAGACAATTTATACTGATTTAAGAAGAAGCTGTTCTCTTCTATTTTGAATCTTTCATGTCAGCCTTTGTTTCCATTGCATTAAAAACTTCTGTTTTTAAAACCTATCAGTGAACTGGATCATGTTTTCTCAGTCATTTGAATTAACATCCCCACAACCCCAGGAGCCCCACAGAAGTGCTGGAAAGCAGAAGGGAGATATTTTTTTCTGCCTTTCTAAAGCTCTATTTATTTACTTTGCTGGAGAAAAAGATCAGCCATCTTCTATTCTGAATCAGCAGCTTGTAGAAGCTGGGACCCATCAACTAAGCTATAAAAATTGTCTCAAGACCACTTAGACACATAATTCTCCCAGATTCTGTGTCACCTCAGTCACTTCTTTTTTTTATCATGTTCTTTTCTTCAAAAGTTGCCACTTAAAGAAATGAATTAGCACAATATCTTTATAGCTCTGCACATCTCCTGGTTAGCTGCAACTCAGCCCTACGACCTGGTTCCCTAAGTAATATTAGTTCTACATTCACAATGAAGCTCATTTTTCCACTCTCCCTAAAGGATGCACAGTTTAGCTGGCTAACAAGGGCACTGGCTGGCATTGCAAAGGGTGTGTTAGCAGGGGAACAAACCTCAACACTCGGTGTTGCTGCTCTGAGACATAGAGCAGGTGCTCTGTCATCATGCCTCATTGCCGTGAGCTTGGGCCATTCTTCACCAGACAACTGATGAGGATAGTCAGCAAGAGTAAATCCTTCTCATCACACCTGTTGAGAGTAACTGTAACGTTGGGTAGAACCGTAAAAAATACGACTGCAGCATTGCACAGAGATACAGATGAACTGCGGTAATACTACCTGGAAACTAAACAAGATCAAGACAATAATCAAAAGAGCAAAATTCCATTTAGATTCTGATGTCCATTTTCTCTAATGACAAATTCCCATTGTGTTAAACTCACTGCTTTAAAATATCACTTCATTTTTTTTGATGATCACTCATTTTGCCATCCCTGCTGTTGATGTAAGGCTCCCTAATTCCTAATTCCTAGGGAGTAGGAATCATGTGAATGCAGGGTAGGCACAGCCTCAGGCCTTCCAGGCTGCATTCTGGTGAAGAAGATTAAATTTGGACAAATACCACATTTTCTGTCATGCAGTAGAGGTGACTGCTATGTTGATGGGCTGGATAGGATAGATAGGTGGGATCTGTGAGATGTTAAAGCACCAGTGTAAGGCATCAGCATGTCCTGCTGCTCACATCACCCCAGCGCCAGGGCTGCTTCTCCAGGTAGAGAGGTAGAGAGGTGGCCACCATGTGTTCAGATAGACCTCAACTCAGGCTCAGGTTGCCTCTGCTCATCAGTAACATCAACACTGGCTTAGGCATTTTTTAAAAGGTGACTTTTATGTACCTGGAAAGTTGAAGAAAACCATTAAATGTGAAAAGAACTGCAAAGGCTGGACTTGTGCTGCTTTGATGGCAGCCTTGTGCCATCACACTACTGGCAGTGTAAAGCAAGAAATGATTAAGATACAGATAGATCAAACCAGTCCTTTGTCACCACAATGAAAGTAGGGTTTCCTGCAGTTTCCTGTGTTTTAGACTGTTTTATGCCAATGGTCTTTGTACTCGTATCTTGCTCAAGAGCTCTCTATTTTTTTAGTTAGTATTCCACTTTGGCTCAGGTACTCAATTGTTGTACATGAGGTGCTGCAATTTCTCTGTGTATCTCTTGTTCAGGTGATTTAAGTATTGTGCACAGAAGCTGATGTTGAAGGGCATCTATTACACTATTGGACTCATATCTATGGCTTTGTAGCTGCTTCTTAGTTGATTTCATTTTTCCCAAGCACAGCTCTCATTTTTCTCAATCTACTTCCCTGAACACTGCAAAAAAAAAAAAATCTTTCCAGTCTGTATAGTCAGTGAAAAATATCTTCAGTGGAAAATACTGATTTTTTTTGTACCACATATAATGTCATGGGAATTGTTTCACTAAAAAACAAATGCCAGGTTGCCAAAAATTGGAGTTGAAAGAAGAGGAGGAGTCAGTTTTAAGGAATTTTCACTTATGAAGAAGTTGAGGAGAAAAACCTTTTCAATAAAACTTTTCAAAATAGCCTATCACTTTCAAAGTATTTTTTTAATTGTACTTTGAAACAATCTAATTCAAACACCAGAACAAACACTGAGAAAATGGAGAGATAAAAAAAAAAATTAAAACATGAAAAAGAAACAAACCAATAAAAATTGATGACCATTTTTCAGAAGAACTTTCAAAATTTTACATATCTAGCCAGATTTTGTATAAGTGGCAGATGCACAATTGAAAATTTCTCTTCTGAATCCAAAACAGAAGTACCTTCTGCCACTCTCAATCCGGTGTTATGGTTAGATTACTGAGCTAGACCCTATGGCTGCTTTCAGTGACCTAAGATAAATGAGAAAAATAAACTTTTCTTGTCTCAATTACTAGATGGTCCAATAAAAAAAGGCAGAACTTTTGTGGAATTTGTTCCTCAGAGAGTGTTTTACAATGTGTATTGTATTTTCTTTGCTTCCTAGGAATCCTGTTGCCAATGAATTCAGATCCCTTCAAAGAAAAAAGAAGGATCCACAAATCTAGCACCTTCAAGGTGGAGTGTATCAATAATTAATGGGCATCTTATTTTCAAACTTCTCTCTAAATAATTCATATCTCCATTTCAGTTCAAATGTAATTAAGTCTTATTCTGGACTGACAAGAGCTCAGTCATTTTTACTACAAATGAAAATATTTTAGAGCAATTATAAATGAAAAGTTGATGTCTTAGCAGTTATTTCTGGCACAGTTAAAGGTATCACAGAATGGTTAAGGTTGGGAGCTACCACTGGGGTTCATCTAGTTCAAAATCCCTGCTCAACCTGAGTCCCCTAAAACACATTACTTGGAATTATGTCCAGGCAGATGATCTATTATCTCCCCATAATATCCTTCATGGGATATCAACTTCAGTATCTATCAGGTGATAGATACTGAACTTCTCACAGAACTGAACTACAGTGCTTTGGGTATAGAGTAACACCTCTGAGGTCAGGAATCACTCTTATTTAAGTGGGATCACGATCAGTGGCACAGCATCAGCACAGTTTTGGGGACACCTCTTTTGGAGTGGTAGGAGGTCAGTTCAGATCTCTCCAGAAACTGCAGCTTGTCCTGAAAATTTCTAGGGAATCTTCTAAACCACAAGTAAGATCTCAGGAGCAATATTGCAGCATCTCTTTCCAGCTTTCCTTTAAAAACTTTGTGGGTGATGATGTTTATGGAAGTGAAAGAGAGGTGGAGGCATGAGTGGATGGAAATGCTCCTCTGGAATTCAAAATATTATACAAATGCCCATATGGTGTTCATCTTTCCCCATCAGCCACCCAGAACAAGAGCCCTACAGCCTCCCTCCTGCGTAGGGTGACCCTGCTCTGGTTTGCAGTGTGAGCGGGTCCAGGTGAGCCTTCCCTGGGTTCGTGTGCAGCAATCCCACTGGTGCCCAAACGCTCACAGCTGCTGTGCCTCCCCGAGCCCCACTCCTACCTCTCCATGGATGTCTCCCTTAGAACTGGCACAGCCCCCTCAGCGATAGTTGTGCCTTTCCAGCACGTAGCAGCAGCCCTCTGATCCACCCACCAGCACGAGATCAGCTCCTATGACCAGGGTTGTGCAATAAACAAAACGTTCACTGTATCCGAAAAGCTTTTCTCTGCTCAGCTTTCAGCTCTGTACTGTTTATTTTTATTCAACAACAAAAACAGATGTTTTGAGGTGGTTTTGCTTCTCCAGATGTACCACTGAAAGCGCTGTCAGCTGTTCAAAGTCGCTGCTGATTTTTGGCGAGCAGAAAGAGCTGTGGGAAGTTAGCTATCTGGCAGTTGAAACTGAATTTTCTAGGTGCACAGTCTGCTTTTTTTCCAGTGGACACACCATGATTAAGGATTCACTTAGGACTTCTTCGAAGGGTCCCAGTGTGGTTCAGGCCCTCAGTGCAAACTGCACACATCTCAGCAAATTGGACCTTGGCGTGAGCAGGACGTGTATTCACATACGGATCACAGCTGCCAAGGCACACAAATTCTCTGGGTGATTGCTTGGATTTCTGGTCTCACTCACTGGGGAGGAAATGTCATGATCACATGGAGACTTAGCATGAGAGGCCACTGTAAAAAACAAATAAAATGGAACCATATTTTCTGACTGGAAACAGAAACACAGTTTACTCCCAGATTTTTACTGCAATAGTGTTATTTCAAAGTATAAGTAATGTTACATTTTTCATACAAAGAAATAAGCAAAGGTGTTTTGTTTGGGTTTTTTTTTTTTCTGGTTTGGTTTTGTCCAATAAAAGCAAAGGCCAAAAGGATCTGAATAAATTCTGCATTTGAATTTGGAGACCAGTTTCCTCAAGAGAGAGTATGTTGTTATGATTCCATATTTAGCTCCATCTTAAATCCCACTAATGTGTTGGACTGTACATGTTCAGCAAGGTAGAGGATATTTATCATAATTTTTAGCTGGTGTGAATCCATCACATCTTAAAAATATACATTTGGCTTCTAAACTTTCAGCATGGGAGAGAGCTCTATAAGCCAGAAGATGATAGTCCTGATAACTTGAAAAAACTGAGTGTAGTTACTTCCATACTCTTGCCTGAGGATTTGAAATCAATAGTGTGTTTTATTAATTCAATTTACATATATGTGCATTTAGACTCTTCCACTGAAACTTAGCAGTCTCACGTGTCTTGTAAAGAACGGCTCTAGAGAGGAACCTGATGAAGGCCTAATCCTGAAATTCACATCAATTATTCAATTCATATCTATACTGAAATTCAGACTGAAAACTTCCCTAATTCTAAAGCAAATAAGACCATTTCTGCTCTGTAGGGTGGAGTTCCCCTACATTTTCTGTATTATCATGGTCTGTAAAACCCATGTAAATCAATATAGCCTCAGAATTTCAGATGAATGGGGTTTTTTTGCTTCTATATTAGCTGTATCAATGATACCACTAATTTTATTACTTAAATTAATTCATTATTATTGGCCATATTGCTTTGAGGAAAGAGCTACAAAGATGCAGGCTCATCCCCTGACAGGCTCCCTAGAAGTCTTCCTAGGTCAGGAGTTAGGAATACACAGCAGGAGTAGCCTCATACCTGACCTCAAAGAAGTTCACAGGGCAGATTGACTGGACTTCCATTAATTCTACTAAAATGTGAAAACAGTTTTGTCTTCTTCTGAACAAGAGTAAAACAATCTAGTTGAAATGTCAAAGAAATACAAAATGGAAAAATATAGCATCATGAGTTTAGAGACTGACCTAGGGCTTCTTTTTAACTCTTTCTCTTTTAATCCTGAAAGGGAGCCATGGATGACTTGATGCAGTGATGAACTTGATTGAAAAGGAACAAATGTAAAACTAAATAAGCAAACACTTTCTTTATGAGTGTTTCCTCCTAGAAAACACATCACCACAAATCATCATGGAGGCCACAAGTTCCTAGGATTATGAAAGGCTATTTGCCTGGGTAGTGAAACCATTCAGAGTTACAAGCAGAGGTTAAGAAACTGATGGAAGAGAAACTTGCTTCCAGAAACAAGCCACTTTCAGAGTGATGGAAGACACATTCCTCCTGAGTAGATCAACCTAGATGTGCCTTGCATGCTTAGCTGCAGGCTCCTAATTGACACTTGGCTGCTGTCAAACAGTCTTATCAAACTGTAAACTCTTGGTTTGGTTCAAGCTTTACAGTTGTGATAGGAGAATTAAGTGTTCGTAAAGAAACACTCAGGACACAGTTTGACTGCTCTTGATCTGTATCTCTTGACACAGTGAACAAAGAGCACTTATTGAAGGATGTGTATGCCACCAGAACAGAGTCAGCTATGTTCATCATTTCTTTCTTGTCTAGACTATTTTCAAAAATTTTCAGTAACAATCAGTGTCAACAAGCAGTCTATCACATATCCTCTCTGTCCTCACGCTGATGAGCCTTTTCATAACATGTAAGTGAGCATCTCTGCTGCTACACCATAAGTACATTATAACTCACTTTCAGTATGTAAAAGTTTCAATTATTCTCTTTACAGGAGGCTATTCTGTATTTGAATATTGCTCCTGTGTTGTTCCTGCCTTCAACCTCCCCTTATATAATAACTATTCTGTTCAGTCTCTTTTCCTGGGCTATGTAAAACAGAGTGCTTCTCATGATGTTCCTCATGAATCAGTTTGTATGGCTTATTTGTACAGTGTTTGTCTCTTCATAAAACCTCTGTAATCACTCTGAGATTTTTCAAGTCCAAAATCAAAACCTGCTTGTTTCATCTCACAAAACTTCAGCATGACGAGTGACTAACCTGTAAATAATATTTGATGAAAACCTGACTCAAACCAAAGAATTTCTTTACCATCTCTTTCTTGTGAATCAAGGACACACCATGGAAATAATTTAGTTTTGTAGCAGAAACAGCATAAACTTTTTCAAGGAAAACCACTCCACCAGCTGTTTCCTTTACCCTCTTATTCCCCATCTCCATTCCAAACATGTTCTCAAGTTGATCATGTTGTTACTGCAAAGATTTCAGTATGTTTTTTTTTTTTTTTTTTTTTTTTGTCATTTTAAGGGGTATGTTATCTAAAGGTTTTAATTTACTGGAGAGGCTGAGTTCTTTTAAAACCCTTTTTCAATAAATGATCATCTTATCAACATTGGCCCATTATAATGACATTTACGACATTTCATTACCATAAAACTTTCAAAGAGTGGAGAAAACAAGGGTTGATGGATACTAAGCTAAGTAAAGTTTATAACATTCCTGTATTTTATCAAAATACAGCAAACACAAACCAGTATTTTCTGTTGTTCCTTTCCTGGTAAAAGACCCAGTGGAAAAATTAATTTCAAAATGTGATTCTCTCCACACACAGTGAAAATATTTAAACCATGAGAAATTCAACAAACTTAAAACCTCATTTTCCCAGTGTAATTTCTTCCCTTAAGATAATTTTTGCAGTGGTAGTAGTATTCACATTATGCCTATTCTACACCTAGGGAGAGGTGCCATCTGGATAGGAGGATAATCATAGAATCAAAAAATCATAAGATCTTAGAGATCATCTCATTCCAACCCCATGCCATGGGCAGGGACATCTTTCTCTAGATCAGGTTGTTCAGAGCTCCAGCCAACACTTCCAGGGATGAAGCATCCACAATTTCTCTCAGCAACCAGTTCCAGTGCCTCACCACCTTCACAGTCAATAATTTCTTCCAAATATCTAATTTAATCTCTCCTCTTTTAGATTAATGCTGTCCCTCTCGTTCCATCACTATCTGCCTGGGAAAAAGTTCCTCTCTTTCTTTTATATAAGCTCCTGTTATGTACTGAAAGACAGCAAAGATCAGGAATGGAGCAAGGCTTCTCTTTACAAGGCAAATGTTAGCAAATATAATAGCAGTAATGAACAACAACAGTTTGGGATCCAATATGACATTTTGTCCAGGCAGCACACTAAGAACATCAAGTGAGCATATGCTACACCGTGGTGTGTTGTGCTGGTCTGTGCACTGGTCAGATGTACAGAGGTGAGCGACAGCAAGAACAGGAGGAAACTCATCAGCCCTTTGGCCATTCTTATCTGCTGGACACTGGCTTGGAGTCCTTTTTGCTGCTTCTTTCTGATCAACAGCTCCAAACAAAAGAAAAAAATTCCAAGCAGTAAATGTATAACTATAATAATTAATGAATTAATCACTCTTTGGAAAAATCCGTTTTCCCTAAAGCCCTAGAAAGCAGATAGAAACATCTACTATGAAGCCATTCCTTGATATCTTCGCTGGGTTTTTTCCCATTCCAAGTTTGCCTTACTCTCTGAGAAATGGTCATTTATTCAAGTGACAAGCCAATTGTGAGAGACTCAGACTTTTGGTGTGCTTCAGCTAAATACCTAAAGATTTAGATAATTACTCAAAGCTTGTCCAAATAATTTGAATCTATTCAGTCAGCACCCCTGGCTGGAGATCTCACAAGAATATGGAGGTTTTCTTGTAAGATGTCCAGTACTTCCTGTTTCTGGCTAATATTTTGGCCTTTGTCTGTTCCAGTCTCGGTATTTTGGCTTTTATCTGTTCCTGTCTAGGTATTTTGGCTTCCCTTGGTTTCTTGTTCTAGCTGGAAACCAAAAGTGCAGATGCATGTTAAAATAAGAAATAGTGAATAATATAGCTAAACTGAATATTTAATATTCTAAATGTTTGACTAATGTTCAGATTTAAAAATTAGGCATAATTAAGTTACCTCTTGGGTTTGGGGTTTTTTTTTTTTCAAAACTCATATGTTTCTCCCTGCCATAAAGGCTCCCAGTATATTATTTATTGCTAATTTGTGGCAGCTATTCTACATGACTTAGCACAGTACATTTTTTGATGATTAAACCTCCCAAAAGATGACATTGAAATCAGCTAAATTTTTCTAAGAAAGCAATTGATCCATGTCTTCAAGGGGAGAAAAGGAACAGGGGGAAAAAAATGGGTCAAGAAAGTTCCTACATGAATTTTTTTGGATAATTAGTGGGCTAGAGTTTCCTTGCAACAAGTGGGTATTTTCCAGCTGGCCATGGGCAGCAGTTATTTCAGATCCAGCATGTCTGATGAGTTTCTAATGAAATCCAAACAATGTCTGCCCTGGGTCTTTGAAAATAGAGAATTTTGTTCTTAAACCCTGGAAAGCTCCAAGGCATGAACTCTTCTGTGTCAGCTTGGAGATTTGCAAAGGTTTGCACGAAAAGAACTTCTCAATGGGTCCAATATAATGGCCCTCAGAAGTGCTTGTTCTTCTCATCACACTTGAACATATATTCTCCAAAAACACCCAATTCACCTCAAAACAAAGCTTTGTTCATAGGGTCTCACATCAAAGATCCAAAAGTTGGTGAATTCTAGTGATTCTGGAAAGGTTCTTAGGAGCATCAAAGCACAGGCCATCTCAGATCTTGGGAGCTCCCTTCAGTGAGGGGTGACCAAATAAATAAGCAAAGAGATGAGTGGTTTAGAAATTAATTGTATTTCAGTGAAAAGGCTGCAGGAGCCTGTAGAGTAGGTTTTTTTCTACTATTTATAATAGCATTACCATAAATTTAAAGACCAGCTGCAAAGCTTTGGGAATGGACAAGTAAACCAATAAAATGAGCCCAAGTACTAATGCGAGGCCACCCAGGTTCATTCCCTCAGTACTTACCAAAGTAAACGTGGGATGCAGGAGGAGGTGTGCATTCCCAGAACTGTGTCCCGTCTCAAACAAGGATTTCAGGCACCCTTCAATGCCAGCTGTACGACTTGGAAGCTCTGGGCAGAGTATGGGGTGAGATGGAAGGAACAGCTTCTGAAGGCAGAAGAAGCTGCTGTCTCACAGGAGCAGGAGAGCAAGGCCAGATGCAGGGAAACAAGTCCAGCCTGTGGTGGCACCTTGTTTCCATTATGGCAGCAGATTCCAACTCCATCCAAATCACCGTAGGCCATGGGAAGCCGGCCTTTCATGGTGGTGCCTGGCTGGGCAGCAACTCCCAGCCTCCCAGTGCACCCTTAGGACTGTTTTGTGTGAACACCGTTCCTCTGCTGAGTCACTCTTCAAGGGCCAACAACATCAGATTCTCAGGAAATTTGCTTAAGTCTAGAGGTAAAAGTTCCCCAGCACAAGGTATGGTTGTGTTCCTGGAGAAAAATGGCCAGAAGTTCAAAAATTTGCAGTTTTTCTAATTTTTATTTTTTTTAGCAAGGATGAAAACCAGTGTGACAGTCAAAATGTAAGAGCTTTGTTGTGGCTATACAATAAGTAGCTAGTTACCTGTGAGTTGTCTAATATTATGAAAAATAATATTAATATAGTGAAAGGCAGTCAATGACTACAAAATGGGAATTTGACTTCCAGTGAACAGATCTGTTCTGGCTGCCAGCACATCAGGACACCACTGCAAAACCTGGTGGTGTAAAACTCAGTGCTGGGGGAATGCATACTGATATTTAGTTATTATGACCCCTTTATTGGAGGACTGAGCTTTTGGCAATGGAAAATAATTTTCTGGAAGGAATGAAATCTCTCTTGGGAATTAGTCTGCCCTGTGCAATTATGTATGTACTCACATGCTACTGGTGTCTGTGAAGGAGAGAAATGAGCTGTTCACTGAAGGTTGTCTGGATTCTTCTTTGTAATGATTCATCATGTCCTAAGGTGACAGGTATTTGATGCCTTTTTCCATCCTTCTCCTTTAAAGGTTCTCATGTATATGAAGAAAAAAAAGGAAGAAAGAAGAAAATCATTCAAGTGAAAATCTGAGTAAGCAAATGCATTTGGCTCTCACGTGCATGGAAAGTTTATTCTGGAGCCAGAGGTGGTTACTGTGACCATAATTTTACACAGACAGTTACAAGCAGTTATCTTGGTGGGTTCATACAATTTTAATGTGAAGTACTTCAGTGTTTTACTTTTTAGCATTTTTCAATAAATAAAGCAGAATGAACTCCAATTGTACATCCTGCCAACTACTTTCCCAAGCACTTCTCTTTACAGAGGATAATTTATAATGATCAAAGATAAACTGAAGTATTAGGCTCGAAGAAATATGACTTCAGGTTTAAAAGTTCATTTTATGAGGTAGATAATATTTAATTTTTTTTTTCAGGCCTCGTAAATTTGATTGCTTTTTCCTTAGTTCTTTAATTGGTAGAAAGGAGGAGAGTTCAGAAACACAGGGGGTTTTTTATTCCCAGGAGTTTCTGGTCATTGCTCCCCTTAGTTGAAAGAGCACAGACCAGTCTTTATAGACACTGAGAATGTGTGGCTGACCATCGCATTTGTACTGGGATTACCTATTTAACACTTCTCTGTCAAGAGAGAATCTGAGCATGTGGTTAATTGTCCTCCCTTTTTAGGAAGAGCAGGGTGTCTGATCCACTTGATAATGGTTGCTAAAAACTAGCACGATGTGAAAGATGGGAATAGTTATTGTTTTCACAAAGGCAAGGCCTGTGTTAAACTGGTGCCAGGCACAAGGCAAAGGAAGCTCTTGAGTGACAGCAGGAAGGCAAGGGACAAAAGCCAGAGCTCATGTTCTCACATGCAGCTCCCCACCAACTTCCCACAATGGACATTTGGGATGAGGTGTGCTCATGCACACACGCTCACATTTGGTCTCCATTCACTGCTCCAGAGGGATCATGTCATATATGGAAAGGCAAAATACTCCTCTCTACATGCAAATGGTGAAGATTTCACTTATGCACCCTCTTGTGTGTGACACATTCCTTTAAAGACACATAGGTTCAAAATACAGAATTCCAAATCACTCCATCTTCGCATGTTTAATTAATTATACATAAAATACAGTTGTATCAAAAGACATTTTCCTAACCTCTTCTTGAGTGAACTCATGTGTTTTTAATGTCCTCTTAAATGATGCATTAGTACAAGGAGGGCATGAAGGGTTCTACATTTTTTTTCTGTTGATGAAGACACAGCAAAAAAATTAAAAGCCTAGATATTTCAGATTTTTGGTCCTGTTTGCATCATATTTAATATTAAAATGCGATATAAAACATACAAGCCTTATATTTTAACACAATTGAGTTTTAGGGCTCAAGACACACAGTAGAGGGACAGTGCCTGTTAAATGGTGCAAATCCATGGCCTTCTGGGGACTAAAGAATAAAAGCTGCAAAAATAAATGCTTAATATTACACATTTCTGTGCATATCTCGATCATTTTGTGGATATATAAGAAGTTATTACCTCATAGTTAGTAACTCAAAACTGACATGAAACTAATAAAAGTAGGGAAAAACAACCTACCACTTCACTCCTTACAAGTGAATAAAAAAGAAATGAAATCCTGAAAAATATCAATGAAAGGTAAATTCAGCCCTGTTGCAATCTCTTTAGATTGTGAGTTGGAAAGCTGTGTTCACAGAAGATGTATTACTTATAATTCTCAGCAGACCAGATTTGCTGAATTTTGTGTATCTCTGTGCTGTGCATGAGGTGACAGAAGGAGAAAATTACCTCTCCCTGCAGGAGTGTGGATATGGGGAGAGGCATGAAGGTGGGATTACTTCAGTCCAGGACCTTAACTTCTAAACATTCCAGGGAGGTGTGTTTTTTCTGCTGCTGTTTCAGTACAACACTTCTAATCTTTCACTTTTATTGCACGGTGATTTTGGAATCTGCATGTTAATTAGCAGCTCCAACTGCAGTCTAAGAGCACCTTAATAGCGAGCCATACAAGTTCAAAAAACATCACAGCATCCTCTGAGGCTGACTGTTTCTAAAAATTTTTCCTAAAATTGGAACCAAGACTCACACCTTTGGGACATGAAGGATCTGGTATTGTACTGTGAGAGGCAGTATGATCCAGAAGAAGACTTTCTCTCTCCCCACACTGAGAGGACAATACTTTAAAACTTCTTGTATTTCTAACAGGCTACAAAATGAGGGAAAAACAAAAAGTTGCCATTTTTCTGATTAACGTAATATAGTTCTACATTGTCCCAACCTGATTCTACAAAATATTCACAACTTCGCGTTGGCAACGGCATTAAGGCAATGGAGCTTCCCATTGTCATTATTCTCACCTTCTCTTTTGGCAGCTGTGGAGAATGTTGAATTGTTGAAATAGCATTCAAAGTAAAGGTAATATCTTCACTTTCCTAGGCGCTTAATGTGGGCTCTGTGTCTGTGTGTGTCTGTGTGCCCCCTCATATGTTTGCGTGCACACAAGAGCCGGGAGGACAGGAGGGCGAAGGTGAAACAAAGGGAGTGAGGTTATGAGGTTAGTTAGATCAACAATTAGTGACAAGCATTCTCGTGGCACCTGTGACAATGAAGATTGATCAGGTATTTTAGAGCACAGAAATGCAAGGCATTTGGCAACCTCTGATCTCCTAATTCAATTGATTCTTTTCCAAGAGTTTTTCAAACTGATGACCTTTCCAAACCTAATTAGATGGTAGGAATCATAAAGAGGACACTGGAGAATTTTAATAAAATGAATTCAAATGTTTCTTCATCTTCACAACCTGGGATTTATGAGGGAATTGCACTGGCTTTGTAGCAATGTAAAATAAATAGACATTAGATGATGACAGGGAAAATAGAATTGCTGCCAAAGCTAAAAAGAGCTTGGCAAAAGAAGAAAGAACTACTACATAGTCAGTCATTCTTTACTGTACAAACCTTTTCACAAAGCACAGAAAAGAGATATACAGAAATAATGGACCCTTACTAAAAGATGAAAAGGACTTTCTATAGCATACATTTTTCACCAGCAAAGGCTAAGATGCATCTCAGTTGCTACAAAATCTTATTGTTCTCTTTCGCCATTCAGAAAACTGATTACAGCTCTCAAGGAGCATTTGCTGCCTGAACTTTTAACATCAGAAATAAATAACTGAAACAAGAGGTCAGGAAGAGAACGGAGTTGTTATGAGCATAAATACATTAAAGACGTATCAGTCAAACTCCATTCTCATATATTTTCTTTTTAACTGTGCCTTGCTGGACTAGGCAGAGTGATTTATCATGCTGTGAACTTCTTGTAAAATCGTGTTTCCATACTCAAAGTTTCATACTCAAAAACTTTCAATATTTCAAAATTGAAAGATGTTGGAATTGGAAGTAGCCCCCTTCTTCATGGTCTAAGATATTTCAAACACAATTTCATCTTTTCTTCATCCAGATATAATATAGGAACTATCCTGTGTAATTATCAGCAAAGAAACAGAATCACTAGAAATTACTTCATCCAACCTTTTACTTCCTTCTTCTGGCTTCTATCATAAGACAAGATGTCCAAATATTAGTAAGCATCACAGGAAAGACAGCTCATACACAGTTTGTCCTTCTTGCTTTAATGGGGGCCTGAGAGGTGTGTTGAAAGCAGGGGATGTATTTATCACTTTGAATCTGTTCCACACATCAGTCAATTCCAAACAAAATTTAAAATGTGGTAAACAAAATTTAAAAGGCTTAAAGATAACTAAAAACCTAGAGTTTTAGTGAAAACGGTTAATTTAGTAGAGGAGATACCAAGTCTGTACTGTGTCTCACTGGTGGAGAGATGATCAGGCATTCTTCAGGTGTTGGATTTTCTGCCCAGGCAAAGCCAGGGTGGGGGGTGGTCACTGCCTGCAGACTTCAGGACTAACTTCAGTGTCCTTGTCTTGTGGCTAGAGATGCATCACAGACATTCAGAGCAGTGTTTGAGTTACTGGAATGTGACACTATTTAAAGAAAAAAACACTGCAAAAAAAATCTTTCCATTCGATTTGTCTTTCCCCACTGTCTCTTGTGGAAATAATTTGAGGCAGTAACATTTCAGTCATTGCCAACACTCGTTGCATTTTAGCAACATATGTAAAAGACATAAAATGAGGTTTAAGGCAGAGAGGAATCTTCTTTTCTGATGTGGGAAATGGCAAGTACAACAAAAGAATGCAGCCCTACAAGGTGTGAGAACACAGATCATTATATGAACTGTGTGGGTAAAATCTAGGTCTACTGAAGCAATGGATTTTGCCATGAACTACAGTATATATGGGATTTTGTCTGATGTAAAGACCACAAAGCTGAAAACAAATCTCAATGAATGAGAAGGGCATAACTTTGAATATTAACCAAACTATATCAAGTTCTTGGAAACAACCTATTTAACCATTTTAGGATTCCTACTCTGATTGTCCTTTCTTAAGAATTACCTGCTTCATTCCATTATTTTATCTTTTAAAAGAAAAAAGATCCTCCTGAAAACAATAAAAGCTTTTCTCACAGAAAGACAGAGGAATATATATGACCTGGTTTTGGAAAGAAGGACAAACACCCAGAGCAGAGCCCAGCAGCTGTTAATATAGAGGAGCTGTTAAGGGGGATCTCCAGGTATTACATTGCAAGTTGTCATTTTTTTTGTAGTAGTGGAGGCATCCATTGATGTAATGGTCTCAGGAGACAGGAGGCTTAAGTAGTTTTTTGAGATGTGAGGGTAGTGACCTGACCTACTCACAGCAGTTGAATTGTTGGGAATGTTGATTCATGATTTTACAAAGACCTCACTATTCTTATTCTCCAGAGTGATTATACACCTGACAAATGGTAAAAGCAACATTACTGGACCTCAGAGAGTTATTTTACTTTTAATGCATGCCATTATTAAGCCTGATAGCCTCTCTTATTGCTGTTTTGATAGCTGCCTGCTGTTTAAATGAAAGCACCACGTTTCCTGACAGCTCATGCACAGGTGGTCCTAGTCTCATTCTAAACAAGTTGAGGAGAAATCAGTCTTGGTCAGGATGGGGGTAGAAGAGAGGTATCAGTCCATGTCATCCCAAGTTTGAGCAGAGAATTTCACCTGGTCACAGGAAGAATGAAGGAAAAGGGCCCACAAGAGGATGCTGCCAGGCACTTCCATGTTACTGGTGTACTTGATATGGGGCCATCTCTGCTGAGCCTTATGCTGTCAAGACAAGTCATCCCTATTGTAGCCCTTCTGAGATATCCTATAGGCGCAGGGACTTAATGTGAAAAGCACTGACGCCATTATTTATGATGTCTTTATGCAAGCCATGGACAGAAAAAGGGATTAAACTATTGCCATAGTTAAGTTACTCTTCCCAGCTATGTCAGGAAAGCCCATTTCATGTGTCCACTGCAAAAATGAATGGTGACTAGAAGTGACCAGTGCTAGGGGACAGGCCCTGCTCATGTCTGCTTCATGGCAAACATTATGAAGCTTTGGCAATGAAAAGGAAGAATTGTCCCTTGATTTGTAAATAAGTCCATACACAGTTTTAAACATTTGGTTTTAAGTTCAAGGTCTCTCTGGGCTCCACTAAAGAACCACAAAGCAAGCTTTGACCTTTTGAGGACTCTTTTGGGTTAGGCAGTGTTTCTAAGAGAGTTATGATTTTGGTTGGAAAAGTCAGTAGAAACTGCTTCCTGCTCAAGATACTCTGCCCTCGGGAGTCCCATCCCCACTTCAATTCTGAAGAACAAGCTCTCCATTGACAGGTATTTATCCCCTACCAAATTCTCAACAGTTGGAAAAATGCAGCCCATAGACAGCAATCTGAGCTCCAGGGAGAAAAAACACCCTTCTCTAGCAGTTCCCTCTTCTGGGAAACATTTACTATTTGCCATTGAGATCCCACTTCAGTGATACCAAGGACTCCCTACTGAGTCTTTAGGAAGCTTAGGCCCCAACCTCTTCTACTTTGAGTTCCTTTACTGCTCCAGCTGATTGTTTTAGCATCGTGGCATTTAAGCTACGGATGTTCCAGTGGGCAGATTGTCCCCTGTGAGCCTCAGACAAAGATTTTGTGTGGGTTAGAGAGCATCTGAATCTTCTCTGGACACTTGCAGACTTATGCCCTTGACAACCTGGATCTGAGACACTGATCCCATGGGGAGAGTGGTGGTGCCATCCCCCATAAATGCAACTGGGCTCTAGTGCTTGCCTTGTTAACCCCTGCTTCCTCAAAACTGTGGGAATGAACAGAGCTGAACAGGTCCATCGGGAACAGGGAAAGGTTCTTTTTCAGGTGTTTATTTAGCTTCCCTCCAGCACTGTCCCACTACAAACACAGCTCTGACCTTTCTTTATTTTACAAACCAAAGTCTTACTAAGCCTCTTACAGCAGCCTCCACACAGCAGTGAAGTTTAAGGTGTGTCTTTGTCCACAACTCTAATTATGGCTTAGGGTTGTATTAGTTGATTATTTGCTACAGCTTTCTGCTTTTCTGGCTTGGATGAGAGCAAAAGTGGCAGAAGACACTGGAAAGAAGTTCATCCTCAGAGGATTTTTTGGCCCAGAGAGAAACAGTGAGTACTAGAAAGCCTCTAGGTAAACCTGGAGAGGTTTGCTACTGACCTTTTAACAAGTCTGTGAACAATTTTTTACCTTATTTAAAATGGTTACAAATCTTGAGAAAGTTTACTGAATTAATACACTTAACTTTGGCTGAAGGTTTTGTAAAAAGGATAGATGTTTTTCCTGTAATATGTATTTGGTTGTTGGTAGGACCAGCTGTGTAACCTGTTTGGCCATTCCCAACTTCTCTCATAAGGAAGCAGTGGTACATTGGTAGGTTGCCTCTATGTAAAAAACTAATTAAAAAAAAAACAGTCTCAAAAACCCCTTAGCACCCTGTTAGCAAAAGGTAAGGTAGCATTTATAAAAAACTTTTCTACAATGACTTAGTTCTGTTCTTGGTGAAGATTGACATAAAATTGCTAATGCCTTCAAAGTGTGCAAAATTAGAATATCACTTAATGTCTTTGATAACCCTACACCAAACATATTCCTCCTGATAACAGCTGTAGACTCATAAGCTCCACATTAAAAACCTTGGAAAAAATAGATGGATGAAAGAGGCATTTTACCTTAGCACTTGCACCCCTCAGCTGAAGCCTAGATGACTCTGCAGGAGATGGAAAGAAGAATGATATTTCCTGCTCTGAGAGCTTGCATTTTAAGCAGTCAAGACCAACAACTAGCAAGAAGATGGTTCACTCATGGCCATTTGGCAGGCCAGTGCTGATGCTGAATCAAAATCCAAAGCTCCTCATGTGTCTAGTCCAAAGACTTATTGGTGGCCAACCCAGGGAAGTTACCTCACTGCTCCTAACTACTGTGAAAAGAAACCTTTTCCTTTTTGCCTCAGGTATTTCAGTAAATGTACAGAAACTGAACAAGGATAACTATAGTTCTTTATATGATCCCATTTATAATGGAAGTTAGCCCCTCTGTAATAGCCTTTTCCTTCGTTTATATTCCAAAAAGATAGTAAAATAGGGTTTGTCACTACCCTTGAAGGCTGAATACTTTAGAAGCAGAAGAAAAATCTTTTTGCCATATCTGTCCAAAACATGAGAATAACCCCTTTTAGGGACTTTCTATTTAGCTCAAAGGGTTCCTTTTGCCAAGACACCTGGTCCTCTTGTCAGGTACACAACCGCTTTGAGAAGGACTCCCTGTAATTCTTGTTCAACCTGTTTATGTTGCCTCCATAGAGATCAGAGGATTTTCTGCCTGCATGAGGATCTCTGCTTGTGAGTTTCCCTTTCAGTATTTGGCCTTCTGCAGGAACTGAAATTCCTATTGCCTTTTGTTTATTTTGAAACCAGGCTTAGGGACTGATTCTGATCTGTTTGACACTGAGACATATGAGAAAAGCCACAAGGAAGAGGCAGTACTATCATGGAGAAGGATCAGAAATGAATTCAAACTCTGATTCACCCCAGCCATGATCTATTGAGAAGTCATAGATATGTTGTAAAGTGCAAAAAAAGACCCATAGAGAAAATGGATATTTTTTTTAAGAGTTTCAGCTTTGCAGAGGAAGCTGAGTGAGGAGCACACAGAACCAGCTACACATGCATACATGTAGCAATAGCCTGGCCTGGGACAGCAGCTCTGCCAGGCACAAAGATACTGCTATCCTGGGGGTGTCTGGTCAGTGGGCAGGGACTTCCAGCTCACACATAACCTCCTTGGCTACAACCATGCCAGCAAACCAAGCAGTGCCAACACACAGACACGGGCACCATTGCCCAGCCATCTCTGCTGATTCACTGCTGGAATGCTGCACTGCTCAGGAAACCACGTAGTAAATACAGTCCCTCTATATCTATATTTTTAGGGTGTCATGGGCTAGCTAGCATTCCTGGGCACTGTTCAAGGGAGAGCATAAGGCAGGGAATGTTCCCAGAAGTCAGGATAGATGAGTCCACGATGTTGAGGAGAGGTAATGAGAGTTTAGCCATATGGATGCAAGCCAGTCCCTTTGCTCTCGTTCTCACTGCCTCTGCTGTGTGGCGGATGTTTTTATTATCCAAGAGAAAATTTCACCAGTATAACACCCTAGATAATGTGAGGTAGTGATCCATACTAATTCTGTTATTAGGTCATTACCAGTTCTTAATAAACATTGCCTTTAATATTTTAAATAGGGTCACTTTTGTTTGACAGAAAGAACTTTGGCTGCATGTAAACCTCATTACTAATAGCTAAGCTTCCTTTTTTTTTTCCTTGAAAGTATGCAGCTGTTTTGATTGTTGTTAGGTCTGCATTTGGGGATTAGCACTTTTATTTCTGATTAAAATATCTACACAGTAATGTCATTGAAGCAATTGTTCCAAAGTAAATGCATTGGCTGTGGTTTTCATTATCAGGATAATCTTGCTCTCTCCCTCACACCCAAGCAGTGAAATCCTTCCCTCTCTAGCAATATAAAACTGTATCAATGTGCACCGCAGATTTTAAACAATTTACTGCTCACTACCCATTAAACCATTTTACAAACAACAATGAAACAGGAAATAACAAAGCATGCCCTTTGAATTAATACTCAGGATAAAATACTCAGTTTCTTCGCAGTCCATAAACTGCTCCAGCTGTGTGTTCACAGTTTATGGCATTTTAAGAACCATGCTCCTCAACAAAATTAAAACTTGTCCACCACTGGGGACCTGTTGCAGCTCCATGGGCTCTCCTGTGCAGTGAGGTGGCAGAGGTGCCCCCCGTTGCTGCAGAATGCCAAAACCCAAGGTAGCTCCCCTGCTGAAGGAAAGCCCCCCCAGCACAGGAGAAATATGGAATATTTATTTCTCCTCTGCTGTAAATACAAATAAATCAGAAAAGAAGCTAATGATACTGGTGCTGCAAAGATGAACCTTGCAGCAGGATGAGGCACCTCCTGGGCTGGGAATGGTGGAGGAGTACTGCCACCTCTTGGCTTGATCCTACAATATCCATGTCCAGGGAAAGACCATGCAGTCATCCAGACAACAAGCAGCACCTAGTGTTGTCTTCTAACCTAGTAGGGGGAAAAAAATCAAAAATGTCTATTCTGTTCCATAGTTAAATAGCACTTGCACATGTGAACTTTTATTAGTGCTCACAGGTTTGGTTTCCCATCTACTGTGTCTGAGGCACTGTCCTAACAAAGATGCCAGAAAAACACTTTATAGAATTCATTATCTCACAGCAAGACCAACAGCAAACTCAGCTGATGTAAAGCAACCCCTCCTGCCTTTCAGGGCTGGCTTATCCCAAGGCAATGACATTTGTGGGGAGATTTATGGTATTTTGTTATATGATGATGGAGCCCTTCCAAAGAAATAAATTACATATCAGCTAGGCAGGTAATGATAGTCTCAGAGGGGACCCAATAACATCTTGCAAACAGCTGTGGTCACTTGTGTGAGTGCCAATTAACCTGTAGTGGTCCAGGAGATGGGGAGGGCTCTATCTTTGCTTCTGGAAGTTAAGACAGTTTTGAGAGGACATGTTTCCAGACACTGGCATAGGAGCTCTTCACTTTTTTCACAGAAAAGAGAAACTCCACAGTGCTCTGTGCTGTTCTGCAAGCCATCAGCTGTCCAGCCCTGATTGGTTTCACAAAGTGCAGGGAAGACAGTAGGGCAAGAGCACAGTGACAGGGGCTCATTCCTTTTTTTGCCATCGACTTAGAGAACATCTTTGAGTCTGGTTTTGCACATATGCTTCAGCCTCCTCTGGTACTGAAAATCTGGCCACCTCCCTAAAGATCCTTGAGACATACAGTCAAAAGAGTTGTAGTTAATTTCTAAGAGCCACTATGTCAAGGCAGCTCCATTTCTTGGGTCCCCAACACACCCAGGTCCTTCTGCCTAAAATCTGCTGTTTGCTTGGTGCCTGGCAGGAGAACACCATCATTGATTACTTAACTAGAGGGTCTGTGTTTATCAGTCACTTAAAACACCTTTTTGAAGTGAGCTGACAAATGGAATTTGAGTTGTTTCTCTTTTTTTTTCATAAATAAGAGGATCTATATTTATAGCTAAACACTATAGAGAAGAGCTTTGAGCACTTTCCTTTTATTATTTTGTCATTAGTTTTTCTGATCATTGGCAAAATCTTCAGGAGGGGTTTTGGTTTTGTAGGAGGACTCCAAGAGTTGCTTGGCTTTTTCCTTCCCTTTAGTAACAGTATTATAAAAACTCGATCCCTGTGACTGTAAACAGGAAAAAAAAATGAGTATGTTGGGAAATGCAATAATAGTTTGTCAGAAAAAGCAAGCAAACCGTATCCTGAGGGCCCATAGACATTTGCCTTCCAAAACTGCCATTAAAATGAAACTTTTCAAGATGACAAGTACTTACCAGAGTGGAAATTAAAGTGCTGAATGTCCACAGCTTTACACTCTATAATGAAGTAGGAAAGCCTTTGCAATGTCTTGTTTCTCAGAAATCATCCTTCAGAAATATCTTGTGGTAGCACAACCTTACAGTAGATTTCCCAGGTTTTTTTGCCTGTTTGTATAAATAAAATTTGACTTTACAAAATATTTCTACATTCCAGTCCAGCTTACAGAATAATTATAGCATGAAAAACTAAATTTTTGCAAGAACAGTTCTTGTATGTTGTAGAATCAATTGGCTTTGTGGTGCTTTGGAATATCCTCAGTCTGCATGGATGCAGAACAATTTTAACCAATTTTCCCTACATAAATATTTTGCAATAAAAAATGAGGCCCAACTTTTATGTTTATGTGTCAGACATAGATCCATGCTGCATCCTGCCAAGCTTTTGTAACATTTAAATATAGGTACATATCTATATGGAGGTATATAGATATATATTTAATAGTAATAATTACCTGATGAAATATTCTCCCACTTCCTATTCTCCCCTCTCAGGGCAGCTGTTTATAGCATGCACTGTGGTGAGGGAGGGCACACGGTTCAGACCAGGAACAGGGTGTAATCAAGGCAGCTACAAAAAAAATTCACTTTGTAAAGGTTTCTCAGGTTTAATTGAGCTCTTAACAGGCACAGTAAAATGTGATGGTGATGTGATTGACAAAATTTGACCATATCTTTCTTAAATAAAGTGTATTTTGTTTCAGGGCAGATTAATTTCGTCCTTTGAAAATATCAAGAGAACTGGGAAAAGAGTTCTGAAAAACTACAGTGCTTGTACTTTATCTTTCAGTTCTGGGAACAGGACTTTGGTCTTCTCTGCTGAGATGTATGGTTACTTTTTTCAGTAACTGGGGTTTCATCAGTACTCAGGGTGATGAAAGTAACATGATGGCCTCATCTACCAATTTCAGAAGGATTCTGTGATAATTTCATTTCTATAGCATACTGTATTAGATAAAAGAAAACTTCATTCTCTCAAACATAACATTTTGAAAGTTTTTAGTTGCTTGATCAAGGGGTCACACCTCTAAATCAGATATTCACTCACAGCTGCCAGTATGTACTGTCATTCTTTAGCCTAACCACCTGAGTAACTTTTGCTTCTTTCACTAGACAAAGGTGTTCCACTCTACAAATATGCTTACATACACACTCCTCTCTCTGCCTGACTCTGGTTATTAAAACCAGAATAATTTTAAGTTATAGGTGTTTCTTTCTGCCACTTCAGACTTTTGCATCTCCCTGAGCCTGAGCAGGAAATCCACAGTCAGGAGTCTCTGTGGCCAAGGGAGTCCACCTGGCTCTGGTGCACTGCCAGGGGGAAAACCTGGCATGGAGCAGGGTGTGCATGGATCTCACAGCAGCACCTTCCTCACTCACTGGGACCCCTGGTTGAAAATCTGCAGCCTGTGCATGAAGAAGCAGAAAAATACCCTGAAGATGTCATTGCGTTTTTCTTTGCAGAGCTGCTGTCTGCACTGTTAAGGTTCAGGCATCACTTGCTGTGTGCCTCCTTCCTAAGTGCCTATTCACATTAAGTAGCACAGTTGAAATCAGTGCTGTACAAATAGCATTTATAAATTGCATGGTAAAAAGCCTACAAAGCCCTGGAGATCAGTATTCTTATTATTGCTTCTGAGTTATAGGTAAGGGAATTAGCACAGCAAGGCTAATAGAAGCTCTGCCATTCAGAGCCAAGTCATCTGTTGTTTTACTCCACCTCTAACTCTCCATTGTCCAGTGACTTTAGGTAATTGCCTTCCTAGACTCCCTGGTGAAATAATTTGCATCCTCTGACCCCACCATCAGTGCATGCTGGTGCTTCCCTGGCACAGCAGCTTGGCCACCTTCTGCTCCTTCCTGTAAGTACAGCAACCCAAATTTTCCCTTCTTCTCCACTGACTTAGTCTTTTCCTCTGCCCTTATCCCTAAACAACTGAAGGCAGAGAGCTTATTCCACAGAGTTCTAAAAAAGTACATCATGTTCTAGGTTACACTGTCCAAGCTTAGATTACACTAAAATAATAAATGCCAAGGAAGTCTAATGGGAAAATGTTGATTACAAAAAAAAAAACAACTGGGGGCTGAGGGGGGATAGAGAAGCAATATTGGTTTTGCTGTAACTAGTAATCCACCTATGGGGAGCAGAAACTTCCTGCTGGGCTTGATCCGACCATTTCCTGAGCTGTTGCAAGGATACCTGAGACTCGGGTAAGTTCCTCTTCTTGGCCAGTACCATAAATCTGTGAAACCAAACACACAGGGCTGGACCTCCTGAATCATCAGCTCCAGTGCCTTGCTGACACAGGCAACCACACCATACATTAACCTATAAATAAAAATACTGGAAAGATGTTGTTCAGCAGATCTCTTTCTAGAAGGCACATATATAGCAAAAGAGAAATAAGGCAGCTGGTGAAAAGAGTGCTCAGAAAGAGCTTCTGGCTCTGACACACTAGACCTCAGGCATTCTGTGGGCCATAGCCGCTGAAATAAAATAGGACTATTTCATTTCAATTAAAAAATAAAAAAAGTTGAGACACTGTCACCACTTCACCACTGCTGGTCTTTTGATGTCTTTTTTATTTTTTAATTTCAGTACGGATGTTTCTTGTCTTCCAAAATTCTAGGGAAAAAAATAACCAAAATTATGAAGTCCTGCAAAATGCAAGTTATGGCATCTCACAGAATTTCTCCTCTAGTAAAATCCTACTTTTCTTTTTAATGAAAGATTCATATGATAGGAGAAAAGAATTACGGTGTCCTACAGCTGTAAGTATCAGACTGGTACAGCTTCACAGGAAGGTGTCACGTTTCTATCATGTTTATTTATTTTCCTGATGATAAGGACAAAGTTTTATATGACTCAATTTAGATCACTGAGATATACAGTAGTTAACATTTGATGCTATTAAAAGCAGTGTTTCAATCACCTGGAAAAGTCCATTTCATTTCTGGAGATAGTCAGCTCTGCTGGTGACATGTATTTTCTTCAGTCTTTCTGTAATATTTATGCCTCACCTTGTGTTTTCATCTTCTTAATTAAAGTGGAAATTGAACACACTTTTTTTAAAAGAGAAGAAAGTGGAAATGATTGATGAAAAGTTGCTGCAAGAATTGCCACTCTCTGAAACCACTTGATTTGGCTGTCACAGAGGACATTCCAAAGGCTAAATTAGAAGGGTAAAACAAAAGAGCATTGTATGTTGAGACTTCACAGGGTAGTCTGAACCCTGGGGTCTAGGCAGATTAATTTCAGTATGAATTTATAATGCTTTTAGGATATATTGTTGCTGTATTGATAGCAGTGTAATTAAAGAATCACTGTAGATTGATTTAAAAATATAGTAAAAATGAAATTTTGCAGAGAGACTAAGACTTCAGAGAAAAGAAGTTTTTCTTTTAAGGGACATTTTGAGAGCTCTTTTCCCATTTTTTGCATATCCCAATTGTCTTGTTGCTTTCAGGAGCTTTGATACTTGGCCAATACTTGAGCGCAGAATAATGAAAACAAGAACTCTAAAATCCTGAGTCGTATCTTTTTGCAAATGCCTTTGAAATATCTGGTGGCAACATTTCTTCTTTATATGTTTGTACAGAGCTGAATATAATTTGACTGTGTCCTATTGTCCGATGGTTTAGGCCTTAGGGTCAGGGTGATATATCAGTGTGCTTTGCGTGATGTTCCTCTCACTGTATCCCATCTGAGCATTACTGGAGAAAAGGAGGAGGGATCAGAAATGATCTGGACATTGGCCTTCTCTGTTAAGTCTGATGAAGCAGAAATTAAATGTGAGGTATTTGTATTTATATATATTTGCAGGCATTTGAATGACTGTAAGCTGAGTATTGCACCTAGTGTAATAATGTTCTGAGATGAAGGGCAGCCAATATTCAATCTTGTTGCAGCAGCAGATTTAAAGTCTTCTTCAAATGCAAGATTCATGGGGATTATACATATTGTATTATTATTATTATCTTTTTTTTTTTTTTTGTAGAATTGCAGTCTGAGTCCATAACACTGCACCCTGAACACAAATACCAGCTCTGCTCTTAGTTGTAGGTGCACCTTGTAGTAACAGTGATCTTATCTAGTGGTGACAATGTACAAAGAAAACATGAACTCTCACTCTTTCCCTGGGATGAGTTGGCAGGAAATTTGAAGAAGGCTACTATGGTTCAAATCTGACCATAAGGACACAGGAAATATTTATTTAGAGTTAGGATTAGCACCTGCTCCTTTGGTGGTGCGGTAAGAACTCTGAAAGGTGCCATTCAGGAAATGAGTGGGTGGAGGTCTGGGAGGTGACTGGAAGGTCTGAGAGCTGGCAAAAAGCTCTTTGCTAAGGTCCTGTTTGTATTTGTGGGGGCACGAGAAAGTACAGGGTAAGTGCCCAAGGTGGCTGTGTCTATAGAGGCCTTCACAGGTTTTAAGCAAAATATTATTGACTTGAAGGGCAAGTTTCCAGTCCTTGTGAAGGTCTCCTGCAAACCATTCCCACGTGATCCACATTCACCCTCAGAGAAGAGGCTGCCGAGGTAATTTGTGATTCTCCTAAATCTAGGACTGATTATGTACTGATTTTCTCTTAGTGGTGAGGGCACGATGGACAGTTCCATCAGTCCATACTTGTCAGCTCTCGGAAGAGTGCCTCTGGCTCTCCAACAGGAACTTTGGCTACACTGACAAGGGAGAGTTACCCCTGAAAAATCTTATGTGAGAGAAATTCTTATCTAGGGTAAAATTCTTTGCAATGGTCCAATAAAGAAAGGAAAAACTAAAAAATCTGGTGCTCTGTACCTATAGAGTGAGTAAAGTTTTACGAGATCTGCTCACGCTCATTTCCTTCACTGGGATCCATCTTTCCCAATTTTAGAGGGCTACATTGTAGGTGTCTAAACTAGATCTAGTCAGGTAATCACACCTTAGAGTTCTCTGGGACCCACTTAGTTTATCAGTGGAAGGCTGAGCCCACCTGTTCCCAGACTCTATTGTCTATTTTGAAGAGGCCTCCATTGACTGTGAAAGGAGTCTCAGTAACAAGCTTAGATTTATATGTTTATTTTGCATATGCCTAACACTAGAGAAGACAAATCCCAGCCTCTGACCATATATTCAAATTTTGAAAATGGATAGCTCCAGAAGACCTAGCAGATCATCTGAAGAGAAGAGAAAGGAGTCGGGACCTGTATTCAGGGATGGATTACAAATGTTAGCTTCCCGGCTCATATTCAAGGTCACTTTATTAGCAGATTTACTCCAGATTTGTCCTGGGTTTGTAAACGTACCTTCATTGAGCCCATATTTCCTTTTCATACTGACAATTGTGCATGGACAATTCATGTTCACTACTTTGGCTTTGCAGGACTGACTCCTCCAAGACATCTGAAGAGGGGTGATCCTGTTCAGGAAAAATGCAATTTACTCTTCTCTCACCAAATGAGAAGAAAAGACCAAATTATGTTTCTCAAAAGCTGCATTCAGCCTGTGCCCTGGGTCAGCCATCTGTGTGCTGGCCATCCTTTGAAGAAGGACACAAGGTACTCACTTTAACCATTATTGGTTTGTTTTAAGGGAGCTTGGGTTCTGTAAACAAGGCAGAGCAATGTTTTGTTCAGGCAACCCACACATTTCGCAAGAGCTTCCACAGCTCTACCAGGAGACAAACAAGTAGGCAGGAGAGAAAGCAAACCCTCTTCAAATGGAGAGAGCCCTTTCCTAACCACAAGCAGGGGGAGTGCTTCTTCCCCAAGCATGTGGTAGGGACATGCTGAAGGGTGAGATGGGCTTGCTGAGGGAGAAATCCAGGTGGAATTTTTCACAAGCACCTCTGCTGAGCAACTCTACAATAAAGCATTTGTTTCAGGGATATTCACTATCTCTGTGAACTGTTATTCCAAGAGCATAAACACAAACCATGCTGTATGGAATTAGACCCAATGTGGTCCATTAAGGTTTTTAACAATGCTTCTTCACAAGCTATTCTTTTTTTCCTCTGTACTCCTTTTAATTGCTGCCTCCTCTCAGTGTCCATCTGGAAATTCAGAGGCCAGACCTGTGCCTTCCCCGCTGCAGAAGCTGAATAAAACTGCCAGAACACGCTAGAGAATCTTGGTGGTAAGACTGACCAGAGAAGAGGGTTGAGTAGCAAACAGCCATGCAGATGGATAATAAACCTGATTTGAACATTTTGGTGTGGTTCTGTTGTGGCTGCCTTCTTTAAGCAGCAGGCGGGCTACTCCTGAATCTAAAACCCTGTGGCTTAGGCTGTGGATTTCTAGATTTTACCATGTCCGTGGAAGAGGTTACTGCTTCTGCCTGCTGGAGATTGTTGTCACCACAGCTGACAAACTGCACGTATGAGTGCACCTTACCCTGTAAAAGTCAAAATGTGCTGGATGGGCAAAGACTGATCATTTAAATCTGAGCTCCTGTCCCATCACTACAGTACCCAAGTTGAAGGTTATTGCTCCATAGTCAGAAAAATATTAACTTAAAAATGGTTTGCTGGATGGCAGAGAAACAGCAGTAGAGGCAAACACCAAGAGATGTGGTATTTATCTGCTGCAGTAGTCAATTGTTACCTTTAAATATTGGATTAAGAAATCTGATTCTGTGGAATAGAATTAGCCATAGGCTTTTCTTGTCCATGAAGACAAGAAAAGCCTATGTCTCCACCAAGACTTACTCAAGTCCTAAAATATATGACTCAATTTAGACTTCAGAGCTTAAAATTCAGGACTTAAGAGGTGGATGCACTCTTCTTACAATAAAATAAAAAAAAAGATGGTTATGTAGCAGTTTCTTTTTCTTACTGTTTATTTTCTTTTATTATACCACATAGATCCATTCTTAAATGGAGTTGGTCAAAGAGATGCAAGAAATTCTTCTCTTTCAAAATCTCTAGCAAACCACCACACCCAGCTCCACTACAACACAGCTCCCAGACAAAATGCCTGTTATATCTTGGAGGATGATATTTTCTCCTGCAACTTGTAACAGGTTCCTACAAACAGTAACATACCTCAGCTATGACACAGGATTTCATCAGACAGTGATCTGTGTTTTCAGTCAAAAAAGCACTTCCCTAGAAAACTATGTATATCAGGACCATCTGGAGATCCCCACCATTATGGTACAATAAAAAATACTTTACATTTATATTGTGACATTCTGTTTATTAAAGCTCAGTTCCTTCAACAGATGTATAAACCAGTAATTTTATTGTGTTAAATATTCCCCAAAGGAAAGTAAATTGACCTCCTCAGGGATTTTTCAAGGATTAGAAAAATGTCCTGTCAGTATCTGTTTTCCATTATTGTAATTACAGAGGGTGATAATAATCCTTTCAGCATTATTGTTTCGACATGTGCATGATTTATAGTCGGACATGTAAGTTCATTTGATGCCATTGTTGAGAGCAGGGCATTGTATCAGAGATAAAAGGAATGAAACAGACATGTAATCTGATAACTAACTTCACTTGTGAATGGAATAAAAATGTGGTCTTATTTAACATGATTATAAATAACTGCTTAAATTTCAAGTCATCAGTGGAGTATAATTGCTCCAAGAGGAATATTGTAAATAAGCAATCTCAAAAGAGTGTATTCAGATCAGCTGATAATATTCCAGTGAAGGGACAAAAAGTTTCTGCTGTGCACCGTGGTATCGGGTCCTGCTGAAAGTCCTTAGACAGGCAAAATACTCAAGGAGATCAACAGGAAGTTCACATAAACAAACAAAAGGAAAGACTCTTTTAAAAGCATCTCTACAGAATTAAAGGATTTTTTTTTCTTTGTGGGGTGGAAGGGGGACTCTGGTAAGTGTGCCTACCCAGATGCTTGTACATGCCAGCAGGATGAGCTGCTTCAGTGATGGAACAGCCTGCACACAGAAGACATTTTCTGCTCCTGAGACAGGGGGAGAGTCACCTGCATCAACCCCTGCCCAAAATCGTTCCAAAGTAACATGGGTGGGATTTAGTCGCCATGACGGCAGTGAGTTCCTAATACCAGCCTACCTAGAGCCCTGTGGAGAAGGAAGAAAAAAGTCAGATATCCCAGTTCTTTGGGGAGTTGTGATTCTGTGCAGGAACTTTACGAGGCCACATGCACAAGTCTACAGCCAAGCTGGTCACCTTCAGCTCCTCTTGGTGACTCTGGTGACATGTTGGCACTTTAAAGGCCTCGTGCCTGGGGATGAGATGAGCTGTGTCCTGGAAGGCCCTACTTATCTCCAGGGCCTATGGGATTTGTGTAAGGGGACTGTGCTGGAAATATCAAAGGGTAACCAAGCTGAGAACCACTTGCAGTGCTTAAGAGAAACCAGCTTTGACTTTATAATGCTGGAGATGTTCAATGTTTCTTACTCATGTAATTTTTTTTTAGTAATGTAGACAGTGGCATGGAGATCCATTTTAGTCTGGAAATACTGGAATACAAAGAAAATCAGGAACAACAGTCCATACTTATTTTAAAATATATTTATTAAAATGTGTTGAATCCTGGTACAGATATCCTTGTTTGGTAAAATTACCCTTTCTTACAAAGAAGTAGGTTTATCTGGTTTCAGTCAATTTATCTTAGAAATCAAAATTTTAAACTGAAATGAAGCAGCTCAGATTCTACAAACATTAAAAATATGTGAACAGAATACAGTTTAGGAAACACAGAATGATAAAGCTGATGATAGAAACCCAAAGTCCTGCATCTCAGCATTATGCTGAGCTATTTTCTTCGAGATTTAATTTATTTTAATTTCTGTGTGCAACTGCAGCATATACTTAAATGACAATCATCATTATTGCTCCATGGATGAGTCTGAGCCTCTCTGATAAATCTATTACATCACTAATTGGTGCCATGTTAGCTGATACTACCTGGAAAGTATAAGCTATTACCCACCTTTATTTGGAATTTGACTGAAAAGTTACTGATGGAATTATTTCCACTGCAAATATTAATTTATTTAAACCAGCTTTTTTACAGAAAAAAAATGATATCTTAAAAAAATGGAAAATTTCTCCCTGAAGGAAAATCCTGAAGGAAAAATAATCTTATGTAATTCACAATATTTCATTTTGATAAAATCATAATAACTTGATTGACTTAGCTTTTTTTGTGTATGTGACATGAAATATCTCAATATTTTAAAACATCTGATTTTAAAATTATCCCAAAGCAAATAAAGGAAATATAACATTCTGAAAATGTTAGCTGATAATTACTAAACCATCAGAACATTTCTTCTCTTTTCAAAGCTTGGGAACAAAACATATTTCAGCAAAAGAAAACTCAGTTGTTCATAGTGGTTCCAGTGAAGAGTCTTACAGTCTGGCAGCAACTCTTTGTCCAGGTACCATTGCAAAATTCTCTCCTGTATTTGAAATTCCATGTGAAAAACTTTTAAGAATAGAAACTAGGGAGGAATAGAGTTGAACTTGCATTATTTTGTCATCTTTTCCACCATAATGAAACACTGATACATTCTATTAAAAAATGCACTTATCCATGTCTCCAGATATCAGAAAGATATTTACATTATCAGCTGCAATATTTATTTAATTAACCCAAGAGGGTAATTTGATAGTTATGGCTAATATATAAATAGATATATTTCTTTTTCTTTTTTTTCTTTTTTTAATAGTGAATTGCGTTCTTGAAATTATCCTGAAAGCAGCTGTGTATTTGACCCACAGCAGCAACAACAAACAGTGCACAGCAGCTCTGACATGCCATCAGAGTAATGGATCATCTCAAAGAGCCTGGAAATGATTAAACAGGGGTGCTGCTGCATGCAGTCTTTAATTGATTGATTTGAGTTTGCGGTCAGAAAATGACTGTCAGCTACAGCTTATCTATAATTACCAGTAATCAAAACCAGATTTTTCACTCTTCCTAATGCTGTAATGCTCTTTCAGTGCTTGTGACATATGTGCAGCTCAGGCACGCATCTGCAGTTGCCTCGTAGTGTTAGACTGAGCAGCACCATGCTCTGATACACACCCATCAGAAAAAGAAATATCTTTGTGCCTCTGAAATAATCACTGTGAGAAAGGAGGAGAGAAACTGGCAGAGAAAGGTCTGAGGTTTAAAATATTCTCTTCATGTTGTTCTGATGAAAAAAAGACAGCAGAGAAAAATCATGTTCTTTTTTCCCCTCTAGCCTTGTTTCTGTATGGGATGAAGAGCAATCAGACTTTTCCTGGAGCAAATTTTATTCCCTACTTTTTAAAAGAAGCCATAAAATCATCCCTTTGACTTGGACATCCCTTCTGGAGTCATTAGAAGGATATTTGCTTTTGAGGGAAGTCCCTGAAGGTTGTTCTGAAACCTGCTTTGATTGCAAGGCCTGAACAAGAAGATGCAAACTCTACAAAAGCTACTGAGAGCTGTCATCAGTGTCCCTGTTGCTTCAGAAAATTAAGTGGCCTGCCCTGACATTTGTTTAATCTATGTTGAGAGTACTGATGCACAACAGGCTAAAGGGATCAGCCCATTTCTGTCAACTCCCGCTGGATGCTTTTTGGCTGTAAAGAAGTGGGAAAAATTGGAACAAACTGATTTGGAAAAAAAAAGAAGAAAACAACCTACTGAAATCACATTCAATTTAGAGAATTCAAATTACTTGGTTGCTAATTCCAAAGAATCAAGAGTGTAAATACTAAGCAATGGAAGATACTACCTGCACCCAGAAGTAAGAGAATAGGTCAGATGCACCATTCCTTTGCATCCTGCCTTGTTGGGAATGGTTTTAGACAACTTGCAACTCAGTTTGTTTGTCATTGTGAGCCCTGCTATATGGCCGGATTCCTGAGAGTCCAGCTCAAGGAGTAGTTGACCATGCTCTCATTTGACTTCCTCTCACTGCTGACCACAATGGGATTAATTTTGACAACATGTGATTTGACATGTGTAACAGTCAAGTTGAAAAACATGGATCCAATTTTTCTGGTATGTTTCTTGGTGGCAAAAAAGCAGGGAAACTCAAAGAAGGGAAGGTTTTCTGCTCTTCCAGCAGAAAGGAAGAATAAAAAATAAAATCCAGGGAAGATGGTAGTGCTGAAAATGGGAAAAAAACAGATTATGTTCTTCCTATGTGTCTGGTACATCCTGCCTGCTGGTGGTCATCAGGTCAAGTAATTCAGTGAATGATGAAAGCTGAAGATACAGAAGGATTCTCTAGAAAACATGTTTTCAAAAGCAGCCTACCCCTTTAATGTCTACCTCCATGTAAACACCAGTTAGGTTTTTTTAGATGTATGGAAAAGGTAGATCTCATTAAATTGAGATGAGTTAAAAAATAATCTGCTTCATCAGATCAGTCACAAGTGTGTGTGGATACAATCTGTATGTATAAAGCAATATACTTATTCTAGTTGTTAAGGAAGAGCTGAATAGTATCTTATTTTCAATTTTTGTGTATTTTCATCAGTCACTTTGGTGAAGATAAGTAAAGAATCTGCTATATTTTTCCATAGGCCACTCTACAGTCATTTGAGCAAGCATTCCATAGATGTGGTTCATAAAGAGGAAACATCATCTCCTGTTAGCTCGTGCTCGCAGAGCCATGTGTGCCTGCACACTGCTTCTCTCCAGAACACAGAGATTCTGCCTGCACTTCCTATTTTTGGATTTATGTGCTGAAATTGCAGAGCCCTTGCTTGTCTTTCAGCACGCAAGCTCTCTCGCAGAAACTTTCTGAAGTAATTGTGGGGAAAGATGATATGGAGCACTCTGGACAAGGGACTGAACAACCAGAGCCAAAGTGCTGGGGCCAAACAGTTCTTACCAATAAGAGAGGTTTTCAGCCCAGAACAGCATCCTGCAGCTGTGGATCAGCTCTGGGATTTCTACCAGATCTCCTGCTCCTAGCCAAAACCCAACAGCAGCAGCTCCACATGCTTCCTCTTTTCTCAGAGTGGGCAAGAATAAAAGGTGAAGTGCTAAAGCAGGCAATGTGTGTCCTTCATTTGTCTTGCTACCTGTAAAATGAATGGTCAGTATCACAATGGCTTTTGGTTTTCTTTTTTAAGAAAATCCTTATAGCAGAAAATACTGGGGGGGGATGGGGTAGGGAGGGGAAATAATTGGGAAAGGCATGTTTGTGCTTTGATACCTGCAGAGGGAAGATTCCTGCTGTCCCATCATTTCCCATGATTTTCAGGGAGGTGTTGCATTGGATGAAAATGCTACCTACAGAAAAATGTTAATATGCCGAAGAGTAGTTGCCAATGGAAAAGATATTTTGGCCCCCTTTGAATTTCTATCTGAAAAGTACTTCAGGGAACTGGAGTTGACAGGATGATAAATTTCTACTGCAGTTTTGAGACTAAAAGTGCAAGTTGGCACACAGTGATCCCCCTTCTTAATCAGTTCAAGATGGACTTGGAAGGGGCTCATCTTGGTCTTCCATGTCCTGCACAGAGAGGATGTGTATAACCAAGCTTAAATTTCACCTCTGGTGTTCTCAGGTGACTGCGTGCACCACTGAGAAACTGACTACAGTGCTGGCATGTTCAGTCATCTGAAATGCAATCTATATGCTGGTGGGATGATTTGCATATTGCTAAGAATGAAGTGAGAGCTGGGGATCAGTTCTGTTACACCCAGAAGCAAAACTGGAAGAAAATGAACCCCTGGAGTGGCAGAGGAGTAAAATTAGTGACAGCTAGAACTGCTGCAGCTTTTTAGGATGCAGCACCTGCCTTTGGGTGGAGTGGGAGGTGAAGTGGGAAAGGTGAGCTTGTGTTGTATCAGACCCAGCTGGTACATACATTTTGTCTCCAGAAGCAGTATTTTCCATGGAAGATGCATGTACCTGTGCTGATGGCTTTTGCTAAGATTCACCACCTGAGTTAATGTGAACCAAAGGCAATAGAAATCCTCCTGTCGATGCCAACACTGCTGGAGCATCTCCTGGGAGTTTACATCAAACAAACAAAGATGTATCTCCTGTGATTGCTGAAGAGACGACAGAAAAGAAATAAAGGTTCATGGCTTCATAATTTACAGCAAAAAACCATTACTTGTGCTCATCTAATCTGCCACTCTGTACATTGTAAACTGCAGGATTTCTTTAAAATCTCTGGCTTGCATTTCAGCCTCACTCCTAAAAGAACAGTTCAACTTCACCTAAACTCACTGTAAAGGTCTGTTTCTGGTATGTTTGACATATCTCATCTTCAAATTGATTGCTTCTCTGTATCCTAAAATCTCCTCAGGAACACTTCATAACTTCATTTTCCATAATGTTATTGACTAACTTTACCCAGAATTCCCAAGACCTTAGAGACTTTTATATTACATTTTGGTTTATTTTTGTGTCTTATTGCAGGCTGTTTTCTTATATTTCTCTGTATGAAGATGCAAGCTCCCACACAAAGAAACCCACAGACCACAGTAAACTCTTGGATGGGGGGAAAAAATTCTCCAGCTGTTATGTCCATTTTTGGAAAGTGCATATGAACTACTCCTAATCTGAGTTCATCCAAAACTATTTTTGAAGTCTAACTGTCAGCACTTTTGTCTCAGCAATATTTGTGTTCTTCTCTGAAAGTCACTAAACTTGGACATTGTGGCATTAAACTTTCAAAAAGAGAAGTCAAAAACATTTGTGTTGAGTTGAATGTACTTTTTAAATGGGAATAAAGCTAGGGAAAACTTATCTAAGAAAATTAATGGATTCATTATATCCTTGATTTTCTTATCTCTCATTGTAAAATAAGTTAGATGATAGGTTTGGGTTTTAGCCTTTTCTACATATGAGTCTGCACATTTAATTTTTCTGTTAGTCATGTCCATAAAATGAAATGATGAGAGCACATTGGCTTTGAGGGCTGATAGTTGCTACTTTCATTTAGTCTCTGCCATTTGCGAAGCCTCTCAAGTTCTGCAACCTGACAGGCTCTTGAGGGAGTTTCTTTTACTTCCTGTGCGTCCCATTGGCCCAGAACCTCTGTTATTGGTACACAAAGGTCACTTTCCTTTAGGGGTCGGGTGAAAGTCCAGAAATGTTGGTCATAACTTGTATTTTTAAGTCTCTTCCTTTCCTGAAAGAGCCCTATACATTCCCAAGTAAGCAGTTCACAGCAGTTCTTTTTCAGGGTCAGAGATATTAACAATAGAAGTTTTAAACTGTTTTACTCAAAAAGTAGAGGAAGATATAATGTGTTTCAAAAATTACTGAAAGTTGCTATAAATATAATAAATCTCTCACAGTATTTCTTTTGAATCCTCTACAATCAATGCTATCTGTTAACAATTATTAGGTCTGTTAGGAATCTTTTTTCCATGTAGGCCTGTATTATGTTTACAATTACTTTTTGTTTTCTCACTAAAACTCTAAATAGTGATAATCATATTCTTCAGCAGAAAGTCACTAAATATCAGCTTTCGGATGTGCTGCAGTACAAAAGCATTCATAAATACTGTGGAAAACTCATTTTGCTTGAGTAATAATATTGACTCATATAAAATTATGTTATCTATATATTGTCTTATAATAAGTGAGCTAAAATCTTACTATTTGCACTTGATGATAATATGGGTATATAAATTGTAATGATCAATACAACCTCAAAAAACTTCAGAGGTTTGTAAAAAGGGCATCTTCATCCCAATTGAGCTTGCTCTAACACTGGTTTCCTGGTATGATCTTATTCTACAAGGACCAAAAAAAAGAAAATTTCCAAGATTTAATACCTCTTCTTAAAATAAATCTCTGCTTCTAAATATCAAAGATTATTTTTCCGCGAAATGAGACTCATGTGCTGCAAACATTGTTTCACAAAGAGCCTGGAAAAGGTGGAAATAGAGCTTACATGTACATTCCTCTGCATATTCTATAACCACATCAGTCACTTGCTGAACAGTGACCCTGGGACAAAACAATATAATATCACCTCTTTATAGGAGCAACATCAGAGGCAAACAAAAAAAATGACAAAAATTTAAAGCTTAGAGGCAGCACCTTACTAATCATAGCAAATAACCTGAAATTCTATTAAAATCTCAGAAGCAGACTCTGGTAGCAATTGTGATAAAAATGAGGAAATGTGATATTCTACTAGCATTCTGGTATTATAAGGTTTGCCCAGCTAGAAAAAGAAGCTATTTAGGATCACCTGGAAGAGGTTATGCAAGTTGCCATTCTCTGCCTAGAGACGATTTTAACACACTCTTTTGGAAAGTCAAATTTACACAGAAAATGAACAAGACTTGACAAACTATTTGATAAACCTACTGAGTACAGGAGGCCAATTACTACCTTGTAAAAAAATTTCACTTAAAGTGCTATAAGAAGATCAGTTCCAGAAATGAAAACAGAAAATAAGTGGAGCAGGGGAGTTATATTTGGGATAGTAGTCTATGTATATGCATACAGGGCTACATTACTTGTCTTCCTTCTACTTAATTTAAATGCATTCATAACACAGGGTCAAGCAAACACCAGCGGGTTTTCCATATAAATAAAGGATAGGCTAAAATAATTAGTCATTGGGAAAAAGGCTGGGGACTTTGGTTAGGCTGCTAGAGTGAGATGGAACTTCTTTTTTTTCTTTCTTTCTTTGTTTCTTTCCTTATTTAAAATCCAGTGCTTTATAAAAGCTACAAAGAAAGATGGATTTGTTAGCATCAAGAAACAGTATGGCCCATGGTCTTGTAGGAAAGATAGTGCACTGTCTAGTTGAGAAAATGAACATGAATTTCCTTCAAAAAGCTTATTCTTTAATGCATGTTATTCCTTCTGCAGGGACCTAGTGGCATTTATTGTCCTCCAACACACAGAGGCTTTCTCTTCAGAAATGAGGAGAAGAGAAACTGGTTAACTTGCTTATCCTAGCTGGACCTTTCAAGGACATTTTATAGCTGCAAATGTTTGGCTATGAAGTTGTAACTCATAATTATAAACATTGATCTTTGGTGACCATCTACTGGATGGTCCAAAACATGAACGTTCAATAGTAACAGTAACTACACCCAGTAGGTACATTCTGCAGTTCATCTACACATCAAAGTGTTCTTTGCAGTGCGAACACCCAGGAACTTCACATTTCAAATAGGGAAATGGGAGAAGGAGAAGCTGAAGAACTTCTAAATAAAGATAATTGAACACCTTTGATTGCTTGCCTTTATTTTACCACCATTTATACAGCATTCACCAATATAAACTTGTCTGTAGAGCTTGGATATTCCCATTTCAGTGAACTGTGTAGGTAACTAAAAGAAAGAGAGGAGATAGACGATTTTAGAAGATTTTTTTCTTTTTTGGCAGTTTAGACTCAAACCTGAAAAATTAGGAAGTGTTCTCAAGGCATTTCCTCTTTTCATATTTCAACAAACATATTTTTTACCTCTATTCTTCAGGGATTTTATTCCTGAGCTATGACATTTTACAGCCTAGTACAGCTGTCATTAATTAATGCTTTAGTTCTCCTACAGTACTCTAAATGACAAGATCTGTGGAACATAATCCAGCCTAAGAGACAGCAACATAAAATACCTACATTATCACAAAACATTCTTTTATTTTCCATTTATCAGCAGTTAAACCCAACAAGATGCTTACCCAAGTCCATATCCATTGCTTACAGAAGACATTCGGATCTCTAATGATTAGCATCTGATTCCTTTTACAACCATCAAAATGCACTTAAAACATTAAAATGGAAATTTCATTTTACCTAGGATTTGAGGTAAGATAGGCACATAAGCAATTTAAGTTCTGCAAGGATAGATATACAAGCTGCGGAAATAAAAAGCCACCACTAAAAGGTCCCAACTTTTTCTTTAAAGAAAGAGGAAATAGCAACCAAACTTTTTTTCAAACCCCTCACCTTTTTAACTGATGGTGAACTCCAGCTCACTTCATTTAAGGATCTAATTAATCAGGAATGTCATGTGTTCTACAGCTGAAATATTTGTTCCTGATTTGAGAAAATAATGGAAAACCAAAGAGTGGTAAGAAAACTGAGCTCATGGAAGCTAATAATACACAGCTCTTATTTTACCAGTGATTTCTGCTCAACCTAAGGGTGAGCATAAGAGAATTAAATGACTTCTATATAATACCACTAGCTGGTTTTTTGGGGTTTTTTAACAGATACTTAAAGGCAGCCCCAGTACATAAATATGTCTCCCTACTTGGAGTAATGGAACCAGGCCACGGTAAGCCCAGTGCTACCCAACACCTGGTTTTCTGGGCTATTCATAGAGATGATCTTTGAAGCAGCAATAATATGACCCATTTTAGAATGACTGAGAATTTGGCTCAACTTCCTTGCCCCTCCCAAAGCTGCAGTTGTTAAAGTTTCAAGTAATGGAATCCAGTAGCATGAAATACTACATTTATTTTGCTTAGACACACACAAACACTCGCACACACATGGTCATCATAATTTCCTACGACATGTAAGAGAAGAAAACTCTCATACATAATATTCTAAAGGTTGAATATTTGGCTACCAACTTTTTCCAAAATAACTATTAAAGCTGTAATCGAAAGTGTTCCAGGCCACAGTGTTGGGTGGTTAAATTACACACTGAGGGGGAGATGGGCTGTGAACACTCAATGTGAGCTTTATTTACTCCAAAAATTCTTTCATTAGGAAAACCCAAGACAGGCAACTCAAATTTATAATAAGAAAGTGCTCTTTTTTTTCTATTGAACTGACCATTTTGGAAACTCAAAGGGTTCCAAGCATACTATTAATTTTTTACAATGTCAGCATGCTTTTTATAAACTGTTCGGTTTTTTGGTTTTTTGGGTTGGTTTTTTTTTTTTTTCTGAATTTTAACAGTCATCCATTTTGGAAATATTTTATACCCCAGAGGAAAGGTTTTGCTTTCCCTGAAGTGGGGAACAGTATCATATTTAAGCCATATGATCTATTTTTAAAAATGCTGTAAATATGGACCAAGCTCTTTCCAAATTGTTCACATTATAAACAGCGCCTAGCAAGGGCTGTGTTTGGTTTTGTTCTTAAAGGGGATTTCTTTCCTGGATTTCCTATGCAAGTGCCAGGGTGAAGGCTCAGCACTGCTTCAGCTTCATGTCGGCTGGGACGACTCTGGCACAGAGGGCCACGTGGGTGGACATATCTCCATTTCCTTCTGACTGCCTTCTATGCAAGTGATCCAGAGCCCACTGAAGCCTTCCAGTAGCTTTTCCAGCAAGGGCAGTAAGCTCTGATCAAGCCATCTGGATAGACATACTGTCAGGGAAGATGCTCCAGCAGGCAGTAACTTTGGAGAAATGGGGTCTGCCCCTTGGGACTGACTTTGATCCCGTTTCTGCAGTATCAGATTTGACGGCCATCCTGAGTCACAGATAAGATTTAAAACATGTCTGTCAGTTGTTTCCTCCCTTTCTTCCTTGAACCATCTCAACCTGAAGAAAACCATGGAGGATATTGTTCTGAATCTTTAAGTTTGAAAGGTCACACCTTTATAACCTACTCTGTTACAGTGGAAATTAAAACACGAGGACTGCAGTCTTTCAAAATTCACTGAACCTTTCAAGAAGTTTGCGTCCCACCTCATCCCTATAATTCTATGCTTTCAACTTTGAATGTTTCAAAGACAATGTTTCATGCCATGTAACAAATAAATTACAGCTCTTCCCTGTTTTACAGGTTTTCTTTGTTGCTTTTTAAGGTGGGTTCATGGTAACCAGAGTTCTTAGAGGAAGATACACCCATCCTTTTCTAACTGCTTCCACCACCTCCAAAACAGATTAAACCACATTCCCAGAGAGAGTAATTGCACACAAAGAGCACGAGCTGCAGGGAAGGAGTTGCTCAGCCACTGTGGGTTTTGTTGGACAGCAATTCAGCTCTGCCAGGCTGCCTCCAAGCAGCCTGGGCTCATGACCTCCTGGGTTCCTGGGTTTTAGACCTCCCACTCGAATGTCCCCTTTACCCTTGCCATAATTTAACGGGGGTATGAGTCCTCATCTTTGAGATAGAAATTCTTTACAGGACTTTTTCATTTTATTTTATTTAGAGGTGGCATATAGAAGGCACAGCCTGACAAAGGGATAGGGCTGAAGAATTCAGTAGCTCTCCAGAGAAATCAGTTACAGGCCTGGGACTATTCACTACTAACCCAAAGGAATTAATCTCCCTCTTTCACATACACAAGCCTTATGCAGAGCCTAGGTAATAACATAATTGCAACCACACTTCACATGCACATTACCATCTGCCCTTCTCTGACAGAAGTTCTTCCTCAGGGTTATGTGAAAAGGAAAAAAATTATTAGCAGGGAACAAAAACATATCAGTAAAGAATAAGGCTTGCTTCCTTATTAGAGAGACTCTGTCCTCCCCTCCCTCTTTATTCCAGTACATACAGAACTATAAAACACAGAAATGTTCACAGGATATTAAGTATTAAAGCGCTGATGTCAGCAAGCCAACAAAAATGCAAAGGACAATATACAGAAGTGTTACTGGGACTACCGCTGTAAAGTATTCATTTTATGGCAGATTCTAAAGTTAACCCAAAAAATGGCAAGCACATAAATTGTTAGATTAACTAAATTACATTAATTCCATACATTCTGCTCCATCAGAAACAATTTCTTAGCAACATCAGACAGAAATACAGCTGAGTCCTGACATATTTATAATAAGCACCAACAGCCTTCATGTTTTGCTATTCTTCTTCATCACCTTGCTAACAACTTAAATATTTTATAATGTTAACCAGGCCCACACAGGCATGGAGACAAGAAACTGATTATATATATATAAAATATGCAAACAGTTATTCAGTTGGTAACATTCGTACCCTGTAGTTTCTTCAGGTTATTTTACCAGCTGGGCTTCTCCCTTGTTCTTAGGGAAATAGCAAAATCCCTGCTTGCCTTTGACATCAGGAGCTTGTTTACTACCAATCTAAACTTTGCATGATGTCATTGATAGTGCATTGTCATTACAGACACAACACCAGACACTCTCACTAAGGAGTTTGTGTACGTGTACATGGTCATGTGTGTGTATAAATAAGTGACAAAGAGACAGAAAATGTGTGTGCAGTCTTCTCAGAGCAAACAAACTGGGAATCCTAGCATTTTTAATCCCTGAAATGTGTGCAGTGCACAAGGATTGACCTGTGGGCGAGTTGATGTAGAAACAGCACATTCCTCACTCTTTCCTAGAAAAATCCTGCCAAAAACCTTACTAAATGGTGCAGAACACTTTTTTCTTTCAATTGGCCCCCAAGGAGTCACAAGTAAGAAACAGAGAGACAAAGGAAGGTAGAAAGAAAGCATCTATGCACTGCATGTTCAAAAGTGCATTTATGAAAATTAAAAAAGGAAGGAGGTGGGGGAAGAGTGGTTTACAGTTTGGTTGTTTTATCCCTTGAGTGCCATTTAATGTTCCAGGCTGCGTGTATCTGGGACCATGCCAGGTGTTTCATGTCCTTTCCACAGTGTGGCTGAACATTCCTGCTAATGGCCAGATCCTCTCAGACCTAAACTTGCTGACTCTTCCAGGTAAGAAACAACATTCAAGAAGGTGTTAGTGATGCAGGCTGAGCAGGAGTGCTGCAACACAGGATTTGTGCAGAGCAGGCTCTGCCCTCTGCTCACTGCTGAAGAACTAAAATTCTAGTTGGGGAATGAAAGGTGAGATCCTGCTGTGCAACACACACATCCTCAGCAGCCTTTTTCTTTCTTACAGGGGGTCATATGGACAGTGAGGAACACTACCAATGTTTCTATGGAGGGATTCAGATCTTAGGCTCAGCACAGTCTTCAGGGGTCAAAGGAAAAAAGTTCTCTGTAAAGCAACAAACTGGGCATTGACCTGCTGGCTGACCACCTGACTGCAGCCAGAGTACCTCTTAAATATTGTTTTGTGTTTGACATCCTCAGGTCTCTGTTGTTCCTTTACCATAATCTCTCTTGGGTTCTGTTTAATGTGGAGAAAGCACATCACAGTTTTCAGGGTAAAGGTAAATGCAATTCTCTCCCATGGAAGAGTTGAACAGGACAATTCCTGGACCCACAGCAAACATGTTCCTGCTATATACATTTCAAAATATGTTGTGATGGTCTTGTTGCTTCCCTTAAACAGCTGGACACAGTTCACTTAATAACCTCTCTCTCTACAATGTGCTTAATGTTTCCTGATAACACAACTTTTTTTCTTTGTTGCTTTAACTTTGACTGTAGTGGCCTATGTTTTAAATTTACCACTAATGTTACTACTATAACAAACGGGGCATGAGACTGACATCTTCTGGACATCAAGACATGTAAAACTCCCACTTTTCATTTGTCTTTATGTTTGGCCTGTTTTCCCAAGAAATAAGGAAAATACTTGATCTGCATTTCTTGACTCTAACTAAGATATGTCCACAGAAGGAAAAAAATTGGAATCTTTGTTTTTAATTGCAATTGCATACCATACTTTCAAACTGTTTCCCTTACTTGGCAATAAGTTTCAATGTTTAGGTTATTTTCTTGCTTCTATTTTTCTCAGCACTGGACAAATATGGTCCTCTTAGCTCCTAAGAAACTAAAGATGGTTTTTGTTCCTGTGTTTGCCTTGAATACCTAGGACTATGCAGAAGCTGCTCTTTTCCTATATAATGATATAGTATTTCAAGGGTAATCCCCTGGAAAAGACACTGAGTAAATAACAAATAAACCCAGCAAGAAAAGACCATGGTGCATATGCTGCCAAAACTTTCCCTCACCTTCTCCAGCCCCCTCAACAGCAAATCCCCGCTAAACCCCAGAGATCAACATGAAGCATATGTGAAAGCAATAACTTGCTCTGGTGAATTGATGTCTTTATGCTACCCTTTAAATCAGATAAATCAGTCAAACAAATAATGTAAATCTAAATTAAACCAGTTGGACAATGCCTAGAAAAGCCCAGTGTTCCTGGAAGTGCTGAAATAACATTTCCTACCAGCCAGCAAAAGATTAAAAAAAAAAAATCCAACTGGGGCAGTGTGGCAACCTTATTTACAGAACATAGCTGGGATTTTTTAAATACTCTCCAAACTAATATTTGTTTTTAATGCGCTGCTGTCTTTCAATCTGGCACACATTTAGCTGGAGGAATTGCCATACCAACACTCAGGAGCCAAAACCAGAACATTTTAGTAGCTAATTAGAGCAGTGTCACACAGTCCCACAGCATCATAGGTGGGTCTGTATTGCTGCTGAAGCAAGGACAGGCTTCTGCCCCAGTTCCACCCACCCTTATTCACAGTGACCCCTATAATTATAATTATCCTACAGTGTTTGGTGAATTAGCCCTTCAAGTGGCATATCTACTCCCTCTCAGTTTCCTCTAAAGACCTTGAGCTATGTTATGTGGTGCCCTTGGCAGCGTTTTCTTGTGTCCAGTCACTTTCTGGTGATATATAAAGTAAGAAATTTAAAAAAATATATCTATATATCACCAGTACCATGTGTGTGGCAACCCCACACAGATGCTGGCAAATGCAAGAAAACCAAACATGCCCTTTAAACATGGTAATACTCCATGATGCCATGTGGAAATTGTATGGCTTAGCATGCAAAGGCTACAGCAGGAGAATTTGCAGTCAGGGGAAAAATAAAAGGAAGAATTTTTTAAAAAAATTTTAAAAGTGCTTCTATTCATTTCCAGTATTATTTAAAAACACAGATTTGAACATCTGAGAATAAATCAGAAACTCATAGAATGGTCTGGTTTGGAAGGAACTTTCAAGATCATCTATTTTCAGCTCCTTAGCATGGGCAGGGACACTTTCGACTAGACCAGGTTCCTCAAACCTGTCTTAGAACACTTCCAGGAATGGGCCATCCAGAGCTTCTCTGGGAAGCTTGTGCCAGTGCCTCACCACCCTCACAGGGAAAAATTTACTCCTAATATCTGCTGTCAGAATGGTTGCCATTAACTTCCAATTCATTTCAAAAATCAAGGGTGGTCTTGCTGCTAAATCACAGGACTGGGAAACAAGCCTGCTTCCAGAAAATGCCAAAACTTCCCTCTGATCCTCATAAAGTGCTTTAACCTTCCAGCTCTCTTGACTTCCAGCTTTCACACAGATAAAATACCTAACCCATTTTAGGCCTGCCTATCCTCAATCTCTTCCAGAAGGGATTTCTGAATGTCCCTGAGCCATGCTAGCAGTGTTCTTTGAGGGCTAGCACAGAAATGTTCTAGTTGGAAGTCCAAATAATTCGTAAAACTGAAGGGGTTTTGTCAGCTGAACATTGATATTTTTGTGAGGCTTTCTGTAGCTGTGAGCTGCCAAATGGTCCTATTTTGCAAAACTTCAGTGAGAATTTCATGAACATTAAACCCAAATCATCAGGTCAAATGCAGTTCTCATTTGGTAAACACTGAGCACCACTAGAATAAATACATACAAAGTGCAACAAGAATATGGCGAAGTTCAAGAAATATACCCAAAAAAGGGGGGTTTTGTGCTAGAAAGTGTGTAATAGCTAAACTTTACATTTGAAATGCTGGTCTCCTGTGAACTCAGTAGATATTTTCCGTATGTCCATGTGTTGGAAGTTTCATAAAATGCTGAGCACGTATATTTAAAATAGCTCTGACAATGTATTAAAAAGCTCTAAAATATTATTACATGGCCAACTTCCATGTTTTTTAAAATCCATGACATGACACAATGTATTTTATGTGTGGAAATATACATCATAAATATTGCCCAATGTCATAATATTTTTAATGTTTTATATGTTGTCAAATCTGCTTTAAACACAGTATGTGTGCTATACATTTACTGAAACATAACTCAGAGAGATGCAGGAAATCAACTATATTCTTTTTCCATGTGGGTTTACCATATATTTTATGATTTTGTTGCTTCTTATTGTACCAAGCTTTTTTTTTCTTTTTTCCTTCTTTCTCTTGCCTTTTTTCTTTCTTGCTTGCTTTTTTGCTGATGTCCTTTGTCTTCTTTCCCTGCTTTTTCTTATTTTTGTTTTCTTGCTCTTTTTCTTGCTTTTCTTGAACCAGGCAAATATTGCTCGTTAAACAAGAAGAGACTTCATAACTTTCTGTTGTTCACTTTTCTTTGAGCTATGCCCATGAACCAAGTGGCTCCAAGTCATCTACAGGTATGATTAAATTCACCTTGTCTTTAAAAACCAGGGAAATCGTTGCCTTTCCTAAAGCTCCTGCAGTGTAAGAGCTCCATCCACATCAGCCCATCTGTAGGGCCACCAGAACATTTTATGATGCCTTGGGACAAGGCAAGTACCAGCAGAGAAGCTGAAGTCCTGCAAGCTCAAAAAAATAATTTTCTTTTTATGTCAATGCTATTGCAATGCAATCAAACCCTACAAGGCAGGGCAAAAGTTCAGCACATCCAAGGTGTTGTGTCCCTGGGCTGGTGGTTGTCACCTCCTGACTTCCAAGAGGCCTGGCCAGCTCAGGTGTGGACTGGCCAGGTGTTGTCACTGCCACTTTCTGATGACTACCCCAACATCAGCGGACACTACAAATTATTTAAACACAGAGTTTCCCTGATCTTCATTCATTTCACTGACCCACGATGTGATTGTGCCCTTAGGAGCACAATCTCCCACATCCAAAGGCAAAATAATAAGGCAGAGTGGAAGAGTTCCATCAGCAAGGAATGCTATGAGACAATTTTCTTAAGAAGGATGCCCCAAAAGAGCTACGTTATTACAGTTGTAGGCTGAAATCTTGACCCCAGAGGTAAACAGGAAAATCCTCAGAGTTCAAAAGGCAAAAGGTTTTACCTCTACACTTCTTCCTTATCAGACATGACCATGAGTTTCTACTGCAAACACCTTCATACAAAAAATGCCCAGCAAAGAGGGAGCAACAAGCAGGTCACAGAGATGACGTTTTGAAAATGCTTTACGAGAAAAAGAATATATATGTAATTAATGACGTTCTTAGGGTGAAAGGGAATGGTGGAGTAGTGACCAAAAAAAACCCCAACCACAAAAAGAATGAGAAAAGAACTCAAAATATTTTAAAATGTTGTTTCATGGGTTTTATTTTATTTTTTCAGGTTTTTCCCTTTCCTTTTTTTATTCTTCCTGCATTTTCACTTTAGAAATGGAAGGGAAGCTTAATTAAAACAAGTTGTTCTGCAAGCAGCAGAACTAATGAAACCTTGTTTCCTGTGGGTTTTTGTCCTGTATCCCCTGCTGTCATAACCTTAGCTCCATTCTCATATCCTCTATGGCTGCCCTTGCAGGTCCCCAAAACAATCACTCAAATTCCCACACTCCCTATAGTTCCCACCATGTTCCTAAAAGTCACACTCTAGACATGTGCTGTTGTGTCCCCAGGTCCTTCCTAAACCCCTGGCTTTCTCAGAAGTTGTAACAACTTCATTATCCCTGTGACTGGCCCCAAGCCAGATTGCTCACGTTTCTTTAAAACTGGTATTTAATCTTCACTCCAGTATCTTCCATTAATCTTAGTGTCACCTTATAATGTTAGATGTGCAAAAGAAACATGAGAAACTACTAATGTGAATGAAAATATAGGAAATGCATTCCAGATTAACACTCCATAAGGGTTCACATCTATACTTAGACCTGTTAAATATTTAACTCTGAAAAAATGTTGCAACTGCATTGGCACAGACAGCCCAGCTTGTGATCCAGGCCATGGGCCTGCTGCGTAAATTACTAATGGATTCCCTGACAGGGGTAGGAAACCTGGAAAGCAAAGCCTGGGAATTCAGTAGGTGGGCATCAGGCAATAAATCAATAAATAAATATTTCAAACAGAAAAGTGCTTATTTTTCTGCAGAAGCAATAACCCAGAGCTGAAGACCCCCCCCAATGCTCTGTGTCTGAAGTGTGCAATGAGATTCCTGGGATCACCAAGATATGGACCAGATGATGAGTCTGGGTGTCCTGGCCAGGGACATTTAGGAGATGCTGCTAGGCTGCCCGGATCAAATGGGCTACACTGCCTTCTCCCCTGGTTTTGCTTCTGAAGAAAATGCAGCCATGCAGCATCAACCCAACCCCATCAGCATGGCTTTTCCTCAGGAATTGGAAGGATTTTGTGCATTCCACCTTCACAGACTGGATAGCTGTTGAACCTGAGTGCATATATTCAGCCCTTTCCAAAAACCCAGACCTTTTCAGGTGTTTCTCCTCAGTCATCCAAAAATCACAGAGACTGGCAGGCATTGGTCACTTGTGGAATACTCTGGATGGGAAGGAAGGTGCCTGAGCAGGATCAGCCTAAACATCTGAAGTGTGTCCTCACCCCTTACCTTCTTTCCATTAATTTACTTTACTCTGCTTTCTAAGATACCTTTTCATGAGCCAAAAGTTACTTCAGTCAAGTTAGGGAAAAAAAGTGCATAAAAATATGAGAGAGAGATAGCACATTTTTAAATGCATTTCTCCTCTTCTGTCAGGAACACATTCTTTACAGTGTGGGCCAGTAATTCTGAAATGGGATGGGAGAAAGCAAAGGTAGGAGCAGTTTTATTCTGGGAGGTGGTCAAGGCAAAAAGGAAGAATAAATAAAGAAACTACAGATTTAAGAAATACTAACTAAATATAATTGCTGTATCTACAGAGGAGATGCTATAATTAGCAGAAAAGGCAGTTTTGCTGAAAAGAGCCAGCTGAGACAGTATGGGAACCAAAATGAGTGCCACCAACCAAAAGCATGAGTGAATGTAGGAAATATTTGTGAAGTCTCCTACAAGAGACTTCACATTAAGCCATCTAAAGCAAGTGTCCAGAAATACTGTGGAGGAAGGAAACAAAAAATATTTGAATTTTTTTTGAGAAAGAGTACTCTCGTCAGCCTTGCTAGAAAGTTATTTCTTTTCTTTAGGGAAAGACAAAAATATTATGTTTCTAAGATATGATCCTTGGTTCATTTTTTATTGCACAAGTTAGCTGAAGACACTTGGATCTAAAACATATTTCATTTTTCCATAAGTAACATTCTAGCTAAAAATGGTCCCTCTACATCCACAGGGAATGTTTCATTGTTGTCTAATAATGAAATCCATGGACAGATAGCAGTGAGCAGTGTACAGTTCAACAGTTCTTTTAAAGGGTGAGTTTTCCCAGTACAGCAGCTTGGTATAAATTCGAGAGAGACAACATGAAGACAGACAACAGCAATTCTGCAGTTAGGGGTGGAAGGAGGAAAACGGCCTTCCATCTGAGCCTCAGAGGGGCACCTCGCTCCCAACAGGATAAAGACATGATTCCTGACTGCCCAGAGAGAAAAGTGCAGGGAAAAACCGAACCTGGCTAATTGCACTTGAAAAGAGAGCAATTGCAAATAACCTGGGTGCACAGTTCAGAGGTCTGGTTCCTCCAAACTCTCCCCAGGTACTTTGGTACAGCAGGAACAATTACAGCTGCAGTGAGAGCAAGAGTGCAGGGAAAGGGGTAAGAGAGGGACTGCCAAAAATAACCATCCCTAAGCTGCAGAAGAAGTGATTGAGAAAACAGTCGGGGCTCTAACATGCAGTCCTGTGTCCAAGTCCCAAACAGAGCAGTGAGTGTGGACTTCAAACTGCAGAGCTCTTCGTGGTGGGGGAAAGACCCCAGCACCTCTTAGTTCTGGTACAAGTATACTTCCACTTGCCACATCTTATATCCTTCTGTAATTGCGTCCCAGTGAACCATGCCCACGCTGCATATGTACTTCCCAGCCTGCCCATATGCTTCTTAAGTGGTGAGCTCATCTAAATCACCCCTCTCATTTACCTCCTACAGAAACTATTCATGGCCAGTCTATTTCTATCCTGACCAGATCGTTGGTGCTCCACAGGACTTTGTGGAGCCAAACCTACCAAGATAATTGTCAGATTTAGAACTGGTTGTGAAAAGCTCTTCCCAAGAATATTTATTTGGTTAAAAGAATCCCAGAGATTCTCAAATTCCTGTGAACAGCAGGTGATTGTTTTTGCCAACATGCAGCCTGGATTCTTATGACAGTTTTTTACACAGCTGTAAGCACCAGGCATGTTAGCCTCTCTGAGGCCATGCTTGTGCCAGTCCATATCAGGCTGACAAAAGCTGATAAGCAAACCCAAAGGGAACTCAAAATATCTTAGAAGTCATGTACAGGTTTACTCATGTCCAGAAGTATTCAGCACACACAGTAGGAGAACAAATTGTCAAAGATGCCCATGGCCGAATTTCCAAGAACTCAGTTTCCCCTGCAGAAGGCAGATATTCTAAACATTTCCTAGGTCTCTAAATAATGGGCTGTACTTTTAGGCTACATCAACCCAAGCAGCTGAGGTAATTTGACTGTGTGGCCACTCATCTAAATATCCAAAGAGGTGCAAGGTCCCTGTGAAAAATCACTGCTAAAATGTTCTTGTTTCAAACACTTAACAATGGGATATGAAAAGGTGAAAGAGGCTCAGCTCTTTCCAACACACGTTCAGAGGTGGTCACTAACAGAATTCAAAGTCTCTCTGATTCAAGGCAGTATGTATGTCTGTATTTAGGATTTTCTCTTAAATTCATTTTGCTGGAGGACATCAGTGTTCTGCCTGGATGTGTGAATGGTGTAGGTAGGATTAATTGACATTGTCAAAATTTTAAAGGCAGCATGAATTTTAATGAAGGAGGACTAGAATAGAAAGTCTTGTTCACATACGGACTTCTTGTCCTCACATGACACCTGCCATGGTATGAGAGCTGGAACAGAGCACCAGCTTTCTCATCCTTCTGTTCTTTTCCTTGCAGAGCAAAAGCAAAAAGAGACAATCAGATACATCACTACACAGTGTTTGGGTGGAGAAGATAGTAACAGATAGTAGCTGATAATATTTAATAGAATCTTTTTAATGGATTGATAGGTGGGCTTTGAAGGCTGCCTGTTCTAAAAGACTGAAACATTTGGAGTGGCCCAATGGGACACAGCTATGGACTATGGAACAAAAGCACAGGAAGGAAAATTCAAGATAACCATCAGGAAAAACTTCTTAATGGTGTGATACACAGCCTAATACTGTGGAATAATCTTCTAACAGAAGAGGTGGAAGCCCAGCTGAATGAGTAATTTTAAAATTAGACTGTAGGAAACAATTCAGCATTGGCAAGGGGAATGGACAAGATGACCTCAGATTTCTATGATTCTGACGACAGAGAACAATAAAAACCACTGCACAGGTTCAGTCCCAGAGAGGATTGCAATGGGATAAATGGGATTTGCTATTAAAAAATGTAGATTGCAAAAGAGACTGTAAATGAGGGACAGTAGATGTAAGGAGAGATGAAGTCACCAGTGAGTTTAGAATGTGGACTGGGAGGCAATGATAGACAAAGTCTTAGGCAAGGAACATAAAATCGTATCAGAACAACTTCAAAGAGATAAAAGGCAGCAGAAATTGAGGTAGGGAGTCTAGACAATTTTACATGGAATGCATTTGCACTTAGCAGGTGCTAGGTGTGCACAACTCTTATTCATTAAGAGCCAGCAAGTGTCAGGGCAAAGCCAGTTTTAATATTTAAAGATTATGTGGGAATTTCAGAGTGATGTCCAGATACTTGGAAATAGAGCAATGTGGACGTTGTGCTTCTGCTTCACAGCCACGCACATCTGCTGGTCTAACCAACATTTGCAACAAAAAAAGTCCCCACTCATTTGGCTAAAGGGCTCAGGCTGTGTGCATTTGCTTCTGAGCCAAGGTCATCACCAGCTCTTTTCTCATCCAGTTCTGACAATTAAACACACACAGATTTCCTTTTGCTCATGACAAGCATGAATCTTTGGTTCATTAGCATTTATTAGAGAATAAAGCACTGCAAGAAAGCCTAACATTTAGAATTCACCTTCATGCAGCACAGGTAACTAACAGTACATTTATTATCTACTGGGGAGCTGAAAATAGACATCAGCTTCACAACCAGTGCAAATGTTCGAATTATCTTTGTGAAACTGAAAACATTATGTATTTTGGCCATTTTGGGAAGGGTTGGAAGCCAAACTGTCCCAGTTTTTTGCAAGTGGATTTATGCTTTATAATTTTTCAAACCCATTTTGAAGCAGCTTCCAAACTGCACATTTGATGTGTGCTATGTCACATGTCCTGAGGTATTATTGACTGGATGACTTTTTACTTTGTTGTATGGCAAATGGCATGTCACAGACTCCTGTTCAAAGTTCATGAAAATTCCAAAATGCTGCAAAATTTCAAATAGAGGTTTTCATGAATATATAGTGAGCTTTGAAGTACTTGCAGAAAACAAATATTGTGGGCCTTCCCATCACTAACAGACACCAAGAAGATAATCAAATGAGAACAATTTATATATTGACCAATTTCTTCAAGTAGTTTCAAGACATAAAAACCAAAAAAGTATAAGGGCCTAAAAATGTTATGCAGTCCAGTTAAGAACTTAGAAGTGCATCTGAGAAGGATGAATTCCAATAGTAGCAGAAAGTAATGCCATCATAGCTGCTAAAGCACCTTCTTAAACTGTAAAAGTCACTCTACCCCATAGTGGGGAGTCCCTTATTGGTTTAGGCAACATGCTAACAGCATATGGGAAAGTTCATGCAAAATAGGAAGTCAGTTCCCAGGAAGAGTACAAAATGAAACTTAATTCAGGGAGAGGTGCATTTACTATATTTTTCTGTGTTCCTTTTCACTACCATGCTATTAGTAGCATTTGCAGGTATTCACTTCCAAAACAAAACAAGAAAGAACTTCCTAAAAGCATACATTATTAAATACTGTCATACAAGCAAAAATATGAAAAATTTTATGCTTTATCACAGAATCTATATTTTTGCAATATAACTTTTTCTGTCCTAAACTTCAATATAATATCTGAGAAACTAGCAAATTCACCTGCTATTAAATAGCTGTTAAGATGTGATTTATTGCTCCCTAAGCTCTTGATCCTCATATATTATCATGTTGCTATTTGTTATTGTTAGTTTTTCTGATTGCCATTATGAATGTATTTTACTTGATACCACAAATGCAGATAAAAGCTGCACAGCCTTTTATAATAAAGTCAGAAAAAGTCTTTTCAGACACTTTTCATCTTAACCACTGAACATTATTTTAGAATGTTTCCCTCAAGTAAGTAAAGTAATTTTGAAGGCACATGGATGAAGGAAGTTTGCTGCCATCAGCACAACTTAAAGTATCTTCTTTAAAATGCATTCTAAAAGAGTGTGTCACAAAACCAGGTATCAGTACGTAGAAAGTTGAAAGGAGGAGTTGAAAGAGGAACTGGAAAATACATGTTATTGTAGGACATTGAATGACTGAGGAAAAAGAGAAAGGCACAATATAAAAAAGCATAAGAAAAGGCATTATCTACAAGAAACAAACACATGTTAAACAATAACTGGCATTCAAGGAGTTGTTGCTTGGTTTTATATATCATTTTTAAAAATGCAGGTTTGTCTTATACAGTACTTTAAAAAAAATAAATCAACTTTATCTTAAGGAGCCATCTTGAAATATTTTTGGGTCAACATAGGAATGAATTAATTTCACCATGGGGGTATACTGGCAAAATGAAGCTTAATTCATTCCCAAAAGTTCTTTGAGCTCTGATTTTGTAGAGTGTTTTCTCTCTTTTATACCAATTTGTAGTATGATGAGCCACTGGAACAAAAATGCTTGCTGCAATAACTAAGTTGTACTTGAGCTGAGATTTTTCTAGGATGACACAAGGTAAAGTCGTGATGTCACTGTTTTATTCAGCCCTTGAGCTGCCTGTTACATTACAGTGCAGTTGTTGCCAGAGAGAATAATTTTAGTGGTCTAAACCTGATGTCTGAAGAGACATCCTGGAACCATAAGGTTCAAATATTGGCAGAGCAGAGCAAGTTCTTCACCTTTCTGTGGTAGCTTTGTTTTACTAGCTACTGTTAGTAGGCAGTTTGTTGAACAGGAGGCTTTAAACTCTGCCCTTAGAACCCAGAACTCGTGTGAAAACTAAAACTTCCTGGTTACTTTCCATGAGCCCACAAGACTGCTCTAGTGTCATGGGCCAAAGTTTCCCATTCATCCCTTTCTGGGTTTTATGCTGTTCATTTTCTGTCATCTGCTGTGGGGATGGATTTGTGTCAGCAATGCTGCACTGTGAGAAGTAAAGCACTGTGGGAGCCTTTGCAATGAAAACTGCTACACTGAAGTTAATCATAATTATCATTAACACATATGTGAGCCACTTCCAGTGTGTTCTGTCCAGACCACAGTTACAGCTGCAAAAGACTAACCAATTGACTTACAATTTATAATCCTGTTCTCAGCTCACTCTGCAGTGCTTGGGGACTGGTTAGTACCTCATGCATTTAATGCTCAAGACCTGTGGTGATATTGCCTATTATCATGATTTAACACTGACTAATACCCTGCTATTCCTGGCAATACCAGCTATTAGCTGAAAGTGAGAAAGGATTAAAAACATAGCTATGGCACTCACTGCTAGTTTCATGTTACTATGCAATGAATTCTGATGGTAAATACTCTAACATATTTTATATACTTTAAAAAAAAATAAAATAAACCTTTCTGGCTAAAAACATATTTTTGCCCAATTAAGATATCTTCCACGTGGCCATACATTAACAATCTGTTTGGATGAGCCAAAAGAAATATACGTAGAAGAATATATCTTTGCACATACCTATGTGTATGTATGCAAACACAATGCCCATAATGCATTTATAGCAAGCGTCACCATGAGTACACTCAAGTGCTTCACTGACTGTATGCTCATGGGTCAGTACAGCCAGTGCTGAAACTCACTCTCAGGTGGAAAGCAGCACACATTCTGCACCAGCAGCTCTACACAGCTGTGTTTGCAGAAGGGGAAGCAAAGTCTTCCAAATTAAACTGTTGTAAAATTTAGATAGGCAAAATTCAACTACCAGAGTTGGACTTGGCTGGCATTCTGAGATCTTAATCCTTGCTCTTGCAAAAGATCCCATGTAACCCCTACAACCACAAATGAGGTGTATCTGGTTTTACATCTCATTCAGGAGACAGTAGCATCTGCATCCCAGCAGAGGCGTTCACCTTGCACAGTGCTGCTCTGCCACAAGAACTTTAATAACACACTTTCCTGTTCTGTCTGTTTCTTCTAACTCCAAGGCTGTGTTGTTACCTTGCTTATCAGCAGTCTTACCCCCCAGTCCCACCACTTGTCACCCCTGATATCTTCAGAAAGTCCAACCAGTTGCAAGGCTACACATGGACTATTATAGGAGGATTTTATATGGAATGAGATAGGAGAGAAGATCTGACATCAGCTTTTACATGGTGGCAATAGTCCTCTTCACACAGAGCTGAGTCAGAAAAACAAGCCTTGCAGAACTGTGGAGAAAAAATGAAGGTGGATTAACCTGTACTCTGCTCTACATCTGGGAGTAATGAACATGCATGAAAGGAAGACAAGACAACATCTGTATTTTCTCAGAATGACAAATTCTTGAGCACTCCAAATTAGTTTACCTTTGAGGGGATACACACAAAACTGTGTATAACAATTATCTGCGAAGCTACTGCTTCTGAATTTGATACATGAAAGATATGTTGTTTCCAAATTAAAAGAAAGAAGAAAGTGTGGAAGACTTCCCAGATGACATAACGTGTATGAAAAAATCTAAGCATGCTGGGAAGAGCCTGAGCCTGTTTAAAAGAAGTGAACCTGCAGCCTCATTCATTAGGATGGCCAAAAGGACAAAAGGCCTTCGATGAACCCATGCCAGCAGAACTGGACTGTGGTGAGCAAACCTCCCCTGGAAATCAGGCAATCCAGACTGACACTTCCATTTACTCTAAAATATAACTTGAGTTCAAATCACTCCAGAAAATATGACACAAGTCAGACTTCCACATACCCAAAATGCAGATATTGGACCTGCACAGTCGCAAAACATTCAAAGCTCTGATGCTGCGGAGTGTGGCACACACACATGCTCACCAGCACAGGGAGTTTCTCAACTTCCTGAGGATCTTAGGAATAAAACAAAATGCAATATTTGGGTTTTGTCGCTGTAGAGTAAGAAATTACACAGACTCACTAGAAGGCTGGTTTGCACAGTATCTCACTTTACTTCAAAATTCTCTCTTTTATACGCTGTTCTGATAGAGATAGACCAGATTGGTCAATTAATTAATACATTTCACTTGATTGGCTAATTAACGAAATGCCTTTCTTATAAACAATCTTTGAGAAAAACAGGAAAACAGAGAGTAGGAAAACCACACCTGCAGATTGTTTATAATAACAAATTATCATCATTTATCTTCAACTCCCTAAAGTCGCACAAGCTGATTCTGGGAAAACTTGTATCATTTTCTTGCTCTCTGACCAGGCTGTCACATCCACAGGGTTTAGTCTCTATTATATTCCTACAAAGCTCTTGGCCAATTTCGGTTTCTACTACCTAAGAAAAACCCAGCAAGAATAAAACTTTTTGGTTAATACAAGAAACCTGGCGCCTGGTATTGGAGGTCTGCACTCATTTCTCAACACTGCCACTAGTATTCAGTGTATTTGGGCAACCCAATCCCACATTCATTCCGAAGTCAGGGGGTAATATTTCTGTATTTACCCTGTAATACTTTCCCCACTTTTTATATAAATCCCCCATCTGGACTGTGATCTCCAGGAACAAAATAAGTATCCCCTGAGCCTGTAAAGTGCAGAGCACAGCAGAGCCTGTTTCACACTACTGCGACAGAAACAAAGGACTAAGATAATGTATTTTCAATCATGCCAATGTCTTCACTAGAAATGCCTCCAGAAACATCTATGCATTGCCAGAAATTCCTCTTACCTGCCAGAATCTGTTCTACTGAATTTGGAAAGGATTTCTTTAGAATGGAATTCACTGTGAAAATGTCATTTTGTTATTCATCTATTTGTTACTCTACTTGCAAGAGTTTACCAAAACTCTCACTCTTTTGAACTGGATGTGTGAGAACAAGCAAAAAAGGAAAAAAACTGAACAAACAAAATTCTAAATGTTGGAGATGAACAAAAATGCTTTCCTTGCCTTTTTTGCCATCACACAACCAGAGAGACTATCAAGGCACATTCCTCACTGCCTGATTACAAGGCACCACATTTCAACTGACTCTGTTCAGGAAGGTTGTCCTAGGTACTGGTCAAGAACAGGACACACAACACCTCATTCACAAGCCAAGACAATCACAACATTCTGTCACATCCACTGGTAATTGCCCCTTCCTTAAAAGAAAAATATTTATGTATTGAACGGCAAAATCCCTCAATTTTTTTAGAACTATCTTAATTCTTGGTTTATTGTATTAACTGTTTTCCTAAATTCACTCATCAGTCTGGCCATTGTATCACTCTCTTATTGCTGTACAAAGCTGAGCTGATAGTTTTTTGAAGCGGCCATTCTCCACAATGTTTAGGAGGAGGGAGGAGGAAAGGATGAGGAGCCAAGAGCTGAAGAGAAGGATGTAGTGGAATGAAAGATGATCAGGGAAGGAAAAGGGAGAGTCTGTTTTGTTAATGCTGTTCTGGCCACCTCTCATGTCTTCCTCCAGAATTTTTTAAGTTCTTCAGCTGCATGTATTTAGCTTTCTGGCTGCTTTTGGTTTTTGGCTACCCAGCCTCTCTCCTTGCATCTACTCACTTTCCTTTTTTTTTTTTTTCAAGAAACTTGCTTAAGCTTTTCCGGCCACATCTCTCTCACATTGTGTGGCCGCTTGTCTCAGCTTCCTTGCCAGGCTTCCAACCAGGGTTGCTTGGCTTAGACCTCCCCCTACTGCTAGATGCTGTTAGGGAGCTGCAGAAATCCGCAGAGTAGGATGGACACAAAGCACCAAACACTTTCACACAGGCCAACGGGGTGCTTCATCTCTGCTAACAAGGCAAGGTGATGAGGACTAATCTGCCTGGCTCCCTTCTCACCTCACAGATCACATACCAGAGTGTGCCTGGAGAAAATTGCTCCCTCCTAGCTCTGTCTCTCCTGGGGTATTAATAAACAGTAATGGATAAAGCAGCTAAGGGCAGGCAAGACAGCTCCTAAAACACTCTCCATGCCAGCATAGAGTTCTCCAACAGGCAACACAAACTTTAAGTTAGCAATCTCCAGATCCTCTGATGGTGAATTCTTGGGATTCAAGACAGTTCATGTAAATTCATGCGCATTTATCTCTCCACTAGCCAGTCTATCTGTAAACGCTTCACTGCAGTAGACACAAGGTGTATTCCTGTAATACAAAATACCTTTATGAAGCTTCTGTAGACACTTTGTACACTCATCTGTTTACATAGTTTTAATGTAGAAAAATGTAAGAATGGTAAAATCAGGTTTGTAAAACTGCTTCCTGTAGCAGTGCCTCATAACTCAAAAGCCATTCATCAATGTAATTAAAAGGAAGCTTAATCTTAAACATACACTTTGGCACAAGAATGGCACTGTTTATATGACCTGTAACATTTATTCTGAGGCGCAAACGCAGTTCCTACTCTAATGAGAGTGGCACAAAAATCATTTACCCAGTAGTGAAAGAAAACAATGGAACAGTGATGTCAATGCTACAAAGTTACAATCTTACTTTCAAGTGTATAATGGCAAATCCATCTGAAGAGCCAGGAAAGGAAAAAAACTCCTCACCCCTGTATGTAAAAAGCTGAGAAATACCTCATAGAATTTTTCATTCATCTGTATATATTCACAGAAGCATGAGTTGCACATACTGTTTATGAACTGCACTGAGGAACTAAAGTATTGAAAGGTTGGATTGCCTCTTTGCTCCTACTGTGTTCTCCAGTTCATTTAGCCAGAGACTGCTCCCAAACCCTCAACAGCCCTTGTAGCAGTGTGGTCTGGAGAAGTCTTCTGCATTCATTGATGCAAAGTCCTGGTGACTAGGGAAAGCAGGGCACTCTTGAGGAACTTCAAATTCCCCTTAAATATCTGATTGCTGCCTTTTTGTTTGTTTGTTTCTTTTCTTTTTTTTTTTTTTAACCAAGTTATAATAGTTACTAAATATAATAGAAAACAAAGAACTCAAACCTGTTCCTTTCACTGGCAAGCTCTCAGTTCCTGTATTCTTCTGGAACCTCCATTGCTTTTGTATGGAGTTCCCAGTGTTGTCAGACTTCTGATCTTTTGACATAAACAAAGGGAAACCATAGACCATACTTGGTCTCTTTCAGAAATCAGCATCTCCAAGTGTTCTGACTTATTCATGTGCTGCTTTAAAACTAAGTTGTACCAACCAAAAGTGGGGGGGGAAGGGAGAGGAGTTTACAGGGGAATAGCCAACAAAAAATACCAAACAGGTGTAAATGTAAAGTTTTACATGAACATGTAAAATTTAATTTTTTGTCTCCATTTGTGTGAGAGTAATTCAGGTTTTTACAAGTCTGAGTGAATTAAATTAAAAACAGTTTGCTAAGAAGATATTTTGGCTATTTCAAATAATTTCAGCTGAGATTGCCAGTCATCTTGGTATGGCAAAGAGTGAATGGTGGTGGTACAAGGAACTGAACTTGATAGAAGAGAGGATTGTGGTCTTGCACAGAGGACAGACCATCTGCCCTGACTGAGGTAGTGAAACATCTGGAAAAGTTGAAAAATCTAAGGTTTTGATTTCAACCCAAAAGGATTCAGTGAAGAAAAAATCATCTTGAAATTTGCAAAGTTTGACTGCGGCCCATGATAAAAAGATTTGGGAAAAAAATTTTACGAGAGAAAAAAAAAAGGTAAGTCATAAACCCCACTTATAGTTCATTGGTATAGACATGAACAGTCATTTTTTATTCCTACGTACATATGGAGCAGGAACAGACACTGCTGCTAAGTTTAATTCCACTTTATGTTTTTCAACTACATTGAGGAAAATAAATTTTTAATGCACGTATGTACCACATCAAACAAGTCCACAGAAATCTTAGTAATCTCTATGGAGATAGGCTTGTTTCATAATAGCTTTACATTTCTCTGACAATGATAAAAATGAGACAAAAAAACTACTTATATTGATACAAATAAGAAAAGAGGAAGGTCTATAGATTTTAATATTTACCTTACAAGGCTATATTCCACAAATTGTTGTTATGTGCAGCTAATGATCAAATCTTAATAAAATTTTAATTAATATCTCAACACTTATTATTAAATTGTAAGCAGTTATGGAATTTTTTATAATATAATAACATCACAGAAAAACTGCCTGTTTTAAAGCTGAAACTCTTAATGAGAGAATTTTATATGAAATAAACTTTGCCAAGTGAATGCTAAATTCCACTAGTCTTTCAGATGTTCCTCACTGCTCTTCTTACAGGATTTTCTAATTATCCTATTAACAAATATTACTTATTTCCTTGTACTTTGCAGTTTGTATGTCCTTTAAAATTAAGACAGCATGTTGAATTGGAGCCATTTTTTTTACTTTCCACAACAACAAATTACTGTCATTATGAGTAAAGGATTGTGATTCACCATCATGAGAAAATGTAAGATGCAGAATAGGATAGGCACAGTAGTGCTTTGCAGCTGAACATTCTATTTCCTTCAGAAGAAGCAGTCTTTTTTTCACAGCAGGTCCCTATGGGTACTGACACAGAACACCAAAAGCTGAGCAGAAAAGGTGGGAGTTTGAGACTGATTTTCACAGTGCAAGAGGAAAATCAGACACATGTATCCTTGACCTCTTCTTCTAAACAATGCCTTAAAAATCTAAACCATTTGAAGTTTATTTTCCCTACCAATTTAAAAGGAGGAGACCCTTAGGAGGCACCCAGTTAAGGCAGCAGCCATGTGAACAGATTGCACTTTAGAGGAAACAAAGTCAGTTTCGTTCCATAACTGCTTCTTGTCATATTGCAAGATTAGCTTTGAGAGGTGTTGAAATGGTCCTGATAATGGCTATCACTGGACACTCTTTGATGGCTGAACTATAAGTTCAGTGGTCTTGCTTCCTGTACAGTGAATAACTGCATACATTAAATAAGCAAAGATAGCAATTGTGGTATTTATGTGCTGCTTTGCTGATAGTCTCACTAGGGATGCAAATGATGATTAAACAGATATACACACTACACCCTTCAACTCCTCCAGTGTTTTTCCTTTCAGGTTTGGACTACCACACCTCTGTAGGGCAGCACAGAGAAACTGGAGCACTTCTGTGGAAAGGCAGAGGATTTTGATCTCCAGGACTGTGATTCAGACATGTTTTACAGCCACTGAATTTAACATTTGAAGCATATTTTATTTAATTTAATTAATTTTTTTTAAATCTTGAATCGCCCATTCTAGAACAGTCCACTAAGAAAGAGGCAAGTGCAGAGTCTGTACAGCTGACAGGGCCAAGGATCCCAGTGCACATTAAATTGTGACTGAAGAAGCCATTAGGAGAGGGACTTCAGACACATGTCTGAGCTCAGACAACTTGACTGCACAATTTGTCTTGTAGCTGAATCTCTTTCACTGCCTCTCTACTGCTTTTGGTTCATTAGTCTGAGGAAATTCATCACAGTAACTATTTCTGCAATGGAGCTGCAGAAAGAGTTGTGTCTGTTTAGAGACTTAAATATGTCTGTGGATCTGGACCTAAATTCCAAGATATATTACAATACACCAAGAAATTCTAGTCATCCAGGTAGAGAACCCTTCATTTTTCAAATCTGCAAATATTATCATGTTTATAGCCTTTCCAAAGGCAAATAATTCCAGGAATAAGGAGAAGGAGAGCATTCTTTTGAGCAGCAAGAAACTGAAATCTCTCAGGAGCCTCTGAGTCTCTTTATGTGTGTGACATTGTGGAAAATGCTGTGAATTATAATTGACAGCACAGACTGTAAAATTATGGTCCCTTTCTAACTGCTGTCTCTGCACTTGAGCCCTGTGGTATCATTTCCCAGGAACGTGCATTTCTCATCCTGTAATCTGGAACCACTTTCATGCCCTACACAGACTCCATTACACACCCGTGGAGACTATCTCTTCCACGAGGATGCTGTCCAGATGTCTGGGACTTACTGTCTGGGGTGCTCATGGGACAGGAGACATCTGACACTCAAGACCAGAAATTTATTGTCAGTGCAGAAGTATGACACCAATAAAAGTTACTTCAACTTAATTGAGTATTTCTGAAGCGCTGCTAATAATATAAAGTGGTGATAACCAACCTCGTAATCTGCTCACAAAACTACACGTTACTAACTGACCACGAAAGAGTTTTTACCATTGTGCTATTGTGGAAACTTCATGCCTACAGGCAAATAACTTTGGTTAAGGGGGGAAGGTCTTGAGAACTTTCATGGGTTTGTGACAAGAACAGCTTGTCTGAGTCTAATTTTACCCAATAGTTGCATAAATGAATTTTTAAAGCATGATACATATTCTTAATGTCTAATCCAGGACTATGCGGTTTCATGCAGGGCTAATCCCATGGAGTAATATATGACTTAAAGCCTTGGATCAAAACACTACTGAATATCAGTTATACTAAAATTGTGGTGCCTGAAGATAGCTCAAATAAATAGAAGAGAATGGCATGCAAGCGAAAAAAAAATAGAAAATACAGATAAACAGTATGAAAATGTTTTTGTCAGAAACATTGAAATTCCCCAAGATATCACTTAAGCACTTGGAACAAGGACTATGCTAGTCAAAGAGGCAGATGTCAATTAAAAACCTTCATGTTGGGCAAGCCTAAGAGAAAGAGAAGCTACACTTGAACATTTAAATCAGAAGATTAAGAGAATCATAGCAGAGACACAAAAATGCTGGGGGACACAAAAACATTTTTCAGCAGGCAGCTGTCTCTTGGAAACATGATCCTGCTTTTCATTAAATTGGTGAAAATTTCAACAGAAAGAGCATTCCAGGGCAGGAAGTCCTCTAAAATCACCTGCTCCCAGGAGGCAAAAGGCTGTGCCTCTCTGGATTCTCTCAACTCTTTGTTTTGCCTGACAAGAGAACTTGCCAACCTGCTGCTGTCACCGACTAAGGCTTCATCCACTTGGGCAAGGGCAAGGACTGCAGCAGCTGAGATAGCAGGGGATGTTCTCTTTCTGGGTAACTTTGGGACTTGACTCTGCTCCTCCTCCAGGAGAGCAGTGGGACACCCTTGCCTGTCATCCCTGGGGAATCCTGCCTATGTCAGAATTTCCAGGCATGTAGGTCCTTGCCTTGTTGCTCTAGTTCATGGAAATATTTTGTTGATGACACCTGTAATGGATTAAGAGTTTCTTACCCAACTCCAGCCTGCCTGTATCACTTTGCTTGTATCATGAGCTACCAAATAGACCCTAAATAAATTCATCTACATTGCACATGTACTCACTTCAAGAGTGACAGAAGATTGCTTCCTGAGTACACTCCACAGACCCAAGGGATCATTCCCCTGCTGTCCCTTGGTGGCAGGGGGGATGCACTGTCATCATCCTGGGGGACAGACCTTTGAGCCAACACGACCTGAGCACCACCAACCCTTGTACAGTCTCTGCCCCAGGGCTCACAGCCACAGAATTTGTGTCAGCAGACCCCTCCTGCCTGCCCTGTCCCTCCCGTGCTGCACTGGGGGCAGCAGCTAGAGAGCCAGTGGGACACAGCTAGGAGAGAGGCAGACTCCTGCTGGGAGCACCTGCTGTGCCAAGGAGCTGAGGAACTGCTGCTACAGTGAAGAAGAGTCAGCAGCCACCAGATGTGAGGGATGATCTCCAGATGTTAGGGGAATGTCAGCCTCCCATAACTGGGAAAGCTGCTTACCGCCATAATGGTGGAGTTGCTCTGTAATCCCTTCTTTTCTCTCCTGTTTACTCCTGCCAAAGAAATCAGCAAGTTCAAAGCTGCCACTGAACTCAGACAAGAAGGGGAGGATTACAGAGCACAGCAATATTCTGTGTGTAAACCAGAGCACTTCCCATTATGTAACACAATGGCTTCCATGGTGTGCTACCCACAGCTCATGGGAGCCTGCTCAGCCATGCTGCTTTGGCCCTTTATCACAGCCTAACCTCATATTTTGCCTCTGGAAGTCTTTAGTCATGTCCCTGAGCAGGAGTGCCAGCTAAGGAGGCAGTCATTATGCTCCCTTGGGTTTCTGCTACAATGATGGTCCAAGTCTCCTAAATGACACTTGCAAGACAGCAAAGGAGCATGTTCTTAGTTTTAGGCAGCCAAATCTATCACTACTTTTCCCTTGGATCTTGTGAAATATTATCCAAAGAGATAATCCACTGTGATAAATAAACCAAAACAAATGAGCTCCTCAACAGATGGTTTCACTATTAAAGTCTGAAATCAGAGCTGAGAAAAACTTTATCTGCTATGACACAACATCTCACCAAATGCTGACAGATTTTTCCTGTTGTTCATATTTATATGATGAAAGCAATCAACATGATATTTTTCTTAAAAGGCAACCAAGAATCTCAGCCCAGCCTCAGACAAAGCTTTTATTTCCAGATGTTCTTCTCTTTGTAACATGAAGCATAAGAACTCTTGTAACAAGGTCAAGTTAAAGATGCATCTAGTCTAATGTCCCAACTTCAAAAGAGTACAGTTTAGGGTGTTTTAGAAAGTGTATAAAACATGGCAAGTACACTGGGATTCTTTGCCTAGTTTATCCTCCTGGATTCTGGTGTGTTTTCTGCTTAAAATGATTGTCCTTTTTGTAGAGCATTAGCACTGCATGCTAGGCAAGATTCAGTATAATTAAAAGAACATGCATCTTGGATGAGTGGATTAAGTGAAAATTACTTACCACAAACATTGAAACATATGCAAACCTAAATTCCATGTGTATGAACATTTTACCAAAAAATATGATTTTTTACAATTAAAACTGGAACCGGAAGACAAGATTGTTCTCCAACAAAAAATAGATTACTTGAAATTTTGAAAGCTTTTGCTTTCACTGTAAATATTACTCCTTCACTCCCAATGTTATGCATATCTCTACAAAAATGTTTACCCTTTGTCTTTTTAGTTCTGTGTCTCTCTTCCTATTTAATTTACCTTAGAAAAGCTATCTTCTTGCTGCTTCACTAAAAATAAAAGGCAAATTCCCTGTTAGCCACAAAGAGAAAATAGCCACTCAGAAAACATGCATGATCAGGATACACAGACACATTGCTACAAACACTATGCTCTGTTCAGTCTATATTTGTAAAAATAACCATATTAAGTAACTTCTGATTCATGGCAGCACAGTCAAGACTGGGCAGGTTTGCCTGGCTGACTCCATCACAGATATAAGTCTTGAGAACAAGTCTCTGTCCAAAGGGGTCTTTATTTCCAGTATGAGATCCCACACAGTAGCCCCCATATACAAGAGAGCACTGAAAGGCTGTGAAAAAAAACTGGCTAGGTCTCTTAAAAACACATTGTGAAGCTGGCTAGGTCTCTTAAAAACACATTGTGAAGCTGGACATTTTAGGTTAAAAACACAAAATAATTTTTGAATGATAAATTGGTCTCTGCTTATGAATTTTATGCTGCTGGAAACAAAAGAAACCACTATGTGCACCTTATGGTAAGGTTTAAATAAATATTAGTTAAAAAAGCAAAAGTGCGGTCTCCTTTATTGCCAATTACAGGTTTACAAAGTTAAACAGAGAAAAGTAATACTATAGCCAAAACAGACTTCCAGAGAGCCCTCCAGGGTCTTGCTTGCTGTTCACTGGACTAACATTAGTTATATTTTTATACCACAAGAATGGGCAGGGAGTATTATTAGGGTTTTGGTAGCTTTATGATCAGCCTCATATTCAAGATATTTTCTTCCAGAAATCTCCAAGTTTATGTGCAATCCTTAAGGAATATACCAATGAATTGGAAGAAGCAGTAGTAGTATTTGTGAGGAAAAGAAAAAAGCCAGGCTCGGGGTCAGTCTAGAAGTAGATATAGCTGTTAAAATTTGGTTCAACACATTCAAAGCAAGTTGCTGGCTTTCTGCTCCCTGTGTTCCAGGAAGACAGCATTCTTTGGCAGGCACTTCATTCAGAGGTTTCAATTTATGGGAAAGAGGCTTGCCTCAAAGATGTTATTTTTCTTATTTGACCAAGGCTTGGTGTTTTCCATCATTAGCACTCTTTACCCCAAAAAAAAAAAAAAGAAAAAAAAAGGCTGATTTTCAACAAGTTTGTTTTCCTCCAGATAACCAGGAGTTCCTAGGATTTTGTACAAAGGCACTCCTAGACCAAAGTGAAACCTACAAAGCTGGTCTTAAATATGTCAGAAAATAAAAATATCTTAACCAGATGTGTGTGAGCTTTGTGGACACCCATACTGATCCTACTGCCATAGCAGCATACCCATGTGTGCCCAGGTAAGCCAGGGAAGTAAGCTGGCTACATTTTGCACAAAGAAGCCAAGGCAGCCCTGGATTGCCCACAGCTGCATCATGCTTGCTGCAGAATTCCCAGTCCAACCTTCACTTCCTGAGTAAAAATCCAACACTGCTAACCACAAAAGAAAAGAAGGCTGTATCTCAGTTACATTGTCTAAAGATCTGGCCCAATACATACTCACTGTGAGATTTCCATAAAATATAGGGGTTCTTGGCCTATCTGGTTTCCTATCTCAGATTTCAGAATTTCTTTCAAGAAGAGAGATTTTCACTAAAAGACATATTGTGTATTTTCCAGAGTTAGTGTGCATGTAGCAATGGAACCTAATTTGCCATAAGGATTTACATGAGGTAATGCCATCTGCATCACATCTCTTTCACTATGGAGAAAACACTAAAATGTAATTTGAGGTCAAGATTTTAGGGATTAAGATTACTGCTTCTTTTAAAGTACACTATAAAGATGGAAACTTTAAGTGGGCTTATAAAATGAAAGGATCCTTATGTCAGGCCATATTTTCAGCACATTGCCTGTTATTGCCTAGAAGAGTATTTAAAACTGAAGTAAATGCCCCCTGTATTGCACCTTGATGTTTGTACCATTTTTTCCTATTTGGTTGTGTTGATCTAGGAATCCCTATGCTCAGTCTTAGAAACATTTCAGAAAGCAAAATCATACCTTGAATCCCAAGGCAGGATGAATCTCCCTTGACTTAAGATTTCTACATGGTGCATATTTTAGTTTTCCTCTGTGGCCCTCAAACTTTTGCCTTCATTTTGTCTCATCCTTTGAACTAAATTTGATACAGCACATAGGAAACCTCTAGGCTGGATTTCTCTTTCTCAAAAAGGAGACAAGACAGGCCTCAAAGAATTCAGCTGGAGATCTGGGAGCAGAAAGGTTAAGCCATCTCAACCACAGAAAATGCTCAGCAATAACTAAATCAGCAATACCTAAATCCAGACCTCCCCTCTGTGCCTGATCTCTGTATTTGTGGCAGCACCACCATTCTCCTGCAACTTTATTTGCCTCACAGCAATGGGAGCATCTCTTTTATTCTCTGCATTTGACACTGCTGTGTGGTCTTGGGATTCTAGAGAGGTCCCAGCTGATTGCAAGATGGGATTGTCCCAGTTTTCAAGAGGGACAAAAGGAGGAACTTGCAAATGACAGGCTTATTAGTCCCACTTCATTTCCTGGTAAAGTTGTGGAGAAGACTATTCTGGGAGGTGTTCAAAAACACCTCAAGGACAACACAGCCACTGGTCACAGCCAGCATGGTTTCATGAGAGGAAAGTCCTGCTGATAAAACCTTTTATGACAATATAACCACCTAGCTGATCAAGGGAAGCCAATTGATGTAATCCTTTTGGATTTCAGTAACGCTTTCAATACTCTCTCTCACAGGATCCTTCTGGACAAAATATCCATCCCAGCTGGATAAGCACATCATGCCATGGGTGAGCGACTGGCTCCTGTGTCAAGTGCAAAGGATTATAGTGAATGGGGTGTCACCAGACTGGTGACCTGTCACTAGTGGGGTTCCACAGGGCTCCATCCTCATCCCAGTTCTCTTCATCATCTCTATAAATCACTTGGATACAGGACTGGAAGGGGTACTAAGCAAGTTCCCAGGGAATACGAAACTGGGAGGAGCTGTTGCTCCCTCAAAGATAAGGAAGCCTTGCAGAGACCTCAACAAATTAGAGGGCTTGGGCAATCACCAACCATAGGAAGTCCAACAAGGGAAGATGCCAGATTCTGCACCTGAGAATCGGGAATCTGGACTGCACAGGGCTCAATACTTCATCTAGACACTCTGTAGTAATGGGACTGCTTCTATATTAGTGGGGATGCAGATATGCAGATAAGCATATGTGAAGATACATTTTAAATGCCTGTTTTTGTATGTTTATCTTTTTTTTTTTTTAATTTGGGCTTTAAAAACATTTTTTCAGACTGATAGAATAAAAAGAGAACATGCAGCATTTCATAAAAGTGCATTCTGTTGAACTGCTCCAACACCATCAGAGAAGCTCCCCAGGTGGTGAACTAAGTGGCAAGTTTCTAGACTTTCACATCACTAGTCCAAAAACTCCCCATTTGGCAATGGAGCAGAGACATCTGTTGAAATTGAGAAATTCTTATTAGCTGAGTTCAGATAGAGAAGCCTGCAGCTAATCAATGACACCACTACCACCATCATCACCCAGAGCTGCAAGTGCAGCCCAGATGAATTCAGAGGCAGGATTTCAAAAGACCTCATGATAACAGAGCTAAGAACTGAGGACAAAAAAGATTAGAGCCTTTAGGGATCATGGGCCAAAGATTAAGTAGAGGTCAATATAACCATAAATAAAGAAATGGATAAATTGTCCCTGCAGTGAGGCTGAGTAATGAAAAACTGAAAAACTCCATATTACTCAAATTAAAAGTACACAAAGCACATTACTTCTTTTTGCCCTCAACTACACCACTGAACTGGACCAAACTAAAATTCCTGCTGGCAGGAATGTCGTCTCTGGACCATGTAGTCACGCTTGTTGAAAGGGGCAACAACTCACAGCTGTAACAGAAATCTCGAAAAGCTTGAACAGGTGAAAACTTCTAGCACATCTAGTTCTTCATGCAATGTAAAGTACACCTACAGCACAGTGGTGAAGCTATTCTGACATGGACACAAAAGTATCAGCACCAAGAAGCTGAGACCCACCAGAGACTCCAAAACTACTGTCATTATCATTTTTTGCCAGAAACTGTAGGTGAATATGTTATTTAAATAGTTGAGATCGAATCAAGTGCACAATAATTCAGAACTGTTTTTCAATTGTGTTTAAGAATCTAATTATTTTTTAAAATCTTATCTGACGAACCTTACAGACAGATCTTTCCAGGAAACTGTTATTCCCTTGTTACAAGAAAGCAACAAAACAGAATCCTACTGGTGCCTGACAGTTAAAGGGTGAAAATTGATTTTGAAAAAAATATGAAGAAATATAAAAATGGTATTTAAACTGCCTTGAATGTACACAATTGATTGTGTCAGTAATAAGGGCAAGAGCACCCCATAACACCATAAAACATTGAGGTTTTTATTTTTTATTTTTTATTTCAGGCTGTCTTGACAAGCTAGAGTAAACTGACAGTGAGATCAGAATCAGGCCCAAATCTTTTATACACTCTCTGATCCACTTCTGTTTTTGTCATTACTTACTTAGATTGCCTTGTAAAACTCATTAGTGCCACTAAGTATGGCTCATAACTCCTAAGGATACAAATATTTATTGTGTCTAGCCCCCATACATTACACATTCTGACAAGAATTAAAGTGCTTTCTTTGTGCCCTTGAAACAAGATTGAAAGTGTGCTTTTCAATGCATTTCTTTTAGGGCAGGGAGCAGGAAGACACCAAACGCTTAAGATCCACTCAGCTGGCAGAGTCCACAGCTGAAATGCTATGCCTTTCTTTCCTGGTACCTTAGAGCTCCCATAGGCAATTCTTTGTTTTCCAATGAGCATCCGAGGATCCTGGAAACCCCTTGAGGCTTCACACTAGTCACTGGAAACTCAGACTTCTCAGGGCACTGTGGCACATGGTGCTGGGATTAGACCTTTATCAGGTGCTGGGATTAGACCTTTATCACGTGGTGGGATTAGACCTTAACCAGCAAGAGTCCTGCACTGGCTCAGCGTGGCTGTCTGGCTTCCAGAGCTCCATATATTTCTGACCAGGGCTGGCCCATGCCAAGGAGAATTCTCTCACCAGCCAGCACAGAACTCCACGGGTCACTCCCATGTCCACACAGCTCTTTGCTCCTTGCCCAGGCCCTGCCTCACATTCAGAGCACCTCGTTTAAAAATAAATAAAGACTGCCTAAATGGGTTTTGCTAGCTTGTAATGACACATGCATGATTACGTGCCTGGCAAATTTTCACTGGATACACACAGTGGGACCAAAATGTGTAAGTGCTTTTTCCTACTGTGCGTATGATGAGGTATTACAACATGAGGATGCTCAGTTGAAAGCAAGGCTCTGGTTCAAAGGAAATGCAGGTGGTTTTGATTGTTTCCAAAGACCAGAGTGCCTGCTTAATAAGAACAAGCAAGTACATGCAGAATTCAGAGGATCAACAAACTGTTCTCATTAGAGGCTTTCCACCACAATGTGCCTACAGACACATGCACACAAAATTAAATAAATGTCACAACATAAAAATGTGGGCTATCAGCTATTGTATTTCAGTTCACCCAGGGATAATTGACCAAGCAGTGCACTCTTTAGTGATGTAATATAAGAAAACTGCCTCCTAATCGGCAATGGTAAGTAAGTAATATGATAAGAAAGTATAATTTATATTGTAGATGCAATTCAGAGTGTATGTGTTACCAGGCCACCACAGAGGTTGATTACTTTGGTCAGCCATTGTTCCATAGATTTTAATATAATGGGTTAAGTAGTAAAAGATTCTTATTTTTCCACAGCTGCCACCTGTCTGGAGTACAATAGACACTTTTTAACTGGCACCTTTTCTTGCTGGAAATAAATGCGCTGACAGCAAGGTGGTCCTAATTATAGGAAACTGGAAAAATATATTGTTTGGAAGCTTATTCTGTTTTACATCTTTGCCAAAGACCTGGAGTGAGTGATGGAGTGCACCTTCATCATGCCTGCAGATGACACAAAACTGGGGGAACAGTTGACAGGCTTCAGGGCAAGGCTGTCATTTTAAAGGACAGAAATGGGCTGGAGAAATGGGCCAACAGGAACCTTACTAAATTCAAAGGGGACATATGCAGAATCCAACACCACAGAAGGAGAAGCCTCTTGAAATGCCACAGGCTCGGGAAGCAGATGCGCTGAAAGGAGGCTATCCAACACCACTCTTCCAAAGTTTCCTCTTAATCCATAGTTCACAGACCTCTAGTATTCTACTTGCCTTTCTTTCCATTTTTTCTGGTTAGTCTGTCCTGAAGTGTGGCATAGGGCTACCAGTATTGAGTACTGAGAAAAGTTTATTTCACTTGTCTGGTAGTCTATACATCTGTTCATACTTTCCAGTATGACACTTGATTTGTCTAATGTAGTGTTTCTCTCTGACCATGGCTAAAGACCAACATACTCCAGACAAAGATAGAAGAAACAAGCAGGAGTCAAGTCTGGAATTATCTTTTTGCTATTTTTGGACCAGGACTAATATTTTATAGCCAAGATGATAATCTCGTTAGATGGGATAGGTCCAGATCTACCTTGTCTGCTTCCCTTTTCTTTCCCAATTCATTCCTCTGCCCACTCTTACTCCTAGATGTGGAGTCCCACTTGTAGCCTTTCCTGTCTTACAGTAACTGCCCAATAAGCCAGTTCAAGTCAGAAATCCAGCAGATGCTACTTGCTTTATTTATAGTGTTTGTTTTCTTCTGTCTTAACAAGTACCTCTGGCTTCCAGTGGAGTCTTAATCAGAGTCAAAGATGAGAAGGAAGGGGAGAGAGGTGTAAAAGAAATAGGACAGTTTTGCCTTAATCTCTACGGCACACAGCTCATGCACCCTTTCAATATTTTTGGACTGGAGAGCTTCCAGTGAATGCTAATTAAACCTCACAATACTCCTGTAGAGCAAGACTTGTCATCTTTAATGAGTGAATAAAGAAAAGTCCAGAGGGAAATGGCCTTCCTCAATGATGTTAGCAAAGGTGGGAGGAAAGTCAGAGGCAGGACTAAGGTAAAGGCCTCTTGTCTAGGCTCCCTCTTTTTCCCTTTATCCCCGTGCCACAGTGCTATTTTGTAAGTTTTCAACAGCTAAGACTTTTCATATTTAGAATATTATTACTACAAATAATGTCTTGCATAAAGATATGCCAATAATACAGATTTGGTCAAAGCTAGGCAGAAGGGATCAAGGAACATATAAAATAGGAGAGTATTTTAAACCTAGAAGATGCAAGGGTTTATGGCTTCCACAACAAAATTCCCAAGGTATTGGCCATACCTAGCAGCTTTCAACACAGAGCAAGCTAAGCAAAACAGGATCAGAAACTAAAGTGCTGTTCAGTGTTAACACACTGAGTTAACAGCTACCTAGAATGAATCATCAGTCCCCCTGGATTATTTCAGCCCTTTATCTAACACTTGTTTCATGTAAAGCACTTGTTTGACAAAAATTCATGGCTCCAGCCTTCTTTCTGATCACCTCAAGTCACAGAACTGTGCTGTCAGACAGATCTAGTGAAATTTTGTCATATTTACACAGCTTCAGGACAAGATGAAGGAATTGTGTCCATCTTGGCCTGTTCAGTAATATACCTTCATAAGCAGTGTGCTGGGGGAGACTGAAAGAACCAAAACTGAACTTTTTGCATGAATGTTACTCCATCACATCACGGAAAAAAATTAAATAGGAACACAAAGAAACATGAAAGCATGGGAAGACAGTTTCCCTGTTATTGCATTAAAAGTGGTAGTTTCCATTAGCATTTTTTGAGCAACATAATCTTCCCTTAGAGGTGAAGTGTCTAGTCTGAGGAATTCAGGGGCAGGTATAAACATGGTGCAAAGCTGCATCATCCTCTTGAGTCTGGAGAAGTGATGAACTCAAGCAGAAATGTACCTCAAGCTGCCAGGGAAAATGGAAATCCCAAAAGTCAGATAGACCCATATCTGAGTGTCAGGAGGATTTAGTCACCCAGATGTTGTCAAGTCTCATATTTCAAAACTAGATTGAGCAGGGACTGAACTCTGTGTGGCCCTTTCTCTACACTTTTCCTCCAAAGAACAATTTGGGACATAGTCCTTGGTCCCAAATTTTATATCCTGGGTCTCTGACCAGAGGTTACCCCAACTCCTCAACTGCTTTATTGCAACATAAAGCTAGTGTGGTACCTGGCTACACACCTTGCCTTGAAGCACCAAAGCCCTCTCAAGTCTATCAGTTCTCCAGATTAAGCCTTGGTCTTATTTTGAACATCCTTTTCCCCTTTGTGATCTTATTTTGTGAGTGAAACTTTCATCTTCTTGCAAGTAATCATTATTTTGCCATCAGGAATATGTACCCTTCATCAATATTTATTCTTGATAAAAAGGGTATGAGGAACTTTGCAAGTACATTTACTGTAGAGAATACTGTATATGCCAAGACATCCACCTAAAGGCGGATCCTACAAGAACTCCACAAACAAAAATCCCATTTCATTCAGACTGTGTTGCACATGTTCACTGTCAAAGCACCCAGAGCTCCCTCTTGGCAAGGCAGAAGCATTTTTAATTGTCATGGTAGGTGATTCTAACAGGTATAGAAGTGGATAATGAAAAATTGTTTGTAGGTAAAATAGCAGTCACAGTTCCACTGAGAACAATCCAGCTGTACAGGGATTATAGAGGTTTATAAGAAACATCAGCACAACACACCTGGTTTTGTACAAAGGATTAATTTTGACAAAAAATGACAGAGAGACAGCAAGGATTTTGGGGCATACTGTACTGCATATATCCTTAGAGAAGCTGCTAAGATGGCTGTATTGGAAACTTTTTGGGCCTGATCCTATGAAGCAGATAGAAAATCCTATAGCTTTAATGAGCAGCAAATGTTGTCAGAAACTTGAAGAACTCACGTGTTAGCCTCCATGCCTGATATCTGAAAATACACACAATTTCCAGGATGAGATCATCCCAGTGCACAGCAGAGCAAGACAATCCCTTCCCTTGCCTGCCTGGTGGTGCTGTGCCTGAGGCGCTCCAGGCACTGCTGACTCATATGCAACTTGCCATCAACCAGGACCACCAGGTCCCCTTCCACAGTGCTGCTCTGCAGCCTCTTTTTCCCCAGTTTATACACACAGTCAGGCTTGCCCAACCCACATGCAGAATCCAGCACTTGTTAAATGTCATACAGTTGGTGATTGCCCATCTCTCTAATTAATTTGCCAATGTCTCTCTGCAGGACCTCTTTGCCTGCAAGGCAGTCAACATCTCCTCCAACAATAAAATGTTGTTGGCGAACTCACTCACCATCCTTTCCAGTCCTGCATGAAAGTTGTTAATGAGAATGTTGAAGAGAACCGAGCCAAGAATGGAGCCCTGTGGAACCCCACTAGTGACAAGTCACCAATCTGGTGTCACTCCAATCACTGTAGCTCTTTGTGCCTGAGCCATGACCCAGTTCTCACCCATGGCATGATGTGTTTATCCAGCTGTGGGATGTATATTTTGTCCAGAAGGATCTTGTGTGAGACAGTATCAAAAGCTTTACTGAAATCTGAAAGGATTACATCAATTGGCTTTTCTAGATTAACCAAGTGGGTTACTCTGTCACAGGAATTCAGTTCCCACAAGCAGGACTTCCCCCTCATGAAGCTGTGCTGGCTGTGACAAATGACTGCATTGTCCTTCAGCTGAGGACATTATTCTTCCCAGAATAATCTTTCCCATGATTTTACTGGGCACTGAAGTGAGACTGGCAGGCTTGTACTCTCTGGGGTTCTCCATTTTGCCCTTCTGGGACAGGCAAGCTGGGACAGTGTTCACCAGCTTCCAGTCAGCTGGGACCCCTCCCCTTCAAGCTCTACAAATCTGTAATGATACAGTAGGAAATTATAATATGAGTTTGATTTGTTTGTTCCTTGGGTGAAAAAATAAAGGAGGACCCATGTAAACCTCTTTTTTCTATCCAGACACTGTAGAGGTGGCTGAAGCATAGATTCTGAGTATAGACCTCAGCTCAGCCTGGGTGGGTGTGAGAAAAGGCTTTTTCCAGCTGTTTCATAGTTTGGTGAGACCTCATTCCTACACCAGGGATTTTGAGGAGAGGGATTTCACACTGCACTGTTACCACCCTGTATGAAACCCCCCATCTAGACCCACTGACTGTAGCTGAGGTTCAGCTGCCAGAGCCTTGGCCTAAGCCCCTTGCTGTGCAAACCCGTCACTCCTGAGGTACTTAATCTCACACTTATAAGAAGCATCTACATTGCAAAAAAAAAAACACTTTTTTTTTTCCCAATCTTAGAATTCTGCTTTTAGTAACCAAGATAAATATGACATAAATATCCTAGACAAATGCGTGTCTCTGGAAATACTGAAACCCTGGCCCCATGACACGGCTGCTGGGATTCCTGCCATTCACTAAAAAGTTAAGCTGAGAAACGCTTTGTCCAATTACTAAAAACAATGAAGATATAAAGGAATTATAACCTAAAAACAGAGGCGTTGAAAGAAAGAACGCAGACCCACATAATAAAAAATATTGATTTAATTAAGGCAGCAGAGTAAAACATTCACAAACTTGGATGCCCCTGGTGTGTGTGCATAGGGGGGCAGGTGGGTGTGCATGTGTAAGCACACATGCTTCCCTTAAAAGTGGCTTCTGACCAAATCCTAGCAGAGGTGTCACAGACAGGAGGGATGTAAGGATTAGCTCCTGTGCTCTAAAGCTGATGCAGAGAGCAGAACTGGCATGGACACTTACAAGCAGCCATGGGGTAGACCCCATCCCTGCAAACTGGTGCTGGTTTTGCCTGGGACGATGGACACTGAGATGGGCTTTTGTGGCCTGAACTTCTGAACCCTGCAGGAGACCTGAACCGAACCGCACTTCAGTTGTTTGTGAAGAGAGTAATTTATTGAGCTCCATCCTGGAAGAAACCACAAGATATTCTGAAGAACTAAATTCAATACCTAAAAATACTCCTGCAGAACTGGATGAAATGAGAAAGACTTCAAGATTGAGACAGATGTGTTTCCAAGGGCAGTATTTTGTCCAGCTCTCAAAAAGCAGTATTTTAGTGCTTTTGGTGACTGGAAAAAAGACACATTCAGCTCCCATTGCATAATGTCAAAATGACCACAGAACAATTTTTGGTTGTCCTGTCAGGTGATAAGCAAGAGCAATAACAAGTTTGGGAGTTCTCATTTCTCTAACGGGAACATGCAGGCCACCTGTGAATGATTTGTGCTGGAAAGGTGAATGAATAACACTTCAACTGAACCTGAAGTGTTCTGCAGAGAGCAAGCAAGAGCAAGAGAAAAGACAAAGAGGGAAACTTTATGTGTTTATCTTGGAAATTAGTGTCTACAGGCAAAAGCCTGTGATTCTTTCCTTTGCCCCTTAGTTTCTGAGCCTCTCAGGGATACCTGCACCATATTCTGAAGTTTTCTTTCACACACATGAAATTTAGAAACTGTCTTTAAAACAAGCTGCATGAAATTCAAGATTATTATATACTCTAATACTGCAGTGGGGGATCTAAACAATCACTAAGTATCTTGGGGTTCAGAATGAGGTGTTTGCAAAGAGTCCCTGTGAAAAGCAGCCACCTAGTATCAGGGTAGAGAGAAACTATAATGAGAACCACTTTATTTAAGTATTGCCAGAAAAGCCAAACTATTCTCAACAGCAGATATTTTAGGGACCTTTCCACTATACTCTAGATTTTTTGGCTGGTCACTTTCTAGATGATTCAATTCCTGTTCCTTTGGACATACGCTGAAAACCACAGAAATAGCCATAAATCTTTGGGAATGCTGAAGTCTTAAGCATGTCAAAGCTCTGAAATGCATTTCAAGAAGTCAGCATTTCCCCATAGGAGCTCAGTGACTTTTGTTTCTAGGAAAGAGTAGTTACAGACACCACTTAAAACAGACTAGAAAAGCAGACATAACGCTACAGTGCAGTTCCACTGTGAGCTGAATTACTTGGGGAGAGGGGTTTTGTGACTCCTGAATCTGTAGCTGATGTCCAGTTAATTGCTAATGTTTAGCTGTGAGGAAAAGCATCCACACACAGAAAGAAGCCAGTTTATGTTTAAGGCCCTGAATGGAGCTGTGACTCTTCACTGTTTCAGCAACCACCACACTACAATGTAGGGAAACTATAGGGAGGAAATGGAAAAACAGGATCAAAATCCTGGGTTTTCCACAAGCAAAAGGTTCACATGCCACATTCTCACATGCCAGAAACACATGTGCAAGTCTGATACTATAAAATAAATGCCAATAATTTTGTCCTGTCCAACAGCAGCACTCTCCCTAAGACTGAATTAAGGGGGAATTAAGACTTTACCGCACTTTTTTGTACTGTAGAAGAAATAGAACCCCTGAAAAGTTAGTTTGTTGTGGAGGTTGTGAGGTTCTTTGTACTGTCTAGATCTGATCACTGATTAATTTTTTTTCAAGGGACTATATTTTCAGATGAGCCAATACTCAGGAACTGCCAGGAGACAGACTCTCAGAAAAAAGCTTTCTTGTTCAATTAGTTAAATGAAATTGCCGGATAGCTGCACTTTTAAATATCTGGCTAATTTATTTGGGTGACACTTTGCTAAACTTCGACTTTTTTTTTCCTGACAGGGACACTTTTGTCCCTTACACTTTGGAAAAACCGTGCTGTATTTCTCAGTCAAGGGAAAGTTGATTATATTGCTTACTGTTTTAGGAAAATACCTGCTACTGTTTTTGTCATTTTCAGTTTACTTTAGGACAGTATCACAAACAGAAAAAGATATTAAAGTTCTTCAGATTAGTGAGAAAAAGGGGAAGTATAAAACAAGAAGTAAGAGGAGTGACATGGCTGGATATTCTACATAGGACATAATCTTCTCTGCTTATGTTGCATCTGCAGTGATGGCATTCAATGCCATGAAGTTTGTAAATGTTACAAAAATACAAACACAATCCTCTAATGTAGCCATTGCTTGTAGAGTTGCTTGCTTTCACAGAACCATTTGGATCGGCAGGGGCTGCAGAAAGTTGTTTAGTCCAAGCATTTCTTCAGCATAACCTTTTCATGCCATGTCATTATAGCTTTTACTTTACACATCTCCATGTACTAATCTCTCTTGCTGTGACTGATGTTTTCATTCTTTCAGAAGCCTCACAATTATGGCCGGTCACTCTTTTCATCCATATCTTTAGTACCTTGAGAGTCACATCCCATTTCACTTGTTCTCTGCCTTTTCCTGCATTCAACCACTCTTTCATCTACACTCTCATCTCCTTTGCACACCATCATTGTTCTGTTGCTTTTCTCCAGTTCCCTCAGATGACACTTTGTATAACTTTCTTAGCTATGGGGCAATATATGCCTGTAATATTCTTAATCACACTGCAATTTCAAAGACTCTTCTTTGTCCAGGAGAGACTGTGCTATGCATCTGATTTTATGCTAGCAGAGGAAAATCTGGCTGGCAGGCACACATACCCTTCTTTTAACAAATAATTCCTCAGGTTCAACACAAACACATGCCCAAAGCAAGCTTTGTTAAAAAGTAAAAAGAATTTTGAAGAGATGAGGGAAATGAAGGCAGCCAGGGAAAACATAGCTTCTTAATTTTGCTTCAAATTATTCTCCAACACTCCCTTCTCCCAAGCCACCTTGGTGAAACAATCCCTATGCAGCCTGCCCTGTGCTGGGTCAATCACAGTAAACATCCAGCTGTGCCTGGCATGCAGATGTTTGGGTTATGTGTTGCCAGCTACAGGTGGACTGATTGATATTGCAGCTGATGAAGCAGCCATAAAGGAAGGAAGGTGAGGGAAAATGGCTAGGCTAGGCATGTTCTGCACTGCAAAGCTCGTGGCCCACTGGCATTGCAAACCTTCCTAACAGATCCAGTGCTGTATTCAGAGCCCTTTTCACGCTTCCCTCTGCAGCCATGAGTACTGGACGTTGACACTTTCCACAGTCTGCATGTTACTTCTAAAGTGCAGTTCCCTTTTGGGTGGGATTAGGTGGGCAGATGAACTTTTGTTTGCTACCACAAATCCTTTTGAAATACAACCTCACTTCTGCAGCCCTTCTTGAGCATTTACCAGTTCAGGAAGAGCAGGTCAGGTCATCACAGCAGGGGTTCTGCACAGCATATAGCTCAGGAAACAGCTATTGTCCTAAATAGCATCTGCTGCTGCCTGGATTTTTTTCCCTGTCATTTTGGATTAAGTAACAGCAGATAATGCCTCCTGAGTTCCCTCCTGCCTTATTCTATCTCACCAGTGCATTAGAAAGTGACTGTATCTGAGGGTGTCCAGCTGTTAGTGTAGGTGATAGGGCTAAATCTTGTTACTGGCTTTAGCACTCTCAACCTGAAATGCTTATTTGGTTGAAGAAAGTTAATGAAATCTTTCTGCAGCAGCTGTTACTCTGAGTTGAGGAAACATCTCTGCACTGCTCCGTTAGCATCTCCTCAGAGCATTACTGCAATAAAAAGACCACAAAGATTCTCATTCTGTTTCTTTAGAAACAAAGGGGTCACAGCCAATGTATTAACAACTAACAATTAGCAAAAAGGCTTAATTCAGATTTCTCCGAGATGTGATGCATTCACATGAAGTAGGGCAATATAAATATAAGACATTTAGCATGGGAAATGTACAAATGGCTCTCCAAAAGTGGCTCTGTTTCCAGAAACCACTGTGACAACTTCCACAAGCTAAGCAACAAGCTGTTGCTTTTAGGATGACAGAATCGGGTAATAAAATTATATACACTGACATCACCATTATAAGTATCTGATTCAATGTGTTTGTATCTCCTGGAACAGAACAAATGTTGTAGAAGCTTGCTGTTCTTTGCAGTTATGGAGTGGCACTCTCCAAACAAATACCATTATCTTCCACTTTGTGTTGGGGCAACTTCCACACATCTTCATCTTCTCTTTTCCCTTTCATTTCCATTTTCATTCACTGCCCCTTCTCCTTTATTCCCATGAAGGGAGAGAGGATGTTGACAGCCCACCTCCATGCCTTGTCTCCTTGCAGCTCTCCAGCAGAAGGGGCAACCTCATGTAGACCACTGTGTTTATCTATTTAATGAACAAAAGCCAAAGTAGTGAAGCCATGGTATGGGTTCTCAAGATCAAATCTGCTGTTTGCATGCTCCATTCCCAGCACTTTTATGTCAATTAATGCTTTTCTGCAGTCAGGTGTTTTTCATTAGCAAGAAAAAAGAGATTCCAGGTGAAGATTTTATAAATGTGTTGACAAATGCCAACATTCTTTTACTCAAGTTATGATTAAAATGATTGTAGCCTCCTAGGAAAAATGCTAGGAATGCTCTTGATGCGGTTAGGAGGGAGAAAATTTGGCTGAGGGTGCCAGAATGAACTCTTTGATTCTGCAGAGAAACTGGTCAACAAGCCAGAAGGTAGTTTGTCCATACACACACTGTGGATATGTGGCTTAGAACAGTGTACTCATACACAGGTTAATAACTGAACCACGGATGTGCCTTTCTGATCCAGGTTACATTTTAAACTAAATACTTAAGTTCAACCACCCTCCCCAGCCTGAAGCCCAAATCCCACCCTTCTGATAGAGATACTGATCCCTATTACGTGCAGGTCCTTCTCCTCATCATTACCAGCTAACCGAGCAACACAGCCGACAATGGGACACAAATGTACACGTGTGCCTGTCTTTAGGGTTGTATTACACAAGGCTACAAAGAACGACTCCTCTCATTTGATCAGCTTGTCATACAATTTCTGACAACCCAGAGTTCTTGGTTGTATTTACAGGTCTATTCAAAATCTGTGTCTTGTGTTACACTATCTGCAACCCTTGCATACACTACTGAGAGTAAGTGTGTAGCTTAGCTCTGTTAATAACCAGGGCTGATCTGGCTCCCAGGAGAAGCTCTGACTGTGTGAAATTATTTTCTGCCCTAACACAGACAGAGTAACCACCAAATCACAGAATATACTGAGTGGGAAAGGACCCTCAGGGATCACTGAGTCCAACGTATGGCCCTGCACAACACCATCCAAAAGGATCACACCATGTGCCTGAGAGTACTGCCAAGTGCCTCTTGACCTCTGTCAGACAATTTTCCTGGGGAGCCTGTTCCAGTGCCCAACCCCCCTCTAGGTGAAGAAACTTTTTCTAATATCAGCCTAAACATACCCTGATAGAGGGGCCATTCCCTCAAGTCCTGTCACTGGTCATACAATGGTAACATGAATCCCAACTTGATTCCTTCATATAGTGAAGGAGTGCCACTGCTGTCCAAGAAAGTGTAATACCTTATTTGGCAGGTTTTTTTGACAATTCCAACAAGCAAAAGAAGCAGCAGACAAAAATTTGTATCTGGGTTGCCACCAAAACAAAGGACTCCTTCCCTAATCCAAAAAAGAGCTCCCTCATTTTGTCTCCTTGATTTCTATGCTTCTACAGAATATTTTTACTTTGACCCCTAGACTTTAGAGAGTCAGTATTTGGCTGACTAACCCTTCTTACACTGCGATTGTGTCATCAGTAAGGCCTATGTTTTGAGTGCAGGATCTTCAGACCAAGGAGTTTCACAAAGAGCAAGAGCTGCTGAGGCATCCAACATTCAGAGGCATAGGGCTCTGCAATCAAGTACCAAACACCAGGTCCCACATCTGCTGTGCCATTGGCCAGTGCTGGAATCTGTCACAATACGTGTCCCTTAAAAGCCTTTGTGTGAGATGCCAGTGCTGCAGCAAAGCACATTTCCATTAGCAATTGAGAGATGGAATCTATTCTACAAATATTACAACCCAGCAATACTATCAGCCCAGCACCCTGCTTATGTGCACATTCCCAAACTTTCTATTAATAGCTAAGCTATGAAACAGATTATTTTCCATGGATGAACACCTAACCTGATAAAGAGCACATTCTAAAGACAGAATGAAATTACTGTTAAAAAAAAAATCTGCTCAAACTAAAAAAAAACTCATATTAACTGCCAATTGTTTTGAAACAATAGGGAGAAATTAGTAAATTATTTGTCAGTAGAAGTGAAAAAGAATAAAATCACTATGGAAAGAATTTTTACTTTCAAAACTAGACAGATGCTCTGTTGTGGTTTTAAAGGAGAAGGGAGGAAATGTTGGTTTGGCCCATTTTGATCTCTAAAGGCTTGTAAATCAGTGATAATAAGCTTTCCTAGTCTAGCCTGGGAGAGGCTGTCCTGGAGTGATTCACATTTCAAAGAGCTCTGGATAAACAGAGCACAACTCTCCAGTTTGTTCCTGTGGAGTAAGCAGAACAGTACAAACTGGGGAAGGCTGCTATTTAGGGTGGACCAAATCTTCCACCGACCTCAAAACCAGAACAATTAGTACAGTGGAGCTCAGCTGCTTTCATATTCCAGCCAAAATTACTCCCTTGTTAAACTCTGGTAACTAAATAAAGGATAAATAAACTAAAGAAAGGCAAAGGATGACTGTTCCCTGGGTTTTGTTACTGAGTTGTGTCACAGGATCTGCTTCCTGCAGGACCCTCCAGGATTTTGTCCTTTTGACAAAGTCTGTTTATTTGGTTGGACTCTGGAGAAGGATATTGGTTCTGAGAAACAGAAGAAGTTTATGGTAAATACAATTCATCTAAAAAAGGTAAACACCCCAAACCCTTTGTGTCTAGTGAAAGGCCATCAAAAAAATTATCTCAAAGTCAGTCCCACAGTACTAGCAAGAGAGAAGGCAGTGAAACACTGGGAATCACAATGATGGCAGTGGAGAAGGGACCATGGGACAGCAATATCAACTGCATTGGCTGCTCCAAGCAACCCTGCACTTTGCAGAGTAGACCAGAAAAACCTAATTCTTGTGTATGGAGGGGAATTTTCCAGTACAACCTAATGACATTTATACCTGTACTACCCATGCTTTTATCACAAAATCTTATTTCTAGTACAGCAGGTGGCCCAAGTCTGTCTCCAGTTGAGAAAAAATAAAATTCATTTGTATCAGCATAACTAACAATTAACAAAAAGAAAAACAAAACTGAGATTTTCTATTGGTTTAGCTGAGAACTGAAAGCAAAACCTCAAGGACTTTGCAAAACTAAGTAGACACTGCAGGGTTTGAAAAGCAGCCATTCGACATAAAGCAGATCTAGGGAAAACAAAGGAAATGGTCCAGGTTCTCCTCCATGAAAGTACAGGAATTTTAGCATCCCTGGAGCAGAAACATTATTCCAGGAACAATAAAGGTGTGTGTACACCACAACCTGCAAAGACTACCGAGTCAGTGCTGAATTACAGGCTGTAGAAGTTATTACTTCACCGTCCCCTCAGGGCTCGGGGCTTTATGGTATAGATCTCAACACCACAGGGCATGGCACAGGCTTAACATGCCCTGCACTGCACATCTACTCATACCAGACCTTTGCCTTAAATACCTGACCGCCTTACCCCAATCTTCGCAGTAGGATCTGGAAAACCGACAGATTCAAAAAACCAGTTTACAGAAAAAACCTGTCATGGTAGTAACTGAGTGAAGGCATCGAGGAAGAGATTGGTCATTAACAACCAAAGGCTGTGATTTTGCATTCTGTTTGCTCTTCCTACAGCAAAAGGAGTACCCTGGAAAGAATGAAACTCTCTCACTCCCCCATATTTATGTTGAGGTGTGCCTGGAGACTTGCAGTCAGAATTGAACCTCTGTTGTGCTAGACGTTCCACAAACACAGTGAGAGATAATCTCCCATCTGAAAATAATTTGAAGTCTAACCAAAAATACAAAAAAGAGGGAGGAGAAACAAAGACCCAGAGATGGCAGGACTTGGCAGCAGTTAGACGAGTCCATGGAAGAGCTGGAGACAGAGCCTTGCCTCCTGCCTTTCAAGTGCCCTCACCTCTAACTCATGCTTGAGCTTGGAGCCAGGCAACTGGTATGCCACAAACCTATTGCTTATAACTGTATGTGCTGCTGCTCCCTGAAAGGCTCTGCAAAATCACACTCCTTTCATGAAGGTATAAAAGAAAGATCAAAAGACAAAAATAGATTATGTGGAAAGCTGTTGGTTCACATTTTGGAACAAAATTCATATTCAGAGCAGGAAAAGTTTTAAGATAGCAAACAAAGCTGAATTTTAACCATTTTGTCAACCATTAGATTATATCCACAATAAAAAGGCCTGCCTCTTGGCTTTAAATAAAATCTATTGAACAAAAGAAAGCAAAAACTGGTCCACCTTCCTCATCTCTATTCTGGTGTTTTGTTTCCCCCCCCCCCCCCCCCCCCCCCTTTGAAGAACAAGGAGTTTATTACCGAATTACAAGGCAATAAATTCTGACACAACTACTTCATGGGCATATACTGAAAACGTCGTGTGGAATTTGCTTGTAAGGGAGGTCATGAAGTCAAAGAAAGGTTGGTCTTTAAGGAAGGGCTAAATAACTTCGTGAGTCATTACCAGTAACTCTTGATGTCATGCAAGGAAATGGACAAAAATCTTACGTTTAGAGCATAAGATGATTCTTTACATATCTCATTTTTAGCAGAATGAAAGACTGAGTAAAGAACTAGGAAGAGTTACTTTCTGACATTTAGGTTTTCTTCTATTTTTCTTTGCTATTGTATGTTCCTGGTGTCCTTGCTGTCTATGATTTGCCCTTTTTGGAAGAGGTTTTATCCTAAAGCTGACTTCCCAACACAGAGGATGTAATTAGATGCTGGTTAAAATATACACTCTATCTTTGCATTAAAAAAATACAAGATTTCTGTGCTCTACAATTGCCTCAAATCTATAATTTCAAGGGACATTAACATTTAATATTTTGTGACTATGAAGACTTGGCAGCATTATATTTTACACCATGTTATTGCTGACTATAACAGCAGAAGCACATCCCTTAAAGTTATGCCAAAATTAAACGTCAGGCATGAGGTTTTCCATTCTTACAATATTCACTCAAAATATCAACAGAAAGTAAAAAGAGACATTTCTGTCATCTATCATACTCTCAATGAGAAAGTTGTCTGCTGCCACCAAGCCCATTGTAAACATTAAAATGCTATTATTTGAGTAGTTTTAAATACAATTGGTTTCAAGTAAACTCTGAAGATGATGAAGAATACTGTATTTCTAGACAGCTCACCTAGATGCTCTGCAGTGATGATAGGGGATGTCCTTTTTCCTACCCACAGTCCAAGGAAAATTATCTCCCAAAACTTAAATGGTCCTGAACCTCATGTTCTTTGTCTGTCTAAAGTGATTTAAAGTAAATTATGCAGATACCCACGGGTGTGTCTGCTGACGCTTATTTTACTCACACAAGCAATATGACTAATTCAATTTTAAAGTAAATCAGCCCTGTTAGGTCATTCAGTCTGCATCTTGTATAAAGCAAGGCAGAGAATTTTGCTTGGTTCTGTAGTGAGTTCTGTGAATGTTACTTGAAAAAACCTTGCATTTAAACTTCTCAGTCTGACTGCCTCAGGAGCAGTCACTCCAGCAACCATCCGTCAACACAGATTTTTATCTAGACATTCACTCTTCCTCCCAAACCATTTTAAAAATTTTGGAAATGACAGCACTTCTGCATTGTCTGCAGAACTGTAGTAGAAACAGACCTATTCCATGATGTTGACCCAAAAAATATAAAGATATGGAGAAATCAGTTCTCCATTTCACACAGAACACCAGAGTTTAATCATGACCATCATTTTAAAAGATGGAATTTATTTCTAAGACATGAATTCTTAGAGAGCTCAGCATGTGCTCTAACAAAGTTGTGTAGCTTTACTTTTTTTACTCAAGTGAGTTCACATTGTATAAGATAAATATCATTCATTTCTTTGAGTCACTTCCCTGTGGATCTCAGGGGCGAAGTAGACTTCAATACCTTGAGGTGGCCGTCTTGGAGTTTGGGTCACAACAGGGACAATCAAAATTACAGCATCTTTCCTATCACAGCCCCTTTCCCTCAGGAAACCTCAAGTTTTCGGAAACTCCACTAGAGTGAATTCCAGCTGGGATGTGCTGTAGCATGGATCATGCCACAAAACTTACTCCAGTTTCAGGGATGTGAACCCAGTGAGTAATTGCAGACAAGCTACAGCAGCCTAAACAAGAACAAAGGGCTGGTGTGTATAAATAATAGCTGCATCCTCTCAGACTGAAGACACTGAGAGATGTTAAAGAAAACATACACTTTCTGAGGTTTTCACCTTAAATAGAAGGGCTAAGACATCACAGGCTGGAAAAATAGAGTCATCCTGCCACAGGACAGAGGGAAAACAATGTCTTTTAGCTCACCAGAACTCAGAGATATGTCCTGTTCATGCAGCAATTTGGACATGAATCCACAGCCAAATCTTTGCTCATGGCTGGTATTTGGGTTAGCCATTGCTGGGTGATGCTGAACTCTGGCTTCTAATCTTTTTTTCCCCCAAACTTGGGTCTACCAGCCTCCTCAGCTCGCTGCACAGTCCCAGCTCTCTCCCTCCCTGGGCAGAGCAAACAACACTACTGTTGTTACCTGGGGCAGTAGATAAAAATATGTATTTAGGCAGTCTGTCTAGGGTAAGCAATCACACTATCTGAGCATTTCCATTTCAAAGGCTCGGGTGTTTGGGTTTTTTCCCGTCACTCAGTTTTCTCATCTTTTTAAGATTTAATTTCCTCCACCTGGCTTTTGCTTAAGACAACAGATTATGCTAAATTTGACAGCAAACAGTTAAGCCATTTCTGAGAATGTTGACACAAAAGCAGGAGTATAAATTTGCTCTATTTTTTTTTTGTTTTGGCAACATTTTTAGTTTTGAACAGCTCAGCATCTCAGCAGGAAGTGGAAAAGAGTTAAAATTTGACCCTAGGTCAAAAATGGTTTTTGATGATCCAGTGAAAATTCTCTTTTCTATCACCAAGTCTGTAAGATACAGAGCTTGTGCAGCTTGTAGTTGGTCAGACAGGCAGGAGGTTATTCTGGTTTTCATTGTTTTAGTAAGACCTAGGCCCATGAAATTGTTCTTAGCTAGCTCTACTCTGAATTTTCATGTGGCAAAATTTGTTATTTACGAACCACTCAATACTACAGTGTCCCTTTTATTGCTATCTAGATAGGACCACTCAGAAGAATAAAAACTTTCAAATGGTATGACATTTCAAGTCATGGTGTGCTTTCAAGTTATGTTAAATTTGTGAATGGATGATTTAATTTTAGGTTGAAGTCACTTTAGGCCAAGATGTAATCAAATTAGAGCAAAGTGTGATTACCCTTTCACTAAAAGAAGGTAATTATATCAATTTTGCCGACAGATCCTCCTCCAGTTCTTTTGTTTAAGCTGGTCCAATCTTTACCTTAGCTCATATCCTTTGGTGTTCTGTAGAAAACCAGAACCACACTTATTCAGGGCACCAAATGTTCAGTGGGAAGAAGGGTGGTTTTGTTTGCTGCCTTGCATTGTGAGAAGAACCTATCACTTCACAGCTTTATTGCTTCCCAGGTGCTCCCCTGGAGGAGCTGAGACACTCGGACCACCAGCTTTGCCATCTTAGGATCTGCTGGTGAAATGCAGATAGAAATAGCAACTTGCACTCGGCGGGAAGGAACTTGTAAACACGAGATAAAGGAATGTGTACAAAAGCACTGGCAGAAGTGTGGGGGTTGAGAAAGTTAGCAGTTTTTCCGGCTGGAGGAGCCAGACCAGCAGATAATTCTTTGGAGTGATTTCTTCCTCTTAGAAAGTACTCGAGTGACCTTAAGCTGCTGAGCTGGCAGCAAGCACAGCTCGAGTTCAGTGGATGCACATGTCTGCGCTGTGTGATTCCACCACAGGGACCCAAGACCTTGGGAAGCAGCTTTAATTGAGTAAAGCCATCCAGGGCATGGACAGCCCTTGTGTTGAGTTGTTGGAACAGCATGAACTGAAAGAAGCGCTACGGCCTGAAAGCCATAAAACTGGGCTGACCGCATCCTCCAATCATTTTTTTGGCACTGAATTGCACAAAGTTGTCTTTTCTTGTTGTGTTGCACAGATAAATGACACAGATTATTCCTTCATTTTTCAAAAGATCATGCATAAAAATTATCTTCAGAATGTCCCTAGATGTACTGCTGGAAAGAGCAGCATAAAATCCCTTACAGAAAGGGTTTTCCTTTTTCATCCCTTTTCAAAAGAAACTCATATGTCTATCTCTTCCATTTGAAATGAATATTTGTTGATCGAGTGTATACATACACACATATATATAATTTATGTATTCATGTATATTTTCATTAACCCTATATTTCTAAGAGTTCTGAAATTATGAAAGAAACTACTACAAGGAAATCTTCCTCACATTCTTATCTTGAGTTTCTCTCTCCTCAGTGTAGCAGCCTCAGATTGCTATACTATTTGGATTGAGTTTGAAGTTTTAAATTCATTTGAAATATCATTGACAATAGCTCATATTGAGCATACTGACTGCAGAACAGTCAGTAAAAATAAACTTCCTTTGCCCAAAGGCTGTCAATTTCCTCTCTTTTTATTTCAGATGGCCCGAAAACTTTAATTTTCATAAAACACATTTTTATACTGCTCAAAAGCTAGGATAAAGAATATCCAAGCCCAGCTCAATTTGATATGGATAACACAAAATAGAAGAAACCAATTAAATTTTACATCTTCCACTGTCTACACCAACACTACATGAAAGGATTAGAAAAGTGTCCTATGGACTTGTGCAAGACAACAACTTTTGTGCCTTCTTCTGACTGCTCATAGAATGTTATTTCATGAGGGAAATTGCATAACATATTGTAGAATTCTAATTAGCAGATAATGTGCAAAATAGAAAGTTTTTTATCAGACAGCTGGCATTAAAAATAACTAGAAATTCTGAATCTTTTCACTACTATTTTGTCTCACTTTACCTCACAAGTTCTTGCCCCAGTGAAATGAAGGCTAACAAAAGGAAATAGAACAAGCTAGACCTGTAGTGTAAACCAGCTTATAGTTCGTCTGTCACTAAATAAAATCATGTGAGGAAAATGAAAATGTTACCTGAGTTTATTTAAATAGTATTGTGGGTCATACATCATTCATGTTTAACTTCAGTGTCAAAATACATGCTGAAAATTTTGCCTCTACACTAATCCTTTTGGCTCAAAACAGGCTCTGTGATGCTATTCCAGCAACACTCAAGCAAAAAACCCTGAACTGTTTGGATGAGTAAAAGCAGCAACAGATGGAGCTATCTCATGTAAGCTTCTTGTAAGGCCTGAGCTTCTTAAAACACAGAACAGCTTGATGAAACCCAGCATTATTAAGAGCAAGTGAAAATTTGTAACAAGAAGTGAAATACTGATTGTAACACCCTGAATGTGTTGCAACCCTTACTCGGTGAGACACAGGAGATCCTCAAATAGAGTAGCAGATGGTGTCAAGAAGAGGCTGGATGCTCCTGAGTGTTGATAAAAGGCTGCTGCTGCTGCTGCTGCTGCTGCTGCCGCTGCTGCTGCTGCTGCTGCTGCCGCTGCCACTGCCCCACAGTGCTCATAGAGGCCTCTTTCATCTACATCAGACACCCTCCTGGAGTCTTGCAAGGCTGAGAGTCTCCCTGAGCATCACCCCAGAAATAATAGTCAAACAGCTTCACCTGGACCTTCAGGAAATATCTCAGTGTTTTAGGAGGGTGAGAGGTTATTTAATTCAAACATTCTTTCTCTATACAAATTGTTTTTCTCTGTGAAACTGCTCTTTGTCTCTATCCCAACTGTCTTCAATGGATAAGTTAGGGAAGTTGTCATTGGATAATTTCCTGCTTCATCATAAGGCTTTAAAGCTTAATTTATATTTATTACTATGCTGCATATAAAAAATTGTGGTAATGAAAGTTAACCTGTAACATTTCAGCAAGGTCAGCAAATATTGTTTCAAGAACTTCGAGTATAAGCATTTCATAAAAACACTTCTATAAGTAAAAAATTACTCATACTTTAAAGGCTGCTCAGTCAGGCTTTAATTCCAAGATTGTCATTGAGGTGCCTTAGAAGCTGTGAGTTTTAGAAGCATATTTTCATTTCTTTCCCATATTTTTCTTTCCTTTCCTCTGAAAAGATTTTTCTGCTCAATGAAATATAAATACTTGATCATTATCAGAAAGAGACAGAAAGATATTCTGGAGAGCACCTAATGTATTTCCAAACCACAATTACTTTAATGAAATTTCTTCCTTGGCTCCAGTTTTTCATCTGATTTGTCACAAATACAACCAAAAATTAAGAAAAAAATATGCAAAAGCATAAAAGTATTTTGGTATTTTGGGGTTTGTTACTGTGTAGCATTACATGAGCTATTTGACCCAAGAATAACTGTGGGATTGAGTGAAAACAGAATATTAGCACTCCTTTTGAGAAATAATCTGTCCACTGCTTTTAAGTGTGAAAATTGTATAACCTCATTTCCCCATATTCCATTATATTGCACTGCTTCTTTCACAAGAAATTCATGTTGCCAAATGCTTTCAGAAGATTTACAATGCAACTACACTAGTTTTCAAAGCAAATATGGTAAGCCCATTCCTAATTGCACACTTTTTCCCAAGGATTCACGTAGGTTGGCTGATGATTGGCACAGCCAGAAAACAGCAATTGTTTGTTTAAACGTTGATGGTGATATGGGAAATCTAAAGGGAACAAGTGCATTTAGGTTATAATTCCAAACAGAAAAACAACTCAAACAATGAAGACTAGACCTTTAAAGTACAGCTCTATAAAATCACCAATTCATCAGCTTGATCTGGTTGAACCTAATCTAGGATTTACCTCCTTTCCTGCCCTAACACTAGTTATCTGAAACAGTTTTTCAGATATTGGGATTTTAATAAGTAAGATTTCAGAAACCTGTCCTCAATTTGGGATCCTTTCCAGGAGCAAACTACAGTGCTGACCTTTACAGAACACATTTATATGCAGTGGTGATTTGGGGGGAGTTCCTGCTTAGATTTTATACACTCTTCCTCAGGAAAATGCAAGCTTTTTCCAGACACATTAATTATACAGATAAGTGGCTAAGGCAAAGATATCTTTAAGTGGAAACTGTGACTATTTGTTACGTGGCCTTGCCAGGAAGCTTCACTCACTCTCCTTTTCACTTACAGAGAAATGTTGGCTACTTTGGCCTAACATCTGAAAGTTCTGTGGTGATGTGTAAGACTCTTTCTGTCAACCTCTTGCCCTTGGAGTAACCCTCTGGTCATTAAGTGAAAACACAACCAGCTGTCTTCCATGGGACATTTGAGAATCTTCTCTTGTGCCCATTACCATGACACACCAGCCTCTATAGGGGTTGCAAATGTTTCAAGCTCTGTCAAATGGCATCAATGTTTCCCTTTTTGATAGAGATGGAAATTAAAATGTAAAGAGACTGTATATTCAATTTTAGATGCTAAGCGCTTAAACACATACAAGAATTTCAAGTGGTTTTGTTTCTATTACTTAGTCTCTCATGTACTGCAATAAGATAAATAGTATTGTTAAAAATTTATAAATCTGGTGGCCATTATGAGAGTTCAGGGTGTGGTCACCATGAGCTTCAGACTGGAGTGCAAAGGGAATTACACAAGGGAGAAATCTATGCAATCAGAATAGACTGTCTCAACTCCTTCCAAATGCATTGATGATAGATCATGTTCTCTTTTTTATTCATGTATGTGGTGATCTCAGCTTTATTCAACCCTGCCTTTTGAGTGCCAGCATTTTAACCTAATAGATTTTAAATAACCCAAAGGAGTAGGTAGCTCACTAGTCTGATAAAATGTCTCATTTTTGATAGACATTTTCTAGTCTTTGAAAGGGATAAGGTCTTAGAGAGCTAGGATAGTGAATGATTTAGTCTATCACTTCTCTATGCTTCAGATTTTCAGCTTTCCTTTCAAATACAACTGGTGAGAGTCTCATTTGCAGCCTTTGCCTTCTGGTGAGTGCCAAAGACCTCTAGCAAGGAAGCTGTACTCTCTGAAAGGGCCTGTGTGAAAAACACATGTCACTGCTGTTGCCACTGCAGAAGACTTTCTATAAAAGATGCATAGGAAGTGAACACAAAGGGTTTGTTTGACAGCAACAACAGGTCTGTTTACCAGCTCATGATGCATTCATGTCACATATGTTTGCAGATGTTCTACAGCCTGAAGTATTTATGAATATCTTGATTTAAGGGGCATCTGTTGCAGACAGTAGAAGAGGGCCCCCTTGACATAGTTGCTGCTGCTACATCAGCTCTGGAAACTTAAACAAGCTGTGCCTGCTGCATTCTCCCCAGTCATCTCTCTTGGTATATGTTTCTACTTTCTAATTTTAAACTTTAAGCTGTCTGCTGGAGAATGACTCAGAGAAAGGATGGGTGACTTAGTATGGAGGAAATTAGAAGTCCAGTCACAGTTAACCCAGACTTCTGACCCTGAGCCTGAGTCACACTAATTGTACTTGCTGTAACCCCCCACACAGAAAAACATGCACATAATCAAACAATGACTTTTTTTAAAGTGTCTGAACTTTCATGAAGGTCTGACTCTGGCTTGGTCTGGAACTGGAAAAGGAGACAAAAGAAGAAAAGGCTCTCCATGCAGTTTTTTCCAGTCCTGTTTAAAGAAAAAACACTGCACAAAAATCTTGGCCTTGCCATAACAGCAACATTGTGCTTGGCTTCATTGGGCTACTCAGGAGTCCAAAGCCTATTAAGTGTGTTTGGGATTCTCAGCTGATACAACAGGCACCAGGCTTCTCACTTCAAAAAGCTCTGTCACAGTTTGTCTCAGTCTGGCATTCTCAAAAAAAAGAGGGCAAAAGCTACAGGGGTTTCAGGGATGAGGTGGCTTTCCGCCTTATAGGGTTTTTTTCCTAAATCAAAAAAGGCTATGAGGAAAAGCTTTACCCCACATTAAGTTTCAAAGTGCTTTTAGATTCAGATTAAAAGCTCCTTTCCCCCATTTTAGAAAGGGGAGACTGGAAGAAGCTATGGGAAGGAGATGTTTGCATAACATCACAAACAGCAATGCTACAAATAAGAGCTTCCACCTCTTGTCGGCTAACCAGCAATGCTCTGTTCACTATGAAACACTGGCCTCCCACCTTCCAGGGAATATCCAAAGCAAATTATACTTTTAAGATGAATCTTGATGATTTAGCAATAAAAGAATACATCAAAATTCTTCATGTTATCGTTCCTTTACTTAAGAGTTCCTACCAAATGCTAATTTGGACCCACCTGCTGTCTCTGACAGACAGCACCTCTGATCATCTGAAGGGTAAAACTTGGATGATGCATTTCTTAATTTACTTCTCTCTGCTGAAATCTGAGCATAAAGATAATTTTCTGTTGGTGATGCAAACCAGGACATATAAAGAAGATAAAAACTCCATAATGATAAAACTCTATGGTTATAGTTGCTGGAACAACTCGAGTATTCAGAATTTTCTTGAGTTTAATCTTTTTTCCCACAATTATAACTTTCCAACATCTGAGGAAAACTGTCTTTGTACAAATTTCCCTAAATACCATGATAATTAAAAAGAGAAAGAAAGTTGTCTGCAATATCCTGGAATGGTTGTGAAAATTAGATTGGAAATTGTGTCTTTCTCAGTGTGCAGGGATCTTCCCAAGTAAAAAGTCAGCTAGTGGAAGGTTGCATTAGACTAAATGAGAGTTACTTAACTCTCCTCTCCTCTCCTCTCCTCTCCTCTCCTCTCCTCTCCTCTCCTCTCCTCTCCTCTCCTCTCCTCGAGCATGTATACAGAGTCACCCTCTCCTCTTCACATAATCTTTTTCAAAAGATTAGAGAGGAAGCTGGGGTCCTTTAGAGGCTCTCAGAACCCATCCTTGATGAGAGGCAGGCTCCCTATTCAGACTATTTTAATCAGTATGCACTTTGTAACTCTGAGTAAATGACACTAAAATGGGTCCGAGGAAGGAAGGTCAGACCCCAGGATGGGAGAGGCAAGGGCAGATGCCTCTGCTCCTTGAAGAGATTACACATCCATAGCTTCTCAGACTTTCTTTTTTTGACATCTGCCTGCAGCAGCACAATTGTACCCAAGGCCTCCTTTGCAGTAACAACAGCAAGGAAATATGTAGTTTATGGCTGTTAAGAACTAAAGGTCATTAATCAGTTACCATATGCTGGGCCTCCTGGAATCAGTGACTTCTCCCAGCCCACATCCAACAGTTCCTGGGTCAGCCTAAGGCAAGAGTCGCCTTGCATGCTCCTAATATAATTACTTTTGTTTTTACTCCAGTTGCAGCAGTTACAGAGAGCACTTAACAGACTGGACCATGAAGCAGCACTACATTCAATGCTCCTCCCTGACAAGGAAGATTGCAAATCCCTTGACACGGTAGTGAAGAAGAATATTAAAACAGAAAAGTTATTTTTGAAACTGAAAATGAGGCCAAATAAGTTTGCTTTTAGAAAGGAGCAAACCCTCAGAAAACTCCCAAAAAGATGGACAAGTTTGCCACCCTAATATCTGAATTCATACAGAATCAACAACACATTCCCTCTTTTGATATAAAACCCACAAAAAAAGTAAGAGTTTATTATCTGCTACAGTTTTGCAAGGGTTAAATGTGCAAAAGAACAGGAATTTGGTAAAATCAAGAAGTTACCCTCCCGTAAACCCAACCCTAATGGTAACCCTAACCCTCAACCTAAAACTAAATATAAACCTAACCCTTAACGTGAACCAAACCATAACACTAACCCAACCCTAAACCTAACCCTAACCTTAACCCTAAAATCTAACCCTAACCCTAGCCATAAACCTAACCCAAACCCAAAATCTAACCCTATACAATAAACCCTAACCCTAACCCTAACCATAACCAAAAACTCCAACCCCAACCCTGACCCTAACCCACACACCAAAAACTATTCCACACCAAAAATTATTCCTAACCAAAAACCGCACACTTATCCTAACCCTAAATCTAAACCATTACCCTAACCTACTGCTGACCCCAAACTTAACCAAACATTAACGCTAACCCTAACCCCTAAACCCAAGCCTAACCCTAGCCCTAGCCCTAATCCTAAACCTAACTCAAACCCTAACCCTAACACTAACCCAAAACACTAACCCTAGCCCCTAAGCCAAATCCTAACCCTAACCCAGACCTAACCCTAACCCGAACCCTAACCGGAAACCTGACTCTAATCCTAACCCTAACCTGGACCTAGCCCTAATGCTAAACCTAACCCTAAATGAAACACTAACTGGAACACTAAACCAAAACCCTAAACTCACCCTAACCTTAACACTAACCATTTCCCTCACCCTGACCCTAGTCCTAACCCTAATACTAAATGTAACACTAATCCTAATACTAACCCTAACCCGAACCCTAACACAAACCCAAACCCTAACCCTAAACCATTACACAAACCCTAAACCTAACTGTAACCCTAATCCTAATACTAACTGTAACCCTAACCCTAATGTGAACCCTAACCCTAACCCAAAAGCCTAACCCAACCTTAACCCCTAGCCTTAACCCCTAACCCTAACCCAAACCATAACTCTAATAATTTTTCTCTTTTCATATCAAACCTATAAAAAAATTAACAGTTTATAGTCTGCTACACTTTTGTCTGGGTTAAATGTAAAAAAAAACTGGAAGATGGAGAAATCATGAAGTTACCCTCTCCATATACTCTACATGTAACAATCTGTCTACCTTTCACTCATTGTGTCAGTGGGTGGCCTTATCTTTGAAGTCAGTTTCCATCAGTTTCCATCTTTTATGCTAGAACTGTTTTATGGTAGAACTGTTATCATAAATTTGAGACCTGGCTTAAGAGAGATCTATTCCATAGACACAGTAATTTATTCAATTACATGAGCTCTAATTCTTTGGATGATTTTATGGGAATAGGAGAGCATGGATTTGGTGGAAGCTCTAAGCTCAAATACTTAGGGATCTCATAAGACTGCAATCAGTATATGTTTAAACAAAAGGAACATCATCTGCCCACCGTGAAATGTGTTGATGGCTCAGTCTCACCAAAAGAGGTATGTGAACAGTGGTTTAAAGTGAACCACTTCTACAGCACTCAGAAAACTCATTAGTCCAGTTTTCTACATTTATAAAAAAGGGGCTTGTAGTGCATTAGACTGTTTTCTGGAAGTGAAAGTCTGGTGAATACTTTTGTGGCTGTTTGCTCAGAAAAGGTTTTGCCTGTGAGAGTTAAAGTAGTCATCCCGAATATGCTGAATTCTTTCCTCCCATTTATTAGCATTCCAGTCAGCAAAACTGCAGACTAGTCATACCTGACTAGTCAGACTACCTGAACACAGAGCAAATAGTTCATGACAAACTTCCAAATCTGAAATGAAGTGACTCACAATAACTGAACAAACTGAATAGCTGGCTATTCATAAATGACTTACAAAGAGAACAAAGGTTAACCTTTGGAAAGTCATTTAGTACTCATAGTTGGCCACGATCTTTTCTTTTGCCTTTTAAAATAACAAGGGTGATCAAAAAGGCAAAACAAGCCTTGAAAGACAAGCAACCTAATCTCAGAGAGATGAATCTTTAGATCATGCATGAAACACCATTGCTGGCTCAGCACTGCAATTACTTTATGTAGTTCTGTGAGAGGTGAGAGCTGTGAGCCAAAAGAAAGAAACAAGGCCAGAGCCAGCACCAGCTTGCCACTAGCAGTAAAAAATGTAAAGAGTCTGCTTTAACTAGGCATTTCCAAATCCACAGGGGTCTCTCCCTGCCAATTACTCTGGCTTTCTTACTCTTCTTCTACCTGGCTTTATAGAGGTCTTTATGGCATATTCAGCTGGGCATCTCAGCAGTTTTTATTAGTGCAGCAAACAAAGTGTCTAATGTCTCTCACTTGTAATCTTTCACTTCATCTATCCTTTCTTCCAGAAAGCCAGTATATGTGAATTGAATATTTGAGGCACTCTTGAGCATGATTCATGATTCCAGCTAAGTAATACATAACTATCTTTCTCCTCATGTCTTGCATGCCTTTTCTGATGTTTTGCCACCAATGTGGCCTTTCCTATTTCATCTGAACCTGGCCTAGGATTCTGAAGAATTATTGGTGAATAGTGGCGTAAAAGTTCTTGTCTTTTCATAGGGAGTAATTTTTCAGATTGGATCTCTATAATAAAGGCAAAATTTGTGATACATGCAATACTGTACCTCAGGTGCACATGTGTGTGAATCCCTGCCCAGTGTGTAACTATCTGGTGCTGTGAGGGGAGATGCCATTAAAGATCTAGACCACTGCAGGGGTGGGATTTCACCACGAGTTTTATAAGGGTCTGTCTTATTGATACAACTACATCCATGATCAGTGAAGTAAATGATTCTGTCTGTCAGTTATTAGTACTCCCAGAGCCAGTAAAAATAAACACATCCAAACCACTGTCATCTTTTCAGTTCCTTTCACATGTGTCTTAATATTCTATGTATTTGGAGATAGTTTTTTATCAAAATATGGAATGATTTTAATTATGCTTTTCTTTCTTTTGCTACAGAATATAGCATTAAAAAGAACTTAATGGACATGATATATCTATAGATAGATATATAAAGAGATATATAAATTTGTTTTTCTCTGCTTTCAAATAGGTGGAACCATGGAAATTGAGCCCCCATCCCATTCATTTTGATTCACTTCTGGGAATGACATTGCATTTATCTATCCAACACTTCACAGGTCTTTGTGTAGGGGAGATGGAATTTATTCACACATTAATATAGTAATAATAATACTAACCACATTGGTTAGTAATAGCTATAGATCCTTCCATGAATCCTTAGCAGATCCAGTGAGTTGTGCTATATCAATGCACTAGATTCAGCATATTCCTGGCCTGAGTTGAAGAAATATGAGGGTGATCATGAATGCATCTAAAATCTCATCATGTAACCCATTTTCACTACCAATGTCAGACCAAACCCCATGGAAACTCAGCAGCCAAAGTGAAGTGATTCAGTTTTATGATCCAAGACAGTTTATTGACTGCAACTTCTAACCTCTAAGATGTCTCTTAGATGTGGCCTGCTAGCAAAGCCATTTCTGAAGTCTCTTAGATGTGGCCTGCTAGCAAAGCCATTTCTGAAGTGATAAGATTGAATCCTGACAGATTAAGAAATCTCAGTATTTTAACATGATCAACACCTGGATTTGTGAAAGACACTTCACATAAAATAAAACAATAACTCTTTCTTAACTCTGGTCTTCAGACCACTGAGAACTAAGCCATGATGAGCAGCATGGGTACTGTTTAGGTAAAGAGGAAACTTCATATGTTGCTGCCTATAGGGGACACAAGAGAAATAGGAGTTCATTCACACCAATTATCTGATCAAACCTTGTATTAATTAGCACTCAAATAGCAAAGTACAAGTTTACTAAATGCCCCAACAGATTTTAGCTTAGGATCCTCAAGCAGAGTAGAGGAATTAAATATTTCCCTTAATTGTCTGCATGTCTCTAATGAACATTACAGCCTTGTAGATTCTTGGCAACACATACTGCTGGAATATTATTTTAAAATTTGATTCCTAAAGCAAACAGCCTACTGTTTCAAAGCAATTTTGTTCTCTATCCTATGTATTAGCTCAAGCACTAACAAAGTGGACCACGGGGGAGTATGGCAGAGGCGGTGTGTGGGCAGCACTTCACTAATTTGACCTCTCTTCACAGAAATGAGAGGAAACTGTGATCTGAAGCTGACATTTCCTTAGAACATCACCCAGTTTTCCTAACACTGGGACCACAATTCACTGATAACAGGGCTTTGAAGTAGCTGGAGCAGAGCCAGGAAACATTGGAACTATTCTTCAGAGAATATCTGTTTCAGATTACCCCAATGTATAGTAAGCCACACAGGCTAACTTTAGCATTTCTTCTGCCTTTAAAGCTTTTCGTCTTCTGGGTGATTGATCTTGAACCTTTTCCTTTGGCTCAGTACACTAACGTTTCTTGTCCAAACATTGCATTCCTACTTGGCATCCAATTTCTTCCCCACCGTGTGTCACTAAGTTCACTTATCTTTCTCATCCTCAGGCCCACATTAACTTTTACAAATGTGTGATTTTGCTGGGGTTCAAGCAGAACTTGTGGCAAACATTGCACTGAATGTGGCTAAGCAATTGCTTGCTGTGGTTTCTTTATTTTGTTCATTTCTACCTGCAATACTGTCTTCCAGTGCTGCACTTCTCTCCATCAGAGGCAGGAGAAGGATAACCCACAGGCAGGAGTTTGCATTTCCTAGTCCCATTTGAATTCAGCTGGAGTTGTATATCCAGCTTTCACAACATGTCATGCAAATCAGTAGGGGCACTTCTGTAGTGCAAACCACTTGTTGCTGAGGGTCTGACATCCACAGCTTCTTCATGTTAAGTCTAGCCTGACCCCAGATACTGAATGTTCATTTGCAGCCACATGGCTTTATGTGTACATCTTCCAGTCTAGCTTCATATCGAAAGAAACCATATCATGAGCATCACAAGCTTATGCTGGTGCAAATCAAAATTCAGTAAGAGGTGATGGCTGGTAACTTTATTCTGATCCAGACTCTAAGACCAGTACAGAAGCATCATTTGATTCTTCAGAATTATTGGCTGAAAAGGGTGCCAGAGTAATCATTCTGAGCAGTGAAATGTAGAGCTGTCACAGCATGGGGTGGCTCTGACAGCATCCCTCACTCATCTGGCCACTGCAGAATGTCTGTGGCTCTGGCTGAGCACCTCTGGAACACAGCATGATGCATTGCCTGCTCTTCAGTCACACCCTGGGGCTGCTAGCAAGCCTGATTCCCACTGCCTAGCATAGCCATGATTTCCAGGGCATGACTGTTGATAGCCAAACAGACCCCATTTTGTAAGTCTGTCAAACAATCAATGCCAACGTGGTTTAACATGTAACCCATGGTGTGAAAAAGTCTATAACCTGCCATGAAATTCTGAGACAATCTTCTGCCTTTTCCCCAGTTGGAACTTAACATCAATTAATGTGAGGCAGAGCAAGAAAAGGGGATAGCAGGTTATTCTACCATCAGACACTTGTCTTGGAAAGACAGTCAGCATTCATACAAATTCTTAGTTTCAACACATACTATAAAAACAATGAAAGGAATAATCCATATGAAAAGCTTCTTTCTTTGTCAAGTAGAACAAAAAATTCTTCTTTCCAAAAGGAAGAAAATATTTCTTTTTATGACTATGCAAATAGCTCAGTGTGCTTTGAAATCTAAAATTATGAATTGGGCTTCCAGACTTTTACATTTTTGATTGTTGGGTTTGGGCCTGTCATCTCATGACTCTGATAATTCACTCTGTCAGTAGTAGCATAAAAAGATTAACTGGAATTGTAGGAAGACCACCTCTTTTGGTGGTGAGGGAGGGACTATACACATGGCAGGTAGTTGCTGGCTGATCTTCTGCACAAGCCATGAAGAAAACATGGAAAAATAAAATCACTCATCCATGTGTGCATCCCTCTAACACCAAGGCTTGTGTGCACTGATGTCAGGAACTGCAGTAGGCTGGCCATTGCCTGATGCCCTCTGGAAATCTGGCAGCTGTCTGCATCTCTAAGAGAATCCTTCAAAGGGGAAAATCTACATACAGTTTGGAGGAAAAGAATAACAAAACAAATCAAAACCAAATCAAAAACATCAAGCAAAAATCTCCAGAGACCTCCAATTAGATCTGAGCTCTGCCAGTAAGCAAAAGACAGCCTGACATAATTCCCTGAACTAGGACTAACTCCCCATATTTCCTACCTTTCTGCCACTTCATTCTTATATAAAATACTGTTCCTACTGTTTTGGGAACTTCCTTTAAAAGTTACTTCTGCACATGAATACAGATATTCACCCAAGTGCACAACGCCAGTGAACATTGGGAAAGCACAACTTCCCTGATATTACCATGGTTTTTGTCTCATTCTCTTCTTCTTTAGACTGTGATTTCACAAGATGCTGCTGAAATTACTGTTTTCTTTACCATCACAAGAATAGCCAAAAAAGTAATCATTTTGGAAAAGACAAAAATTAAGTTAATCCGTTTTCCATACTGAAGCAACATTTTGAGAACAAATTCACCTACATTTATTTTCAGTGAAAGAATGTCTGCCTTGATCCATTTTATTTTGAATGGAATAAATATCTAATTACAAAAATATGATGGATGAGAACTGACCTCACCAAAAAAACTGCAAGTCTTTAATTTCCAGTTGACCTGACACAATGTTTTTTCCTTCCATTTTTCAGTTCAAATATAATTGTTCAGACAGTCATTTGGCAGAAGGCTTTAACACTTTTAAAGAAAAAATTCACTTGGCTATCAAGAGCAGTTGTGGAGACAAGCACTCCTGTTGGGAGAGACACCCAGTGAGAGGAGAGGTACCTTACAATCATGAATTGTGCTCTCTAGGGTAACCTAAGTAGTTCACAAAAAGGTACAGACTGTCCTTCTTCCTGATTTTGATTGCCATCAACTACATTTTTCCAATTTTATCAATTGCAGCACATGAAAATTTGTAATTAATGACAATCCGGGACTGCTATTAGCTTGCAGTCAAAATGACAATTTGGCACTGAGACACACTTCTAGGACTTCCTGTTCAAATTGCCTAAATGAAGGTTCTTGAGAAGAAATGGAAGGCTCCAGGAAACTGGCACGTGTCCGCTTGATCCCGGTGGTCTCACTTCACAGTGTGTGCAGAACTGAATAATTTTCAGTGCATTACAGTCAGGGAAATTTTACTCTAACTTACAACCCAGAATTAAACTAGCTTCTTAATTGCAAAAGCACATTACTAATGATGACAAGTTTCCTGCACTGCACTTAACCCACTCTTTTCAGAGGCTACCATCCAGCATAGGAATAAGTCATAAACTCCCCAAGTACCATGATGTCAAGGCTGAGAGCAGTGGTTTCATCAAGGTCACACAAAGGTTGCACCTGGAAGGTGAAAACAGAATTGAGCTCTGTTGTGTCCCACTAAAGGGCTTTGACAGCAGACCATCATCTCTCACTGATGTTAACCTCTGTAATAAATGATGTCTCCTTGGTGGGGAACTGCCCAATCTGACATCATTAGTAGATCTGGAATTGCTAAAAGGTTTAGGACTTCAGCATGTTTTGCTTTTAATTGAGCATGAAGCTGACTTGGAAATAATACCAAAAAGAGCTTTACACCCAAATAAAATCTGTTTAGATTGGCTGGTCTTCATGAAGTGATTCAGAACAACAAAGCTGCACCTTCTTTCTTTATGTCAACACACTTGTCAGGACTAAATATTGTGGGCTGCACGTCTTCAAATGAGATTGATTGCACAACCTTTGTGAAAGTACAAAGCATTTGAAATGCATCTTGTGTGGGAAGAAAACAAATGGATCACCCCTCCTCCCCTTTGAATCTATTTGGATCATTATAAAAACAGATAAACTGCTGAGTAGGAGACATTAGTAAGGTCATCCTTGCAGGGAAGTGTGCTTATGTCAGATTCATCCCGGGTAAAACTAATATATCCTCACATGGTTTTGGAAAGATTTCTTCTTGGTTCCCGAAATGAAGAGATGACAGCCCTAGAGAGCAGTCATTAAAAATAAAAGCATGTTCTTATGTTTAGGAAAATAACAAATCAATCCCTGAATTTAAAATCATCTTTAACATAACCATGTTTCCAGTGATCCTCTTTCTTGCTAGAGCATGCCATTCTCAATAACACATGCTTTTGAAGATCAGAATTCTACAAACACTTAAAAGATGTTTCTGCCATTCCCACTGGACTCCTGGTTCTCCAACTCATGAAGGCATTCCCCATGCTCCATAAACCACATGCTTCAATTCCCAGAATGTATATTATCCATAATTGATTTAATCCTTCAGCATTGGGAACTGTAACTGTATCATAAAATAAATGGGTTGTGTCTGTTTCTTGTTCTCCTCAAGATCTTGATGCATGCATTTTACACAGATGACAAAGACATTTCTATTGTAGCATCAGCAGATTTATTCAGGAAGAGCTGAGCCCTGTCACATGGTAATTTTAATGTTCATTTCAGCAAGAGCAGGGTCCCTGTGTGCAACTGTTTGTCTAATGGAGCTTTTTGACAGAGGTTTCAAGTCCATCTGTGAGGTCCTTCAAAGGGGGTACCTTGCCTTTGCCCCCTAGGAATTCTTGCTGACATCTCCAAACAAACACCAGCAACAGTGCAGCTTTGCAATCAGCCAGACCAATTATCTGAGGGGAGAGATTGGGAGCCCTGCCCCAAAAAAAAAAATCCGAGTATTTAGTATTTTTTTAGCCAGATCATCTTGCTGCATGATTGCTATTGCCAAAGCAAGGCAGGGTTTGAGAACACTGGCAAGAATGGTACAGTTACTTCTCTTACAGCTTGAAGTCAACTCAACCTCACTGGGTCATCAGCACCTTTCAGATGTACTGGGCCTCATCCTTTGCTGATAAGTCAACAAAGTTAGGTCATCACTTGAGAGATCTGGACTCGCACCAGCTAACAGTTTATCCTGTTATAATCAGTGTCCCCCTAAAGCTGAATGTATTAGGTAGTTCTCCAATAAAAATGAAATCTATCTTCACCACCAGTCACTCCTATTTTCACAGAGGGCAAAACAAGAAGATGTGTTCTGAATCACATGCCTGACAAGGCAAAACACATCATGCTTATCTGTTCATCAGCCCACAGCTGTGATTCAGCTGTAATTATTTCTCCTAGAATAGCAATTTCATCTATCATTATTATCCTTATTATTACTGCACTATTTTTTAAAATGGCAAATAACATCTATCTTTGTGGAATGTGGGAAGGCTGTTTTACTTTTGATATTAAAAAGTTCTTTTGCAAAGTAAACATTGGCTGATCCTCAGAGTTGGTATACTGTTTAGGAATGCAGCCTTGCACAAAGCCCAGAGGCTTTTCAGGGTGTTAAAAGAAACCTCAGGCATTGAAGTCATCCCCAGGAATCAGATGAAAATGATGTGTGCACATATCAAAATTCCAACTTCAACTGTGTGAATATGTCAACTTGATTTGAGCTGGTAGGAACGCAGGGGCTGTTTCCAACAATAAAAAGCAGTTTAAAAGGCTGTTTTCTAAGATGGGTTAACTTCATTAAAAAAAAAAAAAAAATTAAGAAGATAACATGCAAAAAACACAACAAAAGGAAAGCTGAAGAAGAACTTAAGAATGAGTGCCTACTGCTGCTCTTTCAAACAGGATTAACATTTGTAAACACACTCAGAAAATCTGGAATGTCATATGCTCTGCTTGTTTGTAATTAAAACTTCATATTATCCTCCTTTTCACTCCATTTCCATATCTTTTGTTTACAGTTGGAAAGTCCCACCAGTTGCCACTAGCTGGTCTTAAAGCAGATATTGTGGAGGAGAATTGATCTGCTTACAGGACACAATCTTTACACTATAAAATCTCTTGATCTAATTAATATTTTTCTTTCCACAAATTAGCTACTTCCTCCAGCATTATGGGAGACTGTTCTCCTTTCCTTTAACATAATATAGAAAAGTGACAAAACCTATCTCTGTCCTGGCAGGTCCTGTACTGCCATGTTCATCTGGTGCTCGGAGACTCTGTGCCTTTGCAGTGTTGGACTTGGTCCTACTGTTCAAGAGCTGGAGAGGGAATACAGAAGCTGGAGAGGAAGAGGAGCTAACAGCACTGCCATGGTCTCAAGTGTCTTGGCATAACTTGGCAACTCACCCAGAAGATATGAAGAGGTGGAAATATAAGCTCCTTGTTCTGAAAGGGCAATCTTTTCTGTCTCCAGAGTGGTAACATCATCAGCAGAGCAGGCAGAAAATGGGAAAGAAAGATGTAGGAGATAACTTTTCAATAAAATCATTAAGAATAAGAAATATTTTGATTCTGAGTTACTCTCCCAGCCCCTTAAGGGCCATAGGGTCATAGCTGTCCATCCTCCTCCAGGATGGAGTTTAAACCAAAATTTATCTTGCCATATTTGCACTTTGGGGTCCACCTCTCAGAGGTGATGTTGGCAGTTCCATGGCATTTTCATCAGTGCTTGTCTTGATGTGATATTCCAGGTCAGAGGAGCCACTTCCAGGCAATAACCCAGCATTTTCTTAAACATACAAACAAAAACACACTTCTGCCTCATACTTTTAATAATACTGAGCAGTAATGATGACTCAAAGCTGAAACTCATGATCTAATTGGAGACTGAGCCTCTCTGACTGATAAGAGCAACAAGAATTCTCAAGATATACTTGAGAATGCTTTCTGGCTGGCAAAGGAAGGATAGAAAATTTTTATGAGCCCCTCATTTGCACGGTGGTATAAAGTGATGATGAAAGGCTAGAGTTTGTGTAAATGAAAGGTATAATGCAAAATAATGCTACACCCAGCCTTCAGTGAAAAAGCAGTCTATCTGCACAGATGCACTAATGAAGGGGCTCAGCGGTCAATTAAAAGGAAAATTTAAAAAGCAGACATTTGTGGTTAGTATATCAGATGGGAAAATTAGACAGATGTGAATAAGCCATCCTTGAGTACTGAGTTGGCAGAGCACGTAAAATTAGTTAGGTAAGACTAACTTGTGTTAACCAACACAAAGAAGGTAAAACCTGAAAAATAAAACAAACTATTGCAGACTGAGCAAGAACTACATATTATTGAGACTCGGCAGGGTTGCAGTAATTTGGAAAGTGAGAAATAATTTGGAATGGGATTGAACAGAGAACAACCACCTCTCCCTGGTAATTAGGCTAATTCAACAGAATCTTTTGTTTGGGCTTGCCCACTACAAGTTCTCATTGCAGATCCTTAAAATATGAAATGTGATTCCTAATATGTACTGTGAAGGTGTCAAACAGAGCCTGTTGTGAGCAGAACTGTATGACAAGTCACATGAAAACTTTCTGTTTCAACAACATAACCAGCAGAACATGCAGCCATCATGAGTTTCACATTTCATGCTTCTCACTGAAATTAGGCAACGCTGGGAAAAGAAAACTAATGGAAAAATTTGTCTACTTTAATGCACACTCTTAATAAAAATCTTCTTGGTAAATGAATGAGAGGAATCTGAAATAACTTATGAAATGTGTAAGTAAAGTTTGTAGATGGCATAGGCATAGTTTCAATCACAAAACTATGCAAATTCAATAGTCTCAGTTCAGAAGGGCAGGGGGAATTGTCCCCGGCACTAAACGATACAAAATCTACAATATTTCTCGGAGGCAAAAAAATAGGAATAAATTCAGGTTCACTAAAATATCCTGTTCGGAAAGGCAAAATATTTAATTTTATTTTTATTTTTAAATATATTTTAATTTTTCTATATACATATATTTGCTTTCAGAGGGAGATATTCTTTTTTAAACACAAGAAACCAAATACATAAATCAAATTTTACTCAAAAAAAATCCAAAATAAAAATTTATATCCAGATAAGGAAATGTCTTTCAACTGTATTGAAGCAGACCAATTTATTATTATAATTATTATTTCTTTTAATGAAACTTCACTGAAACAAATTTTAAAATTCTACTGGAGATTTTTCAATACCTTCTGCCTAATCAAATATCCACAATTCCACCTCTGCAAAGTAACCTTAACTTTTCTTCAGAGTACTTTAAGACATCAAAGGACCAGGGAGCAGCCTCCTGTCTGGCCGAGTATCTTTAGCACTGGTTGGCGCAGAGGCAGATTGTGGCCCTTTTTCATCTAGAAGCTACTCAGTGCAGCACATTTGTTATTCTTTGCTGCCAAGGAGACAATCTGCTTTTCATTTCCTCTGAAGAAGAGCATAATACTATGAAGAAAACATCAGATATAATTAGGCAAAATGGTTGAATGCCTGACTGAGCAGAGAAATTGAACTGTCCTGGATGTGAAAAATAGCCACACACCTGAGAAAGAAACAAGAAAAAGTAGAAAAGTGCTGGCTGCCCAACCAGAGCATGCAGAAGCTACCATGTGTTATCCTTTCCTTGTGCAAGTGGGATATTTCCTAGGAATTGTGCAAACTAACTGTCTTCTCAAAACATCTGAAAAATGAAAAAATAGAATAGTAAAATAAAATAGAAGCCCACCCCCACACACATTCTGCTATTTTCCTACATTATGAACTAATGTGTACCTACAGATGGAAAACCTTGTTCCTGAACATTTCTAGACCTGTACACAATCTGGACACAATTTTCCAGTGCTTTATTCCAATTACGTGTGTGCCTGTGTCTGAAAAATGTCCTTTAACTTACAGAATGAGGAGTTTGCAAGAAGCCTTTTGCTGCTAACAGCAAATATCAATTGATTCATTACTGTTCACAAGACTTGAATGTTTTGGAACAGGAAAGCCTGAACTCTCATATTCCCCTGGGTCACTACAGTGAGCCTACAGCACCACCCCATGCCTCATAGCCCATGAGGTTATGGAGGGCTGGAGGATTCTCCTGGAAATGCAGGAACCTTGCAGAAAACAGCAGGGAAGTCAGCTATCAGGTAACTGATGTTCCTGCTTCAACAAAGCTAGGCAAAGGCCTTAAAAATGCAGTCAGGGGCACTACCTGTCATCTCTTACACTTGTCCATCAAACAGTAAATAAAGGATGGCTATGGCTAGTAACAGACCACAGCTTTCTACTAACTCTGCAAGGCTTGTCTGGACTCATCTCAGCCTGCCTAGAGCTTTTTTTTAGGTTTATCCTCTTGTAAAAGTAATTTTTTTTTAATGACTATGTGGAGATTGCTTTGTCTATTTTATATCCTTATCTTTGGCTAACTATGTTGTACAACCATCATTTTTATAGAGTCAGCTGTAACAAGCACCTCATCTGTACTAATGAATGAAGTAGACTTAAATAATCTAGAACAACAAAATAATTTCTGTGTAAAAACAAGGTATAAGCACAGAAGGCTTGAGAGTGAGAACACAGGTTACAGCGGAGAGGAGTACAGGCATTGCATGACCTAAGAGAGGGCATGAGATAGCATTGGAGGTTCTGGGGATGCAACTACCTCACTAACTGCAGACTCAAAGAATGTATAAAACTGCTATTCAGGTGAATGTGAACAAAAGCAAGATTCTATTAAATGTAGCCACTCCAAACAGCAAATCTGGGTGTAATGTAGAGATGCAGATTAATGAAAAAGCTGAAGTGTTAAATCATGCTAGAAAAAAATAAACTGAAAATGTTCCCAAATGTACACTAGAGAAAGAGGGAAAGACCTTCAACACCACCTTCATAGCTCTACCTGTGTAGGACTTAGGAGATTGATGACACAGTAACTCCTCTTCTAGACTGAAGACAGTGAGCCAAAGGGCAGGGGAAGATCGTGCACAACAGCAGAGAAAGGCTATGTGTAAAGGAGTGTGTATACAGCAATTTTAACTGCATCATTATTGAAGTATTTTCCAGAATTACACTCCATTTTCCTTTTCTCTTCATTAGTCATTAATTATACTGATAGCAATTCAGTTATACAAATAACATTTGACACTACAGACAAGGTGTGTTTTCTTTCTGCAGAACAGAAAAACACAAATTTGAGAATAACACTACCTTTCACTAATGTATAGTCTTCATACAGGCCTCGGACCCCAATGGATGCAACAAAGAGCAGCATATCCATCTGTGTTAATGTATGATCAGGCTACCAATTCAGCACTGCCAGTGAGAGAAAGATTGCCAGAATCTTTTACCAGCACAAGGACATATCTGCATTTTTGTTTTCTGGGCTGAACTAAGGTGAGTCTGCTTGTGCTCTCCAAGTCTGACAGCTCCAAACATGAAATCACACCATTGTGGTTAGCCCAGCAGTGAACACAAGCCCTGCTGAGAGCCCGCTTCAGACTACCCAGGTTCAGCACTGCCCCAACACAGCCAGAGCATTCCCAGTTCACGTTTGGCTGATTCTGTCTGCCTGCAAATCAACACAGACACATGCTTGAAGATACAGCCCAGAAATCCAAAACACTTCTGAAAATTTTTGTGTATTCCCCATTTCCTATCTATTCTTTCTCTCTCTCTCTCTCTCTCTCTCTCTCTCTCTCTCTCTCTCTCGCTCACTCACTCTCTCTTGCTCCCCCTCTCTCTCCTCCTCTTTGTCTCTTCCTATTTTGATTTTCCAACAGATTTTTGGGTCTGGCTCCTCTCCAGGGCACACAGATGGTTTACTAGCAAGAACTCTGCCCAAAATTTCTCTAGTGGCTTAGGCAGGGACAGTGTTAACAAGAAACACTACACAGAGGTTTCTTTGACAAGATGGCCAGAGTGGATCATCCCAAAGCAGCACTGGAGATGAGCAAGAAGCACATCTCAGCCCCCTACAACTCAGTACAACATGGTTCTCAAGTGGATACTCCTCTTCATCAAGTGCTCCCATGCAGTGCAATGCCTATCAGCCACAAGAGGCAGCCAGATCTGGTGTTCACTTCAAAAACAAATCAAATATGCTACCTGGATGAGCAATGACTAGTAACCACTTTCAGCTGTAGCCAGAGAGGATGATGTGGCTCAGCAGTGCAAACTGATTCAACCTAATAATTGTCAGAGCTGAGAGTTTCAGGAGGAGATTTACAATGGTTCTGCAGTCTGGCTCTAGCCTTAAAAGTTAGGGTGGAGGCTGTAAAGAATTGGCAGCTGATAACAGAAATGGAATTAAATCAAAATATCTATCCTTTGTTTATTCATCATCTTGAAATATTTATAATGGTCCAAGTAGCCCTCCACCCACCTCACACTTGAGCTTTTAAACGTGTGTCCAGATTCAAGACTGACAACATCTTGAGTCCATCTCTGGATTAACCCAAACCCTTCTACTTTGACCATTAACAGATACTTCAACAAAATGAGACCGAAATTGCAGCTGGCATCAGCTTTCTATTTGCTGTCTAAATCCAAATTAATATTAGGTGTTACAAGACTAAAATAATCCCTAATGAACCTGAGAAATGGCATCCTGAGTGAAGTCATGCAAAGCCTGACTTCAGCCAACAGTCCTTTTTTTTATTTATATATATATATAAATACATACATAAAACAAATTTAGGGCAAACTGCCCTTAATAGAGCAATGTATATTACAATACCTACCTAACTGGATTTTAAGACTCCCTCTTAAGTTTAGCATTTCCTACCACTCTAATTATTTTCTTTAAAAAGAACTGTATACACAGAGTCCATATTAAAATCACGAATATCCATAATGCTCCTAGAGTTCACATCTGCTTTCTTTTTTTTTTTTTTTTTTCTCTTTAAGGAGATGGTTGCCAGTAAGGAAGATTACATGTTGCCTTAAATTTTCCCAGAATATGTCTCCTTGGATCCAACATGTGTACTTTCGTACACATTGAGAGGGCAGCTGGAACACTTCACATACAGATGTGAACCTTCCCAGAGTTAATTATTCACATTATTGTTTGCATCTTCAATTTGGGTTACCTAGCTTGTATTAGAGTCCTGCATACTATGCACTAGTTTTGGTGCACCAATACCTTCTGGGAATTTCTGGCTGCAACTATTGATTCATATCTAAATTCCCAGACACTTTTTGATTTGTGCAACTGGTAGTGAGATTGTGAACACACAGGTGGAAAAAAGAACTTCTACCAGGAAAGTAGTTATTTAAACAATTAGCAGCACAGAGAAGACTAAGGATACCTCTTCTAAAACCTTTTATCTACATTCCTTATTCTCCACTGCCTGCAGGCATCCCCTCCCTTTGGTGATCTGAAATTCCCAGCCCTGCAGACTGCTGTCTTGGTATACTATTTTTGCAAAAACTACAAGGCAATTTATCAAAAGGTTTTTGAATGACGACACTTTCTCCCAGACCTGAAGGAACAGCTCACTCATTTCTTCCATATCCTCCTTGCACTTGCTACAGAAGAGCTGTGAGGTATTTTTGGTGATCTATTTCAGACTTCTTTAACATTAGATGCTCTAGTTTCATGGTCTGACAACTGATTGATAAGTCCTCTTTTGTGGGCTGAGAATGATTGACCTTTTCCTCTGGGATTCCCATTATAGGGCAGCCCTGTGTCCTCTTTCTTGGCCAAGTGCCATGGGAAAGACAGTTTGCAAAGACAGCTCAAAGAAAAATGTATGAATTAAAAAATAAAAAAAAAAAGGAAGAAGAAGGCTTTGAAAATCATTCAGCATGACTGTGCACACATAGTTTAATATACATGAGTCTTTTTCTTGTGTAAGGTTTCTTTCTCACATCTCTCTGTTGACCTTGAATGTTAAGATGAGCCTCATTTTAAATAGGTTTCCTTGGACATGTCTGATCTCTAGGCACTTTTTTAAGAGAATTATCTACTGGGATCAATTTCCAAATAAAATCCATCACACTCAAGATGTGGATTTCCAACTCCACAAGCCATTAGTTAGGCCGGAAGAAGAAATTGCAGCAACCATAGGCTTCCCTGAAAGTTATATGATCTTGCCTCAGAGGCCAGCAAGACCATTACTGGGGAATGGCTAACGGGAGGATGAGAGGAAGGAAGACCAGATGCTTAAGATCTGGGAAAGTAACTCATGCTCCTTGAGAAACCTCCACTACTTACTGCAAAGGTACAGTCTCATTAAGCAGTTGGTAGCTTATAGAGCTGAATTATCTGCTTCACGTCCATACCACACTTCACCCATAACTGTGCATAAGTCAAACTCTGAAACTCTGAGATTCCAGAAAGGTCAGAGGAAAAAAAAAGCTACTGAAACACCTTGCAGTGGAAATAACACTGCAAAATATTCAGTCCAACTCCTGTACAAAAGAAGTGACTAAAGTTATTCAGGACGTAAAATTTTCAGGCTGGACAAGGGCTCCCCAAGCATTTTTTTTATATCTAGTCAATAAACACTTTCCATGAAAAGCAATTTCTCGGAATCCCTCAAAGTTGAGGCCTCCCAAAAGATTGTAAAAATTAAGAATTTAAACATGCAGACACTTTTCAATCTCTGTTTGCAAATTTCTTTCACTGGATTTTTGCATGGATTTCCATTGGGCTTATCCTGGACTTGTTATATTTGTTTTAGGGAGAAGTATTTTGTTAGTTCTATGGCTTAGGACCTGTCACAACAAGGGAGAACAGGGGGAGGTCTGGGAAAACATTGGGATACCCATTGCCTTGGCATATTGCTCAGGAATCTGTCAGTGTATGTTTTGTCAAACATTCAAATGAGTTGGGCACAGATGGAGGGAGATTTTTTTCTCTCTTAAACATTAACTAAATAGTTCCCCAGACACAGCAAGATGCTCATCATACTACTCCTGATGAAACACATTCAAGTGCAGTGCTCATATTATTTACAAATTCAAGCACCTAGGGAACTCTGCAGAATGGCAGCCTGAAGCCAGAACCATTAATGTATCTTGTTCCCATAATGTCCAAACCTAATACCATTAAGAGGTCAAGTCATGTACTGGGAGGTATGTTTGCTATCTGCAGGCCATGATCAATGGAAAACTGGTTTTTGCCATAAATACTAAGTAAAAAAGAGGAGGAATCATAAAAGCAAAACACACCCTGTGGTATCATTGCTACAATCCATACTGGGTTCAACTGTAGGGTGGTCAGATTTTTATTAGAGATGAGTCAATTCTGGGGCCTGTCAAAATAACTCATTCATCTGCTGAGCTTGCTACCGTGTTTGAGCAAACCTAAAAGATTTGCTTAGGAAGAATTTCATAGGATAATAATTCCTATTATGTGGGCCTGAAAACAAAGAAAATACAGCTATATGAGATTATTTGAATTTTATGTGTACATGGATTATCTGATGCTGAACATTATCATCTGTAGAAACACTTAACTCTTCCTTTATCTCACATGATTTTAGGTAAAAATTAGTCTGTTTAAATTTAGATTTAAATTTTTGCCAAGTTTAAGGGTTAGATATACCTTCTAGAAAGATCATGATGAGGCACAGATCTGAACTACCTGGAAGTCCTTACTCAGCTGTAGATGAAAAGACAAATATCAAATCCACCTATTCCAGTTGTCAGAGCACCAAGCTCAGAATCAAAGGTATTTGTTTGAATTCTAGTCAATACTTGTTACCAAAGTGAATGACAGTCTAATATCTTTTCTTTTTTTCATAATTCTTTTTTAAATTAGGCATAAAAACACTTAGACAAGTTGAGTTTTGCATTTCCAGAAAGACAGAATGAGTAATTTCACTGAACAAACAATAACCACTGTAAACAAAAGAAAAATGCCAACAGTGGAGGGAAAAGAGTGGAGAAAGGGATGCTTTAAGTCTTGAATTCTTTTAGTTGGCTTTCTCCATGCAGAGACATTGACATCCCATATTTGTTATAGTGTTTGGCAACATCAAATTAAACCAAGATATGGCTTCATCTGACTGGCCTAGGAAGTGAGCATAATGCTGTTTCCAATAGGACTGAAGATGGTATCAGTTTCAACAGGGGTAGTAGACAACCTCAAGGATTTAATTGAGGTCTACACAGAGCAAGAAGAGACCTTTACCCCTTGGTAAAGGACCCAAATATACCTGATGAGCAGGGGCACCTTTATCCAGCATCAAAGGCAATGGTGCAGCAGGAAATTCAAACATCTGAAAAGTCTAATGGCTGAAAATTAAAAAATGCTGTCAGTCTGCTAAAAAATGATTTTTAATTCAAGATAAATCAAACTAACAATTTACAGATGTTTGGAAAGAAAATGTTTAAGTTACTCATTTTCAAAGCCTGAGCCCTCCTTACCTTCAGTATTCCACTTTCATTTTAATGGTTGCGGTGGCTTTCTGCCACTGCCTGCTCCCTCCTGATGCACAGCACAAACCTCATGAGTCTGCAGGTCTTACACTCAGCCTGGAGTCTGAAATCACATAATTTCTATTATCTTCAGGGTTAAGAAGTGGAAATAGGGAGAGAAACACAAGAGTTGATTATCCCTTAACAGAAAGAATATATGAAGCCTACATATACATATACATATACATATACATATACATATACATATACATATACATATACATATATAAAATTTAGTGAAATTGTGAAAATCTTAGGCAGTAAAATAGATCCATAAAGAAATAGAGCACATAGATCTTTTAGGATTTATGCTAGTATGTCATATCCTTTTCTTTAGGATTTTTCCCTTCTGAGAAGCTAAGAGGCCTCAGAGACAAAATGTAAACAATGGTTATCTGCTTCTGTGGAATGCATCAGGTGTGTCTGTGATTAGGCCCATTCTTTAATGTTTACAATTAATGGCCAACCACAGACCAGATAGCTTGGACTCTCTGTCCGAGCCACAGACCTTTGTTATTCATTCCATTCTATTCTTAGCTAGCCTTCTGAGGAAACCTTTCCCTCTATTTCTTTTTAGTATAGTTATAATGTAATATATATATATCATAAAATAATAAATCAAGCCTTCTGAACATGGAGTCAACATTCTTGTCTCTTGCCTCATCCAAGAACCCCTGTGAACACTATCACACTAGTACTTTCAAAAAGCACATGTATGAAGCCCACCTGTATTGACAAGCCAGAAAAGGAGCCTCAGATTGTCTTTGAAGCTCACATGTCCAGTCTAAAGCTTCTAGCTCTGTGGCTGGAAGTCGTGTGGCTGGTGGATAGCAGGAAGATAGGTCACCTCCACTGCTTCACCACTGGCTTTGCCTCTGCTCCCTCCATCCAAGCAAACCTTAGATGAGGAAGGATATGGCTACCATCTCTTTCATCTACTGGTATTTCCAATCATGTGGTCCACTTTATACTGTTCTTGGAAAAAAAGGGCATTGATATCATTATGTTATGGTTGGTCAAATGAAAATTTCTGTTCTGCTGGTTCTGTGATCTGAGAAGACAAAGAAGGGAACGGGAGACTGATACAACCAGTTCATCATGAAGGACATGAATGCAGCAGAGACAGGCAAACCTGAGCTGACTAAGACTCCATGCGCTGGCTTCTCCCCAGTGAATGTATCACTACAGGTCTTTCTTCAAAAATTAACTTTGGAGCCTAAATCACTCTTGAAACATGTTGAAAATCACCCTGGAAACATTTACAACATCAACAGTAAAACTGCAGAGAAAACTTTTCTAAATCAATCTCTTACACATTTGTGCCACCTAGTGAACAAAACCTAGCTGAAGTGCTTTTGTGAGAGGGAAGACAGACCTTGGTGTCCTCAGAAATGCTTGTTGGCTCTGCAGTGTGCTTTGGTGGCTCACCGGGTTAACTGCCTTTGTCCATCAATGTTGGGCTGCCAGTTTCAAACCCTAGAAGGACAGCAAATGAATGTGACCTGAAAAACCAGAGCCACAAAAAGCTCTTCTGTGTCACAGGGGGGAAAATTCAAATAGCTGGATCTCACTCTCATCCTCTCACAGTCCCATAAGCAACATTAGCAGTAAGTGTGTGCAATGGAGTAATGAGGAACTCAGAGTCATTCTGGGTTCAGATACGTAGAGTGTAACATCTAAACTTAAACAATGGCTGTCTGCTATTCTGCAAGGGGAACCTTAATATTATATAAATTAATATCCACTTGGACTGTAAAAATCATGCTGGTACTATCCTGGGACACAGTTTCCTATAAAGTTCATTGCTATTTTGGGACCGTAATGCATTATGAAGACATAGCATTATTCATAGCAGCCTTGAGGCCTCAGACAAAAACAGGGAAATTTGAGCATAGCTATGATTTACAGCCTAATCCAATAAGAGGGGGGAAAAAGGAGAAACCCTCATTTTACAGATGAGAGCAGAGTCAGGTAGGGCATGTTTATGCTGTATGTTTTAGGCCAAATCCAGGGTCTGGTGATGATAATGAGTTAGTGTCCAGGTGTATACAGGGTAGTGCATACATGTCTATGCTGTTCCCTTGTCTCTGGTGTCATGATCCTGCATGGCATCCAGGACAGCTCAGATAAGGGACTAAGGAGGCTTGCAAGGATTCAAAGTCTAAATAAGTCTCCTAAAATGTTAGTTGATTTTGGTTTAGTTGATGTAATTTAAAGCTTTAGCTGTGGACCTTGTTTCCAGATTCCAGGCCAAAATCCGTAACCAAGTGTTATTTCAGTATTTTGCTTTGAGCCAATATGTATATTAAACAACAGCAATCAGATCCTGTGAAAGATGTTTGTTTATCAGTATTTCAAATGTAGCAACTATCCAGGCACTGACTATCCCTGCAGAGAAATAAACTCAGTTGCAGGACAAACAACAGTTCCACACGTTATAAAATAGTGCCATCTAGTGCTTACTTTATGATAGATTGAACTACTTTTTTCCTCGAAGAAAACATCCTGTAAGCAACTATGTTGCTCAATCCTGAACATACATTCAATACAAAATTTCAGATTTCAATTGTCTGTAAAAGTTAGGTCTAGAATATGCAAATTAATTATATCTGTTCAACTTTTGAGTTATTTCATTAAAGGCTTATGCAGAGAAAACATTTTCCTTCCAACAAATTCATAGCCACCGTCAAAATTAGGCATATATTTATTGCAGCAGTATTGGTTTCACAGCCTGTGTACCAAATTTTTCTAAGGAAGATTAAAGCAATCAAAGAAGAATCACTAGTGAGTCTCAAGTAATGAACTGGTTATGATTGCTCATTAAAACCTTATGATAAGACATTTATAAGAACTAAACACACAAATTTACAAACCACTATTTTGCTCCTGAGAGCAACATTGCAATTAATTCAGAAAGACTAAAGATGATGCTTATAGAACAGAAGAACATAAAAATAAAACCTGCCAGAGCAGCACCAGATGATCCTCAGCACACCTGCAAGAAAGCTAATACTGGAGAAGCCAGTGGAGCATTTCCCCAAATTTTCACATCTCTGCCATGATAGGACAAGCTTAGATCTATGCAAGGTAAAGGAGATGGTGTGTTCTAAGAGTTTCATGTGTAGAAGTCTGCTGCATTGCTGAATTAAATTGTTCTTTGGATTGGACAATGGCCAAGCTCCTGCCCATGATACAAGATAGTGTGTGACAGTTACCAAAAGGGATGTGTGTCCATGCCCCCATAGCCCTGCCACATTCTTCCTTAGTGCCCACAGGAAGCTTTCTGCATCTCCCTATTCCTGAATGCCTTGCCAGACACTTCAGGACATCGGTTACCACTGTAATTCAAAAGGTGCTGGATGCGTCATAAGGAAGTACATACAACCTGTCCAAAAAGGAGAAAATGCAGCATTTGTCACTGCAACTCTTTGCTGTATTATTTCTGGCCTCAGATATACATCAATATCTTCAGTCACACTTGTCTGAGATATGATTTCAGCAATTTTCATCTGGTGTATTTGTCTTACCAGAGGTACTACTATGCTAGAAGTGTACAGGCTGTAACACTGATAATTCAATAGACAGATGTTTTCCTCTGAACCTGCAGTGATCCAGCTTATCCACATCCACAGGAAGGACTCTTGTACCACTGGAAAACTCTGCCACTGCACAAGGTACATAGTCTTGACTGATTGTCCTGATTTAAGGGTTCCGGGGCTGTTTCAGCAAGACCAGAAATGTCAGTTCAGGTATCTTGGATTAAGTCCAGGTACATAATTGTATTCTTCCTGTCTACATTTCCCTTTTGCTTTTTGTTGGATAAACTATTCCTCATGCTGCAGTCTACATTGTGTTTTGCTGCTCTGTATGCTAAAAAGCTGCCATATTCCACCCCAAAGTTGGCTGTATTCAAAGGATGGATTAACTGTTCTTTATGTATGCAGTTTGGAACTGGATTGCAAGGTCCATTGTGTGTTTTAGGATCAGTGTTATTTAAAATAATGGTTTACCACTAGTATCTTCTCCTTATACTCAAGTCTTAAAAGAAGCATATAATAAATAAACCACTGCAGAGAGTGGGTTAAAATCTACAATGAGCCAAAGTCAGTGTTTGGTTTGAGTCTGATTGCTGTGACATTTTTTCTGGAGGGGGCTGGGAGGGAAATGGCCTCTTCAGAATTAAGGAAAAAATAATCCACTTACATCATAGAAAGTTGGAATCACATCAAAGGCTGTGAAAGCTCAGAAACTGGCAGCTTGAGATCCACTAAAAACTGAAATTAATTTATACCTTTTTTGAATAAAGCTGGAACAATGATTCAAACAACTCAATCCCTTAGCAATTTCACAACCTTTTGCTATTTTTCAGAAGTCCCTCTCTTGTCTTGGTGTGTCAAATCACCTGTTTAAATCTTTTGCATATTTAGGACCAAATTGTGCTCTCCTAAGTGTTTGATGCTGTTGAGTTCAATGTGCTTGGGAGAGCTGCAGAGCTTGGCCTTGACACAGAGGGGATGCCAAAGTGGGGCAGCACAGCTTGAGGGCAGCACACAACTCTCTTTTCTGCATAGTTATGCTCTGCTGGAACCTTTCAGAGAAAGTCAATAAACCCTCATTTTTAAAATGGGAGTAAGACCAACCTACCTCCCAGGAGAGCTGAAAAGCTTAAGCATATCCATGTGACATATCCTTTCTGGTATCAATGGGCCACCACAGGCTCACTGGCCTTTCTGAATCAATGCACATACACATATAAATATAAATATAAATATAAATATATATATATATATATATATATATATATTACCTCTTCAGCCCAAAATTTTCAGAAGAGCATCATTTAGATGCAGGGATGACTGATGAGATGTAGTGTAGGGCATAGTGTAGGGCATTCTTTTGGTGCCAGAATAAATGTTCTGGCTGGATTTATGGTGCAAAAAATGCCCATGCCAAGCCCCAGATGGGGAAAGGACTCTAAGGCACAGGACTAGGAACCCTTCAGCCCAAGAGGGGGATGAATCCATGGCATCCCCTCTCCCAAGTTTCATCTCAGCACAGAGTATTAATAAACCAGATATAATCCCAGTCTATTTGCCTTTTGAAGGTACCTCAGTATACTTATGTATTAAAAATATAGTGGATAGCCAAGAAGGTAAAACTCATGAGAGGAAAAAGGTGCCTCATCGTGTAGTTAAGCAGTTGAGGTGCTCAGCTGCAAAGAGGATGACCTGGGCTGTTTCTGCCTTTTAGGAGCCTGTTGAGGTGTTGCTTTTTCCACTGGAGATAAAGAAAGGAAATAATCCAGGCAGTCCCAAATAACCCCTTTCAGATAGAAAGTCTGACCACCACTTTAGGTGCTGTTTTCAAGCTCCTAACTGCAGGTCTGACACAGCCAGGCCAGCTCCTGCTAGCACCAGTGTGCTTTCTGGGATTGAACACCACCCTTTCCCTGAAACCATGGTGTGAAGCTTTACACACAAGCATGCACATGCCTGTGTTCATTTTCTTCAATGTTAATCCTGTTTGATCCATGCACATTCTTGGTGTAAATTTATTTTTGAACATTTCCTCTGCTGACAGCCACCTTTACCAACCAGCAGTATCTTGCTATCCCCCTGCTCAGGACTCCTGTGCTGCAAAAATGACACCTTTGAACAGGGGGACTGCATCACTTTGAAGCCAGGGGATAGAGAACATCCCAAGCCGCTCTTCCTAGAGGTAGGTGAGAGAGATTGCTGTCAGCTTCCACTGAGAATCATGACAGTACATAGAAGAAGATCACAATCTGTGGAAGGCCATGCCCCTAGACACCTCACCTGCTACTCATGAACATCTTAAAAGATGGTGAAATAGATTAAAAACTTGGCAAGATCTCACAAGAGCCCTTGCTAATGCACTTCTTCCTGGTTTTAATATGGAGATCTAACCAATAGAACCTGATTAGAATCTGGTTGTCCCAAACGTCTCAGTTGAGAAGAATTAATCCTTGACAGTTTTATCATTCTTGTCCAGGAAGTACTTAGGGGAAAAGCTTAAATGGGTAACATTTTGGTTTCCTTCTACAAATGTTTCAAAGCAATAAGCCACATTTGTCAATGAGGGCTTGGCTTCCTCCAGTTTTTGATTCAAGGTCCTAGTCTGGCTGACACAGCCACATTCGATACAGACTATAACTGTCCCGTAGCAATGTCAAGTGAGGGTGTTTCACAAGCACAATAATTACAGCAGTTAATTATTTGCACAGTGTCATAGGTGTACCTAGTAATACATCGTTTAGACAAATCCCTACCCCAAGAACCTTACGGCCTAATCTGGACGGGCATAATTAATGACCCATGGAAATAAGAGCAGAAGCGAGTCAAATTTGAGCTCATCTCCTATTTTGTCTATGGGACATGCTGACCCCTGTGAGTAGCTCCTGTTATTGCCGAACTCGTTTTCCAGCGGCGTCTCTCCGTTCCTGAGGCTCTGCCGCCCTCCCGTGGCCGCTCGGGCTCGTCCGGCTGGCCTTGGGGATATCATCTCGTGTGTTAGTGCGTGTGGCATCCTGCAGTCCCCGGGATCAGTACTCTGCCAGCTGAGGTAGACATCTCCTTTTTTGTGTCTCAGAAAACGAAATATGTTCCCTCCAGAAAGCATTTAACTGCCTTTTCCTCCAGAGCATAAGGTGCTCATAGCATCACAGAATCACAGGTTTATCCTGAGCTGAAAGGGACCCACAAGGATCACTGAAGTCCACCTCCCAGCATCGTCCAAATGCTCCATGAACTCTGTCAGCTGTTGCTGTGACCACTTCCAGTGCCCAACCACTCTCTGGGTGAAGAAGCTTTTCCTAATGTCCAATCTCAACCTCCCCTGAAAAAGCTCCTAGCCATTTTCTCATGTTCTGTCACTGGTCCTCCGCTCAGTACGAGATTGGGTCCGGGCAATGATAGTGTGTGGTCAGTAACACATATTGACACAGGGACAAACCAGCAGCCACAACAGAGCCATGAACTTCTGGAGCTCTTAGATACATTACAATCCAGCCTGGATCCTAAGGCAGAAAAGAAACTCTTACAGCCTAGGTGCAATCATTCCTGAAAGGCTCTTCTGAATCCACACAACCATCCTTGTGTGAGCTGAACCAGGATGTCCTCCTGCATCTGTTTGACTCTATCCTTTGATCATATACTTAGTTAGAAACGCCAGCAACATCTTTTCCAAGAATAAACACTGAAAAGCAGAAAAACTGCATGAGTGAAGATCGAAGCAGCCCTCAGCAACTGAGGAAAAAAGACTTCAAAGGCCTTGGGAAGACTTCTTAAGAAAATATGAACTACCAGCAAGAAAAGCCACAGACTTAGTATTTTGCCTGGGAAATCTTCCCAGTTTCCCATATGCACCCCTGACAAAATTTTTATGGCACCACAGATAATTCTTGCTTGCATTTCCACGAAATAAACAAGCAAATTTACACAATTTTACAGAGAATCAACAGGCCCTTTGTCCGTGCATGTGCTCAGGAAACAATAGTTCAAAAATCTTGGCTATCCCAGTCATACAGCTCAAAGGAAGATATTAGGGATGTCCCAGCCAGCTGAACAGCAAATATTTATTGCATAAGAAAATTATGGTGATGTAAATACTGTTGAGTTGCCAAGGAAATTGTAAAAAACTTCACACCCTCCATAAATGTGTACACATCTTTAGACAAAGATGTCTCTATGGCTTTGGGACAGAATGTGAGAAACATGATGAGCTTTAAAATATGATTGAAAATGTACAATGTGATATTGGAAAATGCAGACAATGCATTAACCTTTTATATGTGCATGTATACATGTAGTCATATGTGGACAAAAGCAGCAAACTGAATAAAATACTCAACACCTTAGTTTAAATGGACTTTATAGGGACACCCATGCTTTAAGGAGTTTTTTCCCATTTTTACTGAAGTATGTTTTAAATAAACATTTCATAAAATTAAAAGAAAAATCATGTCATAAATACAGGTTATAGAAAAATAAAAGCATGAAGAAGATAGAAGAGATTCAAAACTCAACACAAAAACATGGAGATATATTTCACTTGCTCAGAAAAAAAACACCATTGGAAATGTCTCACTTCCAAAACAACTCTGTCCATTTCTGTTCACTTTTATTTTCTTCTAGTCCCTCATCTCAAAACTGTGAATACTTTTCAGATGCACACACACACTCTTACTGTACTCCTGAGTTCTCCAAACCCCAGCAGAAGAATCTCCTACAAGCAAATTTTTTCCCAATTTCTAGAGAAGCTTCCCACAGTCATTACCCTCCCATTAACAACCAATTCGATTTTTTTTTCTCCCTCTCTTTTTAATTTGCACCATATAATGCCATGCTTAACATTAAACATTTATTCCTTATTGCTCAAGTAAAATATGTATGTTTCTTAACCTACAGCATGGTAGGTAAAGAAACCTACATACCTACACTGCATCTCTCAGCTTACACAGGCACAATACGAATAAAGATGCTACACACCATCTGATTAATGCAAACCCAAAGCCTGCTTCTACTATGGCTGCTTTGCGGCTCTTTGTGTAGTGTATGGGCAATGTTAGACACTGCAGAATAACATTTCTCAGCTGCAATGTGGATGAACCTGGAGAACTGAAGCTGTAGAAGTCAGGAAGTCACATTCAGCTTCCCATGCTAATATCATGAAAACTGAATTTTTAACTTTATACTTGTCACAACTGCACCCAACTGTCCTATAAAAATGCACAAAAGATCACAGTTTCCTGAACTCTACTCAATCCAATCATATTTCTGCAGAAAGCTGTGTTCATAAATTAATTGGAAATTAACTTTTTTCCCCATAAAATATCTTTATGCATCTCTTGGAATGCCTGAGCCTTACGTTGTATGTACATCATTCAGAGTAACACCGTGCTACAGACACAAGAATAATCAATGATCTAGATGTCTGTATTATCTTGCCATGTAACAAAAGAACAGTGTAAACATACCTGGCAAACCAATAGGATCACTTGTGTAGCAAATCTTTTTCATAGTCTACATTAATATTGAAGGATGCAGTTTAAAAAAAAACAGCAGAAATAAATAGATTTGCCATGTACCCTAACTTTTTCCAGCCCTTCTATGCTTACAGACAGCTGTAATTCCTTGGAAAATACATTGAAGAAAATCCATTTCCAATATGAAATAAAATTTCAACCATTTAAATTTTTCTAAAAAATAGAAAATTCCAGTATCTCTTGTTCTGTGTCCCTGTAAAGAAAAACAAATATCTTGCCTATGAGAAGCAAAGCAATTAACCAGTTTTCCTCCCCTCTCACCCCATTTTCTCTTAGAGCTCCAAAGTAGATCTACTTTAGATGGGTGCCAAACATAAAGCACTTCCAGAAGTCAAGACCAGTATGGTCTTAGAAGAAATTCTGTTTGCTCCAGAAATACCAGGTAAGCCAGGTAAGGCTTCCCAAACAAGCTGTTGAAATTCTGGAAGACTCAGCATTGTTCTCAAAGTTTTCTGGCATGCTGGGGAGAATTTCCCATGCTGGGGAGAATTGTGATGTACCTTAAGAATAGTGAAGATTCTGAGGTATCATCCTAGCAATTAAGTCAGCTACTCTGTTTAGGTCAGTATCATCCCTGTCAGGACTCACATAACCCAGCATTTCTCAAAATAAAAAGCCATGTGAAATCTTAAATATTTTACCATGCCTACATTTCATTACTCAATCTCTAGAAGACAATCACTGAAAAAAATTTCACAATTGCTACAGAAATATTTAGAAGTGTAACTTCCAAACAATGTTCCTCATTGAAAACTACTAACAGCTTCTAGGATGCTTCCACCTGAGAAATAAAGCCAATTTGTCAACATCAAACTAAATAAGTAGCAGATTGTTCATTAAAAGCTATTAGGACAGATTTTTTTCTTTTTCATTTCCACGCTGAATCTAAAGCAGTTGCATTCACAGCTGCCCTTCAAACATCCACATTGGAAATGTGGATGCCCACCCACTGTGGCTGTGACTGGATTGGCTTGTGACCCAAGCACATACATGCTTCCTGAAGGAGTTCCAGAGTGATTCTGTTTTGCAAAGAATCTCATGGAAAAAACTGCAGAGAACAGAGAGGAGCAGAAGCAGGAAGGCAGTGAAATTTCAAAGAAGCTGTGATGCCATGCAAGGTGTTTTCCTGTGAGATGTTAGCAGACACTGACACAAGACAGCCACTGCCTGCCCCAGGGACTGCACACCCTCATCCCACAGGAACAGGGACTTAAAGCTGCAGAGAACCTTCTTACAAGGGCAGATACTGATAGGAAAAGGAGAAATGCCTTTAAAGTGACAGAGGGTAGCTTTAGATAGCATATTGGGAAGGAGCTTTTGACTGTGAGGATACTAATGAACTGGCACAGGTTGCCTCAAGCAGCTGTGGTAGCCCCGCACCTCGAAGTGTTCAAGGACATCTTTGGGGCCAGGCTCTGAACAACCAGATCTAGTGCAAGCAATCCCTCAATGCCCAAGGCAAGGGGGTCAGAGCTAGATGATCACCAAAGTCCCTTACAGCCCAAACCATTCCATGGCTAACCAATTCCACGTTGCCCCTCCCCCAGTGGGCCCTGTGCCACAGAACTCCGCAGTGCTCAGAACATGGAACCCACCCCTCTGTGACATCAGCCCCAGGACCAAGGGCACCACAGGCAGCGCAGCTGCTGCGGGCAGTGTGGCTGTGACTGTGCTGCTGCACAGAGCTCTCAGTGCTTGCAGCTGACACGTGCCTCTGGCAGCCATGAATTGGCTTGGCCTCCTCGTCCTGCTGACCATGGCTGGGCTGGCGCAAGGGACATGGGACAACTGCGGGTAAGTGGCGCCAGGCCCAGGGAAGGAGCCATGGCAACACTTGAGGCCTTCCCTGGAGGGGACATGCCTGCCCCCCATGGCCAGGCCACAGATTCCCACCCACCATGGGAAGCCTCAGTTCCTTGCCAGCAGCCAGGTGCTGGCACAGACACACCCCCCCCATGGGCTTCCCTGGCCTGTTGTGCGTGCAAGCCCTTGTGGGGAGGGCAGAGGGCTGAGCTTCAGCCTGAGCCACAGCAGGCCATGAAGCAGCATGGAAATGACTTTCTGCTTGCAGAGGGACCTGCGGACTCCGACCTCCGCAATATGTATATAGCCCCATGACTTATTCTTACGGCAATGTGGCTTATGATTATGGCATGACACGTGTTGTGGGTGGTGCCAGTGCCACGGAAGCAGCTTGGCCCTGGCTCGTCAGCATCCAGCACCCATGGATAGGAGGCCTGGGACATCTGTGTGGAGGGTCCCTCATCAGTCCAGATTGGGTCCTCACAGCAGCCCACTGCTTTGATGGTATGAGGTAAGGACGAGCAGGGAATGGGGACATGTCCACAACACCAGCAGGTGCCCTGCCAGCAGCACCACCTGCTACTCCCATGCCCTTTCCTCTCAGGCAGCCAGGCTGCCACTGTGCTCAGGAAAAGCCTGGGCTCATGCCAAGGCTTCCTAGCAGCCTCCAGCTTGACATTACCCCAGCCTAAGATGTGCGAGGGCACTCACACCTGCCAGAACACTGTTCCCTCTGTGCCTTTCCAAGCTGAGGTCTGGCAACTGCTGGGCTGCTCTCTCAGCCCTCTCTCCATCTCCTTTCCAGTAATGCCAGCTTGGTCTCCGTGGTGATCGGGGCCACCCAGTTCACTCAGCCGGGCCCTGGGGCTGCAGTGCGCAGTGTCAAGCAGGTGGTGCTACACCAGTACTACAACCCTATCGACTACAGCTACGACATTGCCCTGATGCAACTGGACCATCCTGTCCAGTGCAGCTCATACATCCAGCTGGCCTGTGTGGCTGAACCCACCCTAAGAGTCTCAGAGCTCATCAACTGCTGGGTAGCTGGCTGGGGTGCCACTGCTGCAAGATGTGAGTACGAAGAACAACACCTTGGGCAGCTCAGGCCACTGAGGAGAAGGTTTGGGCTTCCCCACAGCAGAGACCAAAGCCAGGCTGCAGAATGTACACGTCTGGAGAAATGGGCCTGGCCTGCTCCCCAGAGGCAGGAAGCAGGGTCACAGCACTCCAGTGTGTCTGCAGAGGCAAAGCCAAACCCTAGGGAAAGGGATATCCCCCTGAGAGATGAGCAAACTGGCATGGAGCTGCCAGGGGCTTATTTCTTTCTCTGCTCACAGCTCAAGAATCAGCTGATCGCCTCCAGGAGGCCAAGGTCCAGCTCATCGATCTCCAGGTCTGCAACAGCAGTGACTGGTATGCAGGGGAAATCCACACCCACAACTTGTGTGCTGGATACCCACAGGGCGGCATCGACACCTGCCAGGTAGGAATGTGCCACGAGCCACTCAGCCCCCAGCAGCACCAGCAGCCAGGGAAGCACCACCCCAACACAGCCCAGGGCCTGCTTTGCCCGGCCACTCACTCACCCTCCCAGCCCCAGCTCCCCGTGACTGCTGTGGGGGCTTCCCACACACTGCCCATCCACACCTGCCTGCCCAGGCCTCCCCTTGTGCCAGAAAGCCCAGAAAGGCCAGCTAGTGCTCTTGGCAGTGAAGAGGTCCAGGTGCCAAAGTTCCATCCTCTGCACATCCAGGAGTCCTGTGCAGATAGGATAGAGAGAGCCCTACCCTACAGGAACCCAACTCATTCAGAGCCAAGCTTCTGGAGGCTCCAGCCTCTGAGCAGAACTTTCTCTGCCCAGAATAAAGCTCTGGCAGGAGCTGTGAGAGAGAAGGAGACAGCCCCAGTGCTGGCAGGTGCCACCAACACCACCTTAATCCTCTGTGCTCTGCTGCAGGGTGACAGCGGTGGTCCTCTCATGTGCCAGGACAACAACGCTGACTTCTGGTGGGTCATCGGAGTGACCAGCTGGGGGAAAGGCTGTGCCAGAGCAATGCAGCCTGGAGTCTACAGCTCCACTCAGTACTTCTATGATTGGATCGATTACAATATGCGTGTAAAGGCAATGAAAAGTGCTCCTTGAGCAGCAGAACCAGGCAGGATCCAGGGCAGGCTCCAGTGTACCACAACCATTTCCTGCTGGGCAATGCCTGCTGATCCAAAGGCAGCCTCAGGGTCAAAACCCTTCTCTGTTCTGACCACACTCATCTCTGTGCACACACACATACTGGAGTTGATTTAGTTGTTGAAATAAAATTACCTTTGTTCACATGGAACCATCTTTTCAGTGCAATTCCAACTCCGGGGTAAGACAAGAAGTGCCATGCTCAGCACCTGCAGAACGAGCCTGGGGGCACAAAGGGACACAGTGGCTCCAAAGAGCTCCAAAGTGCCTGGTCAGAGAGGAAAGTGCTCTGAGCCGCCATGGCCTGGAGGAACCTGCTACCTCAAGCCTTGGAAGAGGATAGGAAAAAAGCACATACCTTGGGGTGGTGCTCAAATGCACATGGGCTGCTGATTTAGGGCCTGGTGAGAGCCTGGGCTAAGGGAACAGATCTGGGAAACTTCCAAGCATGACAAGGGAAACTCCTGGCTCCTGACTGGAGTGCCAGTGCCCTAAGGCAGAGCCAGATTTCACAGGCAGCAAAGGGGCATTGAGGTGCCAGGTGGTCACACTTCACAGATACTCAGAGGAAGAGCTGGGGTCATTCTGGGGAGAGGAACCTGGCAGGAACCCTAGGAAAGCACACCAGGAATGCCGTGGAAGGCCAAGGTGAGTGGGCCAACACCACCTGCAACACCACGGCTGTTCACAGGCATGGCCAGCCTGTGAGCCAGGGGGAAATGATGCCTGGGCTTGGCTCCATATTTGGGAGGAGATGAGGGCAGAGAAAGGGAGGAGTTGTGGAAGATGAGAGGGCTGTATAAGTGTGGCCAATGGAGAGAAGGAGCAATCAAAGAGCCAGCTGCAGAGACACAAACTGCAGCTTGCTGTGCTGGTTTGCCTGAGGGCTGTAGATAATCACCACAGGATGGGCAAAAATCTTCTTAACTCACTAATTAACAAGTCATCTACATACTGTACAAATTCTCCCTTTAATTTTATATCCTTTCAATCAAACCTCAATATTTAGACTGGTGGGAGAGGGAAAGAAAAATGTTAGAGGGATTCCATGAGGAAGCCTTGTTGAAGGCACTTACTGTCTCATCCAGGTGAAAGCAAGTGAACATTGACTTTCTCCATCTAATGGAAGGCTTCAGAATGCCTTGGGCTGTGTGTCAATCTGCCTGCTTCTGGATGTTCTTCTTGGCTTCCAGGCCAATGGAATCCTATCTCACAGTGGGTGGCATGCCTCCATTTGTCGTAAGATGGGCTGGGCTGAGAAGAACCATCCCACATCTGTACTGGTCCCTGCCACCCGGACTTAAGCTTCTTCAAATATTTCCTGAAGTAAATTTCAGAGGCTGCCTGGTCACTAAAGACAGTGAAAGAGTGTCACTCAGGGTTGGGGATGGCCATTACCCTGTCCAATGAGAAGACCAGCTTAGAGTCACCCAACCATCCTGGAACAACCTTATTGCACTGTCTTGGCAAAATTCTGCTACCCAAACAATTTCTCCCAGTTCTGTGCAACCTTAATAAAGCCTCTTATTTGGCATTATTATAAAGCAGAGCAATAGGGCTCAGGAGCTCAGTCCCTGGGTAGGGACTGGGTGCCCGAAGCTAGCTCGCTCATGCCAAGGCAGCAGGGCTACTATCTAGCAAGCATGGTGATTATCAGCTCTATAGTGATTGCAAGCTCTTAGGATTTCAGCTCTGCTTGCTAGGTAGTGGTGCTCTGGGCTGGAGGCTGCAGCAGACGGAGAGAGAGGAGAAGGAGAAGGCGCAGGCTGTTCCACGGAGATGGCTTTATTTGGGGAGGTCCGTGAAGGGTCTCTGCTCTTCTTCTTTCTCCCCTAATGGGGTACAGTATGCTTCTTTTATAGGGTTGGAAAGGATCCAAGCTTGACCAATGGGTAAGGGGTTAACATGACATTGCCTTATAGGGTTACAGAGATAGGTTAAGGGGTGGAGGACAGGAAAAGAGGAATTTTCTTTTGCTGTTTCAGCATTCCTATTGTTCATATCCTCCATGGTGCTTTTCCTAAATCTATGGGGTTTACTACAACTCCACTTTCTGTTTTTACAAAAAAGGCGTTTGTTATAGTTCTTTTGAAACAGCGAACAAGGCACGAGAACATAGCTAACACAATAACAACTACAAGGAGAATCAACAACATTCCCTTAATCAAGGATGCAGCCCATCCTGTTAATCCCCATTGCCCGAAAAGTTCATTGACCCAGTCTGGGATTCTTTCTACTTTCAAGTCCTTCACGAGATCTTTCAGTTTCTGGATGTTCGCCTGGATGGATTCTGAGCGTGAAGAGAGGTTGAAGCAGCACATCCCTTCGAAGTCTTCACAGCCGTGTCCATGGGCAAGCAGCAGGAAGTTGATTGCTGCTCGATTTTGGAGTGAAGCATGTCTTGTGGTTTCTTCTTCCTTTAAGAGATCACTCAAGGCTGCAGATGTAGCGTTAGCTTGTTTACTGAGCCAGCACCCAAGGTGATTAATTTCACCGAGGGCTTTAGCTGCAGCTACCCAGGGTAAGAACAAGGAGACAGCAATCTTTTTTGGTTTGTTCCAATCGTATAATTTAGGATCACAATTTTCATCAAATTCAGTGTAGGACCTTTTTTGTCATTTTGATTCACTTTCTTTTTTCCAATTATGTAACAGGGTGATGTTTGGTGTAAGGGTAGAAAGTTTTCCAAGGGTACAGGGACCTCCCTGGAGTCGGGAGGGGATCCCAGCCCATACTCTGTCACCACAGATGAGAAATATTCCCTTGGGTGATACTTTGGGATGGAGAGAGGACACAGAAATCACACGAGCCGTGTAATTGCACCAATCATGAGAGTTATAGGCTTTGTTCATTGGTGATATCTCTTTTCGATATGTGTTTTTGTTCTAGTCAATTTCTGGCCAATTGTTTTTTGGACGTCTAAAGTAAAATTTGACACAGTATGTGGCCTTGGAGGACCCCAACAGATCTAATTCTTGGGGTTCCTCTCGAGCATCTGGCAGAATTTTTGTCCACTCATCCCAAGTATCAACCACATTGGGTCTCTTAACTGTGGTGCGGAGAAGCTCTGAGTTATAGACAGGCCAGTCATCTGCTACAAAGGGAATTCCTACTAGACATGTGGAAAGTGGATTATCAATGCTTCCCATGGACAAGCACATGTTGTCCTATTTTAATGTTTTTGCTAAGGTTACCCAAACATTATGGCTAGGCTGTGGGCTAATCCAGCCGAAGGCATGCGGTACGGTGAAGAACATCCAGGCAGCAGTGAGGACAGCAGCAACAGAGATATTTTTCATCTTTGGGCAGGAATAGGGCTTCTGATAGGGAATATAAGCAGAATTTGTTATCTTTATGATGAGAGGGTTTTCTGCCTTGTTCTTTTCTGTGTTCCCCTCCTCCCCCCCTTTTTCTTTTAATTTCTAAGCTACACTATGGGAGGAGGAGTGGGTAGAGGGTTAAGGGGTTTTAAAAGGTTAGGGAAGGGGAATAACAGGGTTTTTTTTTCTTTTTTTCTTTCTTTAAATACAAAAAAAAAAAAACAGTGTAACAACATATAGTTCAGAGAACACTTTTGTGTTAAGGCTATCTACGGTCTGATGCAGCAGACTGTTGTTTAGCTTTTCAGTTTTGTCTGCTGTCTTGTAATGGGGTGGTCTGTTCTTGTGTTTGTGGGTATTCGGCGACATCTTCGTCTCCAGGCAGAGCTGGTTTGGTTTTGAGGTGGTCTTGTGTTTGCTTCAGGAGAGTTCTTGTCCCTGTTTGCAGGAGTAGTGTTTGCAGTGCCTAAGTATGGCTTTATGTTTTTTCCTGGGTACCACCTTGGACCGGATGGTAGTAGCACGCACGCATATCCTCTACCCCAGGTAATCAACTGGTGAGGCCCAGAAATTTGGTGTGTTTCAGGGTCCTTCACGAGCACCAGTGGTTTCTCAGTGAGCTTTGCTTGGGTGGTATTTGCAAAGTGGCGAAGTATTGGTGGGTCAGGCTCCGATGCTGTTCAGGAAGTTGATGACGTAGAGAGCCTTGCAAAGTCTTTCCACTGGAGATGTGATTCTCGTGTCTCTGTTCTGTTGATCGAGGACTCTTTTGAGGGTTTGATGTGTCCTTTCCACGATGGATTGTCCTGTGGGGTTTACAGGTATGCCGGTCTTGTGTCCTATTCCCCATTCATTGAAGAATTCCTTTAACTTGCGGGAAGTGTAGGCTGGTCCATTATCTGTTTTAATCTCTTTTGGTACACCCAGGGTGGCAAAAGCGAGGAGAAAGTGTTTTATTGTGTGCATGGTATTTTCTCCTGCATGTGATGATGCAAATACTGCTCCTGAAAATGTGTCGACCGATACATGCATGTATTTTGATCTTCCAAAAGGTGCGAAGTGAGTTACATCTGTCTGCCACAGCTGGCAGCTATTCAGACCTCGGGGATTGACTCCCATCCCCATGGATGGTATCTGGTAGTTCTGACAGTTCGGACACGTAGCCACGATAGCCTTTGCCTGATCCTTTGAGAGCTTAAACATTCTCATAAGGGCAGGTATATTTTGATGAAAAAACGCGTGTGACAACTTTGCCTGGGCAAAGATGTTAGGAACATTAGCAGTTTCTGCTGCCATTGCTAATGCATCCGCTTTTCTGTTGCCTTCTGCAACAAAACCTGGGAGGTCAGTGTGTGACCTCACATGCATTATATGGTAAGGTTGCTTTCTGTGGGAGATTAGGTATATTAATTTAGAGAGCAGTTGGTACAACTTTGGATTAGAGACCTCTTTGAGAAGAGCATGTTCTGCTCTCATCGCTATCCCAGCGACATAAGCTGAATCTGTAACCAGATTGAAAAGCTTGTTTTTAAACTTTTCAAAGGCTCTGACAACAGCTGCTAATTCTGCGTTCTGTGGAGATCCCTCCACTATTTGTATGTCAAAGTGCCAATCTTGTGTTTGGGGGTCTCTCCATGTAACCACCGACTTGTGGGAAGACCCTGAGCCACCTGTAAAGAGGGTTAGAGCCTTGAGAGGTTTTCTACTTTGGATTTGTTTTGGAATCAAATGGAAGGTTACATCAGGGTTAAAAAGTTTGTGTTTTGGGATCCTAACTGAAATTTGGCCCGTGTAGCTATCCAGAGCAAACTGGAGGCTTTCATTGGTCTGGATCAAATCCTCAAAGTCTGTAAGAGTTATTGGTAAGTATATACATTCGAACTCACAACCTGAAAGAGAGCGAAGGCGAGTCCTTGCCTTTTTTATTAAATGTGCTATGACCTCCTGGTAGGTGGTGAGTGTCTTTTTGGGCTGGCTATTTGTAAAGACCCATTCCAGTATCAACAAAGGGTCTCGAAGCTGTGAGTCCCATTGGAAAATCAGTCCACGGAATCGAGGTGCTTTTCCCAGGATGATGAACTGGAAAGGGAGGATGGGCTCGAAGCGATGGGCTTTGTGTGAAGACAGGGCTTCCTGGACTTTGGTGATGGCACTTCTGGCTTCTTCTGTGAGAGTGCAGGGAGAGTCCAGGTCCTTAGGTCCACGAAGAAGGTTGAACAGGGGAGCGAGGTCCTCTGTTGTAATTCCTAGCAGTGGACGTACCCAGTTGATGGATCCGCAAAGGCCATGTAAGTCCCTGAGGGTTTTTGGGTCGTCATTTATGGTGAGCTGCTGAGGTACGATGGTTCTTTCCCGGATCTGGACTCCAAGGTAAGTCCATGGCTTGGTGTACTGGATTTTGTCCTCTCGAATCTCCATTCCTGCCTTTTCTATGGTTTCAATAGTCTTTTTAACTGTTTTGTCCAAGTAAGCTTTGTCTGAAGCACACACCAGGATGTCATCCATATAGTGATGGATGATAGCATCAGGGAATGATTTCCGAATGGGAGACAGGATGTGAGCCACGTACCACTGGCAAATGGTGGGCGAGATTTTTAGTCCTTGAGGAAGATAACGCCAATAATATCTTTTGAGTGGGGCCTCCTTGTTAAGAGAGGGAACGGAAAAAGCAAACCGTGGAGCATCCTCAGGGTGCAGAGGAATTCTGAAGAAACAGTCCTTAATGTCAATGATAGCAAGTGTCCAGTCTCTAGGCAGCATCGATGGGGAGGGTAGGCCAGGCTGGAGGGGGCCCATGTCCTCGATGACCTCGTTGATTCTGCGAAGGTCGTGGAGAAGCCTCCACCTGTTTGTCCCAGGTTTTGGTAGAACAAAGACTGGAGAGTTCCAAGGGCTGTTGGACTCCACTATGTGGCCTTTTGCGAGCTGTTCTTCCACGAGGGTGTTTAGGGCGCGCAGTTTGGCTTTATTGAGGGGCCACTGTTCAATCCAGAGTGGCTTGTGACTTTTCCAGGTGAAACGAGGTGTTTCTGGCAGCGCACTTAGCTCAGTGGCCCCAGTTAGAAATCCTGAGTGGGAATACGTAGGGAAGCTCCCCACTGGGATAGAACATCTCTGCCCCAAAGGGTGATGGGGGCCCTTACCACAAATGGGCAAATGGTTGCCAGCTTGCCCTTCCACAAGGATGTTGTTCTTGCTTCTCATGGACACTGTGGCTCCACCAATCCCTGAAATCATGCCTGCAACAGGTTGTAGATCCCAGTGTGCTGGCCATTCTGAGCGGGCGATGATGGTCACATCAGCACCGGTGTCCAGCATCCCTGGTAGGTGGGTCTTGTCCTGGCTGCACTGTCAGCACTTCTGGAACAACAAAGATCTCCTTTGGGCTATTAAGAGAGTCACCTATAATTAAAATGTGCGAAGGACCACCTTTTGGCCCATATTTGCCTGTGGGAACACGGTGAACATTCTCGTTATTACAGTCAATGGACAAAGCAGTTACCAGTTGACGGCGGGTTCCCATCTGGGTTGCCCCGTGGGTTGGATCCTCTTCTTGTGGTCCGGAACGTCCTGGGTTGGTGCGTGGTTGGGTCCGGGTGGCCTTTGATTTGTTGTCAGCGCCCGGGGCTCAACCGGGCTGCGCAAGAAGTTTCCCGAATGCTGCTGGTAGCGCTGCTGATTCTGGGGTCTTTGGTAATTGGTACGGTGGTATCGGGGGTGTGATCTCTCTGGGCAGTCCTTTATATAATGTCCAAGATCCCCACAGTGATAGCATTTAGCTTGGTCTTTAGAAGCTATTACTGTATATGCACCAGAAACTCCTTCAGCAATACCTTTGGCAACTGCTTGGGCCACTGTATTTTCAGTGGACATGTAACATGTACAGCATTCTAGCATTTGCTCCATGGTGGGGTCTGTATCCATGGGTAGAGACCTCAAAATGGCTTTGCATTTTTCATTTGAGTTACACAAGGCAAGTTTACAGGAGTTCCTTCTTTGCCTCTGTGCTCTCTATCTGTTTCTCCAGAGCATCTCTAAGTCTGTCCACAAATTTGATAAAACTTTCATCTATCCCTTGTTTAATAGTAGAAAAATGCATTGTTGGCATTGACTCATCATGCACGAGAAGTAAAGAGGTTTTTGCTGCGAGAGCGATGTCCTGCAGTGCCTCTTTATTCAAGGTTTCCAATTAGTCTGCTGGTTTCTGTAAGTAACCTTCACCAGCTAGTTGGGCTACCGTAAAATTCGTCTTATTAGCATCCGCAGAATATGAATCTGATAATGTTTTTAAATGTCTTTTCCAATGCCTGTCCCATAACAAATATTCTGCTGGGGACAGGAGGCAGTGTGAAATATTTTTTATATCGTGGGGAAGTAAGACATGTGCTGAGAACATGGCTTCTAAGAAATTTCTAAAAATATGTGAGTGTTGTGGTGTGTTTTATGTTTGTTCAGTTTTCCCCCCATTGTTCTTTCAGAAGGTCCTGCCCTGTTACCAGTTTGTGTCAATCCCCAAACCCCTCCCCAGTTGTCTTGGTTACCAAATGTATCTTTCTTGTTCCCCACCCCTGGCGGCCTGCCTGTCACTCGACACCCCTGCCTCTTTTTCTAGAAAGTTCGGGCCAGGATGTCGGGTGATTGGGTTAGGGGCCAGGGTCCCTCCCACAACTGTGTTTGATGGATTCTCCGATTATGCCAATCCTTAATGTATCCTTCTCTGATTTGCTATCTTTCACCCCTCCCACCCTCTGTAAAACCCGAGGCTTTCCTTGCCTCGGGGCTCTCAGCTCCTTCTACCTGAACCTCCACGTTTCCCTACCAATAAAACCACCCTCCCTGAAGAAACTGAGAGTCGCCTCTTCATTTCATCCTGCGACTTCGGAGCTCTCTACTGCGGCCACACGTCCGCAAGGCTTGACATCGCCTTGGGCACAAGGCCCTGACTTCGGGTTGGGGAAGTGCCTTACTGGCTGGAGGTTGGCTGGACACTTATCTAGCCTGGGCGTTTTACTTTCCACCGGCCACCGCTCCATGTGAGCTTCGCCCATGTTCTTTGGCTATATTTCTTAATTGCACTAGTTCCTTATTCAAGTTAGCCTTCCATGTCTTTATAGTGGATTCGCCACCATTCCGTCCTTGCTTATATTCTACTGGGAAAGCATTAATTTTCTGTGCCCAATCTCCAGCTTTTGTCACTTGTATTTTAATAAGAGCCCATGGATCCGTGTGGATTGTATCAGAATCAGATTCACTGCAAGAGCTCTGGTCCTCTGAGGAGGACTGAGGGGGGGGTTGCTATCCGTGACTTACGCTTTTTTCGTTTAGAAGCGTTTTTCAAAGGTTTCAGTGGCTGGAGGGGGAGACATGGCATGACCTGGCTAGGGGGAGGTTCCAATGGAGCTGGGATCGCAGCACAGCACGCACAGGACCGGGTGGGGGGGGTAGCACCGTGGGGGGTGTCTGGGATTGGGCTTGTGTGAGATGTCCCTGCTGTGGCAGGCAGGGAGCAGCGGGAGGGGGCGGGGATGGACACGGGCTTGGGAGCGGCGGGGGTGTGGCTCGGGGAGCCCTCGGGAGGGGCCAGGCCGGTCGGAGCCGGGGCGGGGGGAGCAGGGGCGGCGGGCGCAGAGGCGGGAGGGATGGTGGGGGATATCAGCGCGGGGGTGGGGGGATACGCAGCAGAGGGGGGCAGAGCCGACACAGGGGTGGAGGGGGCGGCAGAGGCAGGAAAAGGGACCCCCGGGACCGGAAGCAAGGAGAAAGCTGAGCCGGGGGTAGGGGGGATGTGTGGAATTACAGATAAGATAGGATCCGCGGAGTTGGGCAGCGCAGGTCCCGCAGGGGTGGAGGATGTGGGGGGCGGAACCGTGGTGGGCAGCGTAACCTCTGCTTTAGGAGTAACGGAGGCGAGAGGGACTTTAGGACCTAAGGGGTGGTATGACATATGCATGTGACATTCCTCTGAGTCCTTATCAATCTCGTTAGTATTTGAAGAGAAAGTGTCTGTTAAGCCCTGCAAGATTTTTTCTCTGTTAAATCTTTCAACGGTTTTAGTTATTATATGGAATAAAGGCAAATAGTTAGTTACAGAGAAATCCTGGTTTGTTTGGGAGATATATATTGTGTTCCTGATCATATCCCAAAATGAATTTTCAATGACTGCTTTCTTATCAGTATCAGGGTATTGCAAAATAATCCAAGTTACAAATTTTTTAAGGTTAGTTTTTGAGAGCTTGCCTTTAGAAAAGGAGAAGTTGTTAGCAGATAAGATCTCTAAAATAGTTAAATATATCTCTCTCCCGGTTTTACTTAGTTTTAAAGTACTAAAAATTGTACCCATGTTAATGGTTAGCCCTTCCAGCAGAAAAAACATGAAAAAAAAGAAAAAAACCAGAAAAAAGAGTTTTAGAGCCCCGAAGTTATGCGCGCAATATTAGCTAATACTTACAGTTCCTGGGGTCCAAGATCTGTGGAAGGGGTCTGCTTTCGTCAGTTCTTCTCGGAACTTTCTCTCGTTCAGATTTAAGTTTTGAGTGTCGAACTGACCCTCCTGGGGAAACGATTTTCTAAAACGAAAAGTCCCTTCACAGAAGGAGCGGCTTCCCAAACAGGCAATCACAGAAAACCCCAGGGGGGCTTCGTTGCTCAACCGACGGATATCGCCTCTGGGGGAGTCCATTGTCCAAAGTCGTTGGGACGCCACTTTAATAAAGCCTCTTATTTGGCGTTATTATAAAGCAGAGCAATAGGGCTCAGGAGCTCAGTCCCTGGATAGGGACTGGGTGCCTGAAGCTAGCTCACTCATGCCAAGGCAGCAGGGCTACTATCTAGCAAGCATGGTGATTATCAGCTCTATAGTGATTGCAAGCTCTTAGGATTTCAGCTGTAGGTAGTGGTGCCCTGGGCTGGAGGCTGCAGCAGACGGAGAGAGAGGAGAAGGAGAAGGCGCAGGCTGTTCCACGGAGATGGCTTTATTTGGGGAGGTCCGTGAAGGGTCTCTGCTCTTCTTCTTTCTCCCCTAATGGGGTACAGTATGCTTCTTTTATAGGGTTGGAAAGGATCCAAGCTTGACCAATGGGTAAGGGGTTAACATGACATTGCCTTATAGGGTTACAGAGATAGGTTAAGGGGTGGAGGACAGGAAAAGAGGAATTTTCTTTTGCTGTTTCAGCATTCCTATTGTACATATCCTCCATGGTGCTTTTCCTAAATCTATGGGGTTTACTACACAACCTCAGGCATGGACATCTCCTCACCTAAATAAACCAGGGATATTTCCCATCTCATCAAACACCTCGAAGCACGTGAAACCCCTTTCTGAAGGAGTCCCTTGTGAAGGGACTTCCACCCCCTTCTGTGTGTGCCCAGGGACCCTAGCACCCATTGTGTGGCATGAGGAACACAAGGGTCTCCCTGTGTCTGTCTCCAAAGGACTTTGAACAGAGACTCAAGTGTCCTAACAGAGACTCAGGACCCCCAATTCACGTCTTACAGGGGCCTCCACAACTCTTCTGTGGCCGCCTTACACTGATCATGCTGTGCATGCCTTCTCCACCCTCTACCAGTGCTTTCACCAAATCTGCATGAAATGCCACAACAATAGAGAGGCTCAAATGCACCCTTATAATTTACACAGAGTCTACACATGAAATTGTAATGCTCGCATTTGGCTTCTTCCTGCTCTAAAGATCCCAGGTGAACTCACCAGTACCCGCTCTGAAGGATGGAGGCTCCAGCAGCCCTTGGGTCCCATCTGGGCTGCCAAAGTGCTGAGGAAACTCCCCTGGGTGACCATTTTGGAAGCACAGGTGGCTCCAACGAGCCTATGGTTGCCCTGTTTGATTCCCTACCCATGCCACTCTCACCCAGTCAAAGCAGGTTTCCACACCCATTCAGCCTCAGGATTCCCCCAGCAGACTCGCAGATGTCACATTCCATAAAGAGCCACCAGCTCCTGCTGCAGCGCTCAGTGTCCATTCAAATCCTGGCCAGTGCCACAGCTCCCTGTGCCCTCTGTTATGCAAAGCATGGGCAGTTCACAGCCTCTGGTCCCAGGCTCCTGCCAGCCAGAGCTCAGTCTGCAGCTGGCACTGCAGCTGCGCACCCAGCTCCCTGCCCCAAATGGATTCCTCAGCTGCTGCCTGCCCCAGGGACTGCACAGCCTCATCCTGCAGGAAGAGGGGCCTAAGAAAGCAGCAGAGAGCCTTCTTACAAGGGCAGGTCCTAAAAGGACAAAGGGCAATGTCTTTACAGTGACAGAGGGTAGCTTTAGATGAGATACTGGGTAGGAATTCTTGACTGTGAGGCTGCTGAGATAGTGGCATCCCAGAGCAGCTGTGGATGCCTGTTTTTCATGTAAGCAGGGTCAGCACAGAAGACACAGACACCAACTTCAGGAATAAATGTCATTTACTGTAATTCAAAATGATGCCTGAGGAGGTTTATCTGGAACAGAGACTCAACAGGTTTAAATGAATAAAGTTGGTACTTATTGAAATGCCTTTAAGGGATACACCTTGGGCAGTACAAGAGCCTGGCCAGGGCTACACCCAGGTTGGATCTAAGATGGATCTTGGTCACCAGTTTTTACACTTTTATAATTTGGTCAATTTACATATTGGGGTTCACTGTCCAATTACAGCTCCAGGTCATGAAGTCTCAACCACTTGCCTTGCCCCTTTCAATTTGCTGTTATTTCTGCTTTTTGGGTAATGATTGTCTTTGATTCTCAAGCTGAGAAGGGATTGTTTTGTCTAACTACGCTGTAAAAAGAACTTATTCGCCACTTAATATGAAATTCAGAGTTACACAAAGAGGCAGCAGAGAATCAGAAAAATATAAAAGCTAAAATTTAAGGCATCAGAAACTGCAAAAAGTTGCAAATGGATAAGTTAGCAGGACATCAAATAACTAGAAAATATTTATAAAAGTATAAGATAGGCAATGCATCTAATCATTATTATAAAAGACTGCCTACAGTGATGAAGAAAGACAAATCCCAAGTTATCCTAAACTTTGACCATCATTCAGGTAAGCCCATCAACTCGGGGAGCTACTGTCACTGAGTTTGAGAACAGCTTCTGAGCTGAGCTCTGAAAACATGTTCAATGCAAGCTACCCCACCATGCCCAAGGCAAGGGGATCAGAGCTAGATGATCACCAAAGTCCCTTACAGCCCAAACCATTCCATGGCTAACCAATTCCACGTTGCCCCTCCCCCAGTGGGCCCTGTGCCACAGAACCCTGCAGTGCTCAGAACATGGAACCCACCCCTCTGTGACATCAGCCCCAGGACCAAGGGCACCACAGGCAGCGCAGCTGCTGCGGGCAGTGCGGCTGTGACTGTGCTGCTGCACGGAGCTCTCAGTGCTTGCAGCTGACACGTGCCTCTGGCAGCCATGAATTGGCTCGGCCTCCTCGTCCTGCTGACCATGGCTGGGCTGGCGCAGAGCATCCAGTACACCTGCGGGTAAGTGGCGCCAGGCCCAGGGAAGGAGCCATGGCAACACTTGCGGCCTTCCCTGGAGGGGACATGCCTGTCCCCCATGGCCAGGCCACAGCTTCCCACCCACCATGGGAAGCCTCAGTTCCTTGCCAGCAGCCAGGTGCTGGCACGGACACACACACCCCCCCCATGGGCTTCCCTGGCCTGTTGTGCGTGCAAGCCCTTGTGGGGAGGGCAGAGGGCTGAGCTTCAGCCTGAGCCACAGCAGGCCATGAAGCAGCATGGAAATTACTTTCTGCTTGCAGAGGGAGCTGTGGGTTCCGAGTTCCGCCACCTGTCAACATCCCCATGACTTATTCCTACGGCAATGTGGCTTATGACTACGGCATGACACGCATCGTGGGTGGTGCCGGTGCTGCAGTAGCAGAATGGCCCTGGCTCGTCAGCATCCAGCACCCATGGGTACCAGGCCTGGGACATTGGTGTGGAGGTTCCCTCATCACTGCAGATTGGGTCCTCACAGCAGCCCACTGCTTCGACAAGTTTGAGTAAGGAGGAGCAGGGAATGGGGACATGTCCACAACACCAGCAGGTGCCCTGCCAGCAGCACCACCTGCTACTCCCATGCCTTTTCCTCTCAGGCAGCCAGGCTGCCACTGTGCTCAGGAGAAGCCTGGGCTCATGCCAAGGCTTCCTAACAGCCTCCAGCTTGACATTCCCCCGGCCTAAGATGTGCAAGGGCCCTCAACCCTGCCAGAGCACTACTCCCTCTCTGCCTTGCCAAGCCAAGGTCTAGCAGCTGCTGGGCTGCTGTGACTCCCTCTCATCTCTCTCTCCATCTCCTTTCCAGTAACATCAGCCTGCTGTATGTGTTGATTGGGGCCACCCAGTTGTCTCAGCCGGGCCCTGGGGCACAAGTGCGCAATGTCAAGAAGGTGGTGATACACCGCAACTACAAGCGTAGCGACATGAGCAACGACATTGCCTTGATGCAATTGGACCGTCCTGTCCTGTGCAGCTCATACATCCAGCTGGCCTGCCTGGCTGAACCCACCCTAAGTGTCTCAGAGCTGAGAAACTGCTGGATTGCTGGCTGGGGGGCCACTACGGCAAGAAGTGAGTTCCAAGAGCAACTTCTGGGCCAGCTCAGCACACTGGAGATAGGTTTTGGGCTTCCTCACAGCAAAGGCCAAAGCCAGGCTGCAGAACATACATCCCTGCAGAGAAGGGCCTGCCCCTAGGGGAAGGGATTGGCCTGACAGAGAAGCAGAACCAGCATGGAGCTGCCAGGGGCTTATTCCTTTCTCTGCTCACAGGTCTAGATTCAGCTGATCACCTTCAGCAGGCCAAGGTCAAGCTCATTGATCTCCAGCTATGCAACAGCAGTGACTGGTACGCAGGAGAAGTCCATCCCTACAACTTGTGTGCTGGATACCCACAGGGCACCATTGACTCCTGCAAGGTAGGAACGTGCCACGAGCCACTCAGCCCCCAGCAGCACCAGCAGCCAGGGAAGCACCACCCCAACACAGCCCAGGGCCTGCTTTGCCCGGCCACTCACTCACCCTCCCAGCCCCAGCTCCCCGTGACTGCTGTGGGGGCTTCCCACACACTGCCCATCCACACCTGCCTGCCCAGGCCTCCCCTTGTGCCAGAAAGCCCAGAAAGGCCAGCTAGTGCTCTTGGCAGTCCCAGAGTGCCAAAGTTCCATCCTCTGCACATCCAGAGAGCCCTACCCTACAGGAACCCAACTCATTCAGAGCCGAGCTTCTGGAGGCTCCAGCCTCTGAGCAGAACTTTTCTCTGCCCAGAATAAAGCTCTGGCAGGGGCTGTGAGAGAGAAGGAGACAGCCCCAGTGCTGGCAGGTGCCACCAACACCACCTTAATCCTCTGTGCTCTGCTGCAGGGTGACAGCGGTGGTCCTCTCATGTGCCAGGACAACAACGCTGCCTACTGGTGGGTCATCGGAGTGACCAGCTGGGGGGAAGGCTGTGCCAGAGCAAGGCAGCCTGGAGTCTACAGCTCCGTTCAGCACTTCTATGAATGGATCGATTACAATATGCGTATAAACGCAGTTAAAAGTGCTCCTTGAGCAGCAGAACCAGGCAGGATCCAGGGCAGGCTCCAGTGTACCACAACCATTTCCTGCTGGGGCAATGCCTGCTGTTCCAAAGGCACCTCAGGGTCAAAACCCTTCTCTGTTCTGACCACACTCATCTCTGTGCACACACACACACTGGAGTTGATTTAGTTGTTGAAATAAAATTACCTTTGTTCACATGGAACCATCTTTTCAGTGCAATTCCAACTCCGGGGTAAGACAAGAAGTGCCATGCTCAGCACCTGCAGAACGAGCCTGGGGGCACAAAGGGACACAGTGGCTCCAAAGAGCTCCAAAGTGCCTGGTCAGAGAGGAAAGTGCTCTGAGCCGCCATGGCCTGGAGGAACCTGCTACCTCAAGCCTTGGAAGAGGATAGGAAAAAAGCACATACCTTGGGGTGGTGCTCAAATGCACATGGGCTGCTGATTTAGGGCCTGGTGAGAGCCTGGGCTAAGGGAACAGATCTGGGAAACTCCCAAGCATGACAAGGGAAACTCCTGGCTCCTGACTGGAGTGCCAGTGCCCTAAGGCAGAGCCAGATTTCACAGGCAGCAAAGGGGCATTGAGGTGCCAGGTGGTCACACTTCACAGATACTCAGAGGAAGAGCTGGGGTCATTCTGGGGAGAGGAACCTGGCAGGAACCCTAGGAAAGCACACCAGGAATGCCGTGGAAGGCCAAGGTGAGTGGGCCAACACCACCTGCAACACCACGGCTGTTCACAGGCATGGCCAGCCTGTGAGCCAGGGGGAAATGATGCCTGGGCTTGGCTCCATATTTGGGAGGAGATGAGGGCAGAGAAAGGGAGGAGTTGTGGAAGATGAGAGGGCTGTATAAGTGTGGCCAATGGAGAGAAGGAGCAATCAAAGAGCCAGCTGCAGAGACACAAACTGCAGCTTGCTGTGCTGGTTTGCCTGAGGGCTGTAGATAATCACCACAGGATGGGCAAAAATCTTCTTAACTCACTAATTAACAAGTCATCTACAAACTGTACGAATTTGCACCAAATTTTTATATCCTTTTCAATCAAACTTTGATACTCTTGGATGGGGAGGGGGGGTATGGTAGAGGCTTCTGGAATGCCATGGGGTAGACTTGTTGAAGGCAGTTTTCACCTGTCTTTTACAGGTGAAAGCAAGTGAACATTGACTTTCTCCATCTAATAGAATGCTTCAAAATGCCTTGGGCTGGGTGTCACTCCACCTGCTTTGCATACTCTTCTTGGCTTCAAGTGATGCCTTAAAGAACCTAGAACAAAACAAAAAAACCACACTTTCGACATAGGAGGTAATATAAAGGCTCATCTTTATCGGAGGCCTCCAGTAGCAGATATGGCAAATGACCATAGAATTCCTCCCCTACATGAGGTGAATACAGTTTTACAAGCTTAATAAATTAACATATTTGACAAAAATCACCAATTTGGACCATACATGGTGAAGTAATTCTTCCCTCAGTTCAACAGTCTAAATCCACTTCCACTCCGATGGAAACTAATCCTTGCTAATGAAAATGTGCCTCAAAGAGCTGTTTCCAGCCTTGGTTTCCAAGAAGAACAAATATAGGTTTGGTTGCCTTGTACTCTCCAGGGCATGGAGGTCTGAAATATGTTTTGTCTTTCTACTTAGAGAAAAGGAAGGGAAAAGTACTGAGAAAACTCACCAGAGATACAACAACAGGCTACAGAGCTACAAATATATGTGTAAAGAATACAGGAAATATATAAAAGAGAAAAGGCAAAAATCAATCTGGCATCACCAGGCCAATGGAATCCTATCTCACAGTGGGTGGCATGCCTCCATTTGTCGTAAGATGGGTTGGGCTGAGAAGAACCATCCCACATCTGTACTGGTCCCTGCCACCCGGACTTAAGCTTCTTCAAATATTTCCTGAAGTAAATTTCAGAGGCTGCCTGGTCACTAAAGACAGTGAAAGAGTGTCACTCAGGGTTGGGGATGGCCATTACCCTGTCCAATGAGCAGACCAGCTAGACCAGCTTAGAGTCACCCAACCATCCTGGAACAACCTTATTGCACTGTCTTGGCAAAATTCTGCTACCCAAACAATTTCTCCCAGTTCTGTGCAACCTCAGGCATGGACATCTCCTCACCTAAATAAACCAGGGATATTTCCCATCTCATCAAACACCTCGAAGCACGTGAAACCCCTTTCTGAAGGAGTCCCTTGTGAAGGGACTTCCACCCCCTTCTGTGTGTGCCCAGGGACCCTAGCACCCATTGTGTGGCATGAGGAACACAAGGGTCTCCCTGTGTCTGTCTCCAAAGGACTTTGAACAGAGACTCAAGTGTCCTAACAGAGACTCAGGACCCCCAATTCACGTCTTACAGGGGCCTCCACAACTCTTCTGTGGCCGCCTTACACTGATCATGCTGTGCATGCCTTCTCCACCCTCTACCAGTGCTTTCACCAAATCTGCATGAAATGCCACAACAATAGAGAGGCTCAAATGCACCCTTATAATTTACACAGAGTCTACACATGAAATTGTAATGCTCGCATTTGGCTTCTTCCTGCTCTAAAGATCCCAGGTGAACTCACCAGTACCCGCTCTGAAGGATGGAGGCTCCAGCAGCCCTTGGGTCCCATCTGGGCTGCCAAAGTGCTGAGGAAACTCCCCTGGGTGACCATTTTGGAAGCACAGGTGGCTCCAACGAGCCTATGGTTGCCCTGTTTGATTCCCTACCCATGCCACTCTCACCCAGTCAAAGCAGGTTTCCACACCCATTCAGCCTCAGGATTCCCCCAGCAGACTCGCAGATGTCACATTCCATAAAGAGCCACCAGCTCCTGCTGCAGCGCTCAGTGTCCATTCAAATCCTGGCCAGTGCCACAGCTCCCTGTGCCCTCTGTTATGCAAAGCATGGGCAGTTCACAGCCTCTGGTCCCAGGCTCCTGCCAGCCAGAGCTCAGTCTGCAGCTGGCACTGCAGCTGCGCACCCAGCTCCCTGCCCCAAATGGATTCCTCAGCTGCTGCCTGCCCCAGGGACTGCACAGCCTCATCCTGCAGGAAGAGGGGCCTAAGAAAGCAGCAGAGAGCCTTCTTACAAGGGCAGGTCCTAAAAGGACAAAGGGCAATGTCTTTACAGTGACAGAGGGTAGCTTTAGATGAGATACTGGGTAGGAATTCTTGACTGTGAGGCTGCTGAGATAGTGGCATCCCAGAGCAGCTGTGGATGCCTGTTTTTCATGTAAGCAGGGCCAGCACAGAAGACACAGACACCAACTTCAGGAATAAATGTCATTTACTGTAATTCAAAACTGCAAAGAATTGCAAATGGATAAGTAAACAGGACATCAAAACATTATCAAATATTTATAAAAGGACAAGATAGGCATTGCATCTAATCATTACTATAAAAGACTGCCTACAGTGATGAAGAAAGACACATCACAAGTTACCCTAATCCTTGACCATCATCCAGGCCTGCCCATCAACTGGGTGGAAGCCACTGTCATATTGAAGGACTGGGGAACCACTGACAGAAACTGGGAAATCCTGCAGATACCTTCCCCTACAGGCAGTGAGGGTACTGATTGACTGTGAGAGGTCCCCATTTTTATACTGCGGAATAAGCAAGACACCAAAACTTGTAGTGAAGTAACATCTGGCTTCATTCTCCTACTGGGATGCTCCCAGGCCTGGGAGGGCTCCAAGAGAAACCAAGAGATTTGTCTGTGATCCCACACCCCCAAAACAAGGCCAGATGTAGCCTTGTCTAGTTCCTAAGTATGGAAAGGTAAATCCATTTTTCATCCAGGGAGTGGCTATACGTAACACTTGCTTTGAAGGCCCATCTAGTGGCCAATATTGGCAAAAGGCCTGCTGTTCAGGCCTTAGTCAGGGCCTGTTGACCAGGACTTAGTACTTAAATCCCTCATCTCTGAAAGTGTTCAAGGACAGCTTCTAAGCCAAGACATGTACACTGTGGACAACTGGGTCTAATGCAAGCCATCCCTCCATACCCAAGGCAAGGGGGTCAGAGCTAGATGATCACCAAGGTCCCTTCCAGCCTGAACCTTTCTATGGCTAACCAATTAGATGTTGCCCCTCCCTCAGTGGGCCCTGTGCCACAGAACCCTGCAGTGCTCAGAACATGGAACCCACCCCTCTGTGACATCAGCCCCAGGACCAAGGGCACCACAGGCAGCGCAGCTGCTGCGGGCAGTGTGGCTGTGACTGTGCTGCTGCACGGAGCTCTCAGTGCTTGCAGCTGACACGTGCCTCTGGCAGCCATGAATTGGCTCGGCCTCCTCGTCCTGCTGACCATGGCTGGGCTGGCGCACGGGACATGGGACAACTGCGGGTAAGTGGCGCCAGGCCCAGGGAAGGAGCCATGGCAACACTTGAGGCCTTCCCTGGAGGAGATGTGCCTGTCCCCCATGGCCAGGCCACAGCTTCCCACTCACCATGGGAAGCCTCAGTTCCTTGCCAGCAGCCAGGTGCTGGCACGGACACACACACACACCCCATGGGCTTCCCTGGCCTGCTGTGTGTGCAAGCCCTTGTGGGGAGGGCAGAGGGCTGAGCTTCAGCCTGAGCCACAGCAGGCCATGAAGCAGCATGGAAATTACTTTCTGCTTGCAGAGGGACCTGCGGACTCCGAGCCGTGGTGTCTGACTATGGCCTCATGACGTACTACTACGGCGACATGGCTTATGACTCCGGCATGACACGCATCGTGGGTGGTGCCGGTGCCCTGCCAGGGGCCTGGCCCTGGATCGTCAGCATCCAGCACCCATGGGTTCCAGACCCAGGGCATTGGTGTGGAGGGTCACTCATCAGCACACAGTGGGTCCTCACAGCAGCCCACTGCTTCGACAAGTTTGAGTAAGGAGGAGCAGGGAATGGGGACATGTCCACAACACCAGCAGGTGCCCTGCCAGCAGCACCACCTGCTACTCCCATGCCCTTTCCTCTCAGGCAGCCAGGCTGCCACTGTGCTCAGGAAAAGCCTGGGCTCATGCCAAGGCTTCCTAGCAGCCTCCAGCTTGACATTCCCCTGGCCTAAGATGTGCAAGGGCCCTCAACCCTGCCAGAGCACTACTCCCTCTGTGCCTTTCCAAGCTGAGGTCTGGCAACTGCTGGGCTGTTGTGGTACATGGTTCTGCTCCCTCCCATCTCTCTCTCCATCTCCTTTCCAGTAACATCAGCCTCCTGTCTGTGGTGATTGGGGCCACCCAGTTGACTCAGCCAGGGCATGGGGCACAAATGCGCAGTGTCAAGCAGTTGCTGATACACCAGTACTACAACCCTGGTGACATGAGCTATGACATTGCCCTGCTGGAATTGGACCATCCTGTCAAGTGCAGCCCCTACATCCAGCTGGCCTGTGTGCCCGATGCCACACTGAGAGTGTCAGAGCTGCAAAACTGCTGGATTGCTGGCTGGGGTTCCACTACTGCAAGATGTGAGTTCGAAGAGCAACTCCTGGGCCAGCTCAGCCCACTGAGGAGAGGGTTTGGGCTTCCCCACAGCAGAGACCAAAGCCAGGCTGCAGAACATATGCCTCTGAGAGACGGACCTGGCTTGCTCCCCAGAGGCAGGAAACAGGGTCACAGCACTCCAGGGTCTCTGCAGAGGCAAAGCCAAACCCTAGGGAAGAGAATTCCCTTTTCAAGTCAGGAGAGGAGAATGGGCAATGTGGTGCTCAGGGTTTATTCCTTTCTCTGCTCACAGCTCAAGAATCAGCTGATCGCCTCCAGGAGGCCAAGGTCCAGCTCATCGATCTCCAGGTCTGCAACAGCAGTGACTGGTATGCAGGGGAAATCCACACCCACAACTTGTGTGCTGGATACCCACAGGGCGGCATCGACACCTGCCAGGTAGGAATGTGCCACGAGCCACTCAGCCCCCAGCAGCACCAGCAGCCAGGGAAGCACCACCCCAACACAGCCCAGGGCCTGCTTTGCCCGGCCACTCACTCACCCTCCCAGCCCCAGCTCCCCGTGACTGCTGTGGGGGCTTCCCACACACTGCCCATCCACACCTGCCTGCCCAGGCCTCCCCTTGTGCCAGAAAGCCCAGAAAGGCCAGCTAGTGCTCTTGGCAGTGAAGAGGTCCAGGTGCCAAAGTTCCATCCTCTGCACATCCAGGAGTCCTGTGCAGATAGGATAGAGAGAGCCCTACCCTACAGGAACCCAACTCATTCAGAGCCAAGCTTCTGGAGGCTCCAGCCTCTGAGCAGAACTTTTCTCTGCCCAGAATAAAGCTCTGGCAGGGGCTGTGAGAGAGAAGGAGACAGCCCCAGTGCTGGCAGGTGCCACCAACACCACCTTAATCCTCTGTGCTCTGCTGCAGGGTGACAGCGGTGGTCCTCTCATGTGCCAGGACAACCATGCTGATGTCTGGTGGGTCGTCGGAATAACCAGCTGGGGGAAAGGCTGTGCCAGAGCAAGGCAGCCTGGAGTCTACATCTCCACTCAATACTTCTATGACTGGATCCTTGTCCACACAGGCGTAAACAGACTTGGACGGGGTTCTCCATCATCACAAACCTGGAATCATTTATTGACAGTTCCCCCACCACCAACTCTGAAACCATGGCCAATACGTCCCCTTCCCACTCTGAATCCATGGCCAGTACAACCCATTCCGACTCTTAAGCCATGGCCAACACTATTTCCCACTCCTAATCCATGGCCAACACAACCCCCCACTCCTAAGCCATGGCCAACCCCCCTTCCCACTCATAAGCCATGGCCAACACCACCTCCCACTCCTAAGCCAGTGCCAACACCCCTTCCCACTCATAAGCCATGGCCAACACCACTTCCCACTTATAAGCCATGGCCAACACCCCCTCCCACTCCTAAGCCATGGCCAACACAACCCCCCACTTATAAGCCATTGCCGACACCAATCCCCTCTCAAAAGCCTTTGCCAACAGCACCCCCCACTCCAAAGCCAACACCATTGGGTGAGGTTAGCTCCTGCCCATTTCCACTCAACAAGCTGGTAGACTTCTTTACTAAGGTGAAGAAGCTCCTTCATGAGGTCCTTGGACAAAACACAGCTTGAGCATCAGAACAGGCAGGATCCAGGGCACACTGCAGTGCACCGCAACCATTTCCTGCTGGGGCAATGCCTGCTGATCCAAAGGCAGCCTCAGGGTCAAAACCCTGCTCTGGCCTGACCACACTCCTCTCCTGTGTGCAGGCAAACACTGGAGTTGAATAAGTTGATGAAATAAAATTACCTATGCTCAAAGTGAATCAGCTTTTCAATGCAATTCCAACTCCTGGGTAAGACCCATTGGACACAAAGGGACAGAGTGGCTCCAAAGAGCTCCAAAGTGCCTGGTCAGAGAGGAAAATGCTCTGAGCTGCCATGGACTGGAGGAACCTGGTACATCAAGCCTAGGAAGAAGATAGGAAAATATTTTTGTTAAGGCTCCAGTATTGGTTGAAAACTTCTAGGAGACATTACTGCCTCACTGTACTCAAGATAAATTCCTCCCATAGTAACCATTTGTGAGAAGTGTCACATTTTTACAACACCGACACTTCTCCCTTATGTCATTTCCCCCTCTCCTCAGTGGCAAAATCGGCATTGTGCTTTGCAGTACAGATACCAATGCTATTACTTGTATTTTTTCATTTATCTCGTCCAATTTTCACATCTCAACAGTGTACAAAATGTGCTTTATTCTCTTAAAATCCTAATAGAAGAGGAAAAATTAGTGGAGGAAGTTCAAAATCCCACACACAGAGCACACATTGAGCTGTGACATAAGCACAAGCAAACCTAAATTTCCATACCTTGTGGTCGTTTGGGACTGAGAAAAGCTGAAGGTACCCATATCCAATCTGGTTGCAGCCAGCCCTTATATCTACTCTAAATCTATGGTTTCCATTTAAAACCATTTCCCCTGGCCCTATACACAACCTACTAAGATTAAACCAAGTCAACCAATACTGTTACAACCTTAATAGCCTGCTGAAACACACTTGCATTCAGTGGAAGTCACCCTTTGCATTATGCCTAGCACCAAAACACAAAGCCACCAGAGGAAAAGGAAAAAAAAGTATTATGCCATGTATTATTCATGCCATGCCACAAATTCCACCTGCCCTCCATCTCAGGAAGTACCACAATCCAAAACACTCTCCTGTCCCCACACATTTAAAGCCCATGCCCACTCCCCACACTGCTTCATCCCCCAGTAAACACTTCCGGCCTCCCCATCCAAATCACTGACAGCTCACACAAGTGTAATTCAATCTATGCTAATTTTCCAATTAATTCAGTATTCTCTCCAACATTCTAACCCCAGATGACATGAAAAGCAGGCACCCATTTTTACACTGAGATGGTAAAACAGCTGAATGCTTAATGACCTAAGTAGCTCAATTCACTGATGATTATTAAATCCTAAAAAGGTTTCCAAAGTGAAAGGTTTCCAAAGTGAACTGTAGGGAGTTTCCCACCACACAAGCTAAATGTGAGACCATGAGCTTTATTTTAGAATTAGTGGAAAAACTTGCTAATGTTTAATTTTCTTCAAGGGAAATCAATGGTTTCAACAGACTCTAAAAATGCTTTGTTAAAAAAATCTTATTAGTCATGCCTTACTCAGCTAACACTTAGTCCAAATTGAGTCTGTTCCCTGGAGCTCTTCCAGCTACCCACATGGCTGCTCTGCCAAACTGCCCTGTCTTGAGCCTGATATTTTCAAATCTGGTCCTTCCAATACTCCAGTCATCTGAGTGCAATGAAACCTTCAAAGACTGGATTTTCACCTGTGCTCAGAAATTGCAGCTTTTCATCCTCAACCCTGCAAAGCAACACTCTTGCTCAATGAGAATATTTACCAGGAACTCATATATATAAAAAATGTGGAACTAAGCTGATTTTTGTACTTGGAACTAAAACTTCACCAATGCTTCAAAAATCCCCACAGAAGCTCCACTTTATGGCAACCTTGAGGGCATTAGATGAGAACATTGTTGACATTTTAGAAAGCAGGGCAGAGTTTTGTGATTGCCAGTTACAAGGTTACATTGCACCCCTAGTTCTGCCAGGGTATAATCTATAATTAAAAAAAAATAAAAACAGTAACCCAACAAAAACTCTCAACCATGGGGAAACCCTGTGGTGATGTATTTTGAGGTGGTCTGTGGGTTCTTTGGGTCACTGGAGTCAACTGCCAGCCTAAGAGTACATTTGAGGCATATAACAGCACTCCCCTGAAATCCATGGTCTGTCAGGTCTGATTGTTTACACCATCCACATAATTGCATAAATTGCTTTCACTTCCTGTTCACTAGATACAACTCAAAACAATCAAAAAACAATCAAAGAGTTTGGGCATCATTAGCCTATATAACCTATTCCTTAGCACAAACATGCAATTACATTAATTAACATATTACTGCTGATTACTTAGGGCTTATATCACATAAGAGTAATGAATTCTATAATGGTTTGTGTTTGGAAGGGTCTTTCAAGATCATCCTCTTCCAACCCCTGACACGGGCAGGGGCACATTCACTAGACCAGGTTGTTCAGAGCCCCATCCAACTTAGTCTTGAACACTTCCAGGGATGAGGCATCCATTCTCATCCACATCCATTCTCTTTAAAAGCTGTTCCAGTGCCTCACCACCCTCATAGGAAAGAATTTTTTTCCTAATATCTAATCTAAAACTCCCCTATTTTAGTTTGTAGCCATTCCCCCTTATCCTATCACTACATTCTCCTGTGAATGAGCTCTCTCTATCCCTCTTGCAGGCTCCCTTCAGGTACTGAAAGGCCACTGAAATTTGCAAAAATAGATTGCATAGAAGCCAATTTTAGAAGTCTTCAGATAAGCAGGCACTGCACTGTAAACTTCACTGTTTTTCGTTTTACCTGTTCAAGACAGGACATTAGACTTTATTTTCCCTGAATTTGAGTCCCAAACACAAAATCAATTTGTGCCAATGAATTCTGTAAGAACCTGATCCAGTTCCTTCTGGTAAAAGTTGCTACTAAACTTGCACCTTTATTAACAGAACAAAAATATGCAGCAAAGCAATAAAGTCTCCCCATATGACAGAGGAACCTCTACAAAACCAACCATATGTTCTACCTGCAAGCCATGTTCTACCTGAAAGAATCACTGCAAGATGCCCCTGGCCAGAGATGTAGGGAAGAGGTCACCTGTTAATCTGCCAGACTATAAGACACTGCTGCCCAAACTCACACTGTTTTGCTCTCTGTGGCATGGAATGTCCTCTACAAGATTTCTATGAGAAGCTGAATTCAGCATAATGTCTGCAAAAATTATTCCCATGAAGTACAGTTAAAACAGTCATGAAAATCCTTTTGTTTCCATTGCACCTTGGAAAAACCTACAGGCTAGGAGAGGAAAAAATCACAGCTCTCAAAAAAGCATTCTCTCTACAAAGATGAGTGGAGAACTCCAACAGCATCACTCACTGGAACTGCACTCTTACCAGTGTGTTGAAGTCAGAACTTGATGGAATACTTTTGTAGCTCTTTACAAAACAAGTATTTTTCCAAAAACACTTTTCTCTAATACAATAGCATTTTAAATAAGTGATCCAAACATTTATGCTGTGATTAATACCCACAAAGAGTTGATTCCATACCATTTCAGTGAGTCCATAATCACAAACATGCCAAACTCCTTTAGCTCAGACATGATTTTAACCCAAACTAATACTAACCCTGCATGTGACATCAAGGGGAAGTTACAGCTGATGTCAGAGCTTCAAGCATCTCTACTCTGAAGCATTTAATATTCAATGCCTAAGAGTGGAATTCTTCATGCTACCCACAAGAGTAGAACTGTTCCACTCTTACTTAAAACCATGCTGACCTCTCTCTTTGAAGTTGCTTTATAATTTCAGGAAACTCAAGGCTTTGTAATGATATTAAGTCACCACACAGCCTCAGGTTGATGACAAGGTACTCTATTTTCTGCCTGCCTCTCTTTTACTTTTTCTATCTGTATGCCCCCCAAGTACACATTAATTTTCATTGACAATTTATATTTTGCAAATATAAAAGAGCATTTCTATTATACTAGCCCCCAAAAGAGACAGACACTCTCCAATGAGAGAGTACAAAAACATATCTGGAGAACAGAAACATTTTTGGATTATACTTGAAGACTTCAACATAGTTCCAAGAACGGATCTCTTCTACCAAAGCTTCATGGAGCAGCAGCATGGACAAGAATGATTCATGAATGACACAACTTATCAGCACACACCTTTTGTGTAGCCTCACACAGGGGAATGAAATTGCTGCTGGCTGCCTGACAAGTGCACAAACACCTTCTCACATCTCAAATCTGAAAGCAGAGATGTTTGAAAATGAAAACATTTTAAATTCTGACTTGATAAGAGCTGTTAGCAATGTGGCTCAGACAAGAACAGCTGGAGAGGTCTGCCCTTTGCCAGGCACCCAGCTGGGTAAAGGCAAGAATTTGCACCAGGTCAGGAAAAGGGTGGGTTTTATGGCTCACCTGGTGGAGCAGGCTCCACTGTTTGCTTAGGACACCCCAGCAAGTGGGAGGCACAGAGCAGCTGTGGGATGGAGGACCTGGGAAGGGAAATACTTGAGTTAGACATAGGAGGTGTTGAAGGGAGATAAAGGACAAATCCAAAAGGAACCAGATTTTGATATCATAACTCCTGTCTACAGCCACATCTTCTTCCAGTGAGCAAAGCAAGGGTCTGCAACAGGAGCTGTGGTCCAGCAGTGGCATTAAGGTCACCTGGATATTTATTCAAAAGCTGTCAGATTTATCCTTACACAAGGGAACACTTGGTGCAACACAGGGTTACGCTGTTGATCCTTCAGGAAAGCGTGGAGTGATACAACACGAGGTTATACAGGGAGGAGCTTGCTGCTGCCACAAAGGCTTTTCACAGTAACAGCAGCAAGAAAATGTTCACTACAAATTATTTTTTCAGGGCAGCTACAGTTAAGAGACACCTGAGACCTCCATCAGACATTGTCCAGAAATGTCACACATTCCAAACTCAGGCAGAACAGACCCCTGTGTCAGGGGGGCCAGCAAGCTCTATGTTTTGTGCCCTGCTCTTAAGAGGTGCTGTGAATAATGACAGTAACAAGAAGCACATGATGGAACAGAAGAAGGTAGTACGTGCAATTAGAGCACAAATCCTGGCACTTTTTCTCTGGTAGGAAATGCTTTGAATCTCTTGGAAATATTTTTGAAATCTCTCGAAAAATTGAAAAGTTGTTTCCATAAAAAGACTGAATGCTATCATCTTAAGGAAGAAATCACAAGGGTTTTTTTCCCCAGATCATTCAGAAAGTACTTTATAAATAGTTTGTTCTTTTTCTCTCCCAAGGAGATGATAATACATGAAAAAACCAATCTCATTATTTCAATGAAAAAAATCTAAATAAAACTGTTTTAAAGTGTTTTGCAGAAATCACTGAATGAGCATTCTGGCAATGTTTACCACGTCTCATAACAGCTATCTTAAAATCTTATTTCAGTGGTAATTTTAGCTTAGGAAAATACAGCTGTCTCTTTCATGGTTTGGGGGTTTTTTCCCCCCTAACGCTGGGCAACTATTTCATTTGTTCCCTCCTTAGCCTTCCCGCACTGCCAAGCAGGATCACCAGTTAATTTTCCAAGTCCCCACTAGAGGGATCATTTCCCTAGGGCTCAGATGCACGAAAGGCAAACATCTTCATCAGCATCCACATCCCTGTCAGTCAAACCACGACACACTGGAGCCCCCGTGTGCCTTTGTGCTGTTGAGGGGTAGTTATGGTTTGTAAATAGCTCAGTTACCTGATGCGTATTTATTGCCTGGTTTATGAGAGGAAATTATTCGACTGAGTCCTTCAAGATATTTTACATTTGCAATTAAAATTAACCTCAGAATAAAAGACTGAAAGAAGCTGGCATTGGAACATAGTTAAATGAGGTGGGATAAAAATAGGTATCTAGAGCCCACCAAAATAAATGGCTTGAGTGAAAACTCACTGAACAAGCAGTAGCTCTTCACCTTGTAAAATTTCCAGTCTCCTTCAAGAAGTGTAAAATGCAAAAATTAGTCTCAGAGTCCAACAATGGAATAAAGCTTTTGCTGTCTGGAGATTAAAGTGGCCTTAAGGATCTCGTCCACCTCTGGGTTCAGGCAGCACTGTGGCCTTGGAGTTCACAGCCCTGCTCGTACAAACCTTAGTGCCAGCTGCAGGCACGAAATCATGGCAAGTCTCCTCTTGTTGCAGGGGTTTATTAAATTGCCCACCTAATAAACCCATAAGTGATTTCAGCTTTCATTTGGGAGAAAAGATGTTTCTAATGCTCCTAGTGGGGCACAAAACCAACCAAAAAAGCTAAAGTAATCACATCACTGAATTATAGAATTGTTCAGCTTGGAAAAGACCTTTAAGATCATTGAGTTCAGCTGTAAACCTAACACTGCCAGGTCCACCACTAAATCTTACCCCTAAGTGCCACATCTATATATCCTGGAGATTAAGGGATCCTTTCCTCTTTACTGTGATTATCCAGCCTTGCAGTGCTCACAACATACCCCAGCATGCAGTACCTCAAGCTGCTAGCAAAGCATGTATAGTCTCAAAACAACAACAACGTTAAAAAATGAAATTAATGAAAGTGATATAAGAACAAAAAGAAATTGAAGGCAGACGAAAACTCAATTCAAGAATAGTTTTCTCTGCAAGGTGTGAAATACCAGGCACTCTAAAACATCTACTAGCAACTTTGCTATTGTTACTGATTTTTCAGGACCTGTATTCAGAGCCTTTGGTGAAAAGCAACTCTAAAATGAGGCAAAAAGACCAGTTGTAAGAACTGGTATTGACTCTGGAGCAAATGATTTCTTGCTTGTCCATACAAGGAGAGATTGATCTCATTCAGGGCAATGAGAAATGACACAAACAAGAGGCAGGAATGGGTCAAATGGATGTTGACAATGCCCTAGAGGTGATCTCTGGCCTAGGCAGACAAAATGAGCCTGTGGACTCCAGAGGTTGGTGCCTTCGCTCAAGGTGAGAACCAAATGGGCCTTGTTTGCAAAAAACTGTTTGTGTCAAGGGCGTACAACCATTTATAGCATCCAGAGATTAAGGGAGTTCAGGGTATACAATCCGTCCTTACATACGCAGAGCAAATTCTTAAAGGGCTGTTAACCACCTCATGAGTGAACTCAAATCATCCGGTGAACCCAACGGCCAGCAGGAAAGGCTGATAGCAGAGCAGCAAACTCAGTGCCCCCAGACTGTTCCAACAACCGGCACAAATGGGCTCCAGGATCTGCATCATGGGTCTGAATGGAATTGCTGTGTAGGCAGAGAGTTTGTCATGACATCTTGCTGTTTGGTAGAAAGGTGTCTCATTCTTCCTCTATTTTATTGGTCTTTTCAGCAAAAAACTTTTTTTTTTCTTTTTTCTTTTTTTTTTTTTTTTTAAGAAAGGCTCTGAAGCATTGACTTCCAGTTGCAAATGCCTACACCACATCTCCTGGCTACAGCAAAGTAATTTTCCATCTTTTCTCAGCATTTATCTCAAGTAAGGAATGTTTTCTGCAAGGGAAACCACTTCCACTTCAGATTGGCCCTGATACTGTGCTAGATAAATTTATCAGAGAGGTGGTCAAAAGAAGAGCCTCCAGGGAAGACTCAGAAGCACTGGTTTGTCCTGCAATCAGAAGATGTATGTAACTTGTGTCCAGGACATTCTACTCCTTGCAGGGAAAAGAGGTCATATTTTATGACTGGTCAGTGACACCTCAATAATGTATAAAGAAAATCAGATATGTCCATTGCAGAGGGGAAAGTGCAATGGAAAATTCTTGTGTATTACAGTTATGAGAGTTATTGGGTTCAAACTGTTAATTATCCTGTGTAAACTTCCCTAGTTTCCATATCACTTCCTCTTATTAAAAATGCCTCAAATGTTATAATGTAAACACCTGTGTCAGAGGCATTGCTACCTTTATGCCTGCATGCAACAATGATAACTAATCTGCTATTTTCTAGAGCAGAAAATAAACTAGGACTGTCATGCATATCAGAGAAGAAATGGCAAAAAATTAATTTCAACACACTTCAAGAAAATATATTTGAAGTACCCATAATTAAATGAACTGGGTTGGTGGGCGGGGGGGTCCAGTTTAATTTCTAACTTATAATTGTGTTTGGCTTTTGGAACAGCCAAGTTTTCTCCCAGCTCGGAGGTAGGCAGCCCAAAAGCAGAGGAATGTTCAGGAAAAGAATTTCAGAAAGTTTTTTGGGGAAGGGTTTCAGATGAAAGAAAATGAAATAGCCTTTAGCTAATATTTCTTATACCTCTTCCTTAAATAATTCCCAGACTTTGAAATACTTTTTTTCTACTCTATCCTGCTTTCTAATACTTACATCTTTACTTTAGAGAGAGACAGGCACTGGTCTCTTCTCTTTGATGACCAGTGACAAGACCTGAAGGAATGGACTGAAGTTGTGTCAGAGGAGGCTTGGGTTGGATATCAAAAAAAGGTTCTTTACCCAAAGGGTGTTTGGGAACTGGAACAGGCTGCCTGGGAAAGTGGTTACAACACCAAGCCTGACAGAACTCAAGAATTGTTTGGATATTAGCAGGGGGTTTTTTTGTGCAGGGCCAGAATTTGGAAGATACCTGTGGGTCCTTCTTACCCAAGATGTTTTGTGGTTCTATGACTTGGAATATTTTACCATTTTTACTGTGTAAAAGCTCTAACTTTCTCTGGAAGCTTGTTTTTCCAGTCTTCCCTGCACATTGATCTTAACTCCATCATCACTATGTCCCATTAATCTGCTGATAATTAGTGATCTTAAAACGCAGCCATCAAATATAAAATAGCCTTGCTAGGACTATTTGCATCTCCCAGATTTTAATCCTGCAGAAATGTATCTTGAAAATGCTTTAACTCCACATTCACCAGAGTTTAGTGGCAAATTGGCAGATATCTGAAAAAACCCTTTTCTCTTCAGCAAAGAAGAAATGTGCTCTTTCAGGCAATCCTCTTTGAGACAGAAATCTAATTTAAGAAAGACCACCTTAAATGATCAGTTTGTTATGATTTTCAGAACCTGAAATTTGTTGTGCTCATTTCAGGTACTGGCAGCACTAGTTTTCTTCTAATAAGTACTATTTTAACACCACCTGTTTTCAGCATTGCCCACTAATAACCAGAATGTTTTACAGAATACATTTTTAAGCAATCTTGTAGGCTTGTTTTTGCTAGCTACTGTTTATAATGCTGCAAATAAACACCTAAAGGACATTTCTTTCTACAGCAGAAATGTCACTAACTAGATTTTAAAATCATATTTTGGAGGAAAAGGAAGTGAAGATCAGTACTGTTCAGAGATCTTCCCTGACATATTTCTTTAAGCCTTGCTTCATACTTCACCTGAAGGATGGCCCTCACTGGTTTATTCTTTATAATTTCCTTGTCTGAGGAATACTGTGACACAATTTACCAGTCAGCCTAAGACAACCAGCGCCAGTCTCCTCCCCTATGCTCTTTCATCTGCTTTTGTCTAAAAACATCTTGAAATATTTGGGTTTATTATTTTGGGATTGTTTTTACTGAGCACACATAGATGTTGTTTTGGGAGGGGGTTTTAGCACACATTAACCTGAACAAATTGAACAAATGCATCCCCTGCAATATTGGCTTAAACGAAAGGATGAGTCAGAAGTCCAGCAAGAGGTCACTCCCACATCCAAAAAACCCATCAAACTACCTCCCAGTTCCTGAGAAAGTGAGAAAGCAATGTGTGACTCCCTATAGGAACCTAAATGAACTTGGATTGTCAACAAGCTGAATTGAAGCGCTGTTAGCAAAGACCTGGTTAGCTGAAGTACTGCAGATGGCAATGTGACACAAGTGACAGTTTAACCTGCAGCACCTCAAAAAAGGAGATGAAAATTAAGAGCAAGCAGGAAATATTCTGAGGCCCCCTGGCAGAGGGACAGCAGCTGGCACAGTTCCAGGTACCTCACAACCTGCTCCATGCTGCAGCTCCTCCTGGCAGCACTGGAGGAACAGCAGTGGTACCGACAGTGCAGCATTGCCAGTCTCACTCTGTGTGCAGTTTGTGTAGAAGAGTAGAGAACCAAGGAGTGGCAATGAGGAAAGAAAATGCTGCTTTTAAACAAGTGCAGGATGCTTTTGTTTGCAAAACAGTGGTAGTTTAAAAATTGTGGATTTCCTGAAGCAACTCTCATAGAGTGATTTTCTGTAAAGCAGCTTTCTTCCAGCTTGGGAAGGCATGAATCAGTGGCAAAGTGGAGCTTCACTGGCAGCATGATTCATCTCACCTTTGACCACCACTTTCTGTCTCTTCTACAAATCATTATTACAAATTATTACTGACTCAAGAATGAACCCTTTGTTGATACCAAAATTCCACGTGTCATCAAAACTTTGACCATGATCCAGTGCCTAGTAAGCTCAATAGGATTTTAAATCTATTGCACTTCAGACTAAACTTGTTACTGAGAATTCAAGATACCATGGCACAGACCCTACCTTGATTTATTCCAGCATGAACTGGGATAAATTCTGTTTGCAACATCAATATGAAGCCAGAGCAAGTGAAAGATTTAAACCAGTACAGTATTTATCAGGCTTGCATCTCTGGCTTATGTGAAGGCATAAAAAGCAACACTTAGAGCCAGGATCTTACATAATGGCTCTGGAGATTATGCTGATCTACAAGTGTAAAGGTGAAGTCTGACTTCCTACCATTTCATATGAATTCCCCTATGATTTCTCTGTTTTACTGACATCTCACCTCCCCCTGGGGAACTTTGGGCATAGGTGGGGGATAGAAGACAAGAGACAGCAGTCATTCTCCATTCCTCAGAAATAAATCCAAAGTCTAAGCAGGCCACTTTTAATGTCTCTCAAGCAAGCACTGAAGTGGACCCTGCTTAGTTACATCTGGCCCAGACAGATGCATGCACAGCCAAAGATTGCACTAAGATAACAGTCATTTGTTCATTTGGATTTTTCCTGTTGAACAAAAATTCAACTGTGATTCAGTTTACATTAAGTTACCTTATTCCATTCTGAGATGCAAGTGTCAGACTGCAGCTGTAGGGGAGGGCAGCTCATCAGGGTCATGCTTTTTAAGGATCACGTAAGACATGTCAGGGAACTACCATGTAAATGTATAGTCCTCTCACTACTGAACACTTTCTGATCCCTGGGCAATGTAACAGAAGAGGTGCATGCTTTCAAAGCTGGCTAAGTAGCTAATTACTTGCTCACTAAGAAACCCACATAGTTTAAAATAAATACTTAAGTTGTTCTGTGTACAGCTTACAGAAAGGAGATTTCTGGCTGCACAGTGTGATAAGCAGATAAGAAACAAAGGATGTACTTCAGACAGATAATAAAATTCCTGATAGTACAGACCCCTGCTCCCATGCAACTCCAGTTCAGCACAATTTCCATAAAAGTAAAGGTCATTACTTTTCATGCAGGACTTTATGAAATATTTCTTGGAAAGCATAAATAGAATTCTATTGCCAGCCTAAGACAAACAAAAGGATATTGGCCCTTGACTGCCACAGGCTTGTGACCAAAGACCAAATAACTTCCTTTCTGAATCCACAGATGAAGCAAAAAGCTTGAAATAGGCACCAGGACTGGAAGTCAGTCTGAACATTCCTTTCAAAGCTGTAGACTCATTAACTTCTTAGCTGCTTTATTAAATCTGAGCTATTTATAGAACCACTGAAATCAATGAGTCTGCTGATTAAAGTAGATCTACATGCATAAATCCCAATGTACTAACTCATAACTGGACTCAGCCTCACTAAATCTGAAGTCAAGACAAAGCAACCAAGAAACAACAGTAACACATGCTCCTGACACCCCTTTCATCATAGCTAGCTTGGCCAACCACATCAAACACCATTAAAAAGCAAAACTTACATCAAAAATTCTCAAATCAACTAGAAGTTGGAGAATTTGGTCTGCATTATAAACACTTCAGGCTCAGAACCACTAACCCATTTTATGTTACTAGCACATCTGTCAAAATAGGGATCTGACCTTAATTCTCAGGTGGTCTTCTAATAAAGAAACAATTAGTAATATTTAGAGCAATAAATTTCAATGTATTTCTATATAGATCAATGTTTCTAAGCATTTACCCCTTAGTGTGTGATCAAACAAGACTTCAGATGGTCCCTTTACAATGCCCAGCTGGGCAAACAAAATTCAGCCTTATTAACATGGTCTTATCACTAAAAGCCCAAAGGAGAGAGGGGATCAAAAAGAAAATTATCCAGAGGACAGAGCCATTCATTCAGCCAGGAAAAACAAACAGCTGTGATGGGTGCCACAGTGGAAGTTCATGAGGTTCAGTCCCACAGTGCCCATGATCTCAGTGAAGAGATCTTCCAGTGAAGGTGGAATCATCAGTCCTTCAAATTAGCTAAATTCATTTTTAAATAACCACCAGTCTTTCATGTCAGCTGAACTTCATTTTTCATTAATTAGATTGAAAGATTAAGTGCCTAGAATCTTTGTTGAAGATCTGTTATATTTCTTTTCTTTAAATGTGTAACAGCAGTCAAATTAGTCAGAATCGTTTAATCATTCATACAAGAAAAGTTGCCTATCTCAAGAGTAGTGCCCTTGTAATCATGTTGTAGACACAGTTGTATTAATCTGGTGTAGGATAACAGGTTCAAAGCTGTAAACCCTGGAAATTTTTTACCATATGAAAGGTTATTATAGGCATTAACTCATAATGTCTGTTTGTTATCATGACAGAGCCAATTCTCCAGGGGTCAAGAGGTTTATGCTAAATCACATAGCGCTGAGTAAAGAGCACGTATAAACCTCTATTGTCACTGAACCCAAAACACCCTCTTTTCTTCCCCGAACAATAAATAAAGAACAAGAGACAAATGTGAGCGCATTCTTCTGGACCTTGTGCTCACCTCAAGTGCTCTAAAATGCTCTCAGTGTCTTAGGAAAAATCATGCCTCAGAAGATGCTCTGGGTTTTTCTGAGCACTCCTGTTGGGGGCAGATAGACCAAAGTGGCAAAGGCAGGAATGGGCTGAGCAAAGGTCAGTCTATTGGCAGACCCACCTGCAGTCTAGCCAGCCTGGTCTTAAATAAGACAAAAAACAGATTTTAAAAAGAGGTGGTTTTTCAGTGCTGTGGATGTGCAGGACCTCAAGGATGATCTTGAGGTTATCTGTGGTGTTTGCCAAAGGGATAACACTCAGCAGCTGGAGAGAGCTTTGTCTTGGAGTCACTATGTGACCCTGAAGGAAGACTGTAGAAAACATTCAAGTCAAACACTTCCTATACCTCTGATTTTACATGGTTTCCTACAAAAACTTTGACGGCTCACAAGTATTTCCTTAAGCAGCAGTATTGCAGAGTATCTTTGTATTGATGGTCTTCTCCAAATTGCTTGAAACAAGTCACCACAGCCTTTTCTTTTCATGTTAGTGGTAGTGGTGGTAGTAGTGCTAAAAAACAATTCACCTTAGCCACAGTAACCAAGATGAGTTTCCACATCTTCAAACTTACTAACCTATGGTCAGTTTTCGGTAAAAAAGAAAAAATTGGCCAACAATGTATATTCAATGTCCACATCTAGATATATAATTGAGCAGCAGTTCTGTAAAGGGCAAGTTAGTTTGCAAGTTCACTGCACTTTCAAGCCCCAGACCTAGTCACTTTGAATTACTCCATTTTAGATTTTTTGCAGGACTGTGTTAAGGAGGTCTCCAAGCAGAAAAACAGCAAGTGCAAATTGGCCAGCAGCATGCTGGGGAGGGAGAGATTGGCAGCCCTGAACAGATGAGCAAGGAAGAAAGGAGATTAGGGGGCCCCTGGATGACAGGGGAGAGAGCATCTGAGAAGAGCAAGCAGAAGGAAAATAATAAAAGGAATTGGAGGGGCCAAAGTTTGGAGTGCCCAGATAGAGGCAGGGTGGAGCAGGGCCCAGCATGCTTGTGGAGGGGTGATAAGAGCTGGTCAGACTGGGGCTGTTTCCAGCCAAAAATATATATTGGTAGTTAACTACCCATTGAATAAAGTAGTAGGAGGACTTTTCCAAGGGGACTGGCTCTATTTGTCTATCCATGCCCCCTTCTTTTTTCCCTGGGCACATCTCACTAACTTTTAAACAACACCTTTGTGCTCCTCTCTACCCAGACCAACCACAGCAGGGAAAATCCTGTGTGAGCTCCAGGACAATGAAAGTGCACTTATTATACCTCTGCTCTTCACGCAGCTTCAGTACCTAGTGGAAAGATGCCTCATGCAGCTGGGATCCACATGGCAGTATTCAATAATGGTACAGAATATATAGCAAATACACACAAAACCCGGATGCTAGGGTTTCTGCCAGGCAGACACCCAGGGCAACTGTGAAATCCTGACATACTGAATTGGTCCAATTTCAAAATGATAAGCAAGAAGGAGACACCAGAGAGAAGATATGAGGAATACCCAGTAAACCTATTTTATGGCACTCTGACTAAAGCATGAACTTGCATTTGCTGAGACAGGGTAATAAATATGGCCATATAGAGTCAGTATCATATGTGTGTGTGCATGCATATGATAAATATGAAATAAATGCATGCATATATGTGAATGTTCCCTAAATATGAGACATTTCTCCACTTTATCAGACCCACTGCTTCTGGCACTTGTTGTTGAAACAACCTCCATCCTACAAGAGGCTCCATACGTATCTTCCTTATGGATCCTTGTCCTGAAGCCACATTTACCCAGAATGATTTTTGCTTTGTGTGTGTCCCATGGGAAGAAGGTTCCCCTGACCCATGCAGGCATGGGGCTGGACAGAGATGCTGGATTCAAAGAAGGCAACAGGCATGCTGCCGAACTCTTTGGCCAAGTGAACAACTGCTTTGAAAGAGCTCTGTGAGCCAGGCTCCTCTTTGTTCCCCTCAGCCTCCTGTTGCTGCTGCCTCGCATGATTATTCTTTGGCCAGGACACAGAGTGCTTGGAGAGACAGTGTCTTTCAGAAGGAAATTTAAGTGTGAGTTGGGAGTTGCAAAGATAAAATAATTTGTGAAAACCTTTGACATCTGCCAGAAATAATAAATAGATACATACACAGGAACCTGCAGGAGTACAGGGTGATTACTTTGCTGCTCCATGGTCCCTGGAGATCCTCATTGATCCTCAGAGAAATAAATTTTCATCCCCTTAGGTGACAGCTGAGTCACTGTGTAACCCCTCCTTGCTGTGCTGGCAGCCTGGTTCTCTGCCACATGGAAAAGAGCAGAGGACAGGGACAGATTTTCAGCCAGTGAAAATAGCCAGAGCTTCCGTCTAGCCAACACGCTTCCACTTGCTTCTATCAGCAGATAGCTTTCTCTTGTATTCCTGCACCAGAAGCCAAATCCCTTCCTTCTTGGGCTGGAAAAGAAGCACAAAAACATTGATGCTCAGTCTGCTAAAGGCAGGCTTTGGGAATAGCCTTCATGTCGGCCCAACCACTAACCCAAAAAGATCAGTTTTCTTCTTGGGGTAGCAATATCCTGCCTTACAACCAGGAGGAAGCATAATCCGTTTCATCATTTGTAGAATTTCATAGCTCTTAGGAGAATTATACCTTCGGATCTCTGCTTTTGATTTTTTCTTTCTTTTCACACACACAGTGCCAGCATATTAGCATAAAAGTTGTGCCAATGTTACTTTTAGGAGTTGATGGACTTGCTGTCATTGTGAGTGTAAGGAGCTGGCTGGTTAAGATCATATTTCAAATTTTATATAATAAAGGGCAGAGGCAAAGAGGAGCTACTGCAAACAAGAGGAAAAACTGTGTCTGGAGACAATAGGAATCAAGGGAAACAGTAAAAAAGCCTCAGCATATTTTCAAGCAAGCTGCTTCCCTTCAGGCAAAGAGCATTGGAAGCATGAGGCAGAAAGATGCCTACACCACCGCCCACTTCTAGATGGCCTCACAAACTATGCTAGGAAGCACAGGTGGCACTCAGAGAACAGCATTTATGGGGACCACTGAGGGAGCTCCCCAGGTTCCCACTCTTCCCTCTCTGAAAGATTCAGCAAATCCTTCCCCATCCCATTTGTCCTAGGGGATGCAGGACATCCCTTTGCCACAGCACAGGCACAGTGTGGAGCAGATGGTCCATCACAGGTCCTCTCCCCCAGAGCTGGCGTGGCTGTGGGGGAGAAGCTTCTTCCTCCTCAATGAAAGCTGGGTAGCAGCTCCTCTGAGCACTATGCAAAGATCTCAGGGGGCTTTCTTTCCTTCTCTCATGAGTTATCAAGCTACACCCAGAAAATATAGGGCTCACTGAACACCCACTTACACTCCCAGAAATTACACACCAAAAGTTCATGAGTAGAAGGGTGCTCCCCAGATGGCAATGTCACCAAAATCATTTGGGGGCAATTGTTTGAAGTGTGCATCAACCAGCACAAAGAGCTGCAGGTACTCTGCTGCTGGTAGGTGTTTTGTCACAGTGTAGACCCTGCACACTGCTGGGCACTTAAAGTTCAGCCATAAAAAAACAATTTCTGTGACCAATTTGGGCAAAGGAAACTTTCTATGCAGAAAGGCCACCATCCCTACTTCATATGGGAACTCTCTTTTTAAAAAGAAACAGCTAACTAAAGAGAATGTTGCTCTGCAAGATGTCATGGCATTCCCTGTGCTGATTTCCCACTGTCTGTTGTTCTTCCTGGTTTATAGCCTGGGGGATAGGCTCATCGACATCCAATGCTTTTTACAAGACTGATTTTTAAGGTGTTTATTTAAAAAAGGGTCGCTTTCTACCACTTGAATTACACAGTCTTTTACTTGAAAAATTTTCTATACTCTAGGCTGTGGACCTACTGTGTCATGTCAATGACTTGTGTAATGTCATCACTGGGTTATTTCCCCACAAATACCCTGAAGTTCCTTACCACTGTTTTCTTCCCTCCTCCTCACCGTAGGGTGGCCAGCAATGTATGGTTAAACAGACACAGAGCTTATTAAACAAGGGTGAACACTGAAAAAAAAAAAAAAGTACTAGAACTGGAAGGAGGTAAAGCAAAGGGCAGTACCATATCGAACGTGCCACTTGCCTTGCATCTTTAATTTCCAGAGCCGTGCAAGTAGCTGGGGTGATAGCATTATCTGCTGACTGCACTGCTGATCAGGGCAGCCTCTCCCCACCCAGCTTGCCCTGTGCACTGATGCAGAGGAAAGACAGGAAACCTTTCCACCCTAGAGCCCAAGAAACCACCATCAGCTTCATCTCCTTTTCTACCTGCAGGTTCTGCTACCTTGCAAAACAGAGTGGAGGCTCAGGGACCAAGGCCCTCATCAATACTGGCAAATTAAACCAAAACTGGGAATGAATCACAATTGTCTGTATTAGTAAGTTGTTCAAGCATTTCACAGTCTGTGCCAATTACTGCTCTCCCAGCCATTCCCAGACACAGTCCAGAGTCAAGGACTTAATCTGAGCTGCCCTCAGCAGGGAGCCACCCTCTCCCAGAGTATCTCCCTAGCATAGATAGAAGCTTTTGTGTGCCAGCTGCTCTCTGTGCCTGGAAATGTCCCCAGGTATAAGTAATTGACTAACATACAAGTAGTTGATAACAATTCATGGTTGTTCAAATGCCTATTATCTCTGTTGACCAAGATACGTGCTTCTTTCATCAGACAGACAATGTCATCTCAGCAGAGACAAGTTCAACCAAAACTTCTATTGGCTCTCTAGAGAGCTGATGGTAAGCATTGCAATTATGCTTTTCCAGCTACCATTTTATAGCAAAATAAGTCTCTTCCTGTAAAATACAACTAGAACTCAACAATAAATTCCGTATTTGAATCAGAGGGCAAAGCTTGTGTCCTTGAAGTGATAGAGGCTTAGTCATCCCTGATGAATACCTCATTAACTTCCACTGGCATTTCACTGCACATTTCCTACTCTTTTTTACTGAACCTCAACCTTATCCTAACTGGAAGATTCACTTACTGGCCCCCAAATATATTCTAAATTTGCCAGAGAATTTAACTGATATTTCATCCCCCATTTGCGATCACTACTATTTCCTCACTTCCTCACTTTTTTTGAGAAGCTGTTTTCAAAAACACAATCTACCACATCCAGTCCAAACTCATCTTATTTCTGTAGTTTCTTGGAGAGTACAAAAGTACCAAAACAGTTGCAGCCCTCTAAGGTGGAGGAATATATTCTGTTCCAAAAAGACCAAGATACAAAATAAGGGCCTCCGTGTAGAGAAGTCCTGGAATTTCAAGTGCCTTATGTCTGTCTGCAACAAGGAAACTGTTCCTACGCAAGGTCCTACACCCGGGTCATGGCAATCCCAGACACACCCACAGTTTCAGCAGAGAAGTGGTTGAGAGCAGCCATATAAAGAAAGACTTGGAGGTGATGGTGGATGAAAAATTCAACAAGAGCTGGCAATGTTGCTTGCAGCCCAGAAAAGAAAATATATCCTGGGCTGCACCCAAAGCAGCATGGTCAGCAGGTAAAGAAGGTGATTCTCCTCCTCTACCCTGCTCTAGTGAGACCCACATGCAGTGCTGCATCCAGATCTGGGGACCCTAATGTGGTAATCACATATTCTCTGAACAGAGAGAGACACAATTCTCTCCCAGGATTTTCCTGGGAAGCTGTGAGAAAGCTCAGAGAAAAGAATTCTTATCTCCCATTTGCTGCACCTGTTGTTGTGCTCATGTGGAATGTGTTATGGAGGTGGTTTACCAAAGGATGGTTTCTCAATTGGACTCTGGTGATGGTGTTTTGATTGATTGACCAATTAGGTCAAAGCTGTATCAGACTGTCTGGCAAGGGCAATGGGTTTTTCAGTATAGTATAGTATAGCATGGCATAGTATAGCATAGCAATAAAGCAATAGATCAGCCTTCTGTAAGCATGGAGTCAATGCTCATTATTCCCCTTTCAGGGGCTTGCCGCTACTATATCCCAACATGAGAAAGACATGGAGCTGTTGGAGCAACTCTGACGAGGCCACAAAGTTGATGGGAGGACTGGACATCCTTGCCTAGGAAGACAGGCTGAGAATGTTGGGGCTGTTCATCATGGAGAAGAGCAGGTTGTGAAGACACCTCATGGCAGCCTTCCAGTATCTGAAGTGGGGTTACATGGAAACCAGAGAGAGACTCTTCCTGAGGAACTGCAGTCATAGGACAAGGAATAATGGGTAGAAACTGAAAGAGGGGGAATTGAGGTTAGTTATTAGGAACAAATTCTTTATTGTGAGGGTGATTAGACACTAGAACAGGTTGCCCAGGGAATTTGTTGGGTGCCCCAAACCTGGAGTTCAAGACAAGGTTAGGTAAGGCCTTGAGCAACCTTGGTAAGTGGGAGATATCCCTGCACACGGCAGGAGTGGCAGGACTAAGTAATGCTTAAGGTCCATTCCAACCCCTTAACATTCTATGAATCTATGTATAATTTTAACTTTGTCAGGAATTGCTTTAAAAATGTTTTTCTGTCTTCCAAATCGCTAATCGTCCATCTACAAGCTGAGTAACACCAACCATACACAAAAGCACAGGCAATCTATTGGCCAAACATTTTACTGAACTGAACCTCTTATGTAGCGTTTACGTAGCATCTGCCACTCAGACAGACTCAAAGAATAAAAAAAAAAGAAGCCAAGCACAATGACCACTGCCTCCTTATTGATTATTGTAAACTAAATAAGTAAGGACATGAACAACTGGGCAATTGGACACAACAGGGTAGGAAGCAGGTGGCAGACACATGATACTGATGCTAAGAAGAGAGAAATATACGAGGGCATCTCCAGGATTGCTGCTCCAAAACAAGGACCTAAACTTGTAGTGTTAGACCTCATCCCATTTCTAGCATGTACATTCAGGTCACAAAACCCAGGAGTGAGAATCACAATATACGCATTCAACTTTCTGCATGTGGCAAAATGCAAGGCTGCTTACAGAAGAAAAACTTTTGGGTGTTGATTCCCTTTTCTTCCAAATACACAAAAATTTGCAACATTAACTGCCTCACAGGATGACAACAAATTTCACTCATACAAATATCTTAAAATTATCAAGAGACACAAGCTCCCTACTGCTAGCATAGATCAAGCTCAGAACAAAGTTTTATTTAAAAATACACTTTATTCACAAGACATTCAAACTTCATTTTGATAAAAATATAGTTGTACATAAAAAACTTAGGTCATTTCTCACTAATAGTTAATAAAAACACAGTGAGATTCAGCAATCATGGAAATTACATTTTGGCACATTAAATTACTTAAGGAACAGAAAAACTGGAGGAAACTTTTAAGCAACACAGCTCCGTAAATGTAACAATCTTACACAGTGACATCCTCACATCAAGGTATCACTGTTCAAATAAAGTATTTAATGTAGAAAGTGCTTCCACTGTACAGCAAAGTAGTAGAACTTAGGAATGTTCATGGCTTATGAATTATCTTTTACCAAGCTTTCCCTCAAGATGTTGACAAATGACCAATGAACCCTCCTGATTTCATTATATCTTCCCAGGTTTAGAAATCCACCTTTCTTAAGAAGTTGATTCAGGTATAGTGTTTATAAAGAGTTTAATTATACATAAACACATGTGTACACATCTCAGGATGACTTCTTAGATAACACTTCTACACAGACCACAGGACACAAGGTAGTCCTCAGAGTAGCTCACATCAAACCATCTAGAACTTGGGTAGTGAACTTCTCTTTGGGAAAAATTCAGGTGGCATGTTCCCTTCAAAGTTCAGAATAAAAGGGAGTATTCAGGACAGCAAACATTATAATCAGGAATGAGAAAGGGAAAGAATAGGAAAAAAATAAAGGTCAAAAATTGGTTTGCAATGGTAAGGTGTGTCACATAGCAAAACCAGAAAGTGGGTGTATTTTAATAGAATGGAGTACAAAAATTAAACCAGTGCATAAAAAGGGATTTCTAAATTGTATTTTTGGTAGATCACCATGACCAGGCCAACAAAACCATCCTGCTTTTATGGAAGAGAAAATGAGAAAAAACATTAAGAGGGAAAAAACACACTTGCATTATGAGTCAAGGTAAGTACTATAAAGAAGACAAGGAAAAGGAAGTCAACTGAAAACCGGCAAAACAAAGGCAATAGTCCTGAAAATAGTAGCAGTTTTCTTTATAATGAAGAATAAATGCCTGCATTTAGAGGGTTTCAGAAGAAAAAAATTTAAAATCAAATCGGCACTTTTGGCACATATGAAAAGGTGACAAAGAATTTATTCCCTTTAAGAAAAGGCACACAACTGATGAAGGCCAGTAAATTGCTTTTGCTTTCAATGTCATGTTAACTTATTCCAGGTTTCACTTTTACTGCAGAATGATCTAGCAAGCCTAGCAAAGGTTTTGTCATCATTCTACTAGATCACATTCATGACTGGCTACAAATCACATCCACAGGAGGCGGACAACCAGCTGAAAGTCACACATAATTTAAGCAGACTTCCTTTGCCACCAGCAGCAATGGACAGAAGGGACAATCATTGCAAAAGAACCTGAAAACCAAGAAAGACAATCACAAGGCAGTGTTTGAAGCAGACAGAGCAGCACAATCTACCTGCATTTGTCAGGGAGGGAAATAAAGTGATTCAGCTAAAGAGCCAAGAACAGAGCTTTTATGACAGTGCAATAGACTACAAAACTGAATTTAGAACAAGTGCTCATAGATAAGGGCTAACATGGAAAAAAACTGTATCTCAAACTGAGGGAAGCCTGCTTCAACAGAATTAGAAGAGATATGCCAAGAACTGAAGGGAAATAGGCCAATACAAAATACACACGGATTGGAATGAAGTCTCCCACAGAAGTAGAGCAGGGACACACAGTACAGGAGAAAAATATTTTGTTACTCAATGGAAGGCAAAGATGCTGGTCAGAAACCTTAGTTGAATACCCTGAAAGTCCCAACACAAAAAAAGAGCAAGATTTATCTCACAAATAACATAGCACTGTTGGTTTTGCTTGCTTAAGTAATGAAGCAAATTTAACATATTTTTGTTTTCTAGATCTTAAGATTTCTATAATCCCTGGTATTTTCCCATTTATTCACAGGCAACAGTTGCAGTACATTCAACCAGACATGAGAAAATACAGTTTAAGAATGTGATTTCATTGTATTTTCAGGTTACAACACTTTTCAAAGTTTTAAAAAATACATAGCCACAGTTTTAACACTGGAAGAATAAAAATTGTCCATTTTGACAAATACCCCAACATCACACATACTAGTTTTCTTTAATCCCGGAGTAAATACTGCCATTCCAGCTCTCAACCATTTAATAAAATATGTATGCATATATGTATATATAAATCAAATTACCTGATTTAAGATACAAATAATTATGAAAGGGTGCTTGGTTTAGAGGCTATCTGGGAAGAAAGTTATTTTTTGTTATTCTGGGAGATTTCTATTCCAGTTCTCAAACCATGATAAATACATTTGTTATTCACATCTAAACATCATCATAGGTGAAAATAAAGAGGGGAAAAAAAAAAGAACAGAAGAAAGGGCTGTCTTACATCATAGCACATGCTTTTAAAAAACAGACGAATTCTTACAATGTTTCCTGATTTACATTAACTCGTGCAATAACTGCCAAGCAAGATCCCACTGCTGCCAACGGAACCAAGGAGGCTGGAGAATCAAGCTCTTAATTATATTAACAAATAGGTTGTTCATTTATATGATACAAACTTACAATAAAATGATATCAAATATCTTAATTCATCCAAAAATCTGTTTTAAAGGGGTAATTATAATTCTAGAAATGTTCTATTTAGACTGAAATCACTGCTTCAGTAAATACTACATTTCAAGCAGTAAAATATCCTGCTGTGTGTTTCAATATTCATTGAATTATTGCAATCACCTTTATTAATAAGGAGTTGGTTGCTTTTAAGCCACCCCTACAAGGAGGTCCTGGTATTTTCCCAGCCCAGGCTGGAAATCAATTTGCCCTTTCTGTTAAGATGTTACTGAGGCAAAGACACAACTATTTTACAAAGGTGTCCCTGTAATAAATAAATGGATAAAATAGCCTGTCCAGGCCTCACATGCCATTGAAAGGCTGCTTTTTGCCAGCAAATTATATTTGGAATCTTCTGAATCTGATCTGCATAGCCAGGGAGATCAAGCACTAGACGCAGTGTGGATTGAGTAGTGGGTTTCTCCTCCCAGAAACCTGTGGAACACACCAGACTGAAATCTGGCACTGGGGACAGGGCTCATCACCTTGTTTTCCTTAGAGCACCCTTGCATACCTTCAGAAAGAGCAAACAACAAAAAGGTAGTAAACTGCTTCACTAAATACACTTTGAGATACATATTTGGGCAGGGGGAGGAGGACCAGGGCAGAGGGTAGGGTTCAAGGCATCAAGACCTTTAAAACCAGCCAACAATAAATTATTGAGACTAACCCAGGAAAAATTTCCTGGTTTAAATTTTTTAAAGATCCCTCTAAGTGATAATACTGCAAAAAAGACTTTAAAGGTGCTTCCTTAATTAATGCAATATTAAATTATGCCTTAATAATAGAATTGCAGAATTTCAACTGTTCGTAATAAACACATTAGCTTATTTATTCAGCACTAATAACGACAGCCTCAGTGTTAAAGATAATGCAATTATCCTGCACAATGGTGAAATAAGACCATGGCTCTTGGAACTTGTGTTGTCAGGAGAAGGCTAACAAGAATTTTAAAAGACTGAGTCGTACAATCACAACAGTGAAAAGATAAAAGTTAATTGGATGACTACCTGCATTTCCATTAGCTAGAATCAGTACAGACAACATTAGTAAGTACTTATTTGCTTTCATGACAAGCAGTCTGTTCCTTAGCACACTCATCTGTGATTAGGCTGGGACTCCAGTATTACTTGTAGAGAAGCAAGACCAGCTTCTGCTTTGTCCCAAAATACAGGAGTCAATCAAGAAAATAACACAAGTCATAATTCCTGAGTGCTTCCCCTTAGACACTCTTAATTTCATTCACAAACTCCACTGGCCAGAATTGTTACTGTTAAAAATGAACTGTCCATGCAAAAATGGGGTTTCAGGATCAGTAAAGCATCTCTACTGAAGTCCTTTATAAATATACAGTACTTCAGCCCAGTACAATCATTAACTGGCCACAGGGCTTTCAAGAAACAGCTCGCTCCAGCAGGAAAGGCCAGAGGTTCTTTCCCAGTGCTACTGGCCACGAACTGCAAACATCAGTGCAGACAGAGAGCGACATACCCCATCCACTCTAACAGTAGGAATTCAGCCTTAGTTTGGTAAGGAACTGGGTAAGGCTGCATCACAAAAATCACATGAATGCAACAGCCTTGGTGGAAATCTTAATCCTTATTTCAGATACAAGGGGGTTTTAGGTGTGTTTTGGTTTACAGCTAAAGCACAGAAATCTTTTAGCCACACCAACTTCAGCTACAACCACCAATGCCCCCCTTCCCAGCCAAGATACGTTTGCTCCATGACAGCACAACACGGAGCAGAGTGAACTGCCTAAAATCGTGTACTACCCGACTGTGATTTGTCACCAGACACGTCACTATTTTTCACATTCTCATCTACTACTGGGTCCTCCATAGGGATTTCAACGTCACTTTTCCTTGAACCATTGTCTTTGTGCTGTGCAGAAAGGGAGCTTTCACTTTTCTCCATGTAGCCATTCGTTTCAGCCCGGGGGGGCTCCCTCTGGCTGCAGCACAGATGCGAGTCACAGGCTTTTGAGATGCAGGGTGAGCTGCACAGTAGATGTGAGGTCTTGTGGTCAGCGTACTCAGGCTGGATGGTCACAGAATGGACTCCTGCCTCGTGGAAAACCTTCCGTATTTGGTAAGCAGCACCTTGGTAATCAGAAGGGGTTCGGCACTTGATATGAAGAGTGGCGATGTTCCTCCCACTTGCAAGCTCCCAGACGTGCACCTCATGGAGGCTGCTCACCCCTGGTACATGAGCTAGTCTGTCAGCTGGAAAGCATAAGGGAAAGGTATTAGGGGCTTTGATGCACTAGCTAATTATCAGCTGCCTCACTAGGCACCCTATCCAAAAGCAGCAGTGTCAAAACCATCATTTTAGAGGAGATTGATTGGTACAATGCATCTACTCCCAGCTGCCTTCAGTTCGGCCTCCAGGTGATGAACATGGCGCCTTTCCTTTTGGATTCACCCATCCTTCAGGCTCCCAAATGGCAATTTACCAGCTGTTCACAGAGGAAATATTACATCACTTCCTCTATCAAGACCCCTCATTTTCTGTATTCTTTAAGCCCTGAGCATGGGGGAATTCCAGAAATACCCACAATTAACCAGTGTGAACAGCACCTAAGAACTACAAAGTTAACTAACCTTAATGGAAATTTCTAAGATGTTTTGGAAGCTTTTTGGAAGCAGCCACTGCAGGATTGAAAGATTGTAACTCAAAGTTGTTTCTTTCACAAATAACCCACACAAAGCATTAACAGATCAAGACCTGGTATGTTTGATGTATTGTTGGAGTACCACATTCTCAAAATGCATGCTTTAACTAATCCAGAGAGATTTGAATCATGTTGCTAGGACACAGTCATGTGACTATTTCTCACAGTTCTTGAGAATTTAGAGCTATTATGAATAAATAATCCAAACATGTCATTCCACCAATAACATATGCATTGAAATCCACCATTAAAATTAACAGCATTTCAACAACAAATTTGACTTACTCAGTAGTTGCATATCAACACCTTTGGGGACCATCTGCAACAAAATAGTTGAGGTCTCCTTTATAAGTGGGAATGCAGAAGACAAGATGATGAGCACCATAACTATTGTCAGGCTTGGATCAATGTAGCACTGCCAATTGCACGGAGCATCCCCCAGAGGCCGTACATAGAAGATAGTAGCAGTAACTACCACGACCACAGATCCAAGTGCATCTCCCATAACATGCAAAAGAACACCTGAAACAAATGGCACAATTTCCATTAGTGGGGTGGGTTTGGGGTTTTTTGCTTTGTTTTTGTGGGTTTTTTCCTGGGTTAGGTGTAATGCTGCATTTTTCAAGTATGTTCCACTTGACATGAAGAATGCAATATTCCAGCCATTAATATCACAACCAAAGTTTTCAGTAACAGCTTTTGGAAAAAACAGCAAGAAAATACTGACTCTGAAGCACTGCTGTTTGAGTGGGATGCATTATTAAGCATGTAGGGTATGCTAACAACTGCTGTCCAGCTGGAATGCCATGGTAACACAATATGTGCTTGCTTAAAATGCATGAAGATTATTAACAGATCCTGGCACGTTAAATCTAAATTAAAAATTCATGACTAAATCTATCCATTCTATTCTGGGAGTGGAGAGCTGCAGACCACCCCCAGTAACAGTTACCTTCCCCCACCAGTTTCTGTGACACTTCTGAAATCTGAAAAATTGCCTAAGTGAAATCTAAGCTGGCTCCAAATACCCTCAGACTCCAATTTTTAGATCAAACTAGATTACCAGTCATATTAAACCTTCTTCCATCAATACTACTAGCCTTCAGACCTGTCAAAAACCAGAATCTGGTTCTACAGTCAGTCACATTGTTTAGTGCCTGGACTACTCTGAGAGGAATGCTGGGCACTTCTTTTTACATCTTATAAAGATGGTTTTGTACACAAGTTAAAGACATAAAACAGGCTCTTACAGTAACATATTTAGCTGCTCTTTAAACTACAATGACCAAAGCAGTCTTTCTGCTACAGAGTTACAAAAATCCAAGAATCTATTTCTTCTTACTACTCTACATAAACTTCCCTCTTCCCATCAGTGCTCAAACATCCAGTTTTGTTAGATTTTACTGTTCAGACTCAGATTTTATTCCAACCCACACCTGAATTCAGAACATCTCTCCGTATGAAGTGATTTTCTTCGTTAATATTTTTCTTTAGGGGTTGTGAGAGAAGAAAATGAATCATCTCTTTTTAACAACACTATCACATAGACTTTCAAGTGAGAAACTGTAAAAGGCTCCCCCAAAACTCACTAACAACACAGCAAAGAGTTTTGATGGTGCTGGATACTGGATTAGCCCTGGAACTCTGCCCATGCTGGTGTTTCTTACCAGCTCTGTACATGCACCTTGATCTGTACAAGAAATGAAGGCCACACACAGCCTCTGGAGTTTCTCCAATTCACTTGGGTCAGATAAGAAAGTACAAGCTCCTGGTGAGTCCAGCTCTTTCTGCTGGAGTCAGGCATGTTCTGCCCCATTTGGCAGACTACCACGGGGTTTTACTCCTCCTAACAGAGTTGCAGTGTTTCCTTTTCATTTACAAATAGTCCTGATTCAGCATGGGCTATCAGCTGTTGCACTAACAAGAGGAACAGGCAGGATGCAGTTGCATTGCCCAGGCAACTAACAAGAGAGCACAGCTTATAAAGAACAGGAAAGTGTTTCAGAAAGCCTTCTTGCGAGTTAAGGAAAAAAATTAATTTTAAGAAAATGGAATTTTTTAAGGAAAAAAAAAGAAAAAATATGTCAGAATTTTGATGAATTAGTAATTGAGAATACAGAATTTGGAAAAATGTTTATTTTCCATTCTTAACGTCATTAACACATATACCCTGGTAATGCATCACAGAATTAGGGCTCAGACCAAAATTTGTCCATTTCCCTACCAAATCCCAAAAGCTATGATTATAAGCTGGAATAAAGAATTAATTTTTAGTAAATGAAGTCTTTATGGTAAGACCATAGGTAGCAGTTTCCAACAGCTTGCATTCCAAAGTCTAACTGAAATACTCTGTGTATGCTCAAGCAGTAAAAGGAATAATTTCACACTGCAATAATTAATCCTGTCAGGCAGAATCTATGGATTCCTGTTCCTACCAGTTATAAAATCAAGGAAACCATTCCTCTGCCAATCCACTTCGTTCAGCCATGTTTTTCAGGGAGGCTCCCATTCCACAACAAAAGAACTTTTTGCCAAGTGACTATGAAATATACAGTTTGTAACTAACTTAAAAGGAAAAGGATGGAGTGAAACAGAACTTCAAATACACATATCTTTGTAAATATTCCTTACCTCTATAGTCATAAAGACAATGAAAATAGATTTTGCAAAGCTGACATACTAAAGTAACACTTAAAATTTCTTTTTAAAAAGCAAAGACAATCCATATCTTAAAACAACTGTCACAAAATTCTTTATCCTTCAGACATTTTTTGAAGGCTTCCAGCATCTTTATATCTAAGCATTGTGGTTCAGGCAAGCAAGGTCTTCTCTAAAGCAGTTGGTTCCTTACTCTCCTCCATCCCTGAGTGTGATAGTTTGCTCATCCTTCTCCAAAAATCTCATCACTATAATGCCAATATCCAGTGACACCAACTTCTAGACATTCAAGTAAGTGCTGCATCCTTAGCACATGCTTTGATTTTCCAAAGCATCTTCCCTTACAGATGTGTTTGTGTAGTTCTGTAAACACTTTTGAAAGACAGACACACACACAAATTAAAAAAACCAGCAAACCCACGTGCCTGACTGCCACATTGACCTCTCAAGCTGAATTCATGCAAAGCAAACTCACACAACCTTGGGGGAATATCAGCTGCTGATCAGTGACCATAAGAAACCTGAAACTACTAATTCTAATTGAGGTTTCTGACAGTCCCTTCCTTGGGACAAACTCAGTATTTCATATCCTCAAAGATATTTGCTTTTGGCTCTGCTCAGAGTAGGTACATAAACGTGTATGCAGAGAAACACCTACACAGACAGGGAGAGACATGTGGGTAATTTATTCCTAGGAGTAGCTTTATGTTTCACTCCATCCATGAAAATCCACAGATTCCCAGAGACTTGCCAAATTACAATGTAGGAAGGGCTGATCCTGTCACACACTCTCACAGGAACAGGTTCACACCTGCAAAAACACCATGCTAAAGCACCAGTTTCGGAACCATTTTCCTTATGCTGACAACAAAACATTATCAACCCTGGGATTTAGAAGGGTTTATGTTTTCTGCCTAAAAGCATTTTAAGGTTGAAAACTGCTCAAATACTACTACATCAGTGACACAAAGATTCACATCATAGCTCCCTGTGTAACGTTCCTGTAAAGACTCTAATGACTTGAGCTTAGTGCAGCAGGGTTTGTGTCCTTTCCAAGTATCCAGCTGCACTCTTCTAAGAATAAAAATCAAAATGTGAGCATGCTCAAAGCCAACTCAGCATGACACTATTTTGTTACTACTCATGCTATTCCATATAATCAAAATCTTTCTGCTAGAGAATAACTGGATCCAATTACATGGATGAGCCCTGGACTTCTCTCTTTCTTACTGATATTTGTGTGTGCATATATAAATCTGAAATGGAAACCATAAAGTGTTTGAAGTTAGTTTAACATGAGCAGCATAGTCCTATGCCATACCTCTGATGTTCAAGGCTTCAGACTTTTTCTCTTTTTTCTTTTCAGACCCCTCTTCAGGGCTCTTTTGGTCATTTGGTGAATCACCTGCATTCAAAGAAGAAACGCTGTGTTGTGTATAAGTTCTACAAACAGAAAAAACATCAACCTTCTCAAAACCAACTTACTTCAAAGAAGACAAGAAGAAAACCAAAAACACTCCAAAACGTTAACCATGCAGCTCCCTGGGCAACACCTCCTTCCACCATCCCGGGGGCACGCCCAGAAGCCCAGGGTAAAGTACAGGGTGAAAGAGGACCCGGGTGCCTGAGTGAGCTTAGTGAAACCCCCCGGGGCCCACGAGTGGCCTTGGGGCTTTGAAAGGGCCCAGAGGATTGGGCCAACAGCCCGGCGGGTCCCGAGGGAAAACGAGACGGGGGGGGGGGGGTGGGAGAGAGAGAGGATGGGGAAGGGTGAGGGAGGCTGAGAGGGATGCTGGAGGGAGGGGAGGGCAGAGATGCGGGACACCAGGGGAAGGCGAAGTGCAGCCGAAAGGCACCTGCTTCATCCTCCTCGCCGTTCGGGATGCCACCGGGCACATCCCGCAGCGCGGCGGCCGCGGGCGGAGGGGGGCACGGGCGTCGCCCACGGCAGCAGGCGCCCCAGTCCTGAAAGACGAGGAGCCCCACGACGTTGACGGCGAGGCCGAGGGTGCCGACGATGAGCACCAGCTGGGCGTCGTCTATGGGCTCAGGCCGGGCGAGGCGGAGGACGGAGTCCACGAGGATGGTGAAGCAGAGGGCGGTGAGGAAGACGGCGTTGCTGAGCGCTCCCACCGCCTCGGCGCGGCTGTAGCCGTAGGTGGCGCGGGGACCGCGGCGGCTGCGGCGGGCGATGCGCCCGGTGGAGAGCCCCACGCAGAGGGAGATGAGGTCCGAGAGCATGTTGAAGGAGTCGGACACCAGCGCGATGGAGTTGCCCAGGTATCCGGACACCAGCTCGGCCACGAAGAAGCCGACGGTGAGCACCAGCATGAAGATGAGGCGGCACGTCTTGCCCGAGTACCGCCCCATGGCGGCCGCGCGGCCCGGCCGGTAACGCTCCGCACCAGCGCCGCCTCAATAAGAGCGGCCGGGCCGGGCCGCACCGCCCCGCCCGGGGCACCGCCCCGCCCCGCCCCGAGCAGCGGCGGCGGGCGACACGAAATCAACCAAAGCTGGAATAAAGAGAAGCTGGATGGGCCGCGGGGAGGCGCGGAGCCGGCGCGGAGGCCAGGGAAAAGCCCTCTCGGGCAGGCAGAGCTACCCAAGGCTGTGCTGCCTGCGCTCCTGGGACGCCGAGACGGTCAAGTTCCAGCGAAGGATCCAATAATTACGGAGCTTTGGTGCTTTATTGGCGACGAAAGTACCAAACCAAAGGCCAGAGTGCCATCTACTGAGCCAGCTCATTTCCAGCCACCAGCCTTTAAAAAGGTGTATTAAAAAGCCAAGGGAATCCTGGGCTGTATCCAAAGCAGCGTGGCCAGAAGTTTGAAGGTGGTTATCTTCTACTCTGCTCTGGTGAGACCCCACCTGCAGTGCTGCATCCAGATTTGGTGGCCCCAACATAGGAAGAACACGGAGCTGTTGGACCAAGTCCAGAGGAGGCCACAAATTTGATAAGGACTGGGGAACCTCACCTGTGAAGACAGGCTGAGGATGTTGGGGCTGTTCATCGTGGAGAAGACTGTGGAGAGACTTTGTAGCAACCTTCCAGCATCTGAAGGGGGCTACAGAGGAGCTAGAGAGGAACTCTTAATCAGGAATGATAGTTACAGAACAAGGAGCAATGGTTACAAACTGAAAGAGGCAAATTTAGGGTGGTAAGATACTGGCAGAGGTTGCCCAAGGAACTTGTGGATGCCCCATCCCTGTCAGTGTTCAAGGCCAGGTTGGATGGAGCTCTGGGCAACCTGGTCTAGTGAGAGGTGTCCCTGCCGTGGCGGGGTCTTGGAACTTGATCCTTGATCAATAAGGTCCTTTCCAACCCTTAATATTTTATTTTTCTCTGAAAATAGTACCTTAGTGTTCACAACTCTATCATTACCCTATAATAAAGATAATTGCATGCACTTTTTAACCTACAGGATAGTCTACATGAACCGTGAAAAGGTAGTAAACCTCTGTCTTCTATTGGTAGATGTTTTGTTGCTGTTGTTTTTATGAAAGTTCTTGCAAAAATGACAGCCTCACTTGCAAATGGAAAAAAGACAGCTGAACTACCAATACGTCATTTCAAATTGAACAGCTAAAGCAGCTGCTGTAAAATCAAGTCATCCTCTGCTATGGGGTTCTCAGTATCAGAACTGGGCCCAAAAATAATAAATAAAATATGTAAGACCTAGAGAAAATTAGGTTCTTAAAAACTTCTCTGAAGTTGGGAGCATTTTAGCTATGCCAGAGGCAAACCAGTGCTGAGGTACCACTTCAGCAGCTACAATTCACACCAAAGTGCCACATCACACATTTCACCACACTTGACAAGGCACCCATTGCTGTCAGATTTTAAATCAGCAAGGCCAGGGAACACTATCTTGTCCCACCTACCTAAGACAGTGTTCTCTACAACCAGAAATTCCTTAAGGACCTCGGGAATTTCCTCTTTGTTCTAATTCTGAAGCAGTTGCATTGTTACTGCTGTTGACTGAGTTGATCCCTTGCTTGAATACATCTTTTACATGAGGCCTCTCCATTTCACCTAATTCTGTGCACAGAACCCAAGATGTGTATTAACCTCTGGAGTGGACTTGAGCAGCCTTTCAGGGGGTGGTCTCCCCTGCAAAGAATTACCACACAACTCCCAATTAAGCAGACATTCACACACTTGATATCCTGCAATATGCAAATTAACAAATGCATGAAAATAAATGTATTGAAATGAACCTTACCATAAAAATAAACAGAGTTGTCGGAGAGGATAGAATAATTTACATCAACACACATTTCAGCTCTAGAGCTGCAACTACGGACATAGGATAAGACATGCTCAATGGGCCAAATCAAAAGCAAATAGGTAGAACAATAAGAAGAAAAATAGGAGTTATAGGAAGTTAAATATTCAGATATAAATTTTAAAATTAAAGACTATATCTTCTTTACTATAATTAATGATAGCAAACTCTGTCTCTGGCACTTGACTTACAATAAAAAAAAAAAAGGACAGCTCTCTGAAGCCCAGCTAATTGCACCTTCATAGAACTGAAAGGAATTGCTAGTGACTTTTACTTTAGGAAGACATAATATAGTAGCTGAAACATCATTAATCCTCCTGTGAAAAATATATATCAATCCTCTTTGGAAAATAAAAGGAAGTTTCATAGCCCTGAACTCACTTCAAAACATAAAAATATCACAGTTATTTTGAAAACATAGTGTTAAAAATATTATTTTCAGCAAATAAAGCTGTGACTAAGTCCTCTGGCATGGAGCACAATTACAGCTGACTCGCTGAAGGTGTCAGAAACTGTATGTGTTCAGAGCCTCAGCTCTGACACTGGATCTGCTGATCCACGATTATTCCTTCTGTCAAGCTCACACATCTCCATCTGCTTGTCATAAAACAGCCACACACTGACACAGGAACAGAGCAGTGTCTGCTGGGTCAGATTACAGATCTGTGTCTGGGCTGTTTCCAGTTCCCATCTACAGCTTTGGGAGATGAGGGAACCAAACCTGCACAGTCTTCAAAATGCAGGGCAGATACAGAGAAACAGGAGATACACTGATAGAGAGGAACAGCAAAAGTCCTGACCGTCTCTTTTACTCATTTCCCTGTATGGTCTCACATTTGATTCACTTTTCTGTTCTGAACATTTAGCACACATTTTTATGGAACTGATCTGTTCCATCTATGGAATCACTCTGTTTCTCATCTTCAATCACAATTTAAGCCCAGCTGGCAACTCAGTGCCACACAGCAACTCGCTCACTCTCCCCCACCCAAGGTGGGATGGGAAGGAGAATCAGAAAAACAGGTAAAGAAACCTTGTGGGTTGAAATAAGAGTAGTTTAATAATCAAAGCAAAGTAAAAACAAACAAACAAACCCACGGAAACAAAACAAAACAAAAATAAATCAAGGAAACAAATTATGCACAAACAGTTGCTCACCACGGTCTGATCAATGTCCAGCTCATTCCCCAGCAGCAATCAGTGACTCCTGGCCACCTCCTCTCAACTTATGTTCTGAAAATTACACTGTGGTATGGAATATCCCTTTGGCCAGTCCAAGTCCTGCCTATCCTGACTGTGCTCCTTCTTAGATTCTTGTGCAGCTCCTCACTTGCAGAGCATGGAAAACCAAAACCTCTTTGACTTGGAGTAACCACTACTTCTCAGCAACCAAAACAGCAGAGGGCTATTAATATTTTTCTCATGCTGAATCCAAAATACAGTACTGTACCAGTTTCTGTGAAGAAAATTAACTATCCCGGCCAAAACCAGGACAACTTCTGACCGGCTCTTCGTCCATGCAAGGGCCTTTGCACTGTGGCTGCTTAGAAGCCTCTTGGACATCCGAGCTTTTACTCTTCTCATTATGCATCCAAACCTCCCTGTTCCCTCTTTATCCAGGTGCCACAATCACTTAAACAGCTCCTAAAACTGCCAGGTGAGCAAAGTTACCTCAATCATTCTCATTCAAGAAGTTGTTGCTTTCAATAAGAAGAATAATTAATTCAGGTGAACTTCAGAATAAAATATGTGCTATCCCTGTAGCTCTTTTCTGCTTTGATGTCCTTCCACATAGTCCAAAAGAAAGCAATGATCCTGAACATAGGAGTCATTGACTCCACTACCAGTGTTTTCACTCAGGCTCTTTCCCCTTTCTGGCACTTCATTCTGCCTGCACAAATCCACCTGCAGCATCAGAACGTTTGGTCTCAAATCCTTTCAGAAAGGAACCATGTGTATGATTGCTCTGCAGTGTGCTTGGCATCCATGTGTGTTTTACACTGACTGTAGACATTCAACAGTAGAATGTTAGGATTTCACTTATTCATCCAGCCCTGAGATGGCCTGAACAAGCTACATATTATTGAAGAAAAAGGCAGCCTAAATACCCCAGGCTCCCCATTTCTGACTATGCTGAGTTGGAACAAGTTCTTAGGAGATGCAGACAAGGTTGTCCAGCACTTTAGTTTTCTGAATGCTTTGCCAACTTTAGTTTCAGCTACAATGCTGCTAAAAAAGCTGCAGTTTCCTCATCCTAATCAGGAACAAAAATTTGAAAAGTTCTTCAGAACTTCTAAAATTATTACAAACAAGAAAACTTCCCTTCTGAACCCAAAGATGCAATGCACTCCTGTAAGCTTCAAGATCTCTGTGTATCAAGCTTTCAAAGTACTCAACACACCAATTTTAAACACTTAGCCATTGGCAGCCAAGAGTCCCCATCTGTGGCCATAAAGGGATGCCTAGGTAACAGTAAAGCTGGGTAAGTATATAGTACACTTTCCCTTAATACTCTCTTATTCTTCAGGTATTTTCAGCCTAAGTGGGTTTTTGAGCTAGATATCTGTATCTTGTAGCCCTCAGTGGATTTTTCTTTCATGTCCTAGTCCAGGCTCTCAGTAAGAAATGCAGACTTCAACATTAATTGGAAACAAGAACTATAGGATAGTTTAGTTTGGAACCTCCCTGCCACAGGAAGAGACATGGGCAGGTTGCTCAAAGCCCCATCCAACCTGGCCAGGAACGCTTTCAAGGATGGGGCATCCACAGGTTCTCTGGGCAATGTACTCCAGTGCCTCACCACCCACAGAGTAAATTTCTTCATAATATCTAATCTAAACTACCCTCTGCCAGTTTAAATCCATTCCCCCTTGTCCTGTCACTACCTGCCCTTGTAAAAAGTCCCTCTCCTGCTCTCTTGTGGGCTCCTTTAGATAATGCAAGATGCCTTAAGGTCTCCCCAGAGCCTTCCCTTCTCCAGGCTGAACAACCACAACTCTCTCAGCCTATTGCCTTTTCCCCCTTGTTTTGAATCTGAATCCTGCTAGTTTCACTAAACATGTTCTTGTTTCAGAAGTCAAGACAAATATTCAATGGCTACTGGCCTTCCCTATGCCACTCTTGGTTTTGCAGATTTGTGCCACATCCTCCTTAACTTATTCATTTTCAAGGTGGCAGGTAAAAATCTACCTAATTCCTTCCAGAGAAGCCATCACCAGCCTTTGAAAGTAGGATATCTCTGTAATTATGAAATATGACAATAATAACAGCAACAATTATGGTAATTTTTTTATACTGGTATGTGAAAATAAGGTCACTCATAGTCTCGTGCTTCTGTAGAATTTGGATAGCAAAAAGAATCATGAAAATAAGGAACCATTAGCATTACCATTAAGAGAGATCTCTTTTCATTCTGCTTATCAAGATCCTGTCAGACTTTATTTTTTAAACCATCATAAAAATTATTTACAACACGTTTCAGGAATGATCTGGAAGAAACTAGAGAATGAACGGAGCCAACGTCCACAGCCTGCTGTATGTAATGAAGGAGTTACTAAGCTCTAAGGCTGTGAGAAGGAAAATATTACATTTGTACTAAAAAGCTGAGGCTGATCCTGGGCACATGACATTTTAAGGCAGCATCCCTAGCCTGAAATGCAATGTGTGGCTGTGAGAGGGCCTTTAAAGTTCATTCCAAGAAGACCTGGTGACAGCCTTGATTGTGAAGCTTGTTTCTCTAAATTAGGAATCATGGACCAAATTATAGCAAATCTAAATGGAAACCATGTGTTGGGCTTCTGCCACAGATAAATTCAACCACAAAATGAAAAACAAAATAAACACTGGCCAACAGACCTACTTGTGGAAGGTGGTTTGTTCCTCATTCCTCGCTCATTTTATTTGTGTCTCCCTCTCACACTTGGAAGAGGAAGATGGGGTTTCTTGGCATAGACTGAAAGATGGAATGGCTGGGAAGTCTTTAGGTCTGCTTCAACCCAGGGAGCAGAAGCCTAGACTAGCAAGACTTCAGTCTGGGGGAAAGCTTTATCAGTGTCCTTGGCAGAGTACAGAGGTGAATGTTGCTGGATTTTTAATCACAGCTGTTACTCTTCATGACAGTCCTGAAGCTGTCCTGGGGACAGACTCTGTACTGGAGTTTGGCCTGGGAATGTATTTTTCATGCTCTCCTAAATTTCACTTGAACATACTGGCAGGTCAATCTGAAATTATGAACCTGTGGGATTATTTAATTCCTAGGCTGTAATGTCTTCTTTTTGTTATATTTTTCCCTATTTTAAGATGGTTGTTCAGTTTTTTAGTTACAAATCACCATTCTCTGCACCTAATACCCAGCATAAAAACCTTTTTGTGTACTTCAGTCAGTGTCTTCTCTATCACCTGGATAAAGCTTCCTGAAATATTTCAAATACTTCACTTTTTAAAAAAAATGTAGTTCCCCATATAAATGTACTTTTGTGTATATTTATACCTACATATGACCTTTTCCAGGTAGCACAGCCCATTGCAAAGAACATGACGATGAAAAAGCCAGTCACTGATTTCATCACTGTAAATTCCATTGAGTCCTACTGCAAAAGCTTCTTTTTTTATATCAGCAGCATTTTAGACTGAAACTGATACCAGACATACACCTGTGTCAAACTGTCTGCAGAACATCCAATTAAAGCAATTGTAGTTAACATACAACACATGTCAGCCTTACAAAACCCCATTGTATTGCAACTGTTTATGACTTTGAACTCAGTCATCTTAGAGTCCTTTTATTTCCTTACAGCTCACCTCAGATACTGTGATGTAATTCAGAGTCTCCTAAGAAATTGGTTCAAGGTTGAGAGCGAAGGCTGGTACCCAAAGTTCAGCAGCACTAGCACTGTTGGAATCTAGGTTCAGAGAGTTTAATCTCACCTTTATCTTGTTACATAAATCATCCAGGGATGCTTTGCCTACTTTACCCAAAGACTTCACTTTTTCATTCTGCACTTTCCATTTTGGACACAACGTAGCCCTAAAACATTTGCTTTTACTAACTTCTATGCACAGTTTTCTCTTTGACAACTAATCTCCAGATTATCTTCTGAATTCTCTTTGAAGAGCACTCAAAATTGTGAAGAAAATTTAGAGAAGGACATTGCTAAGTAAAATTTCAAGTCTCTTCTGTTTTCTTTTTAAACACTGTATTAGAGCTCCACTGAACATAACACAAATCAGGTTACCTTTTCAGTGGCTGCTCAGAAAAGCTTTGGAAAATTTTGATGAGGACTATTTGTTACACCATTAAACTAAAGAAGATCTTCAGATAAATTTGTGTTCAGTCTTAAACATTTGATAAACACTTAAAAATACCTTGAGACTGTCCCTTGGCCTTTTTATTCCTTTTGAGAGGACTACCTCCAGCAGAGCCATAAAATCTAAATATTTTTTTACACTAGGCTCTGTTTACCTGCATGCCAACACATTAACACCTCTGGGATTTTTGGAAATAAATGCATAAAGCATACATTCCTTCATTTATGCATAATGTTTAGGAGTTGGATGTCACAGTGCACTACAGAGGCAACATAAACCCTGAGGATGAGTATGCACTGTGTGACAGAGCTGTCTTCTGGCAAACTCTGGTGCTGTGCATTCTACAATCATCTGTAAGAATGCAGCGGGGGATGAATTGGTGTGAAGGGTTTACTGAAGGATTGGTGCTTTCAGAGAAAAATAAAATCAACCTGTTGATTATACACTCAAAAGAGAGGAAGCACAGAACAATCCTGATCTTGAGGAAAGGATTTTAGGCTTTTCAGGTGTGAAAAGCTGAGTAAGCCAGAGGTTTGTTGTTACAGGTGTTACACTCAGGGTTCCTTCCTTCTAATTCCTTAAAAATGTCTCTGAGTCATCATCACCTGGCAAAGTCTGTCATGCTTTCAGCAGTGCATGTGAGAAAGAAAGCTCTTCCAACCAGGGAACTTATTTTTCTCTTTTAAATGAGGTTAAATTGGGTCATCATTATATTCTTCAGGCTGACAGCCTAAGAAACTGAAATCCTTTGTTCTGGAATTTTAATTCCCAGGCCATTCTTGCCACCTGCAGGATGCATTTTTGCAATTGTTGAATCAGAGAGCACAGCTACAAATACAATTTTTTTTTTTGATACCTGCACATTTTAGCTCACCAGGTCTCCACTGGGAAGGTCTGTGACATTAAGATACAGATTAAGCAGCCATTTATTCACTTATTTTGTTCTATAAATGTTCTCACTTCCCCTGGGATCAGCATGTTTCACCAACAGATGTGAATATTTAGTCCAGAGTATTACAGCAACAAAGTCTTTCCAAATCACCCAGCCAGTAAAGTGCCTCTCTTCATTCACCCATCTGCCCTCATGTGTCTCGTACATATGAAGCCTGGAAAAAATATTTACCTCTCAGCAAGATTCAGAATAAAGAAACTCACTCTGCATAGGTCCATAAGGAGAAAGAAGGTATGTTTTCCATTTATGTGACTGCTAGCTTACTTTCCAGATCTTATCTGAGAGGCAGGCTGCTGGTGCACACTGAAAGAGGAGAATCAAGACCCAGCAGTGATTCCACACCAAAAGCTCACATACCTGCTAAATTGCACAAACAGGGACATTAAAAGCAAAAGGCACTTGGCTGCTAACATAGAACATGTTTTATTTAATGAGCTGTGCAAAGATCATGAAGTGTCTCATGAGAAGATGAGAGATGTTTCTCCCAGTCTGGGACAATTTATGGGTGGCTTAGTGTCAAGTGAGTTGGGCTGGGTGACATCTTTATTTCCTACTTCCCTCCCCGCCTTCCTGTACAGATCACAAGACAACAGAATAAATGTTTTCTCCAGGTTAAACCTTTATTTATTTTCTCAAGACAAACAAAAGAGAATTACTATGATCAGACTAATGTGGTGTTTTTCAAACTGTGGTTCCTCTAATGGTTTAAAACTGTGTATAAATGAGCTGAAGAGACAATTGCACTGACCTACATGGACAAGCGTAATTAGGTCTCTGTGTGCAGTAAAACAGGCTTCTGTATTTTCACAACTGATTATAAGGTGTATGGCCAGAATTAAAATTGTCTGGTATTTATTATGAGAGCATGATGTTTTTTTATTTTCATCTGTTTGCTATTCAGCCTTGTTCTTCATTTTTGTGCCAAAACTCTCTGCGTAAGATACAAGACCTCAAAAGTGTCAGAAAGCCCTAGTTGAAGGTGCTCTGTCATTTCCAACAGCAACAGCAAGAAAAGTCTTCTGTGAATTTCAATTTCTGGGAAAAGTTTCTCAGGGAAGTTTTAATATTTCTGTGTTTTAACAAGTATTTCCTAGATTTTAAGCCAAAGTACTAACTAGTCCATGATGCCCTTTGCTGATGGCCCAGCTGGCTCAAACTCCTCTACACAGCACTTCCTTCAGAGAGTATAGAAATGCTGTTATACCTGTAGTGGCTGGTCTGGGCCAGCACCAAGAGAAAGAACAGGGGCATGTCCTCCCTGTTCTCTTGCTGACCTCTCCTCTTAGTCCTGACTTGGTGTGGGGAGCTGCATTTGTCTGAATCAAGTGCAAGGATCCACAAGGATGGACCTAGAGGACAGAGAACCTGAATTCAACCTGGTGGGAAGAGAGAGGTGTTTACAGCTGGACACCTGTAATTTGAACAGCTGAGAGAGAGAGAGAAAGAGAGAAAGGGAAATGGCAGCAAATTAAGACTTAGGGAATAGGACACAGAGCAAAAGGGTAGCAAAACTCAGAAAAATGAAGGGTGAGGGATTGAAGAGTTAGGGGTGAGAAGCAAAACAAACCTAGAAAATGGATGTCAGAGAAAATTGGATCTGTCTGGGTAAGCAGGGTTGGTAACTTGGAGAAAACACATTTATACTTGCTCAACAAGAATATTCATACTAAGATGAGAACTTGGGGAGTGGATGTTACAATGAGTTAAATGAGGATTACAGCTGTAGAAGAAGGGAAAAAATGGAGAGCTGAGCTGCCACCTGTAAACACCTCCCTCAGAGTCCACTGGGCTCATTATAGACACATCTCACTCTGCCCCTGCTGTCAGCAGCATCCAGGAAACCCACCAGCTAATTGTTCCATCCCTAATGGTCAGCCTTGCAACAGAGCACTGAGATGAACTGCTCCCTGTGGTGATTAATTGTGGCACTAATACACATGGAAGAATTTGCTTCAGTGGATTCAGATGCCCCCATTGCCCTCAGCACACACAGTTCAGCACTAGAGGATGGACCTGTTCTCTTTAATTTTTGCTTTGGTTTTTTTTCAAAGTGGTACAAACGAGAGAAGGTGGTTTAAATCCATTCCCTGCCTGGGGAAAAGAGATGTGAAGGCAATTGTCCTCTTCCTAGAAAGCTTAAGAGGTAGAGAGCTACTCTACAAACCTTTATCTTCCAGCTAACCATCACTGATGTCAGGAGCCTGTCCAGGTGTCTCCAAAGGTGTTGCCTATGGAAAGCTGGACAGTACCAGCAGCACTCAGAGACCATGTCCATCTGATTGTATTTCTGCTAGTGGTGCTGACACACTAGAAAATTCCCCTTGTCTTACTGCTTCAGGAAAGAGCATATTTTCTTCATATGCAAGATGACAAGAGGCAGAGGGATGGAATTCCTCTTTTTTCATGATTTTTAATATGTCTTTGAAATATATGTGAAACATGCAAGTATACTTTTCAGACTACAGCTATATGTTCTTTCTTTTGAAAGAAATGTAATAAAATCCCACTCAGGTTGAATATAAAGAGGATTAGAGGAAATAAATGTGGAATTTTACCTAACTGGGAATTGCAAAATGAAGTTCAGAAGAAAAGAGTGTTTCCTCTATTGTATAAAACAGCATTATCTTGCCTGTAGGCAGTACTGGAAGCAGAGAAGTTTCACTGTACCAGAAACAGAGAAGCAAAACTACCAGCAAATCTACACACTATATTTATAGGATAGTACAAAATTCATCATGCAACTTAAATTCAGTTGAAAACAAAGTCGAATTGTGAGGTCTTTGGACATGAGTCTATTGGGATGGATGTGTTGTCCCAGAAAGTTATTAGGAGCAGGATCCTGGAAATTCTCTGATCTCTCCAGTGAGATCATCATTAGCTACACAACTGCCATCAATTTCATTAATTCCTTTGTAAGTGCTGATGTGTTCTTCCTCCCTGACTTTACTCAGAAGCACAATTTCAAAAGATGCCTTCAAATAAGTCATCATAAATAGAGACTTTGTCATGAATTGCTGAGAGTTCCCAGCACAAAAGCCAATCAAATCCCCGAGAAAATTACATATCACCAGAAATTTAGAGTAAGAGAAGCTTCAGTTTTAAACAGGTGGGCATATAAACAAGCAGGCACCAAAATCAGTTGTGCATCTGGCTTTAATGTTAAGCTGCAACAAAGTTAAAGCTTTAATATTATCTGAAGATACCTTTAATAATAAACAGAAATATTTTCCAATTTAAAAGTTCATCAGAAAACACATTAAGCACTATAACACAAGCTAACAAATTTTTAATTTCTGGTTCCAAAGCCCTGTCCAGCCTGAAAGTCAAACACAGAACTTACCTTACCTCACCTAGAGCAGTACGTAAGAGCAGCTGCTTTTTCAGCCAGGCTCTCAGCTTCCCCCCCAGCCCATCCAGTTAACACTTTGCAAATATTTGGCTCCTATCTCAACTGAAATATTTCTAGTTTTAAGAAATACATTTGCATGTGTATATAAAAACATTCCAAGAGAGAAAAAGAGCTCGCATGTATCTTCCATCAAATGAAGTGAGAGAGTTTCTCCAGGAATAAAAATATCAGCCCCCATCTCTCCTCCCAAATGTAGAACTTTTAAAATCCTACGCTAAGAAAAATAAGCTGAAGGGCAAAAATTCTATGCACTGAAGAGAAAGTCCTGAAAAATATTTCTGTGGCCAAGTATGCCTGTTTCTCCTCTGCATGCTCTCCCAAGCACGGGTTGACAACCATCAGTAAAGAATCCTCAGCACTGTAGTCACAGGACTTTCAGTCAGCATCCAAATATTTTCACAACATATTCCCTAAACAAGAAAGGGTGAGACTCTCCTTTTGCACTTACCTATTCTTTTGTCTCCTGCGAACAGTGAACACTGCTCTAAAGATAACCACATCTCTGATAAAAGTTACAGAAAAACTACTAAAATATTGAGAGGTGGAGATTGGGGATGACTGGTATTTCAGGATTAGGTATTTTATAACAAGTATCTCCTTAGGGTGGTAGCACGCTTTGTCCTGTGTTTGGCCAGCCAGTGGATTAGGGAGAAAATTTCCCTTGCAGATCACTGTACGCTTTGGAAAGACAACACTTAAAATGCTTGCCATTTACTTACTGATAAACATCTGGAAACATGCACAGGTTCAGGCGTAAAATCCATCATCCTTGCTAACAAGAGTGAAGAAAACTACATTTTCATTGCCTATCCCAGAGGAGCAATAAATAGTCCCTATAACCAAGCAGAAGTGCCAGGGGCAGAGCAGCCACCTGAGGTTATTTACCTGTTTCGGTGTCCCCGGGGACTGCATGACAATAGCAGCACTCCATGAAGATAACGTAGTTCAACAGGTTGAAGAACAGACCTGAAACCCCAATAATGAGGACGAGCAGTGCTTTCTCAGTCTTCTGAGGGTTGATAAACCTCTTGATAGCCTCCACGAAGATGCTGAACATGAGCGCAGTGGCAAAGACAGAGTTGCCGAAAGCCCCCAGCACATCTGCCCGGCTGAAGCCGAATGTGCTGGCCTTGTGCCACTTGACGCGGCTGAAGCGGACGCCGACCAGCCCAATGATCATGGAGATCAAGTGGGAGAGAACAGCAAAGGCATCTGAGGCCAAGGAGAGAGAATTGCCCACGTAGGCGACCGAGATTTCAATGGCAAAAATGGCGAGGCTCACCACGCACATGAGGATGAGGCGGCTGCTGCGGCCCGAGTAGCGGCCCATTCCTGCGGCTCCGTGCCCCTTGCTCCTGGGATCTGCAGAGACAGCGCTGAGCAGGGAGCAGCTCCCTGCCTGCGATCCTGCCCTTCAGCTGTCAGTGCTGCTCACGCCTGGGAGCCACTTTTATAGGAAGCAGTAAAACAATAAATCAGTTTAAAGTGCAGTTTGGCGAGATTTGTCATGTGAAGACACTGTGAGAGTTCCAGTCCTGGAAGTGTCCCACCCTCAGGAGGCATTTTTTCCTACAAAACCAAAAATAAACTTAGGAAGATTACTGGGAGCACCAGCACTTGCTACTCCACTCAGTGTCCTGAAAAACTGAGTAAGGCCCAGACAGGAGAGCATAAGAAGGTGGCTAAGAATTTTAAGTGGTTAGAAAAGACCTGTCTTTTGCATAAAACTCTCCTCTCATGTCTGTTCCTGCCATTTCTGTTGCCAGTAATTTTAGTACTGAAAAAGTCTTACTATACACCTATGCAAAAAGACATTTGAAATCCATGTTGGGTGGACATGATTTTTAAGAGCACAATAGACATGAACTGCTTGTGAGACTTACTGAAGATATTGTCCATAGAACAATCTTCAAAGACAACTGCTCCGATCTTCCATTTTAGCAATGTAATACAACAACTATACAACAGCTTCTTGTACTTTTAGCACATTTTAACATTGCTCATGTATATGGAGAAATTTTGGAGGCCATTTTCTAAACGAACTGCCAGTAGACATGGAAGATGAGGCTTAACAATAAACCCAAAGCATATTGGTTTTTTCCCATTTTGAAAACCTGTCTCAAAATCTCAAAGCAATTCTTATATGCTTGCACGTAAAAGTAAGAGTTGGGGAAAGCACAACCAGAAGTTCAAGCTGCTGACGTCCTAGCTTGTACTTTGTGCCATTTCTAGAAAATAGATCCTAAAGCAGTAACATTTTTTGTCACTCATTGCAGTACCTGTTGAACTCTAAGTGTCCTCATATTAACACAAACTCACAAACTACCACTAATGGCACACCAGGCAGTATGGGCCTGCCAAGGTGTTTTCCTTGAAAAATTTAGGATCCAGCTTTTTATTTAAAATGCCCATTTGTGTACATATATGCACACAGTTAGTTATGAAGTAGGACAGAAGGAAATTACATGAATTACATGCAGTACAGCCATGGAGAGATAAGATAATACTGATTACCTGAGCTGACCAATTGTCCCTGCTGGCCTTAGGATTCCCAAGGTGACTTAACTTTAGGTTAAAAACAAACACCCATCCCCACTTTTCATCTGGATTTTTGCTCACAGGGTTTCAACAATCAAAATATTTATGTTCAAAGTTCAGTTTGTTAGAAGCCGCTCCTGCCAACATACGTAATTTTTAACATTTGGTCATTTGCCTATCTACACACTGCAGCTGCGACTCAAGGGTTCCCCTCCTCCTGCCATTTTAAGAACACCATTGAGCCTGGAAGGGTGGATTACTAGAACTAATTACAACATTGAAAATTGGCACTTACTTATCTTCCTTTTCATCTTCTCACACCTGTGTCACCACTTCCATCCCAGCTATTTCCACAGCAGGTTTTTTTCCCTTCTTGTATTAAAGTGATGTTTAACTACTTATTACCTGAACTACAGGGCATGAAAGGTGAGGTTTTTTTCAAGTTATTCTCCTTTCAGTGGGTACAGAAGAAGGTCAAGCTTCAGTGGTCTCAAAAGCCCTGCCTTACACAAGGTTCTGATTACCAAAACAAGAGATAAATGAAGCACTCCCTCTGCAGCAGAGCTAAAATGTTCACCTGTGCTCTGTTTCCAAATAAGAAGCTGCTACCAAGATGTTAAGGCACTTCACTTACACCCCCTTTACAATTTAACTCAAATTTATCAGTACATAAGAACTAACGAGCACCAAAAATTTTGCAATTCTATAAACACAAAGCAGTATCATTTAATCAACAGCAGTGTATTATTCCAATTCCATATACCTATTTTTCTTACAGACAGAATCTACTCATGGTCTGAAAGATTTTTCTATAATGCTTCACAGAGAGCTCAGATTGTGCTTTGGGCAAAAGGATAGCCGACATGGATGTTATTTCTCCCAGGCAAATATTAGCCTCCTTGTGGAAAATCATCACAGGGACATCTGCATCTGAGGTATCAACATTTTGGACCCTTCAAGCCTTACTATGACCAGGAAGAAATATGTTCAGGAAAAGTAAGAGGGGGGGAAAAAAAAAAAAAAAAAAAAAAGGAAAAAGCTGGCCTTCTGTGAAATCTGTCTTCAAACAAACCCATTTGTCGGCTCAGGGCAACTAATTTCTAAGAATAGTGTGTCAACATGTTTACTCGAAGATTTGATCCAGTCAACTGGTTGAAGGTTGGCTGTTTGTTCAAACTGATAAGGTCAGAGGATGCATTCAGTTTTTGCCTTTCCTTTGTAATGAGTTACTAAGAGCTTCCACATTTGATTTTTAAAATATGGGTGTTGTAGAACATTTCAGTGGGAACTGTAAGTGCTCATCTATTCTTAAAACTCTGGTTTGCTCTGCCAGAAAATCTGGGCACATTCCTGCCTCATACCCTAAGACATCCCTCTCCAGCTAGTCTTAGTCACCAACCATTTCAAGCTGTGAAAACATCACTCTGGCGTTATTGCTCACTCTCTTTACCAAAGTACAATCCCGGCCAGCATTAGAGGCAGCACACCAGGACACAGACCTTCGGGCCACTCATCTGCTTTGTCAACTGTATCCAAAGATAAATGCATGCACAGACAAATCCTTCCCTAAATCCTTTACCCATTGCTACACCTGAGAAAATACCTACACTAATGCAAGATTGATGATTTTAAGATGTAATTGAAGCAAACCCTTCAGGACTAACCATAATCCAAAGAATATTACAGAGAATTTCCAAGTTTCAAGCACTCTGAGAAAGCTGATCTAAAATATTTAAAAATTTCTATGCTTTTCTGTGGAAAAACTGGGGCACAAGGCACACGATCTTAAATTGGATAGGCCAGGTTCAAATTTTAACATTCAAAATTTTGACTAGGAAGGCTGACCACAGGAATCTGGGGAAAAGCAAATATTCTGCATATATTTGAGAAACATAGATCTGGCAATAGCACTCTAAGTCTCCTACATGCTTTAGACCATGGCTGCTTCATAAAAACAGGTTTTTTGAAACGGGCAACCATGTAGTGTTGGGCCAGGAAGAGTTTGGGGAGGATCCTAGAGGTCCAACTTTTTAATGACCAAGTTTTCATTATACTCTTTTCAGGGAAAGATGTTCATGGAGACAGCATTCAAACATACAAGAGAAAAAAAAGTAAACCAAGTGTGTGTCATCTAACCACTGTTTTGTGCCAGGGCTACGTCTTTATTTTTTAAAGCCAATCTTGTGCTCAGTGATGCTATTTTTAAAATGATTTTGCAACTCTGTAACATCCAGCCTCCTCTGCTAGAGCAACACTTGGTAAGTGTAGGAAAAGCAAAAAAGGTTTTATGAGACATGCTGTAGATATAACCACAGGCTAAAATCACTAGCACTGAACTAATTCTCTTCAGACTGCCTTTGCATTACTCATTGCAGTATCACTGTCAGACAGCCATTAAGGCCAGTTTGCAAAATAAGAAAAACAGAGATTGGCAAAATACCTGCAAGAAATTGCCGCCACCTGCACCTTGCTACAAGGTGTTATTTAATCTTTCAAACTTGCTTTACAAGAGGGTGAAAATCTGGGAGGTGATTCTTTCCATCTACCTCTGCTCTTGTGAGACCCCTCCTGGAGTGCTGTGTCCAGCTCTGGGGCCACCAACATAAGAACAATGTAGAGCCATTGGAATGAGTGCAGAGAAGGGTGATAAAGAGACCCAGAGGTACAGAGCACGTCTCCTGTGCAGACAGGCTGAGAGTTGGGGTTGCTCAGGCTGGAGCAGAGAAGGCTTCAGGGAGACCTTAGAGCACCTTCCAGTACCTGATGGAGCCTACAGGAAACCTGTAGAGGGACTTACAAGCACAGGTAGTGATAGGATAAGGGGGAATGGCTTTAAATTGAAAGAGAGCAGGTTCAGGTGAGTTACTAGGAGGGAACTCTTGACTGTGAGTGTGGTGAGACACTGGAACATGTTGTCCAGGGAAGGTGTAGATGCTCCATGCCTGGAAGTGTTCAAGGCCAGGCTGGATGGGGATCTGAGCAACCTGGTCTAGTGGAAGGGTGTCCCTGTCACAGCAGGGGAGTTGGAGCAAGATGATCTTTAAGGCCCCTTCCAAGCCATTTATGATTTTTTGTTTTTATGAAAATATTCCTTGAAAGATCTGGCTTCAGAGACAAGTTTTCTAAAGGTAGTAATTACTATGCCTACAGGTTCGCAGCAAGTCTCTACTGAAAAATTTGAAGGCAAAATAAAAAGCAGGTGTTTTATCTAGAAAGTAGATGTCAGCACGCTGAACTGTACTGTATTTTTTATGGCATTCTCTCCAACCTTTCAAGCATTTTCTCAATGTACAAGGAAATACATGCACCAAACCAGAAAAAAAACCATGAGCAAAGGATACCGATTCCTCCCTACTGGGCAACACAGAAAAAACCCATCACAGCATGTTACAGCTCACAATACATCTTTATTTTATTGGAGATGTTTACAGAAAAGTCTGTGAATTACTGCTAGCCTAAGACTGACCATTGGGGAGCCGGGTTATGGTTTATGGCTTTGTCTTTGAATTATTTAAAAAGGTCACAAAACTGATTGAAGTTTAAGGGGCTATTTCAGTCTTGTTAAAAAAAGTTCACTTCACAGATAAAGGAGAAGGTTCTTTCACTAGTGATTTAGTAACTACGACCAAAGAGGGTGTAGAACTTGGCAGGGTTTTTGCCGCACACACATCTTGCTCCAGGCTGGAGTTCACGGAGTGGCTGGAAAGGTATGCAGAGGCTTTTTGCTCCCATGGATGGAGCACCAGGCTCAAGATCTTGATCCCTGAAATAAAAGGATATTAATAAATAAATATATTCATAAATAAATATTTCTATTAAAAAATAAAAGTGCAATAAAGTGTTTTTTTACACAAGTGATTTATACATAAATCTTAAAACTGCATTAATTATTCTTAAAGTTCCAGAGCTAAGGAAGTAAATATATTGAATTATGGAGGACAGCAGGAGTCTGTACAGGAGTCTGTGTTATACCCAAAGGCATCTTGTGTATCTGTTTTGTATTCAAACCATTTTGATTTTGATCTTGGTATATACCCTCAGTTATATTTTACCTGGCAGTGGTCTTCTTGATCCAATCCTCGCACTCAATTTCCCCACAGAAAGGGATTTGTACAATCTGAAGGGAGGAGAGGAGGGGAGAGAGAAAAACCCAACAGTCATACATGTAGAAAAATCATCTTCGTCTCTGGAAGATTCCTAAACCTTCAGATCTCATACACAGATCTCAAACTGGGAAAAGTTCCAATTGCTACAACTGAATTTTAATAGCTCTTTTTCATCAGAGCAATAGATAAGCACAGTCATCCCTCCACAGTGCAGTACGGAAAATCCTACACAAACCCAAAGCACCATTTAAATTTAAATATTTTTTTTTAACCAAATACATCTTTCTTCTGTGCAAAGTATAAACACTTTTTTTTATCAGATGTTCTGTTTTTCAGGAAAAGTTTAAAATTTTCAAACTACTGAGCAAATGCTCACCTTATACACTGTAAGACAGTGCCCTAAAAAAGTTCCCATTTTAATTCCATTACTATGAATTTTCATTTTTTCTGAGCATACATTATTTGAAGAAAACAGAACTGCCAACAGCACATGGGGGGGCATGGGGGTGGGTGTGCAGCTTCCTGCTCTTTCCTTCACTTAGCTTAACTGAAGAAAATTGAGAGAGTAAGGCTGAAATAATAAATATCACACACTCCTCTCTGTACTACTCGTAGCTATTGGAGCAGATCTCTTGCCCCTAGTTTCATATTCAATTTTACTGATTTTTTTTTTATTTTTAATGGACTTCCACAGAGAAAATTCAGCTTGCTACCTAGAGGTAGCATTATTCTTAAAAAGACACCCCCTACAAACATTTGAACACTAATGAAATGCTGATAGCTGAGGGCAACCTCAGCTACTAAATTCAGCCTTCATTCATTTTAATTCTATCCAAACTGTGAATAAGGTTTACTTAGTGCATCTTTCTTTCACCTAATTTACATTCTTACTGCAAAATTCTCAATTTGTCATTAACTGGAACACACCTTTAGTAGACTTCACTTTATAGCTTCACTTTCTTGTAACTGAAAAAAAGGAACTATTACCACTCTACTACACTGTTCTTGCATTAATCTATTGTTAGTGAAATGAAAAACAGTCCACATTTTTAAAGAGCTAAGAGTCTGCAATTCCATTAAGGGAAAAACAGCAGCAGGAATTAAACAGGAACACTTATTTAATCTTAAAAATTTTCATCCTAAACAGTAGTCAGTGCTAATAGAGTGCAATTTCAAGTAATTCAGAATACATATGCTATAAAATTATGTTAATACAACAAAAATAGGTAGAGAGTGAAACAAACACCAAATGGCAGATTTTTTCAATTTTTTTTCAATTCAGATATACAGCTCATAATAAATTCACATAACCTAAGTACCAAAACAGTAGAAGGGTCCAACATGGAATATAATATTATTTGTTCACATTTCCAAGCTTAACTACATTTAGATTACATTAGAATTCTAAGCATTATAAAAACAGCTTAATTCTCTTTGTCATATCTAGAATCTAGCTGCACACAACAGTGAGTGCTGGACATTGCTAAATCAGTCCCTCCTCTGAAGTTCATCATTATTCCTTTAAATATTGTTCTAAATTGAATTTAAGTGCTATAGAAATAAAAGTAAATAGTATAATGGAAGGTCAAGCCTAACCAGGAATAACTTAAAATTATTTTTGAAGTTTAACAGAGTATTTATAGATTCTTGGCACTTGCACATTTTTCACCAGGAATTTTGAAATTTTCAGAGTGGATCTAATTGGTACACAACCCCCTGATCTCTCTCTATAAAATACACAACCTTACTAACTAATGTTGGGGATCCTACCTCTTGAACACACTAATCCAAACACATAAACAATTTCCCAACCTGATCTGTGACAGAATTTCAGGGTTAAAAATTTCTCTCACCAGTTCTTTGTAAAAGAAACAACAGCTCAATTCTGTGCTGAAGACTTAATCTCTCATCTAAACTTCAATACCTTTTCACAGATGTTTAGATTAGTAGAGCTCACTCATCCATGTGATGGGTTATTTTTACTATAAATCCAAGGAGGTTACTGACTTGCAGTAATTCTTAATGAACTCAATAGCTTCTACTCAGGTCATAAAGGTAAAACTTCCTTGACGTAAATAGCTTGTACTTTAAACTCTTACCTGGACCCTTATATGAGACTCAGTAAGTGTTTTGTCACTGCATTAGAATAATGACAGTGAGGTTATTGTAACCTGAATGAAATGTTTACATTACTCTCTCTTACAAGCATACTCTGATAAAACCATTATTTTTAATGGATCAAAAGGGTGTGAAGCATAAGAATAGAAGTGGTAAATCCCCTTACCTTTCCTGAATCAAGCTCTTTTTGAAAGTCCTCCATATTACTAGCCACCACCATATGACTTTTTAGGTCCTCGGATGCTCTAAGAAAAGGAAAAAAATTCAGGCATGGCAGATTTATTCACGCAAACTCACTAGCCCAATGAGCTGAGTTTTCAGAGCCAGTAAAAACAAAAGGTAACAAAAAGAGCTATATATTCATTAGAATCTTCCCAATCAGGTTATGTCTTTCTACTACTGATCCTCAAGGAGGTAAAATGTTGATTAATTGCTGATGGGCTGCCACACATTTCACTGTGCTCATTCACACTGTTGTGCCCATCAGTTAAACACTGACCTGAAGCAGACAGAAATAAATACTATAGATGTATATTTTGCTTTTAAAATTATCTTCTAAATCTAAATCACAAGATGCTTTTGAACTAGGTAAAAATATTCTGCCTGTAAACAATTTTTATCACAAGAGAAGGAAATAGAAAAGCTCATCTGCCACAGTGTCATGTCAACACCCTGTTCTTCTCGGTGGACTTACGAACAACAATCTGCAGTGAAGACCTGTGATAGATTTTGGCATTTGCAATAAGGGCAAAAAATAGTTTCAAAAGTATTTGATTGCTTACAAGAAAGCAATCCTGTGAAGATCAATAGGGTCTTAAAATGCACTTCTGGACACAGAACTTCAGCTATTGAAGTTACTTGAACAGCTTTGTGTCTTTCAAAATTCTGCACCAAAAGCTTCTTTCACAAAGGAGTCCTGTATATAGGATCATAGAATTATTTAGGCCAGAAAAGACCTCTAAGATCATTGAGTTCATCCACTAAGCCAACACTGCCAGGCCCACCACTAAACCATGTCCATAAGCACATTTATATGTTTTCTGAACACTTCCATGGATGAGTATTCCATGACTGCACTGGGCAGCCTGTTTCAATGCTTGACCACAGTTGCAGTGAATAAATTTTTTCCAATGCCCAATCTAAACCTCCCCTGGCTCAACCTGAGATCATTTCCTCTTATTCTGTCACATGTTACCTGGAAGAAGAGACCAACTCTCACCTGACTACACCCTCCTTCCAGGTAGTTGTAGAGAATGGTAAGGTCCTCCCTGAGCTTCCTTTTCTCCAGAAGAAACACCCCTCCACTCCCTCAGCCACTCCTCACAGGATTTGTGCTCTACACCCTTCACCAGCTCTGCTGCCCTTCCTTGGGCAGTGTTAAGGTCACTGGTCACATAATGACCAATGGGTCACATCTATTTATAGTGTGTTTATGGTGTATCTATTTATTAATAATACATGTGAACTCATGGATGTATTTTTTAAAGTAAGTTCACAACCTTTTACCTTCTGTTTCTTAAGAACAACAGGCAGCTCCTATCGCTGAATGTGAAGGAGTTTAAGAGGCAGAAAATTATACAACACAAACAGGAAGATGACCCTAACCTGTCCTTCTCCACAGATAAACCATTAATGTGAGAAGTTCTTCTGACAAATAAAGGCCATCTGTGATTATCAGAGCCATTTACTGTAACTCTTAGTTTACCTGCTGTAAAGGTTTGCATGGATCTCCTCCAAGATCTGTTCAAGTTTCTCTTCTGCTTCATGTTCAGACAATGTCAGCTTCTGCCCCGTGTCTCTTCTAACAGCTACAAACTGTTGGCTCTTCATGTCTCGTGGTCCCACTTCAACTCTGACTGGGACACCCTTCGTGGAAAAAAAGAATTAGTAGTTAGGATGAGGAAGTAATTCTCACAATAGTTCATTTTCTCTCTGTGGCTTTTTGTTTGTTTTAAAGTCCAGTCTTAATATAGACTCACCTGATACATTTAAGTTTCTTTGGAAAAAAAATCACGATATATTCCAAAGCTTTAATGAATTTCTGTATTTCCCACCCACATTCTCTTCACTTGTGCATTCTACCCTGCTTCACTAGCTTGGAGACTGCATCAGTGCCAGCATGCAAGTAATACTAAAGCACTGCCGAAACTGCACTAAGTTATCCCACATACTGCAAATCAGATTTTTTTAAGTCTGAACAATTAAGACTTCCACAGCAATTATAATGTTCTAGTTCACCCAATAACACATTTAATTCTGTTTTCAAAGAATGCTTTCAATAGCATTCAACAGGTATTGTTTTAACAGCAAACAGCAAAAGTTCTGTTAATTACAGTCCTAATATCAACATTAATTGCATTGAATATTTGACTACAAACAGCTAATTGTTTTAGCAAAACAAGTAATTTCAAGTAATTCAGAGTTTATCAAATTTTATCATATCAAAGTTGATAAACTTTGGTGGTAAAATGTAATTTCTCATCCCCCTTACACCATCAGGCAAAAAGATTTTCCATGTTACTGAAAAGAGTCAGTTAAGAGTCTACTGTGTAACTTATTTTCTCTGCATCCCAACATGTATCCCAGAAGGTACACATTCTTCCACAGGAAATGAAAAGAGTGAATAAAAATACGTTTTGGAGGATTGTTCCCCCCCTCTCCCTCAAGGAAATTGAATCAGTAGGTTTATAAGCTAAAACCATTCCACAGTGTTCAAAAGATGAACAGGAGAATCAAAACCTGTACCAAGCTTTCTATGCACTGTGTACTCTGGAATCTCCTCAGGTTCACAGCTTCCAAGTGATTCCCTATACTCCCTCTGCCTCCACTACCTTAATTATGCTAAAAAGGTGAATAATACAGTAAAATCCATCTGATCAATGAACTATCTACTACTACATCTACTATCTACTACATAAAGAGCTACTCAAAACTGTTATTAACAAGCAATTCAAACTGAACATTCTAGTTTACGCCCACAAAGCATTGTTTCCATAATAAAAACTGGGAAGGGAGTATCCAGTACTTCTAATTGTAATATTACTAAGTGAAAGAATAGTTCATGGTCCCTTAGGAAGATTTCCCAAGAAAGCAGTGGAACTAATACCAGACAATACAAAAGAAGTACCACTGACTTGGTTCTTTTAGGAAGTAACATCAGAAGTCTGCTACACTGACAAGTGCATAAGGCAAAATATTTTCCAATTAATTCTTTTACTTCTTATTCCAGCATCTTTGTATTTTTTACCCTACAAAATTCCTTATACACTCAATAAAAGGAATGTATTGTTCCTGCAATGAGCCTGAAGTTGCAGTTTAGGTATTATACTGGACACATCACTAGATTTTGTGCAAAACATCAAGTTTACCCTGTGCTGTGTACCTTCTTAAAAAACCTAATTTTATTTAGAAAGTTTTCCAACATAGCTTCGCAGTACTAGAGGTCGATTTAAAAAAAAGGTTACACAAGGGGAAGAGAACTTTGAGACAACAGGAATTTTGAACAATTTGGGTCACTTCTATCAGGTTACTTGGAAGATTAACATATTGAAACTGATTTTAAATTCAGAAAAAAAATAAAATTCCAAACCAACACTCAACACATCATTCAATTTTTAATTACCATTACTACCACTGTTTTATTCTGCTCACTATTTCTCTTTTATAAAAGCCTCTTATATTAGAGGAAGCAGAACTGTTCCTCTCAAGTGCTATATGAGGGGAACATGGTAATATTGAAACAAAAAAATTGCTCCTTTCTTTTCTGACACTGTAGGTTTATCTTCTCTGTTCTGCTGTATGCACAGAAGGCTCTGCTGTGAGTCAGGACACACTGAAGTATTAGTACACATTTCTAAAAATGCAAGTAATTTATGCTCCTAATTTAAATTTCTAGGCATATAAGTAGAGCCCTGGAGGTTTAAAAATCCTTAATGACACGCAAATCCTAGCAAACAGAACAAGTCTTTGAAAACACCTTTCCTTCATTTATTCAGTAAAGTGATCACTGATTATCAGGCAGCAGATTTTAATTTACAGAACACATCTGCTTTCAGAACAGAGGGCACACATAGCATACCTCATCTATTCCCCTAACCTAGGCTTCAAAACCCCTCCTGGAAAGAAAAGTACCTTAAGTTCCCAGTGGTTGAACTTCCAGCCAGGTGAGTAGTTGTCTCTTAAATCAGCCCGGACACGGATGTTGACAGCAAGCAGCCTGCTACGATATTCATTACATTTCTTCAACAGAGCCTCCCTGTCCTCTTCAGAAAGGGAATTTGTGATACCACAGGGAATAATTACAACCTGCAATAGAACAGGACATGTACCTTATGCAACAAAAAAAATTAGCTCATAGTTATAAAAAACTTGAAACCAATATTGTGGCCCTCTGTTCCAGTAATTTCCTTCATGCTCTCAGAATGAAGGACACATTTCACTTTTCATACTAATGGCACAGATAACATTACTTCAAATGGATGAACTATCAAAGGAGACTGGTCCACCACAAGTATCCTAATGACTTGTATTAACTTCACACAGCTACTCTGTAACGAGACAGCTCCATCCTATATTAAGTCTTTCAGCTGCCTGACATGAAATACTTATGAATTCCAAGACAAGAAAGGAAACTAAAGCAGTTTAAGGCATTTTTACACACCTGAATACAGGCTACACGAGGTGGGAGTACCAATCCCATGTTATCTCCATGAATCATTGTCATTACGCCAATAGTCCGAGTTGTAATGCCCCAGGAATTCTGATAAGCAAACTGTTTTTCTCCTGGCTTCTTAGGGTCTTCAAACACAATTTCAAACATCTTTGAGAAATTCTGCCCTAAATGATGTGATGTTGCTCCCTGAAATAGATGCACACAGAAAATTCTATTCAATGGAAAGTTAAGTCTATCAAGCATCAGTTTAAATATTTAATCTTCCTATATTTAATGAGAAAAATAATAATTATTATATTATTATATTATAGAATAACAATAACAATAACAACAACAACAACAATAATAATATTAAATACCTGGATAGCTCTTCCACTGGCAGATATAAATGCCTCTAAAGTGGTTGTATAATCCCCCCCAGCAAACTTCTCCTTCTCTGTCTTTCTTCCTTTCACAACAGGTATTGCCAAGAGATCCTCATACACCCGAGCATAGAGATCAAGTATCTGCAGCACCTATGATAAACAAACGATCTTCAGAATTACTCAGTATTTAGCATTTGTTAAATCTTGAAATATTTTTATGTGACAGAGTCTGAAATCTCTAAGATTTAACACTTTCTCAAAACTATGTTTAGAAATTAAGATTTTTTCAATTACTTCAAACTTTGGATGTTTTTTTCCCTGAATCAAAAAGCAACAACTATAAGTCATGAAAGAAAAGAAGAAAAAAGTTTTAAAACTGGACAAAGAAAGTTTTAAAACTTCTAGCAGTAAACACGTGGATGCATTATTTAAATTTTTAAGGAAAACTGGTTTTTAAGTATTTTTAAGAAAAATCATTTTAAGGTAAGCACACACTATATATCACACTCTTCAAACTCCCCATATTGTTTGTAGAGAATGAAGCATCAGAAATGGGTTACATCTGAGAAAAAAAATTGGTTCTGATAAACTTGGCATTTTTCACAAGGGCGCTCAAAAATAGATATCCTTGAGATCTCAGTACAAAGATTTGTTTGTGTTGCTATGGAGTAAGGTAACTTCCTGAAAGGGGAAGCACCAGTGCATTTGTTTTTACCTCCTCTGCTGCTTCTTCATATGTTGCAAATGCTGTGTGACCCTCCTGCCAAAGGAACTCACGAGTGCGAAGGAAAGGCTGGGGATGTTTGAACTCCCAGCGCTGGAGGGGCAGAAGCAAAAAAAAATTAACACTATGAAGTGTCAAATTATTGTTACAAATAATGTTTATAAGCAAGTATTAGAAAACCTTCAATAAAGATAAAAAAGCCAACTAGTCAGATTTCTACTTAATACAATCAACCATTGATAAAGAATGTTTTATTAGAAACACCGAGGAAAACATATCACATAAACCATGGTAACAATTTTGCTTTGAAATATGTGCTGTGATCATGCCATGTCCACAGAGAATAACTGTCCTACACTGCACTTGTGATAAGAAGAGGTACTCAGGAATTGTGTACACATACCACAACACTGCACCACTGATTAAGCTTGATGGGAAGATCCCTGTGTGACTGCACCCACTTTGCATAGGAAGGATACATTACTGTAAAAAGAAAGCAGCTTTGAGTCTCCACACAATAAAGACATTTATGTCAAACTTTTTCTTTTGCTACATATAAGCTTAACATTCTCTTCTGTGAGAATTATGCTTTCATGTTTCAGTTCCTTTAAAATAGATTATTTTGTCTTAATACATAATATTTTCACCAGAGTACTTCCACTTCATCCAAAGTCTCTGCAAAAGAGCTTGGTTGCTGCTGGTCAAAGTACAATCCAAAGCTTATTATTTAATGACACTGGGTTTGAATTGCTGGCTTACAGTATGGTAAATACACCTGGGCTCACAAATAGGAACTCCCTGACCTCAAGATTTCAGGATGCTATTGCTACACCTGACTCAATTAAAAACTCATCCAGCCTTCGGTCTTAAAATGCTTGTTTAAATTACTCAGAGGAACAGCTACAGTCAAAACACATGCAAAACTGAAGTGAATCATGAGTTGAAAAAAATTTCTTATAAACACTATAAACCAAATAATCAAATGTGTTTTCAGACAAAGTAAGTCAGTCTTCAGGATATTAATAAAAAAAATCCAGAAAAAGTATGCATTTCCTAATAATGTCTATTTAAGGAAACACATAATGTGGATTGGCTATGAGCAGCAACAAGATTAAGAAATTTTCCTAAGGAGTTACAGAAAATATTCTGAAAAATGGGGGCTTCCACTTTTCAGAAGGGACTCTTCTGTCTACCAGCTACACTATATATAGAACTTCTCATATAAGTTTACAGCCAAACTACATGAAAAGAGACTCACCTGTTTCACTTGTGGGACGTATAGCAATTGGTTCAGCCAGTTCTGTTTTCCCAGATCTTGTGACCCAAGCAACCTAAAAAAAGGAGAAAATAAAAAACAAGTTTGGGAAAATGTATTCTAACCCCAAACTTACTTTATACCCAGCTGCAGACTAAGTGGTTGGGTTTTCTTACAGTCAGATTAAAATGAAGTTTTGAAGTGTACCTCAGGAGCAAAGTCAGCAATATGAGACTTCTCCGTCTCTAAGGCAGCCTGGGACACAAACATGGGGAAGTAGCAGTTTTCCACTCCAAGTTTCTTGATCTCTGCATCAAAGAAGTCTTTGATGGCTTCCCAAATAGCATGAGCCCAAGGACGAAGAATGTAACATCCACTGACATCGTAGTATTCAATCATCTCTGATTTTGTGATCACCTTGCAAAAGATTAATCAGAGGCTGTAGTTTCAGTTTGTGCATAGAGAACATTCAGTAATCCAAGTGTGCGTCATGCAACTCAAGAGAATCTCCTCCTTAAAACTGCTCAAATTGTTAGCAGCTAAGATATACTTTAGGGTCATTTGTGTTACCTAGAGAAGGTTAACCAGGAACATTAAGCTTAATGATAGGTCTGAATACTGTAAACACTTAACTAAAACTGAGTTTCATGAACCCAAGTAAGAGACTATACCTGCTTTCCGGGAACAAAAACACTTCTGTAAGAAATGTCTCCAGCTCATGTCAGAAGAGACTTTTATTTCTTGGAGTACAGGCAAAAATTATACTACTGACAGGAAATGTACACCACTGACAGCTACTTACAATCTCTCATAACAAGACTAACCAAAACTAATCATCTTGACATGTGTTGTTTTCAATCTCAGAAGCTAGCAAAATTGTTAAGTAGCAACAGATATTCACTTCTGTTATGCATCACCTGGAGCTGAAATAAAACTTTCAAGTCTGTGAAATTCCTATAATTTCAACTAAGTTTTTTACTCTTAACAAAAGAGGAATTCAGGTATGAAACAAGGAAACCATATGTATTATATATAATAAGGTTGGGTGGTTGACACTCACCCTTTTTACAGCTTATTAAATTTATTCAGGTTTTCACTCCAAGGCATTTCTGTTTAAGACCATGATAACATAAGACATAGAAAAGAGCAAATACTTTGCTTTATATTGAAAAAAAAAAAACCTCAATCAGAAGGATGTAAATCCCAAACACACATTGATTTATAACAGAATGAAACAATCAAATAAAACTGATGTGCACTTACCTGAGAGAACCACTCTGAAAGATTTTCTTCTTTTTTAGCTTCTAGACCCAGCCTATGGTATGACAAAAGAACCATTCAGCATTTAGCCATGAAACTTATCCAAACCCTTTTCTTTCTCTTCTCTTTTGGGGCAGGAATAATAAGGTGGAAGAGAATGTTTTAGTTTTACATCAAAAGACTAAGTTTTGGCTGGTGGGAGTTGCTAGTATTTCCTTATCCTAACAAGAATATTTAATATTAATATTTAAAGAACAGTTCCAATTATTTAGTATGGTTTGAATACTTCTAATTCTCACTACGGCTGTATCAAAGAACCTCACAGCAACACATTAAAAAACCCAACCACCAGTAAGCAGTCCAGTAAGAAATTAAGATTAACCAGACCTGTGAGTAAGCAGTTTTTCTCTTTATTTTAAACATTTCCTACCTAGCCAGTAGCTAAAATTTCAGGAAAGACTCAACTTCACCATTCACCTGCAACTCAAATTCACCATTCATGTGAATGGTCAGTCACACTGTTTGAGACAGAAAACTGACTTACCTCAAAATAAGGATAACCAATAAACCTACAGGATTCTAAAGAAGGTTAAACTCACCAGATTCAAATGATAGAACACAAAAGTAAAGGTTTTACATCTCTACAAAGAGAGGTTTTCAAGGAGGGAAATACATTTTTTCTGGCATTATTTCTATACAAAATAACTGCATTTCTTGTCTCTAATATATTGTTTATGTATATGAAGCAGTAAATACATAATACATGCTGTAAAAAGACCTCTAAACTTTCAGCAAGACACGGCAGCACATTTACAGAAGCAAATAATAAGCACAAAAAATTCCCAGTGACAGTAACAATACAGGATGCTGAAGTACAACTGACACTAAATAAACTTTGGTAACTTGGTTTTGGCTCAATCCTGAATATGAAAATCAATACAGTTATTTTACAAATGTCCACACTTTCAAGTGAAATGAGAAATGTATCACACTCTAAATCTGAACAGAGGTAGACAGTTGATGGTTCTATCCAAAAAGATTAAAGATTGCATCTTTACCTGGTTTGTTTCTTAGGGCCTTGGCCCTCTCCTGATCCATCTGAGGAGCGCTCATTCCCACTCTGTCCTTGCAAAGGTTCTTTTTTGGGGCCATCGTTATGCTTCTGTTGCTTACTCTGCTTTTCAGACTTGTTCTCCTTCTCTTTCTTCTTTTTGTCTTTGTCATCTACACCACTAGCAGACACTGGTTTATAGTCAACTCCTGCAACAGACTTATACTGGGCCTTCAATTGAAGAAGTTCTTTAACAGCCACATCTACCTTTTCCTTGAAAAAAAAAGTAGAAAATTATAGAGAAATCCCTGGAATAATATAGCTCTATTAAAAAAAAAATCTATATGGCTTTATGGACATTCACTGACTGTTGGCAGAAAAATCTGCATAAGCCAGTACCTAACTTTAATGTGCTTACATTTTATAGGATCATACCTGACAGCATATTTAATTTAAAGAGAATGTTTCAGATCTCAGAATTTAAACGCTGCGTATTTTAAAGGTGCAAATTTTTTTACATTTTTAATTCCCATAATCACACTGAATTTCAAAGATAGTTTTAGATTTAAATACATATATTACAGTTTTACACTACAGTGTATATGTTATTACCTTGTCTGCTTTTTCTGCTTTTAATTTCCTAACTTCATCTCCTTGAAGAGCTACTTTGCTAAACAGGGCTTTAGCTTCAGGAGTGTCTGGACCACTGGGTACTGTGTTTGATGTCTGAGGCAAAGCCCCCTGAGCTGCTGGTGGGTGTCCTGGCTTGTACTCCTGCCCAGTCTTTTCCTTGTAGTCAGCTTTTAGAGAAAGAAGGAGTTTTACTGCTTCATCTATTTGATCCTGTGTGGAGGATAAATAGCAAGATTTACTGGTGAGAATTAAGGAGAGAACTGGCCAGAAGCATTGATTATGAGGCTACAAAACCAACCTAACCAACCAACAAAAAAGCCCCCCAAAAACAACCCAACACCAAAACCAATTTTGCAAGGTGGAAATACAGGCAGAAACCCCCCTGCCCCCCAGAAGCATCTAAAAAGCTGCCTGTTTGTCTCGTGTTCTTTTCCACAACCATCACTGAATCTGTCTCATTTTGAAAGGTCTTGCTATTGCTGCAGCACACTAGATAGTTGAACAGTCACTCGTCCCAAATACAGCAAGGGACAGTAAAATACATTAAACACTTCTGCAGGGTCAATATCTGCCATGCCCGTGCCTATTCACCTAGATATGAGAGGTTAAGTTTGACTTTGTATATCTGAGTCAGGAAAGTATCCAGCACCAGAACAGTTCTGTTTGGCATTATTAGAGCATGCATGACCTGGACATAGGGGAGCTTGATCACTACTTGGTGAAAGATTTCCCCCCAGTGGCCAAATGTGATTACAATTACAATTGCTCACTCTAATGCCTGTTGTACCTTGGAAGCTTTCTCTGCCTTGAGTCTGCGAACCACTTCCCCTTGCTCAGCTACAGTATCATAAAGTGCTTTGCCATCCACTAAGCTACAGCTTGCCAAGTTACTGCAGCAGACAGGAGATGGAAGTGCAGTAGAAGATAGACAAGGAGGCGTTGAGGGTGGATTTCCAGGCTTGTACTCTTGACCTGTCTTTTGTTTATATTCTGCTTTTAGGTTTAAAAGAATTTTCACAGCCTCATCTATTTGTTCCTGAAGCAAGAGAGAAAAAACAGCAGTTGCAGATAAGGGTAGAAATAAGGGTAGAGGTGTAACACAATAGCTGAGATAACACAAGCTTTTCTAGAATGGCACTAACACAGCTGTTGCAGTAAAAAACTTCTAGAGCTATCTTGTGAGTATAAGTTGTTATTACTAAGTTCTGTGGTAAAATTTAGCCAGAATACCGACAAGTTGTATACCAAAGGACCAAATCAGGTAGTGTAGGTAAGAGCTGATTTCTGTGCCATAAAAGCCTCCCATTTAGGTGACTTAGTCCCCTCCAATTATAGCAGTCCATGAGCTGCACACTGGAGAATAGCAGCAAATACACAGACTCTGGATAAATAATGGTTCTTTGGTCATGATCAGGTAATTCCCAAATTTATTGCTGCCATTCTGGCTCCAAGTTACAGCCCTTCTTCCAAGTTACTGCCTATATTCTGCTTCACTTTTCTTGTATGACTAAAGAAAGAACTTATTTATTTTCCATGCACTAACACATAACTCATGCAGTCAGCCATATATCAGCTTAAGAGAATTTGGGAAAGCACTTCATGGAACTAGCTTAGAAATTCTGCTCCTCAAATTTCACAAAACCTGCCATTGGGTTTTAGCCTAAATTGAAGACACTGTTCCACTCAGAAGTATCCACAGGTAGAACACCTTTGAAGCTTTCTCCGATTTGAGCTTGCGGACCACTTCTCCTTGTTGAGCTACTCTGCTGTACAGAGCCTTGCTGTCTACTGGACATGGGGATGGAGGAGCGGGAACAGGAGAACACTGAGGAGGGACAAAGGCCACGGGTGGGCTTCCAGGCTTGTACTCCTGGCCTGTCTGTTGTTTATATTCTGCCTTTAGGGATAAAAGGACTTCCACAGCAGCACCTATCTCATCCTGAAAGAAGAAAGGAAGGGGCAGAAAGAGGGAGGAACAAAGATATAGAGAGATAAGATTCTCAAGAATAGCATAAATACTTTCATAAAAAGACCTGCAGTTTATGTGCAACTATTCAGTTTTCCTAAGTACTTAGTGGAGTTATTCAGAGAAGTTTTCTCTACTAATTTCCTATTTTAACAAAGTAACTCCTCTTAAGTGATGTACAACCCTAACTGTCCTAAGTAAAATTATAATAATAAATTAATTTAGATCTTCTCATTTATTTCAATTTTATAGTGCCATCAAGATACTACTACTATCAACATTATTTAACCACTGGGCAAACTATGTTATTTTCCCTCTCTTCTTGCTCTGCATTAAAAAGAAAGAAAATAACACAGCTAATAGCAGCTATGTTTGCTATGTACAGTTACAGACAGGAAGATTCTCAAAAACATCTGTGGCATTTGGATCTTTCCTTTCTGGTTTTGGAGCTTTGTTTCAAGGTCTAAACAGCAACAATTCAATCCTGTGAAGTCACATAATTTGACCATACCAAGTTAAAGAAATGAAGAAATTGCCAAGGCATTTAAATCTCAAGGACTTGATTTGGATAGTTAATCAGCTCTTGCTGTTGGATAAATTTGGTCCATGTTTCAGAGCACCAGCCTAAGAAATACGGGAATTCACCAATACAAACTTGGTCATGCAAATCTAACTGAAGAAATAAGTTTTGGGAAACACAAGTCTTGACAGAACAAAGTCCAGTCCAAATGATGACTACTATAAACTCTCTAGATCCATAAGCACCCATTCACTTCCACAGAGCGAGAACAATGGGCTATGCAAACCCAGACAGAACCACAGGATTATTTTAATCATCACCTTAGATGCTTTCTCAGCTTTCAGTTTTCGGACCACTTCTCCTTGTTGTGCTACTTTATCATACAGGGCTTTACTGTCCAAGGTACCAGAGGTCTCAGGCTTTGATGACTGTGCAGTTCCAGATACTGGAGGATTTCCTGGCTTATACTCCTGGCCTGTCTTCTCTTTGTATTCTGCTTTCAAGGCCAGCAGTTGTTTCACAGCTTTATCAATATCTTCCTTTGCTGCCTTCTTAGCCTTCAAGTCACGAACTACATCACCCTGTGCAGCCACCTTGTTGTAGATGATCAAGTGACCTTCAGATGACTCAGCACAGGCTGGAGTAGAGGTATGACCAACGGCTGGAGCAGATTTTCCTTTTACAGCTGAACTAGCCTAAAAAAAAAAAAAAACAAAAAAAACCCCAAGTATTCAGCATGTAATCTCGTATAGAAAGAGATGTATAGTATATATATACTATATATATATATATATATACACACACACACACACACACACACACACACACACATTTTATGGTACTTTCCTAAACCACTAGTTTACCTCTTTCTTTGCAGTTTCAGCTTTGGTCTTCTCTTTTGACCCAGATGTTGGCATTTCTTTAGTGTGTCCATCAGGGATGTAAATCAAAATGCATGGGGCATCTTTACAGCTGTAAGGACTATAAAAAGATTTATAGAAAACACAACAGTAAAGGAAATAAAAGATAAATATCAAACATTTATTGAAACAAATGGGCTACTCTCTCTAAAAGATGCTTTCACACAACTGCAAGCTTATATTTGATATACAGCTGTAGTTATCTACATTTACATAATTGGGGATCTGCAATGATTCCTCTTACATGCGCGTTTTCCTTTTTGTTACAATATTTATATGTTTATGTTATAATTGCATGTAGATATTTCAACAGCTTGCTAAGAAAGTGTTACAATTAAGTAGTATATGCATACCCTAATTGGAAAAATGTCTGTTTTATTCCGTAGCACTGCTATTTAATTTCTATACTCCAAGTCACAACAAAACCATGACCTCATTACCAAGTCCAGGTTAGCTGGGGTGCACCTCAAGTACCACATACTTGGCTTAAGACAGTTTGAAGAGGCAGGAATGGAATAAAAAATAAAACCATGCCAGTCCACAGAGATATTCCTCACAAAGATCATGGTAATGAGTAAATATTTGCAGACGACATTACTCTTACCAATGTGTGTGTGTGAAAACACTAAAACACAATAAGCTAAAGCAAATTCTGTGAAGTCTGTTTAGGCCATTCTCAGGTAACTTACCTCACTGGCTCATAGGGCTGATCACAAATATAGAATCCTCTCCTCTGAAGTTGTATGATGTCTCCTTTTTTTAACTCCTTAAGGCATGGATCACCCAGCATCAGCTCTTCTTGCTGTAAGTATTAAAAGAAATCAGTCCATGTCTAACAGAGCAAAGGAACAGCAAGAAATAGAGTTGTAGAAGGTGATTTCCTCCTTTTCAAAGTGTCAAAATGTTACTTAATTCCAGTAACAGCAGAACAAGTACTAGCAAGAAGATGCCACATCATAAGAATGTATCAAGACAAAACTCAAACTACTGGTTTCAGATGTGTAAAAGCCTGGTAACAACTGAGAATAAACAAAAGTCATATTTTAATTTTGAGATTATGACAGGTTACATGGAAACACAGAAACTAGATACACCAGCACAATTTATCTGTTTAACAAAAAACCAATTCTATTTTCAAAACCACAACTAGAAACAGTGAATTAAACAAAAAAAAAAACAACATGAAGTTTTGCGGAATTAAAGGGGACAAAAATACAACTCACCTTGCTATTTCGGTTGATATATTGCTTGAAGTCTTCATCTTTACCTAGAACTGGCTTAGTGATCAGATGCTCATAATTAACACAGACAGTTGGGATGAGGGGTGCACGTGGAGTTTCTGCCAACCAAGTGATCTTAGTAGTTTTTTTGAAGTCCTTATTATCTAAGTTCAACTTGGCATTGATAGACACAATTTTTCCACTTGAATTTCTACAGGAAAAAAGAAATTATAATGGTACAGCCTAAATGATCAGTTCTGATTCAATACTGCAAAAACAAGTGTTCAGAGTTAATTTTGAAGAGCGGATCATAGAAAATGAAAGAGTGCATTCACTGCCATTTAAGTTCTCCATTAATTTTGTTGTCTTAAATATCTACATAGAGTAAAAAGCATGGGGAGAAAAATCTTTGCGTATTTATGTTCTCTATCAGAGCTCACTCCGTTCTGGCACTGTCTCAACACAACCCCTTCAAAAATACTGTGATGACATTAAATGGTCCCCCTCCCCACCTCAACAGCTGTGCAACTAAAACTGTGACAGGTTTAGTTTCTCAGTATGCAAAAGCAGTACTTGTTATGGGGTGAAAGTTGTTAACATTCCAGGTGGTTTTTTTTCTGTCTGAAAAGGCTGTTTTACAGTGGCAATAGTGCCACAGAATCATGGAGAGCACTGGATGAGAGGGACATGCAGTATCAGGACTGACTAATGATTTCCAACTGAATCTACAGCAATACACACCCTATGCTAACATGCAGTTTCATGGCGCATTTCAAAGAAGATTTATAGACACAGACTCATAGATTGGACATATACGGCCAACCATTGATTCTTTACTGTTACAAGCTTCCTGTTAAAAGAAAAGGCAACAAAAAGCTGAAAAGCAAAAATTAACTTCATCTGCCACTGTACAGGTTACCTGTTTAATTTGGTGATGATGATATTGCCCCAATTTATGAATGTAACCACCTCTCCCTCCACCAGGGTCTCTGCATCTGCGCCCTCAATGAGGACTTTGGAGCTGTACCACACAGGCTTCAAACCAACATCAGCATTCTGTGAATAATGGTTTACATTTCAAAGACAGCAGATTTCAAAGACAGAAGATGGACTATAACAGTAATGCAAAGCTACAATGTTTTTCCACAGCTCTCTCCAGTTTCTTCTTTACAGGCATTGTCCGCATTCCCCTGATAATTCACCCAAAAAATCCACTGACAGCATATTCCATTTCCATTGCAAGGTCCATGCATCTTTAGGATCTCACAGGTAAACCCAAATTTCTTCAAGTTCCCATTTTGCTAGGCAAATTCCCTTCAAAACTAATTTCAGAACTCTAATTTTTGCTTTTTTATAAGGTTATATATGGAGCTTCTTTTAGCTGCATAGATTTGTAAAGACAGAAACCAGAACTACATCACTTATAAAATATTCAGCTTTAAAGTATCTCAACAATTGAGATAAACTTCTATTTTCTAAAAAGGCCGACAGCTGTGAGTTCAGACTTTCTCAGCTGGTCAGGAGTTTTCTATTAGTTTATTTAAGTCAGTATATATTTCATTACATACTGGAGGAAGTATTTACTGGTACTATCAATGTTTTAATATGCTGGCTTGTATCTGACCAAACTTCAGTGTCTTTGAGCCTTGAAGAGTCACAGCTCTCACATCTGCTCAAAACCTGTTTCCTTGTTATCAGCCACGGGCAAGAGGGGCCCAATGTCCAACTCTCAGTTACAAGAAATGGCTACCGGAGCACTCAGAGCAACAAAATCAAAACAAAGAAATGAAGCAAAGCCTCAGCAAATATTCACTCATTTCTCAGTGTAAGTGTATATAAGTTAACGGATGCTTTCAGTGACATTTCAGCACAATTGACTCAAAGGAAAGTATCTTTGTTACTAGTAGCACCAAGAAAGAGTTGTATCAGTAACACACTTCCCTATTAAGGGACATTACTCTGTTTACTGGATACTAAAAGTATCAAATCAGCAAGTTCTTTGCCTTTTGATAAGAGCTATTTGCTATACAAATTTAAAAGTCATATTAAAAATCCAGAGATTGACAGAATCAACAAGTTAATATGTTACCTCTCCACATAAAACCTGATTTTATAAATCACTTAAAAAACACCTCACTGTTAATGGATAAAGAGTGTTTACTGTATTATACAGTAAACAGAGCTTGAATAAAATGTAATATTTAACCTCTGTGAAAGTTAGCATCAAACAATAGGAAAACCAGCTTGAGTAGCATTCCAGACTTGTAATGACTCACTCTTCTGAAAACTCCCAGAGAGGCCTTTTAGAGCACCTTTTATATGCACTCTATATATTTACAAAGAGTTCCCTCTTAAAAGAGCAAACATGTTTAGCAGTTGCACAGTTTTTGACAATTTTCAGGCAAAACAAAAGCACCCCTTGGATAGATGATCTCTATCAGATTAGCTATCTGAGCAAGCTAAAACCAGGACTCCCCTTCCTGACTGTTTCATGCTAAGGTACTTCCCAACCTTACTGAGCTGCAGTACAAGAAAATTAAGAGAGTAAAGCAAGAACCTTTGGGTGTTTAGCCACTTCTTTCATCTCCTCTTGAGCTTCAGGAATATTTACTGGGACCACTGCATCTTTCAGTAAAGCAGTATACCGAGGTGCTACTGGGTCTATAACCTACAGAAAACAAATGAGGTGGATCATGAATATATGCCACTGACAAAAAAAATAGATGCTTTACAAAACAATCACCACAAAAAAAAAAAAGAATATTAACTGGTATTCTTTATGTTACTGCATTTTTTCAAAGTTTGCTTTAATGTCACTTTCACCCAAAGCTACAGAATAGTGAGAAAATCATGGTAATACTTTACAATTTCCAATCTTTATTAAAATACTCTGAGTAAAAACTGGATTGGGTACTACTGACAGCAGAAGTAACCAAAATTATGGGGAAGACACAAAAAATGTACTCTGATACAATTTTACTGTGCACATAGGCTATTACATCTGAATCGCTTTTTCTCTAGTTAACTAAATTTAAAGCAACAATTTTTAAGTGGAGTTTGTTCTTTTTTCCAGCAGCACAAGACCTGATCTCATACTCATTTTCCAGGCCAGTACTCCAGCAGAATCAGTGACAGAACTGCCTGTAGAGGAGGCACCAATCAAGTCTGCAATTTTACTACAGACACATCAGATACTATAATAAGGCAATAACATAAAATTTACTTCATTCGGATTTCTACATGAGTTTGGCAAGAAAAACGTACCACTAGGATGTCTTCCTGTATTTTTATTGCCCATTATCAAACATAGCAGCTGTAGTTTCTCACAGCATTTTTTATACCTGAAATACTGGTTTGTCAAACTGTTCAGAAGCACTTAAATACATAATTCAAGTAAAGCAGTTCATCTAAGGCCAAAAGGAATATCCAGGATCTACCTGGGTAACTGGAAACTGACACAAAGGAAAGCACCTGCTTTTATAAATATGAAGTAATTTTTGCTCTCCTTGGTTTATTCCTGCTCAAATGAAAAGCTACACAGCTATATATTTTTCTATATTTTTGAGAAAATTATTTAGCTTCTAATTACTTGACATTATATAATAAAGTGATATGATGATATACTCTTAAGAAGACACACTTTATTAGTTAGTAGTCCCTGAAGTCAGGCACCTAAATGTTAGACATAGACTTTGAAAAAGGACTTGTGTATGTATCGCAAAATGCAGGGGTATTATATTATTTAATATCATAATTTTGATAATTAAATGACCAGATTCTATAGTGTTATTACCAGGCTCTTTATTTTATTCATTAAAACTCGCAATCCCTTGTCAGGTGCTAAAAATTACAGGATCACGTATAAAATATGAGTTGTCACATTGATAAAGTCTTTGAGCTCAGAATTACCTCTAAGCAGCCAACTGGTTTTTCTCATATTGCAGATAGCTTTCAATCTGCACAGCCACATGTAAATAAAACTGGCTAATAAATATGGTGCTGTACAAGGAGCTGAGTCAGAGGTCTAAGAAACTCACTTTAAAAGTCAATTAAAAAAAATGAGCCTTGACAGTCCATTGTGGATTCTTCCCCTCAAATCAGTTGTTAGTCATAAATATATTTATGCAGCAACAGAAAGAACCAATTTAAAAACCTACGTGTATGTAGCAAATCAAATGCAAAATACATGAAGAATTACAAGACACATGCCAAACAAGCAAAAACTATTTAAGTTAACAGATCTGGGTACTATCTAAGCAAAACCAAGCAGGAATACCAATGCAAAATAACAGGTGTTTCCACAATCACACAAAATATGCAATCCTCATGAAAACAAATCGCCTTATTATAGTGTCCAAGCATCTGCTGCCAAAAAGCAACTCATCATGTTAAGATGCAATATTCCTGATTTACCATTCAGTCAGAAATTCCAGCAGTGCTGGCTTGATCTCCCCAGGCAGAGCACGCAGTGCGTTTGTCCTTTTGCCACAGAAAGAAAACATGGCCAACATGAACCAAATTGGGGAAAATTTGTGTTTATGTTGACAAATCAGCCAAACCAGAGGTGGGCAGCCTTTGAAAACTAGGAATAATGCATTTTCAGTGGGTTTGTAGAGCTCCTGTTATACAAGCAAGTCCGACTGTGCTATGAAGCTGCAAAATGATAGCTTATGCTATGTATGCTTATAGCACTGTAAGCTATATGCTAAGGTAAAAAGCATTAAGTAATACCTTCTTACAGATAGCTCGCAGCTTGAAAGCAGAAAAATGAAATGCAGTTTTCAGATCAGATTTACAGCATTAATACCATTATCCTTTCCCGTACTACTAAGGAAGGCAAGTAAGTACTGGTATAGGAGAATCAATAGGATTAGTGCTTCTTCAGGTTAGAAGGGGGGGGACATTCCATTTTCCTGAGAGTGCGCCAAATGATGCAGCATACTGCAATTGCTACTTGTTGTGATAAGCACTCCAATGAACGCTGGATTCTCTACATATCCTAGAAAGAGGATATCAGGAGTAGTATCAAATCCGACTAAACACATACCTTTTTGTTAAAGGACCAGATTTTATCCCACTCCATATTCACAACAGATCGAGAGGAGCCCTGGATAAAAAAAATCCGAATCAATACTACATTAATATAAATATTCTAGCTCTTAGACTAATTTAAAACAAAGTTCTTTAAACTGAAAACTCTCTATAGTTTGTTTTCATTAAAAACAGTTTTTGAGCTTGCAAAATAAACCTTCTCCAAGTAAGAAAACTGCAAGTCCATTTTGCCAACACCTACTCACAGGTGCTACCATTGTTGAAGCAATAGATGTCAAAGTAGCAAAGCTTCAAAAGCAGAAACCTCCCAGTGACAAGTACATTAAGTACATTAAGAAGCTTCACAAAAATTTATGAAACTTATTGAGGGAGATTCAAAGAATCAGAAGAAAACACCCACCTGAGCAGCAATAAACTGTTTTAGCCCTTCAACTGTCATGCCTCTTCTCAGGACACCACGGACAGTGGGAAATCTTGGGTCATCCCTAGTGGAAAATGGTATTCCATTAGTGCCATACGCTACATTTTCTAATTCTGCACTTATCAAGACTTTACTAATACTGCCACACACAAAAGGCACAGCCTCAGTGTATTTTACTCACTAAGTTCCCAGCTAGGTGAAAGCACCTAACTGAGAAGACTGAGCTCTTACCCATACAAAAAGTATGGTGAAGGTTAGGTCTCTCAAAAACTAGCAAGGCAAAAGTTATGTCCCTATCCATTATTTCCCCTCCAAGGGCACCCAGGAAATATTGCTGGAAAGAAGTGACGACTCTTTATATAAGTGATAAAATTCTATGATTTTTTTCTCTCTTATGGAAGAAATAAAAAGGCCTGATCTGCAATGTAACATTTGAATTTGCTGGGAACATGAATCAAACTTTGCTGAGGACCTAACAGGGAGGCTCAGGGTAGGAAAGGTAAAGACCATCATAAGATCAGCTACACCTCTAGGGAAAAAAAAACAGGCAGGGACAAAAAAGGATAAATTGGGCTATAGCCAAGTGGCTCCATGCATAAACTAGGAATCTAAGCTTCCAACTCAACTGACAACTAGACAGTTAGACCACCAAACACTGTCTGCAGAAATCAAATCAATCTGAAAAAAATAATAGAAAGAAGGAGGGCGAGGGCAGGTTGGAGAGAAGTGGGATGGATTTGAGTAGATGAACAGGACCAGAAACACTTCAATCCAGGCCCTCTTCTGGCATTGTTTAGGAATGACTCCAATGACAACAACCAATGACTCAAGAGTGGAAAACATACCACCCACAGCAAGAGCCAGAGTCCAAAAATAAGCTGCCTCATGTTTATTACAGGCCATGAATATGTATGTACACAGCTACTGTAGAGTAGGAAACATACACAAGCCAGTTTAATTAATCTATATTCTTTAATATTGTTTAAATATTCATTCAAACTATCCCAAAGCAAAAATGAATGTGCTAGTCACAAGGCACATTCTTAGGGAATCTTAGGGAACAGTGCTGACCTACAGCCATGGAACATACCATCCATCCACAAGGCCTTCGTTGACAAACCACGTGAGCTTTCTCTTGGAGAGCACAGTGTTGTTGAGGTTTAGCCTGCTATACTCCCATATATACGGTTTCCTTATACCCAGAGCCTCAATAATCCAGTAGAATTGCTCATCTCTGTCATGGTATTCAGTTGTTCTCAGTGCATGTGTGACACCTTCAATACTATCAACAATAGGGCAGGCAAAGTCGTATGTGGGATAAACACTGACAAAAAAGATCTTTAATTAGCAGGGTAGAACAAAACACTTTCTTCCCACTGAAACATTTAAACTCAGTGCAGTCTATATTCAAGCATTATAAATATTTCTAACCTATGATCCTGAAAACTTTCAGATCAAGACTAAAATAACACACACACAACTAATAGTCCACAGAAAGATCCAGAGGGCAATATAATTTTAAGATGAAGAAAGCCTTCAAGAAATGAACTGATAACAGCCTTAATATTCAAGCCTAAAAAAATAATTCTACATTGCTAATGTTTTTTCCAAACATATATAAGGACTAAAACTGAAATAATATTCACTGTTGACCATAATGGCCATCTCACAGGTTTTAAAAGTAATTTGCACAAGTTTCAGAAAGTCAAGAGACTCATCAGATATTCTAGTTGAAAAATGCTAGCAAGTTCCAAGTGTTCAAAGAAATTTACTAAGGAATGCCCTGGAAAGAGCAAAAGCTACAGGCCACACAAGGAGAAAGTGGACATACTTGTAGGTACTTCCTGTTCGAGGGTGAGGCTGGTTTTTACAACGATAAAGAGTTGGATCCCTCATACATCCATTATTACTACTCATATCTATTTTTGCTCGTAGACAACAAGTTTGTCCATATTCTGTTCCCTTTTTCATTTCTTCCCACATTTGTAGATTCTTATTAACACCTAGGAACAACAAAAATACACCATTTTCTAAGGTATTATGAAGCTGATACAGAATCAAGTTTTATTATTGCAGTAAGAAAAATCAGTGCCATCCCCTCCTTGGACACCGGAATTCATTTTCACACATTTTACATTGTGAATTTTTTAAGTGATAATGAATAGTGATGAATTCATACATACACAAGTTTACTGCCCTGGTCTAAATGTGTACTTCATCCATCCAGCCTTGTAGAACAAAGCACTAAACACTTTCAAGTCCCTATAAGGACCTTGAAGATATGCAATTTAGTAATCTCACTCATATTTGTTAATAAAAATCAAGCTTTGATACCAAATCAAAAAGGTAAGAAAGCAAGACCAAAGCTTAAAATATCTTACAGTTATTTCTGTGTTTAGATTCCACTCTTTGCTCACGCTCTGCTTTCATTTGTTCTGCAGGAGTATCATCCACATACGCCTTCCCTTCTAGAATAAGCTTCTCAGCATATTTCATTATTGTTTCAAAGTGATCCGAGGTATATGTAAATTGATCTGGTTTGATGTGCAGCATGGCAACATCTTCAAGAATTACCTGCCAAGTGTGAAAACATACACTGTAATATTCAGGAAAGGAAGTTTTCTTACATCTTTATCCTCTTCATGTAAGATGTGGTGGTTTTAATGGTCCATTGTCCAGGAAGGATAAACCATAAGAATAAGCATGAAAGAAAAGAGAGGCATGCACTTATCATTCTTTCACAGCCTATAATCCCTCTGCTATCTTATCATACCTTTTCAAAGTCTTCTTTCTCTTTTTCTGGATTTGTGTCATCAAATCTCATAATAAGTTTTCCTTTGAAGTTAACTTGGTAGTGCTGATTTAGCAGGGCAGCTTTGGCATGACCAATATGCAGATATCTAAAAAAGAAAGTAAAAAATAAATATATACACCAGAACTACTTCAGCTAGACTATTTGTGGGGGAAGGAGAAAGAATGGAGAGCAATACCTAAGTGTAACAAACAGCAAACCTAGGATATTTGCTGAAATACCACACGTTTATGAAAACAGATTATGTTTCTTCTACTACAAATTTAGTAGTTGACTGTTAAAAATAACTAAATATGTAAATTAGAGTGTTGCTATGGATATAAAGATTGGACTGCAATTATCTCCACTTTTACAGACTAACTTAAACCAACTGCTGATGATACCCAGGAGCAGCTACCAGATAATCTGAACCTACCACATTCTCAGGAGTGAAATTTTCCTATTGCTGCATATTTTTTAATATAAGCTATAAAGCTACTGACTAATTTAAACTAAATATAAATCCCCAAATCCACAAAATTAAAATCTCCGACAAAAAGAGAGTAACATGTCCCTGAAGAGCAGTGTTTTAAAACACCAGGATTAAGACACTAAAAACTACTAAAGTAAACTGAGAATAATATATGTTATAGACATACACATACATAATACATGATTCACAATATTTGAGTAAAGTTTATATTGGACTAATAGAGTAAGAAACTCAACTACACAAGTCACGTGACGCTGAACAGCCAGTTTAATGAAGAAATGCAATAGTGGAAATTTTATAGGCCATCAGGCAACTCCAAAAAGAAACAGAAAATAAAAAGCTGGCTGAAAATTGAGTTTATTATACTGGCTCATCATATCTTCTCTGTGTGATCTTTAAGGAATGTGTGCTTTGGTATTCCACACAATCTGGACCCCTGGCCCTCCATTATACATCTTGTGTCAAGCTTCCCCAAGGAAGGCTATCCCACACATCTTTCCTTTCTCAAATCTAGGCTGCCTTGGGAAGCACCGAGTCCCTTGACCCAATTCATAAGGACTGCATGTTCACACCATAGCTCCTGGCAGGGCACACACATCCATTATGCATACAAATGCCATCCTCCTGCTTCTCCTCATCCCACTGCTGAGCTGCACAACTCCATCTCACAACTAAACTCCCTATTCCAAGTCCAGACAACAGCGCAACGAAGTACAGAGGAGAAGTGTACAAACAGCTCTAGTGGAGACAAAGCTTTCAACACTCATTTGGTTTAACAGCCTTGTCTGATAAGCTGATTACCATCCTCACCAAAATACTTTAAAAAACAAAAAACAAAAAACAAAATAGAACCTTGGCAAAGTATTCGTGTTTCTTACCCACTTGCTTCAGGAGGAAACCTCACAATGACCTTTCCCATCTCTGCGCCAGGAAGTTCAACAAACTTCCCAACATCTGCTTTCTTTTCTTTTTCTGTTGCCTTGAAAACAGACATAATTACAGATTGTATTACCTGTAAAATCGGATATAAAACTCTAGATAACAACTGCTGTATCAAAGTCTGCTTTCAAACCTACAAGCTGCCATATTGGACTCCAAATTCATCTCTTCACAACTTTCACATTACTCAGGACTCCAAATAAAGATTAAGTCTAGAGTTTTAAGTTATTTTGTCTTCAAATCTGGTCCAGAACTGAAAATTCCCACTAAGTTGTCCAATTTACTCCATAGAAGAAAACTATGCTAGTTTTTCTTCTATGCTAGAAGAAAATTGCTAGTTAAGGTTTTGTATCTTAGTGTTCTTAACCTGAACATGATTAACAAATTCAGTCAACTTTCAGTCAAGAGCAATCTTTGCAGGTCCATCAGGATCTCAAACTGTCTTTAGAAAAAGCAAACAATACAGCTAAAGAGCAGTGCTGATTAAAAGAAGAGGTGCCATATTTCCACAATTCCACCTACACACTGGACTAGACAGCTCATGCCTTTTTAAAATTGAAATCAACAGCTTTAGCTGTAAACAAGAGTTTACAAAAGTTTAGCTCACTGTAATATACTTTCAGTATTTAATTCTCTAACTTAAAAAGAAAAAATTCTTGCAGTGTATTCACAGAAATAAAGCTACTCTCTCCAGAAGATCTGAGTTAATCTTACCATTTTAACCTTTGGTGTGCCAGCAGCCCACTTGGCTCCTACAGACTGGAAAGCACGTTGTACCTCAAGGAAGCTGTACCACCGCTTTGCATGCACAGGAGCTTTGTTTTGTTCTAACTGCTCTTGCCACGTACCATTATCTGTTAGAAAACAAAGAAGTTTTCAAACTATTTAACTATAAAAATAAAATTATTTTTATCAACAGCAGCTTTTCAGATTGCTTTTAAGAGCAGCAACACCGAAAAAGCACCAAAACCTGCTAGCTTTTAATCTTAATTATTCCCTATACTTTCAAGTGGAATTGGGTTATACTGAATGGTAGATTGTCACCTATCACCTTTAGATATAGAGCTAAGAGAAAATAAAAACCAAATCCATAAAAACAGATCATCAAAGCTTCTTTAACCTCTAAAGGGCATTTTGCAGAATAACATCTACCTCTTTTAATAATTCAAAGTAAACACGGAAGAAATTTCCTCTGCTAAGATAATGTCACGGAAAGGTCAATGCATATAATTTTACACTGCACATTTTCATATTGAGGCAACAGGTAATAAAAGATGTTCTTGCAATTATTAGCACAAAAGAAATTAGAAAAAGTTCCACCTAGGGATTACAGCTCATAAATTTCCAAATGTAGCAACAATTTAAAAAAATAAAATCTAGGATTTCCTAAGCTATACTCTTAAGGTATAGCTTAGGAAATTCCTAAGCTATCCCCATCACTAGGGATGCACGGGTCACAGCAGTGTGCATGACAGTAGACAGTCTGTCATAGAGCTAGGAGTCACTACTAGCATCCACAAAAAAGAAAAATTGGGGATTCTTGTTGTATATTGATTATCAAAATATTGATACTGCAAGCCAGTGAAACAGAGAATATAAACCAATACCTTTTAGTACAGCCCAGACACACAAATCTGCAAGACTCAGAGAGTTTCCCACCAAGTAGGTCCGTAGAGACAGACAGTGGTTAAGTTCTTGGATGGCTGAAGGAAACTGGCTGGCAGTGGATAACTTTGTAGCACTGAACTCCAGCCAGTGGTCAATCTTGTTTGAAGGGACAAAAGACAGTTAAAGTTACTAATGGAATGAGAATTAAGCTTGCTAAATAACTGAATAATACACAATTGATCTAACAGCTGAACAGAAGATATTAACAGGAACATTAGAATTAAATATATCAGATCATAACATATGTTGAAGGAATATTTAAAATAAATTATACTGAAAAAATCACCAAGAACAATACTAAATAATGAAATTTAATTTCTTCCTTCAGCATGAATTCAAATTGCTGAAAACATCAACTTCGCTGCAGTTATTTCAACTGGTAAAACAATAAGCAGTTCTCAGGTACTCCCTTATCACAAGAGTCTATAAAAATCATCACTCTCCTTTAGCTATTTACATATCATATTTGTCACCTATTTCCTCTTCCTGGTGCTGCTGCTGGTTAGTATACCATTTTCCCCTCAGTCCCTATTTTCTCTTCCTCATCTCCTTTTAGATTTGAAGAAATCAAACCCCTGAACTTCACAAGTCCTACTCCCCACTCCTGCAAAAGTCTTTTCCATCTATCTTTGTACATAAACACAAAAAAATATTAAGAATTAGGCTAGTTGATAATGTAGAACTGAATCCCTCAATCCTGCAAGAGACTAAGTGTCTCTTCTCTGGTCCTATTTCATGTGTAACTGTTCTGCAAACTGCAACGGGAATCCTTCCAATGTTCAGGCAACGTGGCAGGCACAGATGTAATTACAACCTCCACAGAATTCAGTCATTTGCAGTTGCACGCCAAAATATGTGCACCACAAATGCAGCTGTCCCGGTACTTCTCCAAGTACAGTATTATTTTGGAAAGAGGCAGAAGTGAAAAGAAGTATTGTACCAGCCCTGAAAGTGCGTTTGCTGAGGTCTGGGCTTAACTTAAAAACAAAGGATTTGGACAGAAATTTTAAATAGCCACAAGATAACTTACAACTTTTTAATGCCTCACAGGCAAAGTAGTAAGACAACAATTCCCTTGAGACCAGCTATGAGGGCAGAAGAGTGATTGAAGAGTGATTACCACTGGCTTCAAGAAGAAAAGACCTGAATCAAATCCTTCAGTTCCTCCCCAAATTTCAGAGAAGTAAATTTCAATTTGTCTGCTAGTTTCAGTTATCAATTTAAAATTCAGCATATGATTGATTATCCTGAGCTAGACCCAGGAAGAAACCAGGGTCAGAGTTTTGTCTATCATACACAGTAAATGCCACACAGTGTTCAGTGGTGTTACACTGAAGTGTTACAAGACAGCAACTGATGGCAACAGAGCTGAGAGAAGTGAGGAGGGAAAATCCATGTTTTACCTTCCAACTTGAATTATTTTATATTAGCAAACTGTCTGCTTAGGAGTTGCTGTTGCAGGAGTGGGCAAGGGCAACCCTTCCAAAGCTCAGATTTCTTAGTCTTTATACAGTTTTCTTAGTCTTTATATTTCTTTATATGAAGGAGGAAGCTTACCAAAGCAAACCCTTCAACATCCCACATAGCTGGAACCTCAGTCTAACAGTAAAATGCAGAACAATAGACACAAGGTCAAAAAAAAACCCCAACCCCAAACCCCCCCTGCCCCCAAACTTAGAACAGGCCAAAAGACAAAAAGGGAAAAGGAAAAAAAACCCCAAGAGACAAGAGAGTGATTCAAGGCCAAGGTGGATGGGACTTTGAGCAAACTGGTCTAATGGAAAGTGTCCCCACCCATGGAAAATAGATGGTCTTTAATGTCCTTTCCAACCCAAACCATGTTATGATTCTGTGATTCCTTCTCACCTCAGTGTGTTCCAACAGATTTGAGCCATACAACCCAGCAGAGGCAGCAGCTCGAGCCAGGTACCGAGCTATTGAATTCACATCAGTAAATGAAACTTGCCTAAAAAAAAGATAGGGGCAAGGCAAAGGTAAATTACTACCTCCAGTCAGTTCAACTTTAATTGCACATACATAGTTGAAACATGTGCAAAGCAAACACAAAATAACTTCCAGGCGAGCCAACAGGTACCAGGTCACCAGAGTAGAAAAACAAAAATAAAATAAACCTAGAACAGGAATAAATAAGTCCTTGCTTTTCTATCACCAGATGGAATAATAACCTTCTAAGTGTGTGAGAATTTTGTTTAAGCTGAAAATGAGAAAATAAGACTGATTATTCTTTCGAATACTAAAGCTCTCTTCACATCTGACAGAATTCATAAGTATAACCCGAGCTACAGATTTTCCAGATTACAAGGAGCTAATCAATATCTGTTTTCTTTTCATAAAAGAAGGATCACTTTGAAGAGGATTCCTAGTGAATCAACAGAAGAATTGAGAGGTCTTCATCATGGTTTTAAGGGCTAGCATCAGGGGAAAAAAATCCCTGTTCATTTGTTACTTACTTTACTCAATTCACACTTCACAGAAACCATCCCCTGGTGAACAAACTTCCCTGCATGTATTTGTTTTTTTACCCAGTCTTCTCCAGAAAACAGACTAATTTGAATTTTTTTGTCCCCATGCCGCTTATGAAAGCCCTCAACAGATCTGCAGAAGAAGGGCTCTCCAAAGGGAGTACTCCTTCGTTTTCATGTCAATTTTCTACATTACATACAGTATCAAAAAAAGCTGTACTCTATCAGAAATCTAGCTTCCAGTTCATCTAAGATAAATTAATATTTGCTAAAGAACTTGGAAGAAAGATGCATCCAGAAACATCAGTTCTCCAAATAATACTCATTGCTACTCTACAGTCCCACATAGATGCAGACTGCAAAAACAGAGCTCCAATTGCTTCTAAATCAAGCATTGATATCAACAAAAGGAGTCCCTGTGGTTTTTTTTAACATTTACTCAATTTAATGGACTGAATGCTATACTCCAACTTGTCCAACCAAGGTTCCACTTCTGTTCTGTCATTGTTCTCTATTTCCTTTTTTACCTACTGCATCCTTTATAAAATTAAAAGAATTGTGATAGCCCTCAAGCCTTGCAAAAATCAACAAAAGTTCTGAAAATTATACAGAATGTACTTGATATATTAACAATTAGAATGTGCCCCATTTTTAGTACAAATGGACCAGCCAGTCTCATTAGGCTAATTGCAGTACAACCTAAGGAATATAGTTCATTGGGAGGGTTTTTTTGGTTTGCTTGTTTTTAATTTTGCTTGCTTTCCAAGCATCTAGGATCCAGTATATATATACAGAAGATCCATAAAATGTAACTAAAACCCAAAGTCACAGTAGGGTGTTTAAATTATACCCTACTGTGTACTTGAAAATGTGTCCTATTCTAATTTCCCACTATCAGATTTTAAGGAAGCTTTTATAAACTGAGAAAAACAAATCATTTCCAATACAGTTTCACTTGAAAAGTCTGTGAAATGCACTTTTATTGTTTTCTCTAATTCATACCAAAACAAATACCCTTGATTACTCAAGCAAAACTGAATACATGTATGAAATGGGAAAATGTTACTCTGAATAAATCTTACTTATGCTTTAAAAGTTAAAAATACTCCCACCCAAACATCACTAATTGACCTCTTTGAAAAAGTTATAAAAGACTTTTTGCAGCCAATGCTTGCTAACTCCAGGGCTAAGTAAAGAAGAATGAACAGGGAAAATGCAATGAATGCCACAGGCAGAGTGGCTATTGACAGTGACATGAAATGCCACATAATTAAACACCAGGGCAAATGTTCAAGAAGACAAGATGCAAAAAAGGGACCAAAAAATAATAGCAAACACATAATACAAAAAACCCGAAAACACAAATTATTTCCAACCATAATAAATCAATGTTGAATTGACTTGCTAAAAGCTTTTGCTTGATCTGCCTAGGAAGAATAACTACTCTGAAATGTGCATGTGCCCACCACACAAAAGCTGTACTGCAGCTTGTTTTGACAAGACACAGGTACACCAAAACTCTCCAAAAAGCCATCAGCACTTAGCAGAGTAGTTTGCTTAGGAGCTATTACTACAAGAAGTTTTGAAGCTAAATCTTCAAAAATAACCTTTAAAATAAAATTCATCATCTCAAATGAGCGATAAACCTTATAGGTAGCTGGCTGACAGCTAAGTTTCATCTAGCTAGCTGAAAATTTTGTCACCAGATTTTAACTGAGTTTCAAAACCAAACATAGAAGAATCACAAATAAAATGTTCTTTCTTGTTCAAGTGAAGTCATTAGAACTAATGGATTCAAAAAAAGAAAAAAAAAAAATCTGAAACATCCAAAGTGATTTTCACAACATGCCAAACAAGATGCTTCATCAGAACTGATGCCATGAAATCCATTTAGCAAAAGCATTAGTTGAGATACAAATTCAGCTGATGCCTCTCACATTGCAGATATACTTTTAACAGGCTTTAAGGCAGAGAATCAATTTGCAAAATTACTACAACCAAGCAAGGGAAAATTAATGCAATACTGAGGTCTGGAATAACTTCTTGAACATAAGCCAATGCAAGGGATGAGAGGACACTAACACACAAAAATTTCCATCTGATGGGCCCATGATTCTAGACATTATCTACCCAGGGCCAAAGTGCAGAAAAAGAGTGTTTGCTTTACATTTCTGACAAGTTCCATTACAGCCAAAATGAGTGGTTTTGCAATGCAGTAGGAAGAAGGCATGGCAACACTAAATTATTTAATGAAAGAAATATTATTTCAAAGCAAATGATATACATTAAAAATATTGTGTCACAGGAGCACATATATGTATAAATACATACATATATATTTTAACATATATATATCCATCCACTGCCCAAACAGTCAAAGTAAAACAAAATCCAAACCTGACTAAGGCTACTTAAAGGGAAAATTTTCTCCTGCAAGTAAAAAATATCCAATTAACTTTCTGTTATGTAAGCTGTATCCCACATGTGCAAAACACACACTGAAGATTATTAAAGCTGTACCAATTAAATCCCAATATAATCTGTCATATTTCTCTTGCTTTCATTCAAAATCACAAATTCAGCGCCATCACCAGGCACAGCAAAAGAAAATACGCAATATCAGATTATGCAAGAACCCCTATGTGAGTTCAGGTCTGACATTTTAAACAGAAAACAGTATTTGCAACCAGTAAAACAGCCATGACTGAAGGCTGTGAATCTTCCTGTGCTTTGATTTTCTACAAATATATGTACATAGTGACAAGTTTATTACCTAAGGTTAGAAGACATGGAAATGCTCAGTGTTAATTTATGAGGAGCAAGTCAGTAACTGCAATACAAGATGAAATACGTTGCTTTTATAGCCATTTTTCAGACAAGCAGGTATTCCAGTCTATGATGCATTGGTGGCTCTAACAGCATCTCCTACTGAATTAGCTCACGAAATGAGAGTTTGCCAGCAAGTCTGTGAACAATAGATTCCCCCAAATCTTAAAAAAAAAATAAAGAAAATCAGTGTTCAAAAACTACAGTTATAATCAGTAATTCCAAATTCATCATGGTGTTACCATACTTTAAGTTACAACTGCAATGCTCATGTGTACAAATATGCTCCTAAATGCAGATACTAAATGCTAGAGTTTCCACTGCTATGTCAGGCAGCAGGATCTCTCCTCTTGATATACCCAGATGTCTTAACTCATATGGAATTGAAGAATACAATGCAGCTTCCCAAAACTAACAGTGTTACTCCTGCATTTCTGATAGGCATTTGATCTCACTCTGACTGTAAAAACCATCTTTGTGTCCCAAACTTGAAGTTATCCATTCCAATGGCACAGTATTTTTAGAAGGACAGACAATATAATACTACAAAAATTTCCAATATTCTTTCTACAGTGTGCAGATGGATACACTGAATAGCACTACACAGGTAATTAGCACTTTACTGACATCATGCCTTTGCTTATACACATACATTAGGGAGCTTAAAATGATGTTATCTCAACATTCAAATTTCAGTCCACCACACATGTACAAGCCCAAGGAATCTTATATTATCAAACTTCTCTAATATAAAACAGCCTTGCTGCTGGTAACCCATGGCACCACACAAAGTCCTAAACAGTAAAGTAACTGGTACAACATAAATATTATACATAGGTACATGTAAATAAAAAGTTTTTTCCATAAAGATCTAGTTCAGAATATGCTGTAAATGTTTTGCCTGTGCTAGAGACACCAGTAATGCAGTGATGAATAAAACTGTGTTTTTTTTCCTTTTCCTCCTACCTCAAAAGGTTACTGTCAATGCTACAACCATGTGATTTTTAAAACTGCTGACCCAAAGGTAGAAGGAGAGATGCAAAGTCACTTACTCAGACACAGAGAGGATGGTTTCTTTGCCTTCTTGCACTGAAATTTCAACATCATTCTTCACATGCTCCACCGTCAGCAGAGCTCCTTGAAAAAACAAGAGAAAAAGATACTGAACTTCCTTCCAGGAGAGATACATTTCATAGTTACAACCAACCACTTACATCTCCTATCCACTAGGACCAGGTGACTGAAGCGACTCCTTCAAATGAGAATGCCCAGGGAAACAAAAAAATCAATGTTCAGTCTCATATGCAAGAGGCTTCTTCTTGGCAATCCTTACAGCCTCAAATTGATAATGTCCAGCACTCAGTGATCTGCAGTGAGCTCAGCAAGTGTCAGCTGTGATATATTTTTGCTTCTTAAGGGTATGGTAAAAATGAGTCCTGTCGCCCAGTATATGAGGAGAATGTAATCAAAAAGCTCTTAATTATTGAACAATATTACTAATATTGTTATTGAACAATATTAACTAACCAGCCCTGACACGTGCATCAAAGGAGATCAATTACTCAATATACCAGCATTTTCTGATCAAGGATGAGACTATTTTTAACCTGATTTAAAGTTTATGAAAAGATTAGCTATTCAAAACCAAGAAACTTTATCCATGTAAAAGCACAGGAAGCTTACACACATTTTCAAAGTAGTTTACCAGTGACAGTAATAAATGGTCTGCAGAAAGAAAATAATTACTGAAGTTTTTAGGCTACACCATTGACTGTAAGACAGCTCTGTCCACATTCCAAGAGGCTTGATGCAAACCTGCTCTGATCTCGAGGCTCTACAGCACGACACAGCAGCTCAAACAGAGCACCGAGCTCACTTGGATGCGTTTCTGCACTGGCTCTGCTCCAGACTCAGCCTGCTGAGCACAAGAGGAGCTTGTGCTCTCTAACTTTGCTCAGAGGCACGTACAAAGGCAGCAAGCTTTTGCATAGGCAAATCAGGAACTGTACTCTAGGTCTAGAAAGCCACCTAACCTGTTAAAGTCTCCACAGCATGCTGTGCACTTTACCTTCCCTTGAACAATGCTCCAGCTACCAAGGCAGATGATACTAAAAGCTATTAATACACTGGCCTAAATACAAACCACTGGAGCTAGGAATTCCCTAGCTCTCACCTCTGCTCAGCTGAAAGCCTTTCTTGTGGCATTAAGAGTAAGTCAAGGTTCTTCTTCTCATCCCTCAGCTATCCATCTGTGAAATTCAGGGTGACATCCCTTATGCATTACGTTAGTAAGACACGTAAGTATTTTAATAACATGCATGGAAATGCTTTGAAAATAACAAGTATTATGTGCACCAATCTATGTAATTAATACTGATGACATTAAAAACTACTACACTTTTCTTGCACAGCAGACACAATGAAGAGTATGAAGTAGGGATGAGTAAGATGAGTATGCTTGTATCCTTGATATAAATGTTTCATCTGTAATATGTAACACTTCTGACACAATCATGCAATCTCCCGAAATAAACCTCCAGTGCCACACACCAGCTGTCAAACAAAATAAGTCTCCAAAGCCCCTAAAACTGATGTTAATCATAATTCATATTGCATCATTTTCTTTTTTGGCAAATCAGTATAAACAAGTCTCAGGAGAAATGTTATTTAAAACATAAATGTTTTTATACCTTGAATCAGTTTTATACCTTGAATCATGCAAGTTGTATTCAACTCTGAAATCCATTTGGGAGTAACAGCAAGAAAAATAAATCAATAAGCTACGATGAAGAATAGGAAGAAAATTTATTTTGAACAGCTACAACGAAATGGAGAAATTTTATGGAACACGTACAAAAGATTGTTTCCAGATGGATGGAAGTGCAATGAAGGAGGTTCTCACATTTTTAAAGGCAAAATAACATCGAAGGGCAGGGAGCAACCGAGAACTTCGAGCCAGCTCCCAAGAGGGGAATTTTAGCAGCGGATTAGAACTGAAAATGAAAGATAGCAAGACAGCGGCAGAGGTCACGAGCAGGCGATGTGACCTAGGGCTGCACTGAACATTCAGCCTCAACGTGCCAAGTCACCCGTGCCCGAGTTCCCGCAGCCAGAGTTATGCCCAGCGCCGGCCGCTCCGCCACGGCCCGAGCAGCTGCCCAGAGGGACCCGCGGCGGGCACACGGCCCCGGGGAAGGGCGGCAGGGATGGGACGGACGAGAGGAACGGGAAAGACGGGAGGAATGGGAAGGACGGGCACGGGCCTCGGTGCCGCCTCGCCCGGCCCCGCACGCGGGCACGGCCGGCGCCGCATGATGCAACACGGGCGGGAGGGAGCGAGGGAGGCGGGGAGGGGACGGAGCCCCGCCGGACCCCCGGCAAAGCGGGATCGGGGCGGCGCGGGGCGAGGCCCGGCCCGCACTTACCGAGAGGGGGACTGCTCGCGTCCACGGTGAGGCTCAGAGCCGCCATTCCCGCCGCCAGCGCCGGAACCGAGGGAGGCGGCGGGGCGGGGCGCGCAGCGCTGCCAGCTCGGCAGGGGCCGGCGCGGCCAGGGCGGCCCGGCAGGACCCGCCCCGGGGCGGGAGAAGCGCTCGTCACTTCCGCGGGAGAAGCCGTAGGGGCGGCGGAGCGGGAGGTGAGGGTGCCCGGTGTGTCCCTTCGCTGTCGCGGCCCAGAGCCCGCCCGGAGGAGGGGGCGAGGCCGGAGCCGGAGCTGGCCGGAGATGACGAGCGGGCGGCGCACGAGGCCCTCCCGGGCCCTCCCGGCCGCGCCGGTGGAGCCCTGGGGAGCCGGCCGGGGTGAGGGATGGGTGCTGGGTGAGGGCTGCCCTGCCCCTCAGCAAACCAGATGCTGGTGCTTCCCTTCTCACGGCTTCTCCGGCTGAGCCTTCCCCAGGGCTTTGCGGGCGCTGCCTGCCAAAGCCCTTAGCTGGATGTCTGGCTAGCAGACGTGGAGATGCCTCCAGCCCCTTTTCTATGTGTGATGATCCAAACAAATCGAGCAGCGCAACACACACCGACACGTTTGAGTGCGGTGGTTTCACTCCTCTGGTTTTGTAGGATGTCACTTGTTAAACTTCTGACAAACGTGCGAATTTTGCAGCGGATCAAATGAGTCCTAGAATACCCCGAGTGGGAAGGGACCCACAAGGATCATTGAGTTCAACTCCTGGCCCTGCACAACGTGGTCCAAACGCTTTTGCACTCTGGCAGGCTTGGCACTGTGACCACTTCACTGGAGAGCCTGTCCCAGTGCCCAGCCACCTTCTGGAGCCTTGGAATGAATTACAAAATGCTGCGTCACCGAGTTTTCACAGCAGACTGGCTCAAATTCACTTTGTTGCAAGGACAATGCAGTGTCCCTGTGATTTCTCGCCCCCCGATCTATTTTATAGATGTTACTGTAGCACCTAATGTGCTAACAGAGACATTATCAAATGCTTGATTGGTGAACCAGTGCTTTTTGTGCAGTGGAGGTAGTGGTATAGCCAGAGCATGACTGCACATTACATGCTGGTTTTTATGCTTGATTCCTGCTGCTGGATTTAATTTCAACTTTGCCTACTCTTCTCTGTAAGCGGTTCTACAGTTTCTGTAAGCATGGAAAGTATTTCCACGAGTTTCCATACATAAGTATCTTTCCACATCATTCAGAAGCTGATACATGCTGTGTGTTCTACTCCCATTCAGGTAACTAAATGAGCTGACAGAAATTACAGCAGAATTAGAAAGAGGCTTATGCTGAAGAGATTTTCAAACCTATTGCAAGTTTCAGATGAAAATAAGATTACAGAAGCAATAGATGAAGATTACTATCAATGGGTTCTGTCCTTTTTATTTTAATGATTGCATGAAAAGAACGATTAAGGAAGGCCTTTGTGTTGCCTGAGTTGTTCTACATTTTATCATAACCTGTTTTGCAAATTCACATGCAGATTTTGATGGGAATGCTACAGCGTGCAACTCAAAGAATCCTGTATAAGATAAAGGTAAAAATTATGTATAACAAACAGTGAAATCATTATACTTGCTATGTGGTTCAAACTTCAGTCACAATCAGTATGTGGAATGACTAAACTTATAATGGGCCAAAATATGTAGAAGGTTCTAATTAAAGCAGGCTGAATCTGCCTTGCATGCTCTTACCAGTTATGCAATTGAGGAAGAGAAGAAAGGTAGGCTTTAGATCAAGGGATTAGAAGCACACTTTGTTCCTATATATGCAGCTCTAATCCAGTGTCATGCTAGAATGAGGTAAATGCTAATCTTGCTAATTTATCTGTAAATGTTAGGCTAAGAGGACCTCACTAAGGAAAAGATTCCTTAGATTCTTTTCCACGTGTGCACATGGAGAGACAGGAACATCTCAGCAAGAGTTGCCTCGTTCATATCTTTTGGTGGCAAGATGTTCCTGCTTGTTGGAAATGGAGTCGGCTTTAAGCCAGTGAAGTCATATTGGTGTAACCCTAATGTGAGGAAAGGATCTAATCTAAGGACTTAAGGTGGAGTTGTTGAATATATTGTATGATGACAGGAGAGAGAAGTAACTTGAACACACTGGAAAACTGAACTTCAAAACCTTCTTCTGTATGGAAAACAACTTTTTATACCTTGAGGCACTCATTTAAAGATAGTTTGTGTGGATGAAGAGTGTAGTTATTTAGAAGACCTAATCTTGTGGGCAGAGAGGAAGTGAGAAAGGGTGCAGTGCATCTTGCAGGCTACTTTGGCTTTCATTGGTGCCAGGAGAGGGTAAGGAAAAAAATCCCTAAGCTCTGTGTGAGAGCTTAGGGATTTGGTCTTTATGTAAGCAAGCAGCTGTGTTCAGATACCCTCCCTGAGACCACCTGCCTGAGAACCTGACATATGTCACTCTTTTGTCCACAAGGAGAACAGAAAGAAAAGCAAATCTCCACGTTGTCTGTTGAAACTGGCATGCCTCAATATGTATCACATTGATAGGGAAAAGGAGGCGCTAGGACTCCTTCATTTGAGAGTAAAGGACTTGAGTCACATCATCTGGAGAAAAGAAGGGGCACAGATGCCTCACTGGTTCAAGAGCGTGATTCAAAAATCCTAAATTCAGCTTGAAAAGACTTCAAAAGAGTTTGTCTAAGTTTCCAATTTTAGTTAGTCATACGTAATTTACCACTGGTTCTCCTTTGTGTTCAAGTGGACTGGGCAGTTTAATCCTGCTTTCCTAACAGCCACACCTATGGGAAGGCTGACTGAAACAGGATCTCCAATTCAAAGCTAATTTTAGGTGATCTTGGTCCTGTTCTCTCCCCTCCTCTAACATGCCTGTGTTCCACAGGCAGGGGAAACGGTAGTGTCAACTTCCTCAACTCTGGGGCTGTTGGAAAGGAGCCTGCTTTATCTCAGAACTTGGACATGGAAAATTCAAAGTCTGACTTTTCTGTTATTCCCAAGTATGCAAAGTGACCTTGGCTTTGGATGCCCAAAGTGCTCCAAGACTACAGTGGCATAAACCCTGAAAAATCATTTCAAATCATCATCATAGAGGTGCTAGGAACTCCTGCCTTTGTCATGCTTCCTTGGATTTCCAAGTGAGCTGTTCTGAACTCTGCTGTATGTACACTTCACTGATCCTCACTGAATCTAGTGATCCATGAACCCTTATTTGAGATTTCCAGGCCCAGCTGCATTGTGTCCTGCCTCCTGCAAAACTCAGGCAACCCCAACTGGCCATCTCAAAACTCAGTGAAGACCAAAAAAAAATTCAGCTGCCCCTCTAAGAATCAAAACTGGCAACTTTATAACAAATGGGATCATCCATCCAGGCAAATGCTTAGTCCATTTGTATTTAACACAATAACCCTTATTGACAACAAAAACCATTGAACAAGATCAGGTAAATGACTTAACATGATTTTGTGCTCAGAATATGAAGATGATTTTTGGTCTGCAATGTTATGATTAGCAGTATATTACACTCATGAGGAAGAAAAACTCCCAAAGAATATAGAAAACAACTACGAAAGAAATGTGACTGTTTTGATGTTGTCTGCTCAACACAGCCAAACAATCTGATCAAACAGATACTTAGAGATTCTGTATAATTTTGAAATTACTGAACACCTTACTGAAAGAATTCAGTTCAGATTCTATGAAACAGAATTTCATGCTCAGTCATCTTCTTCCTTTCTTTTTTACCAAGCTCATTTTCTCAGCCTTCCAGGCCAAGTGAAGACTCTTCCCTGCTTTAAGGCACAAGAGATTCTTTCACAGTGTTTGGAATACGACTGGCATAGTAGTCATAATTTCTCAAAGTGGCAAGGACCCCAGCTGAATTCATGTGTTTCACCTCCTTGTTATACTGAAATGAATTTCCACAGATATCAGTTATCTTGCCTGCAAAAAAAGAAAAAAAAAAAGAAAAATATTCTAGCAAAAAGGAGTTGGAGTCTATTAGTTCAAGTGAAATAACTAAAAGCAGTGTTTGTGGTACACATGCCTGTCTTCACATGTGAAGTATCTTTGCTTCCAATTTAAGTACAACAGGTTTTATATGGACTGAAATCAAATAACTAGTGGGTTTATTTTTTTTTTCAACAATACTTAAATTCTTTGTGTCCCAGAAAAAGGAAAACATCTCTCTCTCATGGATTACTTTAAATGCTTCCTGAGTAGCTTTAACATTTGACATTGACAATCAGCAAAGAAAAATCCTCAATTCAAGTAAAAACCAGGGTAACTCTATACCACAAACTCTAACATAGTGTTGAAACACCCCAGCTGGTTTTAAATGAGATTTTAGGAATCACTTAGCAAGACCAAGACAGATCTTTATTCAAGCTAATTTAACCAGGAGATTCCTACCTACCAAAGAGGCTAAATACAGCACTGTGCTGCCCCAGATTGGTTGGGTTGCTTTGTGCTTGAGCTAACCCTGTTTAAAATTATCCCACCGTTATGAACACTACAGGCTGCAGAGGAGTTCAATAGTGTCATTATGAAGCCTGTTATCCTTGCTTGACAGAATTTAGGAATCAAACCCCATAATTTAAGCATATGGTAGTAAAAGGCCTATTATTGTGGAAAGAAGAATTAAAAAAAATAATACTACTTCAAATCTTCAGTAGTGAGTCTTTTCATAATTTTTCAACCCCTTTAGCCTCTAGATAAGTGAAGTGTCTCATGTTGGTTGGAGACCAATAATTCTATTGAATTACATTAGTGACTCAATTTTGGAGTTTGTACATCCAGAGAACAACAGCATGATTTGACCTATTTTTGTTGGTTTAAAGAATTCAACGTCCACATATTACATAACATGTTACTAATAAACTACTATACTCAGTTAGTAGGACAGCAGATTTTACTGTGAGATAGTAGCCAACAGAAAAAAAAAGGGGGCTTTTTTTTTTAAATATTAAAATGAATATACCTTAAATTAAATTTGGGGATTTGGCTTTTTTAATTATGTGACAGTTACTGACACATGTATTGACATTTTTCTTTCAATGGAAAGCATAACTAACTTCAAATTAATGCATTTTCACTTATCCTGGAACTTTGAATGCTATTAACTTACCTCCCACAGCATGTAGGATAGCTTCAGGTGCACATGTATCCCACTTCTTGCACCCAGGACTGGCAAATACATAAGCAGATGCTTTGCCTTCTATGAGTTGAATGATCTGTTACGAATAGAGTTGCAATCATTGCAAAGGATTTAGGAATTTAGAAATGGGTAGAAATAACACCAGGAAGTGAGGATTAAATCTGTTTATTTAAGTACTGATAGTCAGGAAAGGAACACCAGCCATTTCCTTATTAATATTACAATAAATGTATTAAAATTTAGAAGCTATACTGTATCACCATTCCCAGTTCAATATTTTTGATTGTTATAAATACAGTCTATAGGATGAAAATCTGCTCTCAGTTTCAGAAACAAGAATTCGCTTCTTGTGCAAGTACTAAAAAAATAAAGTGGAAAATATATACCTGTTGTGTTAGTGCCTCTTTGGGCCTTGCACATGTTGGAGAAAAGAGATGAGAGGGTGTGTTTTTGACAGCTATGACAAAACAGCTTTAAAACCTGTACCAAATGAATGTTCCCTGTATGCAGAGAAATTTCACAAAGGAAATATCACTGTGTGCTTATATTTTTATGCTTTCAAATGTGCTGCTAGGTAGTTGGAAAAAAAGCTGTATTAGCACAAATAGGAGGACATGTCCAATAATTGAGATTAAACTGAATTCCCATTTAGTCATTCTGGTCTTACAACTTTTTATTTTCACCCCTAAAAACAGAATACTGGGGAAGACAGACCTAAGCCATGACCAGCATGGGCACTGGTACAAATACACCTGTGCCAAATTCTCTCAACATCACAGCAGACTGAATGCTAGGAAGAGAAGTTGTGCGGGGTAAGGTGGAGGAAGTCTCCCGTGTATGTTCATGCAAGTAGGCAAATAATTTCTTTAAAAAGTCTTTTTATTTTTTTTTCCCAAAGGTGCCACCTCCCAGTAGAACCAGAAGATTGGGAGTTTTCATACCTTGTTTCCTGCTCCTCCAACTCTGATGACATGGTCTGGGTTCAAGGCAGCGATGCACTCATTCACCAGGGCACTGCTGTGGGAGCGGGTGGTAACAACGATGTGTTTGCCAGCAGGTGCTTCTGTCAGCTGAAAGCCAAAGGCACCCATGCCCAGCACTCCCCAAATTGTCCTGCCCAGCACAGCATTAGCTCCTGCCTACAAAAAAGACACAGAGTGATGGTTAATCACACTGATCAGCAGTTAAAGCACCAAGGGAAAGGGTACCTAGATGCATCTTGGCATATCAGGGCATATAACATTAATACTGGCCTGTACATTTAAACAGTGGCACTTCAAAAGAACTACTTGAGAGCCCAGAGTGAAAATTAGTTCTCTTTCCCTATAAGGCAATGACATCATTGACCCTTTTCTTATCTGTGACATTGTGGTGGTGCATTACATCCTGCTTCTAGTGACTGGCAGATGATTAATTGTATATTTCTGTACTTGGGGCACAATCTGTAATTGAAAGTATCTTGTAATTTGAAATATTTTGTGATCCACGTCACACAAAATATGATAGTATTACATCAGCTCAAGGGCTTTTTCTTTTAACTCAAATAAGTTTAATTAATCAGGCTGTATCATGAGCTCCCCCAGTAATATTGAAATAATCTCCAAATATATAAATGTCTGTAGGTTGGCCATCCTGAAGCCTGGCATGATGCACTCTAACTGAGCTATCAGTGGCAACTTATACTTGGTTTATTTAGGGCTGCAGATTTATAGCAGTTACCACACATTGCAAATGCACCCATTGCATGGATTTACTAAAGGATTTCTAGCAAAGACTGCAGCGCCACTGACCTGTACTTATTTTACAGTAGGTACTTTATAAGGACTGTTGTAATTTGCACAGTATATACATAATATATTCTGTATCAGGGCATTACACCAGCCTCATGATTCAGTATAGTTGTTAGTAAGTTCCTGACATTCAGTTCCTGGAAACCAACATTAAAAATTATATATATATTTAATTTAAAAACCCCAATACCTTACATTACAACATTAACTCAATTACATGCCACTTTTCAGTTGCAAGTGTGCTAACTGAAATAGCTTAGGAGTCACATTTAGAAATCACACAATGCTTCTAAATAAATCAATATTTTAATACCTCATAGTTGTAATATGGCTGATTAATAACTCCTGCTATTGCTTTGCCTCCATAGGCAATTCCAATAAGAACCGTTACGTGGTCAAGGAGACCTGGACAGAAAAAACCCGAATGTAGTTAAGCTTGAAAAAGAGAAAGATCTTAATAAAAATATAAACCTTCAATAAAAGTCCACAAATCAATATGCAGAGTGCTATCTTAGAAATGCAAATTATAATCAGGATTCTCAGATGTTAATATAATTTTTTAGTCATTTAGATTTGAGGTCTGCTAAAAAATGCCCCAGATAGAGTTCTTTTAATAGAGCTATGTTATAATTAACACATAATGAGAAGGACATTTAAAGATACAACTACATAGCAGTTTATGATGACATTCTTCTGTAATTGTGGTGGGAGTTCTTTAATGCTATTCAAAACTAGCAATTTATTGACAGTTGTACATCTCTCTCCCCAAAAAGGGAAAAAAATCTGCCTAAAAGATTTTATATTAATCAACTAAAAGATGCATTAGGAGGCAAAAGCATTATTTCAGCATATTGTTTCTTGGAGGCTTTTCTTTCTATTTTTTTATTTTCTTTCATTTTAGGGTCTATTTCTATGGATAGAAACTAGGCTTTGCTGAGAACAGTTTCTTCCCATGACTGAAAAAACATGATTTGTGGGAGGATGTTTGTTTCATTTTGAAAGGGCTACAAGTACAGCTGTGGTATTTGGGTTGTTTGAGAGGAAGATGTAAATATAATTGAGCATATTCCTGTTTGAAGGGGGGATTTAGTCCTTCAATTCAAAGATATGCAAAAAAATATGTAAATTTAACAAAAGACTCAAGACAACCGGCCAGCAGTCAAAGACAGCTCGTTGCACTCTGAAGTGATAAAAACTGGTCAGCACTCAGTAGCCCATCAGGAATATTCAGTACTGGTTAGAACTGAATAGAGTGAATAAATACATTCCAAGCACTCAAAAAGTACAGAAACATCAGCCATATGAAACCATATTGTAAGTTACTTCTATTATAAAACTATGCATTATGTATGCTACTTTATTACTATTGCTATTTTTTTTACCAAGAGAATTAAAAGAAAATCCAACCTTCAGTGTACTCCTTGGTTCCATCCAAGGGATCAACCCATATTACAAGCTTTAAGAATAAAAAATAAGGAAAAATTAACAAATACAAATCATGTAAATTAACACGCAAAGCATATATTTTACTTTAGTGCTTTTATTTCCTTATGGGAGTTAGGAAATAAAGAGATCCAAAGTTTTAACAATATTATATGGCTGAAGCCTATAATAGTATTTTACACCAAAAAAAAAAAAAGCTTAAATATTGAATGGAATGTCTCAGTAAATCTCTTAATAGAAGTATGAAGGATTAAGCTGAAATGGAAAATGAGATTACTTTCATATGTCCAAACTAGATTCCTGCCAAATTAATTTGAATCACAAATTGTAAGAAGCCAATTTCCATTTCCCATTACTGCAGACAGGAGCATGCAGCATTTGCAGCTCTGGAGGTGTGATTCTCATGACTACATTTCAGTTTTCAAACAAAAAAGAAAAACTGGCAAATTGAAGAAACCTTTCTTCATTGTACACTCTTAGCTAAAATTAGAAAGTAGTATAGATAATGTTAAATATTAAGCATTACCTCTTCCTCTTTAATTCCTGTGTACTGAGCAGGACAAGGTTTCTTCAGTATTTCCTCACAGTGACCATCTTCAATTAAATCCTCAGTTACATCATCAGTGGGCAGCTCCTAACAAAAGAATTCTCAGAATTATTAGAAAAATGTTTTGGACTCACCTCATTTTGCTTTAGAGCTGTGTATTTGACAGCAGCTTGAAAAAGCTAAAGAAATGGAAAGGTGAAATGGGATGGAAATACCTTTATTTGTTGCTTTTTGGGTTCTTTTTTTTTAATTAAAACTAATGTTTTCCTAAACCCAGCCAAAGCAAATTCCAGTGCAAGCTACAGCAAGATAAACTGTTAGTGTGAAATAAAGCAGGTACTTACTTCTTCTCCTATGATTGTCATCTTGGGAAACTTCCGTGCCAGAGAAGCACAAATGCTCATTTGTACCAATCGGTCAGCTTTGGTCTGCAAGTCATTGGGTCCAGCCTGTCCAAGAGTGGATAGGTGAAGAAATACACCAGCACAGTGGCCCATACAGCACTCTGAATATCTACTTGTAATCTAAAAGAAGTCTAATTTGGTAAATCTTCAACCCAGTAAGTGACCTTGTGAAGGGCAGGCTAAAAACTGCAAGAAGCAGAGTTTCCCTGTGCACCCCAGAGCTAAGACAGACTGGCCTGACAGTAGAACAGTGGATTTGGTGCCCCCAAGGTCACATAAAAAAATGACTGCAAGCCTTCCCAATGTTGTGTAGCCAAACATATATTGCTACATGTGTTACAGTAATTTCTTAAATGTTAATTAACTGCTACATGTGAAAGTGGGTAACTTATTAACACTTTTTTAACCCTTTAGGTCTAGAGATAGAATCCCAGTAAGAAATAATTCTGTTAGCATTGGAATTTAGAAAGATAGTTCATCTAAGATTTGCATCTTAGTTGTATCAAACAAAAATTCTATCTGCTTGTATCTTATTTGCTGACAACATGAAAAGTGTTTTATCCAGCTACTGGAATTAGTCATAGGAATGGGATATTCTATTTAGAATCATGTAATGGGTTAATTTTTGCATGCTCAAAACTAGTCTGTCCCTTAGCCAAGCGATAATTTTATGAAATTTGACAATTTTCTTTGAAATTTCCCTTTCATCCCCTAATTAATTTGGTTGAAATTGGTCCTGAATTTTGACTCGATAAGATCAATTTATTGCAGAGAATGTCCTTTGTTCCAGGACATGAACCCAATAAACAGTGTAAGTAGTTCTTCAATGTAAGAATGGGTGGACAAAAGTGTCTATCCCAAGTGGGGGATGGAGGAAGTACAAGCACTACCAAGAAAAGCAATATAAATGGAGAGCTTAGAGTCGACTGAGGGAAAGAAAACTCAAGATATCAGGAGAGGAGATGGCTAAAAACTCAGGTGTTCCTGAACTAGATAAATGGATGGAGGGTCACTGTGTTGAGGGAGAAGGTGGAACATTCCCTTCCCAGACGTTCTAAAGCTTTCAGTAAGGCCAGTTGGAATTGGTCTTGGTGTTTGCTGGCTACAGAAAGAGGATGAATGATGAGAAGCAGCACTTCTGTTCCTTTCTGTTCTGCATCTCTTCCCTTCAGACTGCAAAACAAAGGCACATGCAGAAGTTCTTCTGCCTTCCTCTTCCTTCAGCAGCCACCTTTGGCAAGAAGCTTGCAGGAATTTCAAGATCTCTAGTCCCTCAAACAGGAACCTCTTCTATTGGTCATTGCTTGCAATCTAATTTTGTGTTTGTAGTAGTCATTCTTCAAAAAATTTAAGATTGTAAAACCAATCTTACTTAGAACCAATATCACCTGTTACATTTGATGATTTTTGAATAATGTAAAGACCAAGAATTTTTTTTTAATTATGCCCTTAATATTGTTACATATCTGTAAAGCTAGAATTAACTTCTAAAGTTAATTTCACCTATTCTGGTACTGCAGTCAAAGCAAAGATCCTGGCTCATCACTGCAATGTACTAAATTACAGCAAATTAAGAACTTTAATACCTGTTTTCTTTTTAGAATTAAATCTGAATTTGATTTAAATCTGAATTTATTTTGAAAACTTTGATTTACAATAAAAGCTAAGGTTCTTTTTTGTTTTAGGAAATCAAACGCTGATTTATTCTAATCCAAAATTCAGCAAGAGCATGGTATTCTAAACTGTACTATGGATGTGAGAGCATAGGTCTAGTATATTTTCTGTTAATTTCCTTATTATGAATTTTGAGGTGCTATGCAAACCTTGTATTTGTGAGGGAAATCAGGTCAAAATTATGGTGTTTCTTTTAAATGTACAAATGTTGTTTAGAAGTACTGGTCAAAAGACACTTTTCTAGGGCTGTTTTAATCCTTTAAAAAGGAATATTTGTTGTAGGTGGTAGCGGGGGAGGTGAGGGCTGTATTTCTTCCCACAGTTGCTGATTTTTAAAAATACCACTTTGGCTTGTATCTAACTCAAGATTAACAAGTGAAATTAAACTGGAACAAAGTAAAAGGTAATACCTTCTCAACTATGCCCAGATCTCCTGCAGACATCACATTTCTAACAATTGTTGCAGCTTTTTCTGCAACAGAATATGCTGAGGCCACCACACGCATGAGAAGAGCTGGAGAAGCCATGCTGAATGCTGAAAAGAAACAATAAGCAAACTTGAACATTTCTCTCTTCAACAGAAGAAAAAGGGTAGAGTATTTTACCTAATATTTCAAACAGAGTAGAAAGCGGAAAGTGGGTTACTGCCAGTAAATGGTAACGAGGTGAGCTTTGGATTTTTTTAAAAATACAATTAATGAACACAAGGATGTAAAGCTATTGTAGACAAGATCTTCCAAATACCAAAGTTCTGTCTGACAGTGAACCTGGTTCTCACTAAAATAGAATGACATTAAAAAACAACAACAGCAGCAGAAACTCCTATCATAAATATTAAGAAAAAGAAGAGTCTACACACAGCACTGATTTTTTGCACACTTTGAACATAAGTTCATTTCTTCAGAACTGAACCTACAGTTGGTTCATGCCCAAAAGTCAAGCACAAGACTACCACACAGGATGACATCAGCAACTTCACTTACTATTTCCCTTGTTTAACTATAAAATAGGGGTTTGTAGATGGCCAATTGTGCACACAAAGTAGGTTAATGATACGCAGATACTGCTAACTTGTATGCAAAAGCTGAATTTAGCCATCTGAATTTAACTGTCCTTTCTGTATTTGTTTAACTTCTCCTGATTTCTTTAAGGAAATCAATTTCTATCTTCCTGCCTCCCCTCAGCACTCTGTTTTCTGTCATTCTTAATATTGCATTGTCTTCCTCATCTGTTCTCCAGCACAAACCAGTGCAATTCACTGGACCTTCAGTCACCAATAGAATCAGAATACCAATAGAATAGCCATCACCCCTGGAAAGGCTAGCATTCTTCACAGCTTTTCTGTAGCTCAAGAAAAAGAGGTATTGATAACCACACTGCATTTTTTTTAAATGCAGAGCTAATTGCTTTTTATGTTTTTCTATTAGTTGTTTCTGTCTGTGTAGATGACACACTTTTTGGCTTGGCCTCAGATGTGTGACACACTTCCAAGGAAACACTTGAGCAGAGCCAGAACAAAATACAGAGGAACTCACTGATCACCTCACAAAAGAAGATATATTATGGGGGAAGTGTAATATTACAATCATATCATAAATATTGCAATTGCAGCAAGTCCTGCCTAAGTGGCAATAGGTCATTTTACAACACCTTTCCCTTCTTCCTTGACAAATGAAGTTCATGGCTGTTCACAAAACAGCAATGTCAGAGGTATCAGAATCCCAAATTAAGCCAATTTAAGAACTTTTTGACCACTTTAGTAACACCATACCTGTACCAGTAAAGTCAGAAGCACTCTGAGGCTGAAAGAGTAGAACGACTGTGCAAGCACATTCAAAAAGCACAGTTCCTAATGTTAATTATTATTTCCAGCTGATGGATGGGAGCAAAGTGCATTGGAGTTCGGTGGAACAGCCAAGGTCCATACCCATACCCTGGACAAGTAGCAATGGTTACAGAGGAACTTTTGTAAATGGTACCTGTGGCAAAAAGCAGCTCTCAAACAACTGAGAGTTGCAGAGCAAATATGTATCATATGGAAACACATGGAAAGCCATATACTATTTTAAGTCCATACCATCATGTGAAACAAGTTAGCATGAAGGAAAATAGTTTATTCCATAATGAAAATATACAGAATATGAGAATTTCTGAGAAGGAGTTAAAAAAGTAGCATATTAGATGGAAAGTTTGGATTAAAGAATTTAAATGAATTATCAGATGAACATAATTAACATTTTTTGCTCAGCTTCTCAAAAAAAAAGTCATTTGACCCCTTACTGTACATTTGATCCTACTTCAAAAATGAGATGAAAACGTGTTTTAAAGTCTTGACTTACTTTATGTCTGCATAAAATTTAAAAAGACTCAGAAAACAATACAGAAATACTATCTTGCATTCTTGAAGCTTGACCCAAGGTATTTTTAGGTTCATTTTTCTTGTCCATACTTAGGGAAAACAAATACACTTTCTGTGGCGAACCCAAGATCTCCTGGCAAACCTTAAAATATTTTTATGAAAAAATAAGTTTTATTAGAAGAAACTGAAATGAGAGGTTCAACACCCCTTCCTCGTCACTCTGGATTAATTACTTAATGAATGCAAAGTATTTTATTAGTGCAAAGGTGCCTTAGATTTTTACAGGGCTGCATCTCCTGTATGGCTCATCTTCTGGTGTATTGGACCTTTTTGATTAGACAAGTGAATGCAGTAGTTGCATCTAAGTTTTTCACCTCTGTAACTTTTTGATCTCAAGTTAACTTATTTATAGGTTTATGGCACATTCTTTCTGATGAGAGCAATGTCTAATGTATACTTCCACAAAGCACTTAAGAATATATTGTGTGCTTTGGACAAAAATAGTTTGACTCCTAGAAAACTGTGCAGTTTACAAATACTGCACAGCAATTATTCCCTCAAGTTAAACTTGGGTATAATTTTCTTCTAAAGATCTTCCCTCCTTTCTTCTAGCCCAGCAACTAAACTGTTGAATGGTCTTGCCAAATCAGCCTATTCCGATACCTATTAAAATTAATGAATTCTCGTTCTACTTTTTAATTCTGATGTATCTAAGTACTACAGGCTGACAACAATTAACTTATCAAAGCACACATCACAGATTTGTTAGTGGTTCTCATTCTCTTTTATGCAAACTTCCATTTTCTAATTTTATGGTTTTGCCTGATGAAAGGAGCAAACGGACATCACACATGAGCATGTCCTTAAATCCAAGTGCTAAGCCATGATTTCATTTTTGGAACTCTTCAATGCCTAAGCGACCAGAGCTCCCTATTTCTTTACAATAAACTTCGGCCCACACCTAATAAAAGTTAAACTTTCTATTATGTAAGGGAGCAATATTTACCCAGCAGAAGCAGGCTAGGACTCGGGGTGGGAACCCCATTGAGGTTCACCTACAGACTTCCAAGTGGGAAAGGGCTGTGCTACCTCATTTCACCAAAGAGAAAAACAAGGGAAGCCTGTTCCCGATTCTCTTGCCATGTTACTCCCGGTGGCAAAGCGCCTGCAGGGCAGCGCAGCCGGAGCTAGGAGCGGTACCCGCGAACGCACCCAGCGGAGCGTGGCCGGACACACCACGGCTAGTCAGGGATGGCAGAAGCGGCTCTGCTGGCGCAGCCGCCAACTCACCGTGTCCAGCCTCGCTTTTCCCAGGATCTCCACCGGCCCCCACAGCCCGGCACCGATCGCCGGCAGCGTGCGTGGCCCTCCGAGCCCTTCGCGTTCGTCCCCGTGCCAAGGAGGGATCCACGCCCCAGCACCGTCGCTCCCCGCCCGCAACGCACTGAGGCCTCTGCGCCAGCTCCTTCAGAGAGGACTCGCTGCCCCTCCCAAACCACCTGGGAAGGCCCGGAATCCTTCCGGCTCCGGGCGGGGCTCAAGCTCTCGCCCGGCCCGTCGGGAGCGCCGAGCAGTCGCCGTGCCGCCCGCCCGGCGCGGCGTGTCCCCTGCCGCGGCCCGTCGCGCCGGCGGAAGCGCGGCTGCAGCCCGTGAGGATGCTTCGGGCCTGGCGGGTGCCGGCGCTGGCGCGGGCCCGGGCCGGGGCCGCCCGGGGCTGGGCGCGCTCCGCCGCCTCGGAGGCCGCGGCCGAGAGCCGGGAAGACTCCCGCTACCGGGACACGGTGCTGCTGCCGCGCAGCCGCTTCCCCGCGCAGCTCCCGGGGCGGCTGCAGCCCGAGACGGAGCTGAAGACGCAGCAGGTGCGGCCGGGGCCGGGCCGGTTCCCACGGGAGGAGCGGGGGCTTCCCCGGGCGCGGCGAGCCCCCGGCCGGCAGGAGGGCGGGGGTGGCCGCCAGGGTTTATGTTCGGTCCCGCCGCGCAGGGCGAACTTCTGGCGAGTCCGGGCTCTTTTTTAGAAAAGCTCGAGCTCTTGAGGTATTTTTAGTTTGGATAGTCGTAACTTTTATGCAGTTTGTTTTGGAGGAGAGTAACGACCATCCGGATAGTGCAGTGCTAGGATAATAATCTCAGGCCTAATATTTCACCCTCTTCGGCCTTTTTCGTACTTAAAACCCACTAATGGCTTCTCTTGCGGAGTTAGAAAAGTGTATTTGTTTGCCTGCCTGCTTTTGTTGTAAATTTTGCATCCAGACTTTTTGACGGTACAGAGAGTTGTGATAGTTTTGGTCTTTTTCTTGCTGTTTCTACAGAAATGTGGTTTTTCAGAACTGTATTCATGGCAAAGGCAAAGGAAGACAAAACAGGAATTTTGTTTACATGATGGACCACCTTATGCCAATGGAGACCCTCATGTTGGCCATGCATTAAACAAAGTAAATACTTTCTTGTTCATACTTTATTCTTGTGAAGTGGTAAAAAACTTGCCATCGTGTGCCCTGTGTTCTCTGTTCCCATTTAAATCAATAACACTTTAAAATGTTTGCAATTTTGGTAGTTGGGGCTTTTAAAAAGCAATAGTATGATTATGTGGATGCCATATTTTGCCATATTGACATAGATACTATACCCTAACATAAATACCATGTGCTGAATGCTCAGTGTTCTTTTTGATTCAGCCTTGAGATTCACAGCATTATGCTGACCATCAAGTTTGAAAGACTCAAATTGTGAGCTGTCACCCACAGCTTCTAACGGTCCCAGTGCCGGAGCTTGGGCTGCAGTAATGTGCTCTAGGCCAGTGCTGTAGGTCCAGCTCAGTGTTTTAAAAAAGAGAGTAAGTCAGTTTTGTTCACTTCAAGTCTTGCGAGTTTATAAGGTGCATCTCAGTTACACTGGTTGTGAAGTCCTTGGATCAGAGGTCCTCTAAGGTTCTGCCAATGTACAAAATGATAGGCAAGAAAAATAAAAAATGCAGAGTGTTTGGATCACAGAGTGGCTTGGGTTGGAAAGGACCCTAAAGCTGATTTAGTTCCAAACTCTCTGCCATGGGCAGGGACACCTTCCACTAGACCAGGTTGCTCAAAGCCTCATCCAAACTGGCCTTGAATACTTCCAAGGACAGGGCACCCAGAGCTTCTCTGGTCTTAAATATAAATTTATCCTGCACCTTTTGATAATTGTATTTTTTAAACAGGAGGAGCTTAATTACAAATGTGGCTGTTCCATATGGGGGAGCTAAAGTGATAACAGACCCTTGTGGCTTTTCAGATTCTGAAAGACATCACCAATCGCTTCCATGTGATGAGAGGTTATAAAGTGCATTATGTGCCAGGGTGGGATTGCCATGGGCTGCCAATTGAGTTGAAGGCACTGTCAGAAGTCAAAGGAGCTGAAAATCTTTCACCGATGGAAATTCGGCAGAGAGGTAAATGAAGGCTTTTAGACTTCATTGTGGCGTTTTCTCTTAGCTATTGGTGACATTTTCTATGATCCCTGAGTGTATTTGGCAAGCAGATAGAGCAGGCTGGAATCTGATGAAATGGGATAATTTCACACAAGCTTAATTCATTGCGGTAATGGGCATGCAGAGCATTGACCCTCAGTTTAAAAAAAAAAAACAAAAGGAGGGCAGGAGATTTGGATGTCTGCTTGGATTAACTGTATAGTGGCAGGAAGCTGCAATTTATCAGATAAGCATCCTTTTGGTTTTTGAAGGCTGAATTTGATTAGGAACTGAAAAGATGCATGTAGAAGTCAGGCTCCTTCAGGACAGCTTAGCTCAGTATCACAAGTAGGAATGTATTTGTTGACTTTTTAACAATCCTCTAAAACTATAGGGGGGACCCTTTCGAAGAAAGTGTGTATTATATGGAAACTGTTTTGAAGAAATAATTTCAAATACAATATGGGTTGAAAGGCATCATCATTCAGCTGCAAAGCTTTTTGTAATGAGCAATTGAAACTTCTTTAATTTGAAATTGTGGTAATGAAAAGGACTAACATATTTTCAGATGTATGTTACTTAGAAAATTTTGAATAAGCATAAACAGAGGGAGTTAACTTTCACTCTTATTAGTTTTATGTTGAGAATTTATTTTGAGAAATTTTTCTTCCTAACAAAGTATATTTTTCCCCCCCTTTCTTAAAAAGAAAGTTTGTAGTCTAAGGACATGTGCTTAGTATTCCTGTGTTAGTGAAAAAGTGCCAAGCCTCTTTACTCTTTGCAGTCATTTTTTGTAACAACCAATCTGAAATGTATGTATTGTGAATCATAATGATTAGGGCATAGGTTCACTACATTCTGCTCTGGCTTTACTAAAAAATCAATAGTGCATTTTAAGTGATATTTTATTGATCTTAGTATGCTAAACCATGTTCTTAATGGAACCATTCCTTTCAGCCAGAGCATTTGCCGAAAGAGCAATTGAGAAACAGAAATCCGCCTTCATTCGTTGGGGTGTAATGGCAGATTGGGCCAACTGCTACCTTACATTTGATCCAAAGTATGAAGCAAACCAGCTGAGAGTCTTCTACAAGATGTATGATAAGGTATATTGAACTTCTGTGGAAGTTTGTATTGATTTTTCATGAGTTTTGTTTCTCCTAACTTTTTTTTTCCCCTCACTGTCCTCTCTAGGGTTTAATTTACCGGGACTATAAACCTGTGTTCTGGTCCCCTTCAACAAAGTAAGAATCAACTTACTATTTTGTCTTCAAAATTTTAGCAAGGATGCCAGTAGCTTTTGATGTTGCAGCGTGTAACTTGTGTTTGATGTGTATCAGAACAGCCTTGGCTGAGGCAGAACTGGAGTACAACGAGCAGCACGTCAGTCGCTCTGTGTACATGAAATTTCCACTGCTGAAGTCGCCACCTAAGCTGACTTCTGTGATAGGTACGACTTCTCTGTGGCTTTAGAGACTGACAGCTTTGATTTTTGTTATAACTGTGAGTAAAGTGCTTCTAATTTATATCTGTAGATGGATCATCCCCTGCTAGTGCGCTAGTCTGGACCACGCAACCTTGGACTGTGCCAGCCAATCAAGCAGTTTGTTACATGCCTGACTCAGCGTAGGTGTCTTCCACTTGGTTCAGTTGTCTATGTCAGTGCCTACTGGTATTTAGCAGCAAAATTAAAACATTCTGGGCTGTCATTACAGTTTACTTAAGGCATCTTTTTTGGGTATTGTTGGGGTTTTTTTGTTTTGTTTTTAAGTGTTGCAATTGTAAGCTTTGTTCTATATCTACTAATATATTAATTTCTGCCTAAATTTTTATTAAATTATTTCTTCTTCTTCATTTCTTATTTCTTCTTCAAGGTTACCTTGAATTTTGAGGTTTGTGAGTGAATTGGGCATGTAAAGCATACTTGTCTGTCTTTTAGAGATGAAGAATTTCACAAATTGGTAGCTTTGTGGTGTTTGTAATTATTTAGTATCATAAATTCACGTTTGCATTGCAGATACGCAATTGTAAAATGTACAACAACTGGACAGTGCTTCATTCTTGCTGCAGATAGAGTTGAATCTACAGCTGCTGTTCTGGACACACAGTTTGAAGTTGTATCAACGTGTAAAGGTAGATTTTTAAATTGTTAAATTGCTTAGAAATCTGCTTGTAGGTGTCTGAATACTGCTTCATTTAAATGTGTTTATAATTTGAGAATATGCTTCACTAAAATAATACAAGGAGGAGGAGTCTGTCAGATTTACTGTTGGTGTATTGTAGCTCAAATTATTATCCATAGATTTCAAATGAATTTTTAAAATCTGGCATCATGTGTGGAAAAATGAGATGTAGAGTGTAAGTCTACATCTAGTCTGTTCAGTATCAAAATCTTAATTACACTGCAGTTTGTCTTTCCATCCATTGTTGATGGCAAGAGGGGGCTAATTACAAGCATGACTGGTGAGGTATTGTAGGCGGCTGTTGTCTGTCTGGACAAACTAAAGCAGTTGAGTTGGCGTCCTAATAAACTGCATAGTGGCATTTCTTACGAGGCAGGCTTGGGATTCAGTGTCATGAGTTGGGATTTGGTGTGTCATTTGTGAGCTATATTCATTTGCCTCCATCAGTGATTCAGTGCTGGAAATATGCATTTGTAAAGGAGGTGAGGAATCTGTTTCTATGACTTTTTGTTTTCTTCTTTCTTTGATGTCTTTGGGGTCTTTCCATGCCTTCTCTTTCAGAGGAAGTCTTGTTTTTACCTAATGATGAAATTACTGAGGGTGTTTTTTCTCACAGCTTCCACCTTTTTGAATCATTCTTCCAACTTTTTGATCATACCATTTACAGATAATATCCAAGAGTAGTAGAGTTGAACCTTCTTAAAAAAGAAATTTTATATTGGAACCTGTTGTTTTTAACTTCCCATATATTCAGTAATTAATTATATTTGTTACTTTTCTGTATTTGTGTACATAACTTTGTGATGGCAGTTCTTAATAATGTTCCTTCTAGGAGAAAATCATTCTGTGAACACCATTTTGTCATATGGCACATTCCTTAATCTCTGTGATTCTTGACTTCCAGCAAGGCTTTAATAATAATAGTTCTTTTTTTTTTTAACCACTTGGTTTTTTTCTGCTCTCTGATAGAAGAAGTTGAACATGTGAATTGTGTTTATTTTATCTTCTGTTTGTATTTTTCAGGTGCAGATTTGGCAGATAGTTCTTGTGCTCATCCCACCATTCCTGGCAGAGTCTCTCCCCTGTTACCTGCAAATCATGTGACAATGACAAAAGGGACAGGATTAGTTCACACTGCCCCAGCTCATGGTATGGAAGATTACAGCGTAGCTTCCCACCATCAGCTACCCACGGTACTTTATCTTTTCAGCTGTTGCTCTTGATTTCCTGCAACTGATTGACTGTGTGACACCAAAATTATTTGTTTTAATTTGTGCATAAAACTTGAAAATATTCTGAAGCATTCACAGAAGTGTGAGTATCACTAATGGCCTGCAGGAATGCAAGACTAACCTAAAGGAAATGTGTATCAGAATAAAAGAATGAAGTTTCCTTCTGCTAATTAAAACTTACAGGGAGGTGTTAGAATCAGATTTTTCTGCTCTTTATGTGGTTTTGTTTTTTAAAGGAGAACACAGAGAATGTTTCTCAGATATTGACTCTCACTACTCAGAATTCTCTTTTACATGCAGATCAGTAAGTCACCAGTTATGTAGGTCGTTACTTTTTTTTTCAGCAAAGCTTGTTTTAAACACATTTGTAAATACAGCTCATTTATGCATAGCCAGTTTGTGATTGATGGGAGTGAAGATTCAGGATATGGGGCATGGGGAGGATTAGGTTTGCTTTTATTTTGCATTGTTTATTTGAAAAGTCACTGAAATACCAGTGACTGTGATGTGTAATAGTTGTGGTATGTGTGCAAATGCATTGGTGTTCGTTTCTTCTGACACCTGAAATTCACTTACTTGGTAAATTACTAAACTGCAGTTCACTAAATCTGAAGTGTACTTAAATATTTTGTTATTCATCAGAAAAGCAGTCACCCAGCAGAGTATTTAACTCACTTTTGAATACCAAAATGATAATAAATTGCCACATGATATTTTATTGACATCATTAATTTATTTATTTTCAGGATTGCCTTGTGGATGAAAGTGGGTATTTTACAGAAGCAGCAGGTCCTGAACTTAAAAACAAGAATGTCCTTGAAGAAGGGAATGAAGCTGGTGAGTATTTGGTGTTTGACCATTTGTTACTTCATCACTTACAGTCCTGCAGGTATATTTTGAGAGTTTGTATAAACTGGCCATATTTTGGCATTTCTTGCTAAGTGTTGATTATGAAAAGGACTAAGTTGAGGTTAACAGCAGCCATATGTTCAAACTGAAATTTAATCTTGCCTCATTTTTTCTCTCAGTCATTAAGATGCTTCAAGCAGCTGGGAGTTTGTTAAAAGAGGAGAAATATGTGCACAGTTACCCCTATGACTGGAGGACAAAAAAACCAATTATTATTCGTGCCAGCAAACAGTGGTTTGTAAACACAGCAGATGTGAAGGCTGCAGCACAGGTATGTAATTTTTCTTTCTTATGAGACACTTGAAGACAACTGAGGCTACTTGGAATCAACAAAAAAATCTTGCTGTAGCTCTCTCCAGGATATTATCTTCTCTAGGGTTTATGAGCAGTAGTTGAAAAGCATTAATTACTTGTTGAAGTGAAATATGTTGTCAATTCTTTTGTTAATGTTGATATAATCCAGATATATCAGCTAAATCCAGCTGCACTGACTGGTATATTTGCTCATTGTATTTACAGATGCAGAAGTTTCTTAGAGCTACTGATGTTTTTTTCCCTAAAATATTTTTTTAAAAGATGATGTTTCAAGGAATTAAAGTAGAAAAGACAATTTAATCGCTGTTAAAATTACCTTTTTTTGTTAGGCTAGCCTTGTGTGGCCAGATATCTGTTTGCTGCCCTGTTAATTTTGTCACAGTCCTATTTTAAATAACTTTAAAGCTTGGGGTCTTTTGCTCTTTGAAGTTATGTAGATCCATACAGAAGATTCAGGCCAGCACCTTAGGGTAACAGTTATTTTATTCTAATTAGGGCATGAGGTATATACTCCATATTCATCTTTATCTAGAATGGATGAAAACACAGTGGTTACTCAGCAGGGCTGGGAGTGAGTGGTAGCCCTCTACAGACAGTTTGTATCAAGGTGGGTTTTCAAAGTAGACAACAGAACAAGATACAGTCTGCTTTTAAACTTCAGATTCAGTCACTGATGCCATTTTAAACTCATTTTTAGGGTCTGTCTGCTAGTGAATCAGAGAACTGGGGTTTGGTTGGGAAATACACAGTATATGCAGTGTTCAAGTAAGTTATTGAAGAGCAGCAGACAGTTGCCTGAGAATGTGTTTTTGATACTGGGAATGGGAGAGTAGATCTGTACCATATTTTACTGGCAGCCTAAACATTTTTTGTGGGAAAGCTGAAGCACGTTCAACAGTTCACTGTCTCCTTCATAGGATGTGCTGAAAAAAGTGAAGGTGATCCCTACATCTGCAGTGAACAGGATGCTGGAGATGCTGGAGAGAAGGACATTCTGGTGCATATCACGGCAAAGATGCTGGGGCGTCCCAATTCCTGCTTTTTATCAGAAGAGCACAGGAGAATGCTTGATAAACAGGTACCTGCCTAGCCTTAGACACTGTGAAGTGACAGAAGAAGCACTGTCTGTTGTGCTGCAGTTAGTGATATTATAAAACTTCTTATTATTTCAAGTAGGAATACATGCTTTTACTTGTAGTTGTTTATATGCAGATCTAATTTAGATTTAAGTTAAAACAATCAAAAGCTTGTGGCTGGAAGTGACTTACACATAAATAATAGGAATTAATTTACTTACATACTTAAGTTACCTTAAAACTCCTCTTGAGATTAATTGCTGTTTTCATCGCTCATCTTCAGTGAGCTGACTGAAGTCATGAGTGACCTTTCCATTTAAGCAAGCAGTGAAATGCAAACTGTTGTTAGAATAGATGGCAACTGTAATTGTACCACTGTACATTAAATAGTCCAGGTCCTGTGTCAAAATAGCGTTTTGCAGTTAAGTGACAGTGAGATCTGAAATGGCTTAACCACACTGGTTGCAGAATAAATAAGTGCATTTTGTTTCAAAACAAAATTGGAGTGGTTTTAAAGACCAGCCTCAAGCGTAACTGACCCTTAGCTATATGGTTTGGTATGTCTAGATCTTCAGATGCTAGTCTGATTCTGCCATCTTTCGGTTAATAGTATCCAGATATTGCAAACACTGCATTTCAGGAATAATAGACAACATAATGCAGAGGAAATCCAAGCTATGCTTTAAAACAAGGAACGTCAACCAAATGTGATCCTTTTCTTTCCTGTAAGGAGTAATAGAGTTCTGCTTTTACTTCTTTGGGGAACAAAGGTATTCAGTTCTGAATGTTCTCTCAGAGGTGATTTCATAAAAAGAGTGTTGTGGAGTTGCACATTCATTGAATTAGTTCCATAATTTTTTTCTGCCTTGAGATATGCTGATGTAACTCAGTTTTGTACACCTTAACCTTACAACCTTTTGTGAAAATTCCTAAGTTTTTACAGCTGAACTTGAATACCACTGCCGAACTTTTTTTTTATTCTAGTGTTGAGTACTGCAGGAGTCTAGCATGTTTTCCAGAGGCTGTACTGAGCACACAAGCAGTAGATAGTAGACAGTAGTAGGTGAGGCTCAGGGTGTGGAGAGCAGGGAATGGACTTTAGACAGGTAGTCCTTAACTTCACCTGGTGTAACTGGGTGTGTAGGTGTGCAGAGATGTACTTTGGCTCTCTCACTGTAGGCAATAACTGTGAGAAAAGACCACAGTAGCCACAATGTCGTTTATAGTGCCTGAATAATGCTGACACACATCAGGAAATAAATGGGTGGAGGATTTGTGGGACATAAAACCACTTTACCTGCAAAAAAGTAGGTGTGTGTCTCTATAAAAAACTACTATTTCACAGAATTCTTTTTGTTTTCTGGTTGAAGAGTACCCTTGAGAGTGTGTGTGTTGCTTAAAAATTGTTAAATATATAGTTTTACAAGCAAAAAAGTGTAATGGAAACCAGTCCAGCAGTTGGCACTCAAAACTGAGGGGCACCATGAAGCAGGGGCTCCTTCTGAACACTGAGGAGCTGGGACAGAAAGCATTTGAAAGGAGGGACATGTGGGAATTCCCTTAGGTTGTAGTAAAATCACTTTGAAAGACCGTGACCTGTATTAAAGCCCCTGCCTTTTATGAATGCTGAAGCTGTGTGAGATTATTCCCGAAATTGTACAAAATGTGGCAATCACAGCATTTTGATGTGGTAAACTCTGCCACAGCTTAACACCTCCCCCTTTGTGTGTAGGTGTTGGCCCAGCAGTAAGAATTATAGGGGAGTGAACGAAAGGACAGCATGGCCTCTTTGGGTAGAATTGATCTGGGGAATAGAGAGGCATTTAGAAAAAAACCAGACATATTCACTATGCTTGAAAAGAGATTTATTTCATTTGACTGACAGGTTCAGATGTTCATTTATAGCCAGTACTCTTTACTTCTAACTTTACTTACTCTTGGTGGAATTTTCAAAGGAAATTGTAAAGCAGTCATTAAATATTCTAAAAAGTTTGAGCTTATATATTTGTAAAGTTAACTGTAGGAGACTTCTGTAACTGGAGTAGAAGTGCACAGAATATTGGCCTATAGAAGTGACAGGCAAATGCAGAAGACAGTCTGTCAATTCATAGGTCATTTTCCTGGACACCAGTTCTTATTGAAAACTGCAGCTAAGCCTGTTTTGTTACATTTGCATTATCATTTTGAAAATCATGTTACAACAGGTTGCTGACATACTTTTTAATGTGAAACTTTTTAAGTTTCATACCTGGTATGAATAATTAATATAGTTAAAACACCAGTAAATAACTTGCATTTCAAAACATGAGCTGTTTTTAACTTGAATGCTGGATGCACAACCTCTCAGTAGCAGCTGCTGTGGAGTTTTTGAGTGACTATCAAAAGTAACAGCATCTCCACTGGAAGTCAGTGTAGTCCACATGGAGTTGCTGTTACATATGAGAGCACCAGTGGTCGATCTTGAGTGATCTTGTTCATGTATCACCTGTAAAAAGACTTTTAAAAAGAAAAAAATGTCCCTAAAATAAACTGCTGTTTCCCTCTGAGAATTGTCCCTGAATTTATCACATGAAAAGCTGCTGAAAGCCCTTCTTTCAAGGTGGAGCTGCTTTCTCTAACAGTGTTTTTGCCACACCAGCAATCCAGTCTTTCTAGCCAAGAGGTAGTTTGTAATGTTCAATGCAGAATCTCCATGAGTCTCCTTGCCGCTGTGGCCCCCCTATAACCCTAAAAGATATTTGATTCAATTACGTTGTCATCTATGGTTAGAAATTTAATATACCAATGATGTTTAAATTCTTTTATGCAGAGTATGCTGCATCATATTGTGATTGGGAGTGTAAAAATGATTATTAAAAACTCCTTATAGGAGAGAGAAAAGAGAGAGCACTTTTTCATTATTGCCATTTTCAGTAAGAATACAGAGGTGAGATTCTGTAGGATTTTTTTGCACAAATGGAGAAAAAAGACTTTAAAAGTCATTTAGAGTACATGCACAAATAGATGCTTATGCTGTGTGACAGCTTTCAAAATTTAACAGATTTCAAGAGAAAACACTCTCCATCTAGGAAGCTCTGTAACTCATGGAAAAGAAGAAAGAGCTCCAAAACTAAAATATAAGAATTGTATTTCCAGTAGTAGCTCAGCACAGGTAATACATACTTTAATCTGACCTCATGCAATAACTGCTTTACAAACTCACTGTTCAGATATTGGTAATAAATAATAGTATTGCAAAGATCGTTCTAATGCCTTTGTCCACATCCCTGTGACTTTGATTAACACATAAATCAAATTTCTGAAAAAGAAAAACCCGACATGGTTTTGAAGGACATCTGTCCTGTGCTCTTATTTGTTTTTTAAAATAATAAGACATTTCAGTGAATTGCAATCAGTAGCAGCTTACCACCCCTATAATACTTACAGCTGTAGTATCAACATTCTTGTAAAGCAGAAGATAACTTTCCCTCTTCGCTGCTGTTGGAAAGGAGATGGAGAGAACATCAGGCTCTGTATTCTTCTGCTCCTGACTGTATCTTAATGCTGCCTAATTTCTGTTAACAGATTAAATAAGTGTGCAGCATAATCAATATCTGGCTCCCGGGTGATTGGCTGGAACCGGGGTAGCGTGAATTGCCGTAGGGGTGTCAGAGCGTAGCAGGGACACGTAATGCAAGTTCTTCCAGATAGCCTCTGAATAAAGGGCAAAGTTTTACAATGCCTTTATGGCTCACTCGGGGAATTATCATGCTCACCTTGAAGGCTGCAGATTATAAAGTGATGAGTAGTTATTTGAGCAAGGTGGTTTTCACTTGCACCTTACAGAAAAGTACTTTGCAAAAGTCCTGCTCCTTATAATGCAGATACTTTAAATAAAGTTGTTTCTCTCTTGAAGTCGAATTTATCATAAGGATCCTTCAAGAAGAGCAGAGATAAGTACAGGGGCTTTGTTTGTTTGATTTGTGTTTTTCAAACTGTAGGAGTGAAAAAGATTTGTTGAAAAGGTACCCTGGAAATCGTTCATCTAAACTACCTCCTTTTATAAAATGTTTGTTAAAGTTCACTTATATTTTGTAGGGAAACACTGTATAGTGAAAAAAACTTGCACTGCTAAAATATTGGGGTTTTTTTAAACGTGATTTGAAACTATGATAGAATTTTGAGAATATTGGTCAATAAAAAATTGACTTCACAGTCCTTGACTCCTCGTTTCTTGTAAGTAATTGATAACACAAATCTGACCTTCTTTTACTTATCTGAAAACTTTTATCTGTAGCATAATTGTACCTGTTGGTTCTTGTGTAACAAAAATATCTTTAAAAAAAATCTGCTCTTCATAAATTAATAGTGTAATCTTTGCATTGCATGGCAATATACTTGATAAAAGGTTAGCTCATGGTATGTTTTGTGGGAATGGTGTATCTACAAGGCTTCACAAGTCTTGTGTGACATTGGCAGTACTTACTGTAAATGAAGGCAGGCATTTTATTATGCTTTCCCAAGGGACAGTAATAGCAAAGGTTTATTTCCTCCTTCTCTCTCCCCTCCCCCACCTCTGATGGAAAGGAAAAAATAGTTTATTAAGAGAATCTTTTTATATGCTGTCCAAGATAACTGTTAATTTTGATCTATAGCTGGATTTATCATCTTTTATAAATCCCTCCAAATACTGATATTGTGAAATACCTGTTGAATATTTTAAAAATGCATAGGTTGAAATAATTTCATCACTGGAGTTTATGTCCCTCCACAGAAGTGTATTTGCAATATGAAAAAAATATGTGGAAGACAGGCTTAGTTCCTGTTTAAATTTTCTGCTTTACAGGATGTGCTGGTAGCTTTTCTGTACTAGTTGTGGGTGTGATTCCTATTCAGAGAATTTTTCTGTTTCTCATTGAGGCCAGAGCTAGTAGCTGAGCACTGAATTACTTCTTGCATGAATCACTCAACATACACAAATATTTTACATGGTAATAAACATGTTTTAGGGTAAATCATCCTCTTTTTAATTTAGCTACTCTTGTCTTCTGCCTGTGAGTTCTATGGGTAAGACTCAGCCAGTGAGAGGAAGGCATTGAAACTGTGGAGAGAGCTCTTCAAATCTTCAGGTGAAGACAACTGGTTATCTATAACTGTCTTTAAAAATACACTGATAGTGTATTTGAGAAGAACCCAAGGTGGAAAATTCTATTGGCAAAGAGAGAAAAATAATATTGTGTATTGCTTTTTCTAAAGTGTTCCTGGGTGCTGCAGTATCATCCCTAAAGGTCAGGGTGTAAATCCAGCTTTGTCAGTGGAAGCTACTCATCCTACAAAAGACAAAGTCAGAGGAATAGTTTAGTCCAGGCTGAGGCAAATTTCATTTTTGTGTTTCCTGTGAGCTTTCTGAATTTGGAGATTTAGGGTAAAGGAGGCAAGACATAAGGGTTGTGCATCAGCTACCTGCCAGGAATTGTACCTGTACTGGGGTTGTTGTTAGCTTTTATCTTGGAGAAGTAACACTCTCAAAACTGGAAGTATAGCCAGACAAACAGGCCTCTGTGCAAATATTTCTGTAAAGAAGTGGTAACATTCACAACTGGAGCTCCTCAGTGTTGTTTTAGCAAGATAAATCTTAGCAGATACATTACAAAGCCATAAATTGTGTCCTACATTAAAATGGAAGGTGAATGATGCCTGGGCTGGTTTGAAAGGGGCAGAATGGTGGTGGTGCCACAGGGATGTCCATGTGTGAGTATTGCTACTTAATGGCCTCTCCCTGTAGAGAATCTGCTGAGATGTTCTACAGGAATTTATTTTGAGAAGTGAATTGATTAATTGATGATTGATTGATTGATTGGTACAAAACTGATATTCTGTCATTGCAATTTGAGCAGTCAAGAGCAAAACTGGATTTTCTTCTTGCCGTTGTACCTCATGTCATGAACTGAAGTAATTTGTTCTACAGCTTCCTGGAGAACATGTTTTCATGCTTAAACCCTGAGTGTAAGAGTCCATTAAATGTTTTAGTGATGTAGCTCAGCTTATTAACAGTGCAGTAAAATACTGTGCTGAAAACCAAACACAAAACTGAGTGACGACTGAAGAAGATCATCTGCCTTCTGTGTTTTTAAGATAATTATGCCAGATAATTATTTTACTTTTTCCCCCTTTGCAATACTGTGTCAAGAAATTAGTTAACTGATTAAATCTTCATTTCTCGAGTTATGAACAAATCTCTGGTGTCCTGGGTAACACAGCAGGTTTAGTTTGAAGTTGGCAGGTCAGGATGATCTGTTGTACTCCTTAAATACAGCAGATGTCGTAAAAATCACCTCTTTAGCAAGTGGTCTGTGAATCAGCAAGACAAAGTGTGTGGGGTTCCTCTTTGGTTTTTTAAGATACTTTAATTTATGTCTAGACTTGGTATTAAGCAATATTAAAAATCAATTCCCCATAGCCTTACCTACTAGGGCCAAGGATTGAATGTGTCATAAATAGTGCACAGAACTGCACACCTTGAGGTTGCCTTCTCTATTCAGATCAGAAAAAATGCTTAGTTAACTGTTTAATTTTTCTTATTTCCATAATATCTGTTTATTTTCAGGACCTTTGTCATGACTGGTGCTATATGATATGGACTCATAGATTGCCTTCAGAGTCTATATTGAATGGTTTATTATCACTCCTCTATGGGTGCAGAATTTTCAGTTTCTTACATTATTTGTATTAATATATTTAGATTTATTACAATTTAAAATATATATTGCTAATTTTGGGAAATTCAGGCAACTGGAAGCTTAAGATGTGTGTATATATATATATATATATATAGATGTATATGTGTGTGTGTGTGTACTACTTGAAAAGCTGTCATTTCCTCACTCCTCTTTTCCACGTGAGTTCTCAAAGTCTCTGTATCCAGTAAGAAAAATAAACCTGTTGTTAAAAAGAGCAGATATTTTGAGGGGAAATACTTGTGTAGTTTCTTTAAATTCAAGGTCAATAAATAGCAAATAAAATGAATTTTAGAGGTTTTCAAGCTGCTGGCATCTTTTCTGAGTGCCCCAATTATGAGGTATTTGCAGAAGATGATGTTTGGAATCCATGTGGGTTTTTGTATATTGTACAAGTCCTCCCATCTTGGGAGGCAAAGCCAGAAAGTATTCAATGCAGGCAGGAAGGTCTGTGAAGTTTTGTATGGATTAGAAGCTGGAAAATCACAGGTTCTAGTAGCTTGGTCTGTGTATCGGCATCTCTCACTGCTTTGGGTCTGGGATACTTGTGGAAAGGTGTGATTAACTCCTCCATTCAAAAACCCCTTTTTTCCTCCTAACCCAGTGAAACCATCACAGATGTCATCAAAATAGTGGAGCAGCAAGGAACAGATGCATGGTGGGCCCTCCCTATTGAACAACTCTTGTCAAAAGAGGCTGTAGCAAAGGTAAACTTCTGACTTCAGGTACAGCAGTTGCTCAAGACAGTTGAGTGATGGGAAGTAATAGAAAAATTTTGTTTATTCCCATGATCCTCTTCAGTCTTGTATCCTCATTGTGAAAGGAGTGTTCAAAAAGTGAGATCTGAGTGGGGCAGAACACACAATTGGATTTGTGCTGTTAATTCAGGGCAGAAATCTCCATCCTCCTCCTCTTAATCAGGAGGAAAGTGACATCCTAATTAACCAAATTATGAGCCCAAATATGTATTAGGTCTTGGTCATTAAGATGGATTAGAATTTTTATTTAGTTCTTCCTAACTTTTTATTGTTCTTTAACAATTGTGTACTTAAGCTAAGACAAAGCTGTAGTGTTACTGTGCCATCTGAGATTTTCTTTGTAATTTTTCCTTGCCCTACCTTGAGTTTCCATCAGTAATTATCTGAAAACTCTTGTCAAAAATTACCTACATTATTTTGTGTTCACTCACAAAGTTTGTAACAGAACCTGTACAAAACTGGACCAGAAACAAAATTTGCTTTATTTCTAGCTTTGAAAAGCATTGCTGATTTAGGGTATTCTATTTGCATTATTTAATAATTGTTCTCTCAATTGTTCTCTAGGCTGGTGGTCGTGATGTTTCAGATTATGTCAAGGGACAGGATGTCCTAGACATTTGGTTTGACAGTGGAACTTCCTGGGCTCATGTTTTGGAAGGTAAAGAATTCCTATGTTGATCCTTATTTTAAAATACTTGGAGAGCAAAATGCAACTGTTCTGTGTGACACTGTTGGTGTCAGCACAACTGAGGCAGATTATGCCATCAGCAGGCTGTCTGTGACTTTTAAAGCTGCTTTTGCTTGTAAAGATAAGGATTTAATGTTGGCAAACTCATTTTCAGCATAATTAAAGTTGAGGTTTTTCTAATATGCTGCTCTAATGATTCTGACATGTGGTGTACTGTGTAACTGCTGATCACCTCATACTTGCTTTGAGTGGAGAAGTCTCATGGCACAGAGAGCCAAGGTACTTTGCTGCTACTTCGTACTCCTAAATTGTTTTTAGTTAACAAATTTCAGTCTGTGCTTGTCTGTGCTATTTGAAGCAAATAGCACAAATAGCAAAGACTGAGATCAGCTGCTGAGTCTAAGTTTTATAATTTAAAAGTGTAGGTGTGCTTTGTCACTTTTCATTACTTTCAGTAACTAAAGCAGTATATTGTGTCTTAAAATATTTATACTTGCTATATGCTATTTATGGCTCCTACTGCCAGTAGTTGCTACTCAGTAGGTAGCAGATAGATATTTGTATAAAAAGATGTAAAATACACACTGTTTGCCTGAAGGATAGTGCAAAGTCAGGAGTCTTTTCTAAAGGAGGAGTCTAGTCCCATACATCAAGTCTGTTGGACTTTAAACCCTCTGTACACAATTGCATGATAACAATCTTGCTGAATTATAAAACACGTTAGTACCAGAGTTTTATTTCTTAGCAACATGGTCAGGCAACAGTACCATCAGCAAACATTAATTTTCTAGAAGATTTTTACATATATTGAGGTTTATGCTCTTTAAAAATGTTTCTGGTTTGATTTTGAAAGCTATAACAAAGTAGTGGTATTTTATGCAGTTACAAACTTGCATTGTTAAAGAGCTGAACACCTCAGTCCTCTAATCCTTTGTAAAGGAGATAACTTTTCATAAGGAATACAGAATCAAGGCTCTGGATTTGTTGTTAATTTGTGTAAGGCTCCCATATGGATTCTGTAGTGTCTAATAAATGTTTGGGTTATCACAATACAGACTTCTTTCATGGAACTATTACAAGCTGCTCTTCTCTACCTAGTCCTCTCTTTTAATGAAATTTGCTGGAGCTTGGTGTGTGTAAGGCATCATCTTCTGCTGTGTGACATAACTGGAGTGGCCCCACTGCTGTCAAAGCAGGGGACTCACTAACCAGCAGTGTAACCTCCTAACCCCATTTATTCTCCGAAATTACACAAAAATTGCATTACCTTTTTTCTGTGTAATTGAGGCTTCTAGCCACTGCCAGAAGTGCAGTCTGTTATTCATATCAAATTACTGGTTTAACTCACCTTTTATGAAACTTTGCAAGAGATGTTGTTGAATTAAGAGTTTTATCATCTATTTCTGAAATACGCTCCAGTTTTTAAAGCTTTTTGTAGAACTTCTTCCAATATCAATGATAATAAGTAAGGCTTACAGATAGACTAATGGGTGGGGTTGTTTTCCAAAGTACTCTTGGAAGAAAAAAAGATGGAATTCATGGAGAAATTCAAGATTGCTTAGAGAATGTCATTACGTGAAGAACTAATTTTGTGGTAGGAGATGAGTGATAGCAGAGGTTGTTGCTGCCTTCTGTCAGTGTTGGTGGCAGAGGTTCTTTCACAGCACGAGTTACTTTCAGGCTACTGCAGGATATAAAAGATGATTAAAACTGATTCTAATGTTTGTTTCACTCTGCCCTGAACCCAAGTTATTGAAAATTCTAAGTCAATGATCTGTTAGTAACTAGCAGGAATAACAGATGTTAGAGATCTCCCTGTCAGTTCCAGCTTTGTGAAAATAATTCCTTCTCTTCATCGTCTCTGTGACTCAGAACTTGGCCTGAGTTTTCAGTGCATTTGACCCAGCTGTGTCCAAGCTTACTAAAGGAGGTGCAGCTGTTACAAAAATGAATCCCTTTGGCTGATGGCCACACAGATTGCTGTCAGCAAAAAAAGCAGGTTGGGAAGGGGGTGAAGAGGGGCAAGAAGAGAGATTCTGCTGAATGAGGATAAAGGAATTGCGCAGTGACAGCCAAGTCCAGTGGTATAAATCATAGGCTGCATTACCTTTTGCCCTTGCACAGTCCTATTTCTAATGCTTGCCCTACTGCATCTTCCAGGGACTGGGCCTATTTCTGATGAAGATGGCTTAAAGTTACTCTTGTTCCATTAAATTATGGTTGGCTTCCTTTTTCCAGCCTGGGTGTGCCTAAGGTACCACTTGTAGCTAAATGACAGATTAACCAAACCATTCTATGTCAGCAGTGGGGCAGCTGCAACTTACACACTAAAATCAGAGATTTGGCTACTAGATTTGTAGTCACAAACCCAAAATTGTACAGCTACAAGCAGACTGTGTGAAATAAACACCACTCACTGGCATCATTGAGAGCAGATCCACAAGTGCAATGTTCTCTGAAATCCCCTAAAATTTCCTGGGGATGCTGTTTGCTTTCTTAATACTCTGTTTGCCTAACACTGTTTTCACTGAACAGTTTATTGTTGTGCCCTCTCATCCTGTTTGTTTCTTGCTACACATGCTTCAGACATGGATAACTGCATTTTCATAATGCTGCTGTGAGGTAGAAGAGTGTTAATACACTGCTTCCAAAGAGAAAGTGTGGTAAAAGCAAAATTTTGTTCAAAATCATGTGCTAATTTTAAATACTTAATGCTGTGGTGCCCAGCACGTTTTCTGTTGTTCTTTTGCTTTGAAGTTCAGCCTTTTGACAGAGCTCATTTCAGCAGCTCCTTATGGAGCATCCATTTAAGAGATGTCTTAAAATATCTTAAAATTCTCCTACATTTTCCTCATGGGCAGAGTGCCATCTTCACTACAACTTTGAGATGATTATTTTTTAAAATATTTCATATAAAAATGCACACTGGACTGCATTGTGATGTGATTTGCCACTGGTAAAAGTCACACAGTTTTCACCCACAGTTTTGTGGGTATTGCAACAATGGTAGTTTTCAACATCATAACTTTTTTCCCTATCTTATTGGCTAATTTTTAACTGAATGAATGTGATTATTTTACAGCTTGCCTATCTAAGTGTTTAAACTTTTGTGCTGACTGAGAGGCTTGAATTTATCTTAGCTGGTTCATTCCTGGCATTAAAATACATCATGTTTAATCTAAAAGTCAAAGTCTGTAAGATCAAAGATATGGAATCTTGAAATCCAAACCAGAAGGATCATAAATTGTAATTCTCTTTAACGACCTATGTACTATACTTCAGTTAAAATAAACAGAAAAGTCTCTTTGGGGTTGTTGGACATACTTCTCCATTTATAAAAAAAAATGTGAGCACTGTTGTAATTAATTTTATATAACAATCACAATCTTAACAAAACTGAGGAAGGGGAGCTACTTATAAGGCAAGTTTTGTATATGCAAACCCCATGTTTGTACTTTACAGATAAAATGTTCAGGCCTCTGTTAACTTTGCAAGCACCAGTAGCCAGCTTGCCAGATGTACTAGTTCCTGTCAGAAAAGCCCAATCCAGTTTGCTGTTTGTAATCAGTTGTTTGTTGAAATTCTTCTCTCCTCCAAGTTCTAACTACTGGCATTTCCATGAAAAGTTCACTTCTCTAAAACCAGTGGCTCATAAACTAGTTGTAAGCAACAAATGTGTTACAGATTTTCTAATGTTCCTGTCTTCCTTATCACAAATATTCTTTTTTTTTATCTAGTCCTCACAAGTATTTTTGCAGTCTCTTAATACAAAGGTTGCTCCTTACTTACTGTACTTCTAAACCCCAGACTCTTTGTAGATTTCCTTGACTGAATAAGCAGATGTGTAAAAACCATGATATCCACCCACACATTCTTCCTGTGCTACCTGGAACTGTGTGGCCTTGACCTTTGTAATGTTGAACTTCCTTTTATTGCAGGATGGATCTAAATATTGAAACTTCCATTAAGTTAAACAAATAAATCAAGTGTGTCAGTGGCAGAAAGAAGCATTGTCTCAGGGGTCGTAGGAAGAGGAAAAGAGGAGATAGTGAATAAAAACTGAGTAGAAAAACTTCTGTCTGAATATTGAGAAAGCAACACCATCAACTTGTAGAATCAAAACTAAACTCCTGATAAATATGTGTATGGTTTTGCACCTTTGTAGGCTTTGACTTGCATGTTCTGCTGTGTTCACATTACTCTGTTCTCACTCTGGTGACCTGTCTAGGATTGCTTAGGACAAGGAGGGACTTCTTGAGTCAACAAGTTTGTACCTTTTTGTACAGTGACTGAATTCCACCAGTAAAGCCATTTAAACTGTGCTGTCCTCTCTCAACCCTGTGGAATAGCTGGGTTAGCTCTTCTGCTTTTAATGTGCAGTCAGGCTAATACCCTGCCTGCCTTGTAGCCCAATTTTCCTCTAAAGTACTTATTAGCTGCACTTGCTCTTCCCTACCATTCCTCTTTTGTTCTATGTGTGTATTTACAGGGAATATTTCTACTCAGCCTTCCCAAGCCACGCTTTTCCAGATGCCTCTATCCCCAACAGACTTTCTTGTTTCCCACATTGTCCTAACTCTTTTCCAAAGTTTTTAATCTTCCTGGAACACCAGTGACCAAAAATGTAAATTCTGTCACAGGTGAGCTGTGGTCACTGCCAAAGCTACCTGCTCTCTTCTGTAAATGCCTTTCATGGGCTGGTTGGGCACCTTACCTCTGTTCCTTGTGCCTTGAGTAATTCCAAATGGGAACACTTCAGATGGTGGCATAGATTTTTATTAATTCCAAAGTATGTGAACTTTTCTTGGGTATTGCAGTTTGTTTAGGAGCACTTGAAAAGTCTTCTGAGGACTTCTGTGAAGCAATCTGAGCATGATAGCTTTTTTTCATAATTTGTTATTTAGTTTAGGAGAGAGCAAGCTTATTTGTTAAATTCTGGAGCGTGGCAAGTTTTGGTTTCTTTTAAAAATTACAATACTAATGAATCCCTTGTATCATGGTTAAGTAACCACACACCATTTAAGAAAAGTAACTTACTTGCTGGGTTTAAAAAGCAAGATAAATGTTACTAATCACTTTCAGAGATTTTGTGTGTTAATTGTTTTAAGATACAAGGTCTGATATTTCAAATAAAATGTTCTGGTTTTTAAAGGTGCAGATCAGAGAGCAGATACATACCTTGAAGGAAAAGACCAGCTGGGAGGTTGGTTTCAGTCCTCTCTCTTAACCAGTGTGGCAGCAAGGAAGAAGGCACCATACAAGTAAGTGTGTGGATTGCAAATACATTTCTAGTCCATTTATTGAATATTGGGCTTTTGGAAGTGTGCACAGTAGTGTATAAACAAGAGAAATCAAACCAGTACCAAGTATCTGATTCATGTTCTTACATTTTCAGTAAAAAGGTTTTCTCATAGTAGATTGTAATTCATTTACTGTTTAACTTTTTTATATCATAATTCTAATAATGTTTTCATTCTTAGTAATGAAATTTAGGAATTATCAGATACAAGTGGCTTTTTGCTATCTCTCCCACTCCCACAATTAAAGAAATTCTTTGGGACGTGCAGTGTGCAAATCTCCCAAGATCATTGACTGGTGAATTCAACATTAGGCTATAGGGAATTGGGAATAGCTGTTTGCTTGTGTTCTGCTGGAGCTGTGGCACACCATTTATCTCCTGGAAGATGGAAAGCATAGGGAAGGGGAATGTGGCTCAGCTGCAAGGAGGCTGTACAATTTTGGGAAATGTATTGGCTTAAAAAGTAAATAATGCTTTAGTCTTCATTTAATCTGAAATACTCATGCCCTAGATATCTAAACAATCTGTTACTTGCACAACAAAATTAAATGAGGAAAATAAAGTTGTTTGCTCTCCGTGGATGGTAGTATGGGGTATATTCATGGTTGGTTGAACTCGGGATGGAGCCTCAAGCTCACCAAAACAGGGTTTCTGTGTGCATCGACTTAAGAATATCCTCATTAGAAATCAATTCTTAGCATAGATTTTTCCCTGGGATTTTGTTTTCACTAAAATCTTTCCTGCAGGACTCTGGTGGTTCATGGCTTTACTGTTGGCGAGAAAGGGGAGAAGATGTCTAAATCTGTTGGCAATGTGGTTGACCCTGATGTCGTTATCAATGGAGGCGAAGTAGGTCAAGCTTCTGAATTTCTCGGAACTGCCACTTAAAACCTTTCACTGCCAGATTCTGCAGCTGTCTTGTGGCAGAACTCTGTCAGGCTCTTTCGCTATACTGCAGTTCCATTTGGCTGGTCTGAAAACCTTGACTTGTGCTGCTTCTGCTGTAGTGCAAGAAAACCCCTCACCTTCATTCTCTACTAAGAGAAAAGAAAATTATTCAGAAGGTGTAGGATGGTTCCTTTTTACCAGTGTTGATGGAGTAATGGAGAAGAAGAATAATAAAAACAAACAAAAAAATTAAAATAATGAAACTCTGCTGTGAAACTGACTGAAGTTTACCAAGTATGGCAGTGGAGCAGTCAGATCTAGCAGCTGCACCCCAGCAATCTCTCTGCTCTCAGGTTATTATTGACTCTGGAAACTTCATTCCCTGGTCAGGGAGGTTGCACTGCAGTGCATTCATATGTTCTGAATTTCCCTCCCTCCCCCGTCCCACTATTGCTGTTTCTGAGGCTGCTGAGCAGATTTTGCAGCTCACTAGACGAAAGAATCAATCCTTGCATGACTTGCTTATCTGATTAATTAAAACACACAATTGTTTCTATGCTTTAACAAAGGGGAAAAGCCATTTTCAGAATTGAAAACAGTCTGAAGGGGAAGAAAAACCTATGTAGCTTTAGATACTAACATGGCTATTTTAATGAGAAGCATTCAAAGGATTTAAGGCTGCAGATGAGTTTCTCTCAGCTTACCTGGGTTCTAGCACTGCCTGTACACAGAGTGCTGCAGGTGTGAGTTACTAAAAGAGGGGGAAGCCTCCAAGCACAGTAGCCTCTGGGCACATAAAATTATAGGTAGTCCTGCGTGGAACAGGGAGTTGGACTGGATGATCCCTATGGATCCCTTTCAGCTGGAGATATTCTATGGCTCTGTCTGTCCTCAGGATCACACCAAGGATCCTCCATATGGTGCCGATGTTCTCCGCTGGTGGGTGGCAGAATCCAATGTTTTCACAGAGGTGATGATTGGGCCTGTGGTGCTCAATGCTGCCAGAGATGATATCAACAAGGTAAGAGCCACCACTGCCAACACTATTCATCCCAACAACAGGTTCTCTGTGTCTTGGTTGCAAAGTTTTCCAGTCTTTAGCCTAAAGAAAGCTTTTCCAAGCTTATTTAGGGAGGTACTACTGGTTTTTACACCTGTGGGTCAAATAGTAAAGTGTGCTGAGAAAAGACTCATTTCACAGCTTTGTGCTTTGTGGAAACAGCCAGTTGTTATTTTTCTGTAGGTCCTTTTGCCATGTGTTCTTTATGATGCCTTTGTAACTATTCAAACAATCATTTTGAAAAGCAGTCAATTTACGTAGTGATGGAACATGAGCATTTTGTGTTTAATCTAAAGTGAAGGCTACTAATGTTTAATTGCTCTGGGTTGTTCTAGCTGCGGAACACACTACGCTTCATGCTGGGAAATGTGGAGGGCTTCAACCCAGAGACAGATTCCATCCCCCCTGCAGAGATGTACATAGTGGATCAATACATGCTGCATTTACTGCACGAATATGGCAGCAAGGTAAGGGGAATTGTGTTTAGATGAGCATGTGTGTAATGTTTTCCATTGGCTTTATTTTCTTTAGATATGTGAGGAAAACGTGTGCGTTAAGCAGGCACCTTACAACCACAAAGGATCCTTCAATGCAATGCGCACTCCTTTAAGCCCATCTCAATTTTTGAGGAAGACTTTTAACATTCTTAACTTGGACATCAACCAGATTTTCCCACTCACTGCCTAAGGCCTCAAATTAGAAGTCTTTAAAAATAGTTAGATATTAAAAAAAAAAAAACCAAAAGCTAGAGCATTGGAAATTTGCTGTTGTACAGAACTTTGACATTTCTGTCACTCAGAACCATTTTGCTGAAACCATGGGCATGGTTTCTGCGGTTTCCCCTTTCCTTTCCACTCAGACTTGAATGGAAATTATTTCTTTGGCCGAACTGTTAACTGACTTTTTTTCCCCTCCAACAACCTTTTAAAATTTCTGCCAGACCTTTTGCCACTCATTCCATTTCCTGTAAGTTTAGTTCATCAGGGGGTGTGTGATGCAAACCAATACACTGTTCTTACCTCCCTCTCCCAGGTTACAGAAGCTTACAAACAATATGATTATAGCAAAGTTGTTCGACTGCTGCAATCATTCTGTTCCAGAAGCTTGTCTAACTTCTATTTCAGCATGATCAAAGACAGGTGAGTTCCTTCCTGCTGCCTTTAAAAGGGAAAAAAGAAAGGAATGGGTCTGAGATGGAGGTAATAAGGTTCCACGTGAATGCTGAGTGAACACAGGTATCTCCAAGGACCTCTCAGTGCATTCAGCTGAGTGGTTGTCATTGTTGTGCTCTCTTCTGTCCACTGGTGGTACTGAACACTTTAAAAGGACATCAAACGAGCACATTTAAAACCAAATAAATATTTAAAGACAGAGTCTTGGATCTATATATTTACCCAGAAAGGGTGTGCGTCTGAATTTGGGAAGACAGGAAGGGCTTTTAGCAGTTAGCTGTGCAACTCAGTGTATTTATCTGGTTTTTTAGATCAGTGAAAGAATCTTAAGGCTGTGACCGATACTTGTGTAAATGTGCAAGGGCTATTTCATGGGGTAGGAGGGGTGGAGGTTATACTGATCTATAGTTGCCAGAACATGAGTAAAGGGGGGGGGGGGGGGGGGGAAGAAGCCCTAATGCTGAGGTTTACAGATGAACCAAAGGGCTGACAGCTGCAGGCTCAGCTCCCTTAGGACAGATTCTCTCTCCCCCAGTTACCATGTAGAGAATCTCCTTTCCTGTGACAAAGTCCTTTCCTGTGGCTGCAGATGTGGATGGTCCTGTCTGCAGCTCCCTGTGCTTTCCTAGGGAAAGGCACTCCAGAAAAGCTTTCCTTACAAAGGCTGGATGGGTCAGACTTCTGCATGTCCACTGGCAGTCCCAGAAGTGTGGCTCTTGAGCAGAAACATGAACATAGGAATACCTTCCAGCTTTCCCTGCTGTCTTGCAGGCTCTACTGCGAAGAAGCAAAGGATCCTAAGCGTCGTTCATGTCAAACTGTGTTGGCAGAGGCTCTGGACATCATCATCCGCTCCTTTGCACCCATCCTGCCCCACTTGGCAGAGGAGGTTTTTCAGTACATCCCTTACAAGAGAGGTAAAGCACATACCCACTGCTAAGCAATTCCTTTAGTGCACTGTTTAATTGCACAGTTATAAGGAATGCAATTACAGAAATATGCCATTCTTTTTTATTCATTTCATAAACACCCAAATAGACTAAAATAAGAATTGCTTTGTTTTGCTTTCAAGACTCAGAGGGTGTGTTTCGTACTGGCTGGATTAATGCAAGCTCAGCATGGAAGAAGCCTGGCATTGAGGAAGCAATAGAAGGTGCATGTGCAATGAGAGACTCCTTCCTTGGGTCCATCTCTGGCAAGAACGCTTTGGAATATGAAGTCATTATTGTAATTGAGCCTGGATTGCTGTTTGAACTAATGGAGGTAAAAAAATGCAACTTAAGAGTAGTGTTGTCTGTGTGAAAACTCTCTTCTGCTTTGTACTTACCAGAGAATCACAGAATGGTTGAGGTGGAAGGCACTGCTGGAGCCTGTACAGTACAGCTCCTTGCTCAGGCAGGCTTACTTACAACAGGTTGCCCAGGCCTCTGTCCATTGGTTTTTGGATAGTTCTGAGGATGGAGATCCTGCCAGCTCTCTGGGCTGCCCGTGCCAGTATTTGACCACCCTCACACTAAAAAAATCAGCTTTGGTTTCTTGGAGGAGGAGCACCTTTACCCTGCTGGCAATGGTCTAATGCAGCATCCCAAGGTGGGATGCTGTTGTCCCTGTCCCTGGCTTATGGGCAGCTGCTTGGCCCTCAGGCACCTTTCTCTTGGCCACTGCAGTTCAAGTCTGTCCTCCTCCTAGCAGGAGTAAACCAGACTCTTGGTTCAAACCATCCACTCTGATTAGGAACCACAGCTCAGTGTTTCTTTTCTAGACTGGTTGGTGCTGAGAAACAAAATCAAGTTCCAAGTCTGAAAGCTCTCTGTCCCCCAGGCACTGCAGGCTGAAGAAACTTCCAGTGTTTCCCAGCTAAATGAGATAATGATGGCTTCCCAGACAACCCTGCTGAGCGAGCTCCCCAAAGAAATACCTTCAGATGCAAACATCATAAAAGGGACCTTTCTGATTAACTTGGAAGGTAAGAAAACCATTCCAGACAGACTCCTGCACTACAACACAGGTTGTTCATGGCTTGAGTCTTACCTACAGCTCCAGCCTCTCTCTCAACAATTACACTTTCTTTGACAGGTGGTGACATCTGTGAACAATCTTCATACAAAGTTATAGCCCAACCCATTGCCAAAGCAAAATGCCCTCGCTGCAGGAGATACACTGCCGAGTCCTCAAGCACTCCCTGCCCACGGTGCCTCCAAGTCCTTGCTGCTGGAAAGGGGAGCACATGAAGACAAAATGCCTATGCAAAAGCTGCTCCAAAGTGGCTGAAGCAGCAGGTCTGCAAATTGGAACCTGTAGAAGCAGATGCTTAAGCCCCAGCCTGAGCCAGAGTATCATGTATTTTGGGGAACCTTATATATGTGTGTGTATATATATATAAATATATATATATATAAATATATATATATAGACACACTACTTGTGTATATCACTTTTCAGCTTAATAAAAAGGGTGGTTAAAAATAACTGAGTGATTTACTTGTTCTTAGCAACCTGTGTTCTGTGGAAGTTCACTTCCATTTAAGAGAAAATCTGAATCAGCTCTTGTTTAATTTTTATACTGGCAGCTGGTAGTTCAGCATAACCCCAGAGAACCAGTCCTCTTTACAAAACAGAAGAGAAAATGGTGACCACCATTCCCTAAAAGGAAGGAAAAGACACAATGAAACCTCAAATTTTATTTTATCAATTTACACAAATCCACAGCAAAATAAACACAAAATAGCACTATATACAGAGTATTACTTACAGTACATTACAGATTTGATTGGTGTAGTGTGTCAGCTCTGACATGATACTCAGTTACAGTAAATTCCTTTACACAGCTGTACCAGGATAGAGGAATGTAATGCAGCTAAGGAACACTCTGCTTTCCTCAGGCTCCATGATGACCAAATCTCACGCTCACTCATTTCTGCAGAAATGTGAGGTGTTGTCAGGCAAGGTGGTCATGGCACCTGTACAAAACCCCTCTTCCATTTTTCCTTTACAGCTGTTTTAACCTCAGTAATGGAAGTCAGTAAAGAAGTACAATAGAACATAGACCAGGGAATTTTACTGGAATTCTGGCTGTTCTTTGCTCTGTCTGTAGGAAGTAAAACATTCAGTATCAAAGCAAGAATCCTTCACCAGCTGCCTTGGAGTGCAGTGATCAGGAAGTTGGGCTGCAGAACAGATGAAGGAGGCTGTGTGGAGCAAGCCACCTGCATCACCTTTTTGGGGGGGAAGTCAAACTCTTTGATAACAGCAGCACATACTTCAGAAAGATAAGACTCAATTCCAAATTCTGTCTCTAGCAAGGCAGAATATTCCACATGTTTCTTACATGTAATGCAGGAAGAGCAGGTTACAGGATGGAGCTGGTAATTTCAACTGACAAAGACAAAAAGTTTACACCAATTTCATTCTTCTCTCCTAGCTTCCTTCAGACAAGTAGTGAACAGGAGTCACCAATGCCAGATAACCATGTTCAACACCATTCCACTAGTGAAAGTACTCACTATAGGATTCCCTGTAGGTACCATCAATAAAGTGTGGGTTTTAAGGCTAAAGTACTCAGTACTATCAATCTTCAGATAAGTTAGATCAACTTTCTAAGCATTTTTGACTACAAGTTAACATGTGCAGAGATTCATAGCATACTACATCTCCTACAGTGATAAGATGAAGGAAAAATCTTACAGTAAGACATTCCTTGACCTACTTAAATTCAGCAGAGCTTAATAATAATGGAGAGGGATGTAAATCCAGTTGTAGCTGAAGCCCCGTACCCCAGAGACAGCATGGGGAGAGCTAGATTAGAAGCCCATACTCATATGTCTGAAGAGTTGGGTTCTCCTTCCCAGGCTGCTCTCCCTTTTTCCTAAGGCCCCAGCACATTTCATCCTACATCAAGTGCAGTTGTCATTGCCACATAATGCAGTTACAAGGCGTGAGCCCAACACCAGCTCGAGCTTCTGAAAAAGCAGTATTGGCTTTACATGGTAACTTAGAGACAGAGGCTCTTCTTGGGTCTAATTCTGAAGTTGCTTTTGGAAAACAAATCATACATGTAACATTGAAAGTGCAGCAGTTACTGCCAACATGAAATACAGAATTTCACAAGATGTGATTGTGTTGTGAGAGTAAAACTGCTGTCAAATATACCCAATTCAAACAACTGCATAAAGCGCTCAAGTCAGAAATAAATAACAAAGCAGGTCAGATACTGACAAGTGTACTAGAAACTAAACATATTCTTACTAGTGCAAAATTTAAAATATACTCCAATTTAAAATTACCTTCTGAAATTCTGGGATGGGGAGCATTGTTCTTTTTGTTGCTTAACCAGAGCCCTGTGGAATTTTCCTCCCATTAAGTTCAGCTCTGTGTAGGAGCCTGCCCTGCTCCGCCAGTGCTCAGGCGGGAACGGCCTCGACGGCCTCGATGAGGTTGAGGGCCAGGCTGTACTGCCCATGGTTCTCAGGCAGGTGCTCGATCACCTTGCTCACCAGCCTGGCTGTCGTTGTAATTGGCACTTCCACGTTCTGGATTTCCTGGGGGTCCTGTGTGAAACAATAAACTCAGCATCTCAGTCATGTCACAGATAAGCCCTCCAGAACCTTTATAAGACCGATTGCTAATGTTTATAAACAAAATCAAGGTGATGCTTTGACCCATGAAACTGCTCTACCCTCCATGAAACAGAACTACCATGAGGAAAAATGGAGGGAAAACATCCTATTTCCATGAGTAAGAAAGGGCCACTCAGATTTAATCTCTGGCTCGTTGAACAGAAACCTCAGAAAATCCACCTGTTTTCCAAACTGGAGCTTCACTTACCATAGCTTTGAGCCAAGTGCTCAGTGTTGGAGGAAGCCTGGAGAGGAGTTCCATGCCATCCTTGATCTGTCCATGGAGCAGAGCAAAGGCCAGCCTCTGTCCAGCCAGCATGAGCAGCTGGGATGCCAGCACCTCCTTGTCAGCAACCTGCACGAAGGCCTGCAAGCAGAGAAAAGGAAGGAACTAGAAACAGTTTCAGTGTGACAGCTCACTTAGCTGGAGGCCTGAATAGCTGTAACAAAAGAAAGTTCTTGATACTAAAAGGACAAATAGTCTTTGAGACTGTTTCTTATGTTATGTGTTACTGTTACAAAGAACAAGATTGGGAGCTCCAGAGCAGCACAACAGAGAGAATTACTCTGTACTTTACAGAGATTAGCAGGAGCACAAGATGTCTTACAGTCCAGCAACATAATCCCCCCCTCAAGGAAGGGAAGGGATTTTTTTGTCCTTTTTTGTTTTTTTCCTTTCTATCCTAAAAGACATTACAGCCCAAAGAAGGCAATTCCTGAAATTATCAAATATAATGAAATTTAAAAGGCCACGATAGTTATACCAGTAGTGTAACTCCCTGTCATTTCCACTAGTTGCATTACACAGATTCTTGCTGGGAAAATGGAAAAATAAAGGAATTATTAGTCCCGAAAAGGTACTTTTATAGTCTCTGACTTTTCAGCCTGGGGATTTTTTGAGCTTGATACATCTTGCCAAACCCTTCCAGGCATCTTAAATAAGTGAAAAGTAATTTTAGCAGAATACACGACAGTGTTGTAAAATGTTAAAAGTTGTTCTTACCTCTTCACCAAGATGATCCATCCCATAACTGTACAGTTCACAGACATAATGCCTTCTGACCAAATCCTCAGAGATCTGAAGATACTGAGCCAGGTCCGCAGCCAAAGTTGGCCAATTCTTCCCCTTCTCAAAAGGAAAATAATCCTCTTCTGAGACTTCTCTGTCCTTCTGTGACGAACACAGCGTTTGAACCGCTGCACTCACAACTTTGAGCAAGAACTTTGAAGCAAAAGTCACAGGTTACCTCAGGAGTATCTGTAACTTCAGAAGTTTAAGACCTTTCAGTACAGAACTTGTGCCTACCTGCTGTCGTATGGATAACATGTTTGGATCCATATCCCCGCTAGGTAGCAGCTGAATTGATGTTAGGTCTTTGAAAAATGCATTTCTGCCCTAAAATTGAGAACCAAAGACAGGTTTCAGGCAATACAACAAATCCACTCTGATCTAAACAGCCCACTTATTTCTCAAATTTATTTTGTACTGCATCTACTCAAAGAGCAAACTGAGACCTCGAGTAAGAAAAGACAAAAAGAGAATGACTAATAGTAATAGTTGTATGTAGAAGAATGGAGACACAGGAATAGGATCTGATTTTACTGAAGCCATAATATACACTCTTAAATGACAAAAGGTAGTACAATGTTTTCTGTTAACAGATAAACAGAAAAAATACAAAACCAATGGAATTTGACCTGTGGTAAAATACTAAAATCAGACTCAAATGCTTGATGAGAACTTGCAGACAAGAGCCTACATCAAAAGGAAAGTAATATTCTGCATTTATAAATTTCCAGTAAATAATTTAGGAAAAAAACTGAACAGTGTTACAGCATTAAATTATTTTCTCCACAGCAGGAGTTAAACCACAGTCTACACCAGTACTTTGTGTTTAAATTCTCTTAGGATCGAAGTGTGGTTATGATGGGAGGAGGAAAGCTCATTTTTGGGTATCAGGATCAAGCTCTGATTGTAACATACTGCATTTTAAATGCAGTGACTTTTCAAAGTGGTTTGTATGGGTTAAATGAAAAATTATTCATTCTTTTTGAGATGCTGGGAATTCTGCAATAATCAGGAGCAATAATGGATACAACAGTGGCACTAACAACATTTCTGACCTTTAAATACTTATGTTTCCACTGGTTTGGCACTTCTCAAAGCAACCAGAAAACCCTGTCATCCAGTGCTCTGACCATGGAGTATTTTCAGCCCAGCTAATAATTAAAGAGCTGATCTTCATGCAACTGAGGTCACTACAAATCTTTCATTCATAAGGAAGCTCACCAAGTTTGAGTCTCTGCCTGAATTCTGGTGACAATTTCATCAATGCACCACAGTGGACTAAAGGCTTTCATAAAATCATGCAGAAACTGTTTAAAGTGGAAAAGCCAGCAAATATCCCAGATACCAAGAAGGGAGTATCAATTAAGGCAGTATTTCATTATCTGCTTTCTAAGCTATACCTTGCTGTCAAACAGTGACAGTGGCTTCACACCCTTGAGTGAGAGCCTCATGATGGCGTAGAGGACGGTGCAGAGCACAAACTGGTGCTCCACCAGTGGGTAGTGGATGCGCTTCTGCTCCAGGGCCAGCTCCACGATGGACACTGGGCCTTCCACCGACACCCAGGCGTCCTCAGTGTCCAGCACAGGGGCCTGCATCTCATCACTGCTCACGTCTGCCTGCCAAGCAACACACCAGAGCAGTCACACACTAAAAACCTCCTACACTGGCCTGCTCTGCAGTGAAATTTAAAAAAAAAAAACTTCATGTTGTTTAGAATATCATTAACATTTGTCTGAACTGAACAGGACAGAAGTTAGTATAATGACGGTCTTCAAAAATAGATTTTAACCCATCCATTCCTTACTTTCAATGGGAAAAATAAAAATTTACCTCTAGCAAAGTTTGCAGAAGTTCTGAACAGCAGCCAAGAAAAGCTGTCATTGCTGTGTCACTCATCCCTACATCCTGGTAACAAACAGTAAGATTTAAATTGTATCAGCTGGAATTGAAACAGGCTTTCATTAGCTTTTTATGTCTGAGAAGACAGTTGTTGACATAAAATACATAGTTCAGCTCAGTTTCTTAACCTGTTACATTTAAATGTAAACAAATACTTACTGAAGTACAACAAAGAATTAACAGGAGAATTTGGAATGAAGTAAATGTAGCCATTTACAACACCGTATCTCAAATGAAGACTGAATCAAGTAATGCCACCTAATAATTTAATTTTGTGATTATATCAGTTGTCTTCCAAAGAAATTTTAACTAATGATTTTATGCATGAAAATTAACAGTAATTTGTCATCTTATAGTCTCAGGCCTACCCTCTACAGTTCTAATCTGCTTTTTCAGATAAAAATTAATTTATACCACTTAAAATTTGTAACATTTTCTCTAGGGCTATATTTTCAATTTTATTTTCTAACTTTCAAAAATAAATCACAAACCAGTATTAAATTTAAGGCATTTCTAATTAATTCTTCCCACTCAGAGAAAAGTAGTATTACTTGCCCGTCTGCATAATCTGTCCTTTGGAGCTTTTCCAACCTGTTTTTCCAAAAAAAAGAAAAAAAAGGTAAATTGTGTCACAACTAATTTTTCATTATGATATCTGTTACCCACATTTTAACCTTTTATTACTATTTTCCCAATATAAAATGAGAAAATAGCTCAATTACAGGTACATGATGCAGCTCATTGCATATCCTGTTTTCAACAAAAGACTTGATACAAATTGTAAAGGAATGAACATCTATGATGCCCATATTTAGTTCATCCTTCTTAAAACCTAGGATTAGAAATAAGGTCCTCATTCAAATCTCAGACACAGCTAAGAAGCTCCCAGTGATTTCTAGAATGCAGAACTAAAGTTGTAACACCAAGCATGATATTAGGAAGAAACCAGTCAGTTAAAAAAAACCTTTCTCTCCTCTCCTGCAGGTGTTAACTCAGGTAGAAGAGTTATGGTGAAGGATTTGCATAAATGCATGCAGGAAAACTGGAAAAGGGTTTTTGCAGAAGCAACACCTCCTATAACTGTATACAACTGAGCCTATTTCCTAGAAGGAATGGAGAAGAGGATATTCTCCAGTTCTTAGCTAAACAAAAAGCAAAGGCAGAAAATGAGAGGAGAAAAGGAGAAGGAAGACAAGACAGGAGAGCAAATTCTTGCAGGTTTTGTGTTGGAGTTTTATTCTTTAAGTCACTATCCACTTACTAGGAGCACTCTTCCTAAACTGTCTTCAGTAAACAGCCCCACTGCATAGTTATAAAGCATGAAAAAACATGAAGCTTAGCAGGGACAAAAGACCACTTCAATTCAAAGCAGACAGGCTACACACTAGAACAAAAGCTAATTTACAATAGTAGCAACAGTTAAAAGTGCTCAACAACATCCACAAAATCTTCTGTATTTTGCAGAAGAGCTCATGTATATGAAATCTGGACTTGTGGTAGATCCTTGGTAACAGGCACAGGCACTTTATTTATTGTTTTCTAACAAAATGTTACATATGCACACACAGATAATTTCAAACTGTTTCACAAATATTTCTTATTTAGTAGATACAAGCTAAAAAACTGCACTTAAGTCTTCAGAACACGTCACCCAGTGTTGATCAGCTGCCTCTAGTTAATCATCCAACAGATTTGATATTTTAAAGTATGCATTTCATCATCACTTCCAAATGTTAGCTATATAATAAGCCAAATAAACAGTGGTGATTTCTATAGTTAAATCAAAGATATTCCAAATACTTTTTAAAACAAAACACCAAAATGAAAGTTTATACATACTGGGTTTACTTTTCAGTTCGTAACAAAAACAGTCTCAAGACACTGCACTCACCTTGTCCATCAGATATGTGGCAGAGGAAAGCCTTTTTACTATGAATGTATTCCACATCATCAGAGCAATACCTAGAACAATCACAGACTTGTAAACTCCAGGTGAATAGAAAAGGGATCTTATAAGATGGTGAACAAAGCAGGAAAGAATTGTGAATTATCCTCACTGCTTTATACTTCAAGTGCAATTAATAACTTGGTTAAAATATTTTATTATGCAAACTAGGTTAAACATTTTAAGTATACATCAAGAGGGCATCTTATTTGCATACATAAATAGCCTACACAAAGGAAATGGTCATCACCTTCACTGAAACAGGGTATCAAGAACTGCATGAAAAGTAATTGACTGCAACTGATGTTCCATTATTTAAATACAAGTAAAAATTCATTTCAGAGCAATTTTATTTTAAAATGCTTTTAGTTGAACATATCAACTTTATCTAATTGGCTTATTTTCACAATTGTGATGGAAACTCAATTTCACCATGGAAGAGAGATGTGTGGATGTCATCAGAAAATTTTGGGGTGGTTTGGTGGTTTTAATACAAAATGGCCATCACTATTATGAACAGCATTCATTTACTTTAGTCAAACATCCAATCTATTTTACAATTTCATCAAAGATAATTTTTACTAAGAGCATTGTACTTACCATGCTGAATGTGAGCATTAATGATGCATCTTAGATGATCTATAGATCTATTGAGAAAACATGCTTCCTTATGGAAAAAAATAAATGACAGTACAAGTTAATACATTATTCAAAACTTGCTTTAAATGTAACTTACTAATTCTTAAAGGGCCCAGGTAGATTATCTTAAAGCTTTTACTCTGACAGTTATAAAACTAGTAAGTTATTCCGCTGTTGCAATCTTCTCTACCAGTATGTGACAAACATGTGTGCATGGCAAAGTTTGTTTCAGTCATCACGAAGCCAACTGTAATTTCAGGGGTTTTTTAGTATAAAGCCTGCTAACATACTTTTTGCTGAAAGACACCTCCACTGGCTACAATAATTTTTCAAAATCCATTTCTGATAGAAAGAGTAATTTTTACTCAATTTTGCTATGATGGAGTAAGTTTTTAACAAGTCTCTGACAAAACTTCTATTCTACATCAAGTGACGTGGCACAGCTCTAAGGAGTTCTAATTTAACTTTTAACATCATCTGAACTTAGCACAACATTTTCCCTTACAGAAACTATAGGACAGGAGAGGAAAAAAGGAAATTTTTTATTTTCTTTCTTATGACAACTGCCAGCAGTAGCCAGGGAATCTGAGAACATGCAAGAAATCCCTCTTTCTTCCCACAACAGAATGGGTTCTAGTCTAAAAAATTTAGTATTCCGTGACTTGTTTAAGCAGATTTAGAACAGAGAAAAATATGCCTCTGTTTTGGAGTACTGTTTTGTATCTGCAGTACAAACAGCCAAAAGCCTTTTTCAAACTGAACCCAGTTTCCAGACTCCCAGTATTGAGAATCTGATAGCCTAGAAATGTACAGTGACATGCCATTCAGCCTCAGGACATACTCTCATTTTCTCAATTCAATTTCCACTTGCCACAGAAAAATTGCACCTAATAACTGCTTTCAAAGTCAGTCTTATTAACTGATGTTTTGCTGAGCTACCAGAAACTTGTGAAGCTCCTTCTATCGAGTTGGTCTTAACCATTATTCCCTGCAAAAGACACTTTCTTACCTCTGGGTCCTTATTCCACTGCACTATACATTCCCAAGAGCAATGTGCATGGAGTACATCAACTTCAAGACTACATGGAAATTGCTGATATGCTACTTGCAGCAGCTCTAGAAAAACAATATCTGAAGTTAGAAGACAGACCTCTTCCCACTAAAATTTCTGCTACTTCACAACAACAGTCTCTGCAGACTTTTATAATTTAAGAAATTCACATTAATTTCTTACCTAGGATTCTTTCCAAGCCTGTAGCTGCTTCTGGTTCCTCAAGAAAGAGATTATTATGCATTTCTACAGATTCTTCAGTACTATCTGTAGTGTTTTTGTACTGGGCCACATTCAGTATAATTGGACTGAAGCCTTGCCTAAAAACCCATTTTGCTACAGTGTCAGCAATTCCTCCTAGGATGTTGAAAAGAAAAGTAAGAGGTAGAGTAGATTATTTATGGTTCACAATCTAAGGACAAGAGACAATATAGGGTTTTTAACTACCTTTAACTACATACAGGTAACTCTACCAGTTAAAAAATTTGCTAACCTACTGATCAGAAATTTACAATGCAGTCTTTACAGTAATAGCTTTTAACAATTTTAACGCACTGTTCTACATGATTTGCATTGCTTTTTAAATTAAGAATGGTATCCAGCAAAACAATTTCCAGTGCAGAGTACATAATTAAATAGGTAAGGATGGCTCAGAAGTATATTAGAAAGAAAATCAACAATCTCTCCAAGAAAAAAAATGTACCTGTTGCAGTGTGATACCATTTCCTGTTTCACCTATCCCAACCCCCCAGGTGCCAACCTCTCCTTTCCCCTCCCCCTCTGCCCTCCTGCTAAGAGCTGTCCATCAATCTTAACATTCCAGCAGGGTCATGGTGTGGTTGGCAGAAGTTCAAAAGATGCCCCTCAGGTCCAGGCTCATTGGCCTATCCAAGTGTCTGTATCCCTTGAGCCTTCCCCTCCTCCCACCTGGTTGGTCCCTCACCTGTCCCTTCCCCTCCCCCTGTCCCCGGGCTTAAAAGGAGATGAGACCATGCAGTCTAGATTCTTTTGGGAGCTGTTACAAGATTCAGGGATCTATCATCCTGGAATAAAACTCTGGATTAAAACTCTACGATAGAATCCTCTCCTTTCTCTCTTCACCGTCGCCTGAACCTTTTCTATCCGAGGTAAACTGAGTTCCTACTATGCCTGGATTTGTTCCAAGTGCCCAGCTGCAGCATCCAGCCGGCCAAAGGTATCTCTGAGGTGAAACACCACAGCTGCCGCCTTTGGCCCAGCAGCAAGGGTCAGACGAGGCCAGGCACATTCCACCTGGAAATATTGGAATTAATATTCCATATGTACCTTTTCCAGCTTCAAGCAGTTTCTTAACAGACAGTCTGCCCAAAGGCTCAGTCTGGAGTGATGAAACTCTTTTTGTCCTTTTGGTCACTTTGCTGTGCAGTAGTGTTTGAAGTATCAGGCAATCCTCTAACTGTTTCAGCAGAAGTTTCCAATATTCAGTATCAAGGGAGAGTGCTTCCCAGGATTCTGTGTCTGAACCTACAATTATTTGGGAAAACTAACAAAAGATATGAATTGCTTTAGGTCTGTTCATTTTAAAGCACCACAATTTTGTTCATAAAAAATGTATAGCATTAAAATTCAAAACTGTATCCCAAGAGCTAATGCATTTTAAAGAATAATTTACTTCAAAGTATGCATTAACTATTTTGCAAAGATCAATTAACATCCCACACTGCTCATAAGTTGCACATATCCTTCAATAAAAGCCTAAAGGAAATAAAAAGACCTGAAGGATCATCTTACAGTCCCATTTTTAAGTTCATATTCAGCTGAAAAGTGGGTTAGAATACCTTAAAATATTTAATTTTAAATCCTCCACTATATATGATTAATCCTTCCCCAAATATATGATTAATCCACCTACATTTCCATTTCATATCATATTAAAAAATATAGATCATGTACTCAGAAATATTGGATCAACCACATGGCAGTTCTGTGCACTATTTTGTTAATTTCCATATCTATCAGCAAATGCTTTGCCAGGAAACCTAAGAATCTTTCCAGATTGGTAGAAGAAAAGGGGTGGGTAAGATACATGGATTTATGGAAGGGAAATCCTGAAGGAAAAAAATCTGTTACCTTTTCTTTTTAAAGCAGAACAGAAGAAAAAGGGATAAAGTCACGTAGGTTAAGGATAGTATGTTGCAACATATCAACATCTCTATTTTGCAACACTGAAAATTTTGATAAACAGAATTGCAATAGTTGAGGTGAATGCGCAAAAATACTGAAACACTTCCTGTTCTCCAGTTAAAATTTGTAAGGCAGACACAATTAGGGGGCTGGGGCATCTCTCCTACGAAGACGGACTGAGAGAGTTGGGATTGCTCAGCCAGGAAGAGAAAAGGCTCCATGGTGCCCTTACTGCGGCCTTCCCCTACCTAAAAGGGGTCTACAGGAAAGGGACTTTTACAAGGGCAGGTAGTGACAGGACAAGGGGGAATAGCTTTAAAGACAAATAAGGAGGTTTAGATTGGCTATTAGGAAGAAATTCTTTACTGTGAGGGTGGTAGGCACAGGTTGCCCAGGGAAGTTGTGGATGCCCCTTCCCTAGAGTGTTCAAGGCCAAGATAATGATGCTCTTGAGCAACCTGGCCTAGTGGGAGGTGTCCCTGCTCAGGGCAGCAGGGACTCACATCAGATCATCTTTAAAGTGCCTTCCAAGCCAAACCATGTTCTGGCTCTATTTACAAGACTGAACACCACCTACATCCCACCTAATATAATTCAGACACATCTGCCTGGTGCTATTTGGAAATGGAATAATGTTTTCCATGTTGAATTGAAATACTGTATGCAGTTTTACAGCCTTAATCACAACTTGGTAAAGGTATTTAGTGCCAAGAAAACCAAGCATCCATCATGTTAAGGGATAGTAACATAGGTTCTACAAAAATTCAACAGTTACTTAAAAAAAAAAATCAACTATGTTAAAACAGGTTTACCACCCAAAGTTCAGCAGACTTCTCCAATTTATGTGGAAAGTGTGTAGGCTTTAAGTTCATCAACATCATTTGCTATTGAGAGAGAAACTCAATGTACAGTTTCCATATTTAAATAAGTTTAGTAAATTATCCTGACATATCATTAATTCATCTCAGCATAATGTTCTTCAAATATGAATGCAAATTTTCAGGCTTGCAGGGTATCAGGCCTGCGCCCAGGTTGGAACGCAGGCAAATGCTGAGGATGTTACTGTTATCATGACAGTTGCAGGGAAGCGATACAGCAACTAGAAGAGGAGGGGGGGTGAGATGAGTTACCTTTTTCTCAGTCACGCTGTCGATTACCTCTGCGGTTACAGAGTGTCCCACGTGAGCGGACAGCAGGGCAGCCGCGCTGCTTTCGGACTGAACGCAGGCCGTGCGCATCTGCTGCCACCAGGGGGACACCGACTGCGTGTCCCACGACTCGTCTATAGCGACTGGAGGCAAAGGGAGAGCGGGAAACTCAGCTGGGGTCACTGTGCAGGAGCAACCAAACCCGGGAACCAGCACTTGTGAACACAGCTTGTCCACGAAGAGCAATTTCTGATTACTCTACATGATCATTTTCCAGATATTTAGCACATGGGTTCTTGGATTGCAACTCAAATTTAAAATAGAAGGTGAATTATTCATTCTCAAAACTCATTTGTAGCAAACAGACAATAGATCTGAATCACTAGGTAGCAAACCTGCTGCATGCTTAAAAGATCTAAGAGTTGTTACGCTTCACAATGCAGATTAATTTGTGATTTCAAGATGCCACACATATTCAATGCACTCAAGCCGTCTCCCTTCAGGCTGCCTTGTGTTCAGCAGCATTAATTTACTCAGACAGCAGCAGTAGCTTGTTCATGCTTCCCGTTTCAGGCTGATAATGCTGCTCTATGGAGAAGTAGACAATAAGGGAACCTGGCACAGATTTATCCATAGCAGCTCTATGTGAGGTAGGAGAATCGGCATTTATTCATATGTACAACATATCTACAACCTACTCCAAATTATGGCAAACTGACTTTATAGAGTACTCAAGTTACAAATGCTACTAAAGTAACAGTAAAGCAAAGGATGTCTGAGAGCCAGTCAGCACAAATTAAAGAGATGGGACTAAACATTCAAAAATGTTAGGAAAGCGAGCTGGACAGGGACATTCTGGTGCCAAATACGAGTGCCAACTTAGTGTAGAGTGAGAGTGAAAACATGGCATGATTAGTTAGTCCATGAACACGTAGCATTAAGTTTTGCTGCATAATTTGTGAGGGGGGGAAATCCAAAGTGATAATAGACTCCAGCTAGAGTAGTAAAATTCTAATAATAACAACAGTTGCCTTTGAGCATTTTAAACACACATCTCACCTTTCATTTTGCTCAGAAGTGACAGCATAGTGTGAAGGTAAGTGACAGAATCTGGTTTGTCTAGAAGATCTTTTTCCTTGGAAAGCCATAGATTGAGAAGGAGTGACTGTAAAAAAAGAGAATATGGAATTGAAGCAGTAAAATGAAACTCTAATATTGCAACACACCTAATGCAAACAGTTTCTCAAACAAGTTTTATGTCACAAAGTAAAAATGTTATATTCAGGAACCATTATATTAACATTTTAATGTTAAAAATATACACATAATGCACCCTGTGACAGATCTTGAAATTAAATAATACAATCAGTACATTTAATCAGCAAGATATTCTAGAAAATACTCCCTTTTGAACGCTCAACTTGGCAAACATTACGAGTTAACATTATAGTTGAAAATTATGAACACTTGTAGTCCTTAATGAATATTTTAGACATTCCCACTAGAACACCCACATTTTCTACTAGAATATTTTCTTCTTTTTTTTCTTTGATATCGTTTAACTGGGAAATGCAAATATGAGTAACTACAGAACTGAATATGGGGTTATTTAAACACAGCCTAAATACAGCAGTAATCCAATTCAGTAATCCAATTCAGCCAAAATTCAACATGCAGAAATTTTCCTTTCAACGTTTTGTTTTCAAAATACTAAATCAAAGTTTTGAAGCACGTAATAAACATCTTACCAACAAGGTTTGTGGGCTAAAACCTGCTGATTCCAGCGCATGGCATATTTCCTCTGTGGAACTCTCGCCACACAAACAATTCCAGAAGAAAAAGCTGCCTGAAGCAAGAATTAGTTGACATTATGAACATTATCTAAAACCACAATCTCTCTCCTTACACTTAGACAAAAGGCAATCTATTGATCAGGTCCCAGTGAGTGCAATACAAAAAAAACAGGTTACATTTGGGATCACCTGGTACTCACCTGCCTGCCAGTTTAAACCACAACAATCTTTTCTGATGCCCAACAAGGAACACAGGGGGTTGAGATAAAGACAGATCTGACCAGAGCATGTCAAAACAAACTTGTCATAAGCATTACTTTAATAGTCAGTGACACAATACTGACAGATTTGCTGCCAGAGCAGCGTGAAGTGTAAATTGCTGTAAATATTCACTGTTGTGCTCTATCACCCCTGGGGGTTTGGTTTGGGTTATCAGGTACTGTTGGCTCATGGCACGATAAGATCTCTGTTGAGACACTGAGCTGCCTTCGGCCACGGCTCTGGCCCTCGGGCACCGCGCAGTGGGAACGATTCGCAATTACATCTTTGCTCCTCCAAGGGCCCATCCAGAGGGAAATGCCTTCCTCCAACTCCTCCTTCTCCAGCCGAATTACAACCATTCTGCTCAACACTGCTCGGTATAGTCAGAGAGAAGAGAAGGCCTCTGGATCTGATGGCAAAGTGATATGTACTGTGGCTGAGCTACAGAAACAACCTAACACTGCAATCACTGACAACTCTACACAAGAAGAAATACTGGAAGTGAAAGTGAGCTCACTCAGTAGGAGGAGCAGGAGAAGGAGGTGGATGAGGCAGGCTACTCCAAAGTAGGGCCAGCATACAAGCAGTAGAATGAGATGTTCACTACTCAGGTAGGAAGAAGAGGAAGAATTTGTAAAACAATGCAGTAATCAAAAAATCTCTATCCCTGAGGGAGCTGCAAGATATCCGTGAAGATTTCCGCCAAAATCCAGGTGACTAGGCTGTCATTCAGCTGTTCTTATGTTGGCATAACAGGACCAGTAGCCTGAAATCAGAAGGTAAGGAAGCCAAAGAGCTGGGATCCCTTTCTAGAGAAGAGGGCATTGACAACAGAACTGGAAAAGGGGCACAAATCCTCAGCCTCTAGAGATAACTCCTCCCAGGTGTAAAAGGAAGGAATCCTTTTAAGGAATGCATTACACGTCTCCCAGGCAAGCAGACTGATCCAGACTGCACAGAACAGAGTGAAGCCACCCTTTGGAAAGACTGAAAGATGCAATGGGCTTTTAAAGGCTATATGGAATGCAGTGGGTGCTAAGACATTCTAACATTGGGACACAGAGGTAGCTACGGTCACTTGGTTGGTCAGCACTATGGGATCTGCCAATCAAACTACCCCTGCCCAACCAAAACTCTATTGTACAATAGAAAGGGATAAAAATACACTTGAGAACAGAGTTTATGTTGCTCCTGTCTCAGGCAAAAGCAAACCCATTTGTGGAACTGCTTTTGCTAAAGGACCTGGATGCACTTGGGGAAGTCTGATGTGTACCTCAAGGGGATTTGATTCTGGATGAGAACACACAATGACTTAAATTGTATATTAATTGCTATATAATATTGTATGGCATCGCTACTATGGATGCTATATGCTGTATCAATGGTTTTACAATAAAAATTACCAAGATTAATGACAATTTAATTTTGACAAATCTGCCAAAGTGCAGTGATGCTATAACATGACAAGCACAGCAGTGATGGAACCAGAACTGGTTTCAGCATGCAACAATCCAACACCACACACCACTTCTCCTGCCCTAGAAGACTACTACTACAGATGGAGCCCACAGCCATGGACTAAATTAAATCATTGGACATTTTAGAGGGACCTTATTGAAAATCTCAATTCCACAAATTAGGGCTCCTTGTTGCCTCAACTAATTGCCTTATGCTGCCTCTGGTCAGCTCTCTCATCTCTGAGGCTAAAGTCAGTCCTGCCATTAACTCAGTTTTTAGAATGCTGTGAACATGAAAGCAGCAGCAGGGTACAGCTGCTCTGTGAAGTATCCAGTTACCACTGCCCAATTTAGTAGTGTAAATTAATGAATGAAAAGTGGTTACATGGCTTCAGGGTAATTGTATCCACAGATGCAGTTAACTTGTATTAATAGTCATTCATGCAAAAGACTTGTCCTGCAGCTAAAGGTAAGAGTCTAAAAGGAGCAGTTACATTGCACTTCAAGGCAAGACAGGTTGCTAAGGCCTCAAATTAGGGCTAAAATATTTATACCATCTTAGATTAAAATCAGTCTGAATAATGTAACAGAGCTCAATAGCTCTTACCTAAAGCCACATATTCTCCATCTTCCATATCTTTTATAGTAATCACGTCCTTTTCATATTCTAGATATTCTAAGAATATTTTCACAGACAACATGTCACCCTTCTCATCAGTCAACTGAGTGGTAGTTTGAGTATTTTCTTTCTTGTAGCTCTCCAGTAAAGTTTCAAGCCTATGAAAATCTTTTTCTTCAAGGCGAAGTAGTTTAGCCAAGTCCTTAAAAGCAAAAGCAAAAAAAAAAAAAAATCTCATAAAAGACTTATACAAGCAGCAAAATATTCCATTTCTAACATTAAAAACATCTTTGAGAAGGGCCAAAATAATCTCCAAATCAGTTATTCACATTGCTCAAATGAAGACCTTGTCTAGCTTCCTTTTTAAGGACCAGAACAGATGCATTTCCCATTTTTAGCTTCTGCCCATAGCATAACAATCGTCCATCAAGTAAACAAGCCTGTAAAATACCAGTATGGTTTTGTAAATACATAAGTAGTTTTACAAATTATAGCAAAAGCAAGCCAAATTATGCAAGCATCAAAATTTTTAACTTCTACAGGTCCCAAAATATCCCTCCAAAACCGAAGTGAAGAACACACTACATACTTTGAATAAAGAACTGAAAAACTGAAACCACTGAAAAGTGGTTTTATTTTCACTTGTATCTCAATTTTGTGTCTCCTAAAGAATATTAGGTAGATGAATTACCAGACACTTGTATGAGGCTGGAGGGAAGGTATTATAAGTAATTACCTCATTAAAAGCTGCAGCACAAAAAGGGGTTACTTGCTTACCTACTTACTCTATCTGAGGCTTTGAAAACGTATTCTTATGCTTAAATCATCACTTGAATTTAAAAGACAACTGAATTTTCAATTTACTCACATTATCTGAAGGTGAAGTCTCTTTCTGCATGCTCTGGGAATTTAGTTTGCTAACCAGTTTATAAAGATGTAACAGCTTTAACTTGTTTGCACAGAACTGCAGCAGTCCTTCGTCCACACACTCCAGCTCTGAGGAGAAATAAAACCGCACTTGAACTTGAACATATAGCCTGGAATAGTGAAATAGACACACAGAACTGGAGGATTTCTGAAACTCACTGTAATTTTTTGATGCACTGCTGTTTGCAATCATTACATTCAATTCAGAGCAGCATAAAATAAGAATTATTTCCACAAGAGGTATTAAAGAAAGCTATGAAGCTTGTTTTAAAACTGGAGGTTGACAACGTGAAACTGAACAAAGACAAATCTATTGTCTTCTCCTGGTTTAAGGCCAAACCACAGACTGTCAAAAACTGAAATACAGTTCTGGTTTTCTTTCATCAAGAATAACAAACTATAACATTTATTCATTCTGACACTTTAAGCCTATTCCTCTCATCTGAAGAAGGCTTGATAACTACTAACATGAATTAAATTTCACCTCAGCAAGACACTGCCTTCTGTATTTTTGCAATCTGAGTCTCAGAAATTTCATGTATCTATTGACATTCAAATTCCCATAACAGTTAAAGCAACATAGAAAACTAACACCAACATGTCCAAATAAATTTTTATTTCAGCTTATTAATCTTGAAAGAAAGCCTTCCTGAGAGATTGTAAAATGACCTTTCTATACAAAAGATTCCACTGAATACATAATTTTCACCTGAAGCTGCTTCTAAACATGATTTTCATTTACAAACCCTTAAATACTTTTAATACATTGCTATTAAAATCCTACCAAAAAAAGATAAAAACACAGAGAGTTTTTCACAGAATCACTTGACCTTGAATTCACAACCACAGCATTCACAGAGCCCAGGATCTGCTTCAAATTATCTTTTACCTACTAGACAGAAGTGGAGAAATAAAACACTACTCTTGTGAAATTAGAAGGCTGGAACATCAGTCAAGTTTGCTGTATATTGTGACTGTGGGGAAATAATGTTATGTTTGACAAGAGATTAATGATGAAAAATGCACAAACACAGAGACCTTAGGAAATATACTACTCTGTCAACCTCTCTTCAGAATTAAGAGTTATGTTTCCGTTTTCCTTTGGATGTTTTAGGAGTTATAAAAGAAATGGATAATACTATTGATTTAGAATGAGGTAGAGAATTTAGGTAGAGAACTGCATGTGTGAATGTCTCAATCTCCTCTATGTACTTCAAGAAAACCATAAAAAGAAACTACCACTGGTAGAAATGAAGGAGAGATTTCTTTGATTCTCAGCAAAAGATTTTGAATCAGCAATGGCATTTCCTGACATAAGCTCTGAAATCTCTACCAAAACTTGAAGTATTTGGTAAATTTCAGCAAAGTTTACCAAAAAAAAGATACTAGATGTGGTCACAGCTCAGATTCTCAGTGATAAAGATTTTGTGCTTCAAGTACATTAAAATTCACAGATCATGTCATATTTTCACATTCTTCTTTGAAGAGAGAATAAATTAAAACATTTACACGCAAAAGCCTATGAACCTTCTTTCTAAAGGATGCTTTTACAGGACACAAGCACTCAGACCAGTTTTTTTGAGTTTGTTTTGTTGGTTTTTTAAGAAAATATAATCACAAGTTACTCGGCACCCAGCAAGCTTAGCCAAACATACTTACCAGCAAGCTATTTGTAGTCTGCCTTAAATAAAGACATAGAAAAGCAATGTCCTGTGATACCTAGCACTGAAACTAGGCAGACCAAACCTGGTCTCCATGTGGAACAGAACATTTCTACATACAATAGTAATAGTCTTACAGCACTGCAGACAAAGTGCAAATATCTCTCTATATTTGCAAAATAAATATCCACCTACCCTGTTTTTTTAAATTATCCATTAATGTCTGAGTGATGCTTGTGAGAGATGAAAGTGGCATGCGTTCGCTTGTCAATATACTTTCCAAAGCCTGTTAAGCAGATTTTCAAGAGAATTAAACAGTCACTTAATCTCATTGTTAAAATATGCAAGTTAAGCCAACAATAGCACAACTTTGACCACAATTTTTCGTCTGTATTTCACCTTCACATATACTTGTGGCATAATTTATTCCTACAGAAAGGTCTTCTCTCTTTTTATTATTCACAGACAATGCCTTGGAGAAGTCACAAGTCAAAATGTCATAAAAAACTACCCAGAAAAAACACACAGAAACCCTAAACAGCTCAATTATTTGTTTCAAGTAATTCTAGGGAAAAAAAAAAAACAAACCCAACTTATTTTGAAATATTTAGCACTCTGACAATGCAGTACTTTTTCTAATATTAAAGTATACTCTAAATGTTCACCTGTCTTTTTGTAGCAGGATATTTGATATCAAGTATTAATTCCTTTGCTTCAGCTTCAATTAAATCTGCAAATAAAGATAATCAAAATTTAAATTCATATATCTCAAATGCCTTCTAAAGAGCAAATAAACCTGCATAACAGTTAAGGTGCATGTGGGTTCATGACAAAGATGATGACACTGTTGCAGAAGGTGCCAAAATAAGCTTGAGGAAAATGAAACAAAGTAACAGAAATCTCAAGCTACTTAAAAATCATAGCTCATAGCACATAGAGCTGTCAGAATGCACCACAATTGTACTTGTGGTTGCATACTTACAGATAATCCAAGAACTCTTTGATAACACAATCTTAAGAAATTTTACAAGAGAACCTACCTGGATCTGAGGTTTTAGCTTTGAGTAAAGCATTTAACTTCTTCACTAGATGCATATCTTTTGCTCGTTCACTCTTTTTATCACTGAAGGAAAAGAATTTTTAATTGTATGAGTGAAGAGAATTAAAAGTAATAATTCAATAAAACTGTATTTTTTAAATTATTTATGCTACTTTAAGGTAACATCCCAATAAATAAAATCATGTTAATCCATACAAACCAATGAGATTATTACAGAGAACTATTCAGCTTGAAAAGGAACGCCAGAATTGCTGTCTCCAACTGTTTCCAAAAGCAATAATGAAATTAATTTACTTATATAGAGCATAAAAAGTTCTTACCTCAGTGATAAATGGAAAGGTACATGGACAGTTTTTACACTTCCAGAGACTGGATCAACAAGGCAGATCTGGTAAGTCTGGGGCTGCCATCCCTGACTGGTCACATTGTTTAGACCCATTATTTTATAACCAGGATACAACAACCTGAAATTTTTTTTAAAAATGGCCAAAATTAGCAACCTTCCCTGTCCACAAACAAAATAAAAAGGCACTAAGTTTTATGAAGCTAAGGTTTAAGAACTGCAAAACACCTTTATCAGAAAAGACTGTAGAGTGATGAGATATGACAATATATCCCCACCTCTAGAACAAGAAGCTGCATTCAGTGGAAACACTGGGCAGCACAGGAAGTGCTTGCCAGCACCACTAGCACTTTTACCCTGGCATAGCCATGTATCACTTTATTGCAGCAGCACAGCCACCACGCCTACCTGCTAACTGATTCTTACCTGCAGTATTTTCCCACATTGAAGGCTCCAACCCGAGGTCCTTGCTGCGTGCTCCACACTTCCAGAATGCCTCTTCTTGGAGCATAGATCACAAGGAACTGAGCTACCCTGCTTGGACCTTGTGCATTTCCAAAAGGAGAAGAATCCATCTTCTCAGTTTCCCTTTCCTGAAGGTCCTCCACAGTCTGTATCCAACCAACTTCTGCATCACGGTATCCTTTGTAAGAGAAGACAGAAGGTCACAAATGTGCAGAAATTAATACAGGATTAGTGTATCAAGCTGTAATCTTAAGCTTTATTTCAAATCGTGCAACTCCTGACTCCTATAAAGAACTCTGGTCCATTGACTTGGCACAGGACCCACAAGAGAGTGGCCAAACATAGCCCTTGGCAAAGCCCTGGCAAGGAACAAATTCTTTTGAAGAAGATATAAGAAACCCCAAAACCCATCAGGTCTGTGCTCAGGACATTAAACCAATGCATGACACTGAGGAGTCCCTTGTTGTGCAGCCATCATGATGAAATGAGAATCTAACAAGCTGTATGTCTTCTTACTGATTTTTCAAAGTTTATCTTCTCAGCAGAATTAAAAAGGGTACTAGAGCTTACCAACAGAAAGAACATTGAATAGAGCTAAAGCTCTTACAAAAGAAAATACCAACCAAACAGACCAAATTTTAACTATATTCCAGGGATTTGCAAAAATACCCTTATGGACTTTATATTACACCTGACTTCGGTTTGTCATGAAGCAATGTACTAAAATTCTCAGAATTGTAAGTCTGAACATAAAATGCCTCAGTGTTTTGAAGACTATTGTTTGCTATACTAATACCACTACCATACCTTTCCACATGCGAACTGCGAGTCCTCTTGTAACATCCAGCAAAATAACCCTTCCAAATTCATCTGTTACTGCTGCCAAAGTATTACATGGAGAAAGACATATCCTTTCACCATGGCGCCGGGAGTCAGGAAGTCCAAACCTAAAAAAAATAATAATGAAGCAAAGCCACTAGACACATCCTTTTCTTCAGAAATAGTTAGATTTTCTTTTGAGGATTAAGACTTCTTTTTTAAGCTAACAGAAGGCATGGATAAAATTACAAGCAAATCATGAAAAAAGTTCTTGCTCTGTGTCCTAGGTTACAATATTAAGATGTATTCCATTCCCATCCTCAAGAACTGCTGAAACTAGCCGGGGGATTGTTTTTTCCCTATCTCCTGTTCATGGGCCCATCAATGCCTTTCCACATGACTCAGAGATAACTCCCTCCAGGAGACATTTTTGTTTAATGGACCCACCACATGACTCATAGAATGATAACAGCCCATTGTGAGTTGCTCCACCCAGGGAGGAGGAGCTAAGCATCCCTACCTGGATATAATCTGGGATTTGGGACAGAACAACCAGTCTTTCCACTGGATTCCCAGAGGAGCAGCCGTCTTTTCCACTGGATCTTCAGAGGAAGACTACACTCTTCCTACAGGATCACTGTTGCAACAGAATCACATCTGCCACTACAGGAGGACTGCAGCCACCAATCCAACTGGACTGCTACCACACCCTTACCCACAGGGTGTCAAGTTGTATTCTGACTCTGTCAGTGTAGGGTTTTTTTTCTTTTGTAGTATTGCATGTATTTTGGTTTTTCTTTTTCCTTTTCCTAATAAATTGTATTTCTGACTTGGAGTCTTTCACTGATTTGCTTTCAAACCAGAACATTCTGTTTACCAAGATATATCATAGCTCTGCCTAAGTCCTACTGAAAAAGCAAAGTTCAGAAAGTAGGATAAGTGATTGCCTTGTCATGCAACGACTGTACAGTAACAATGAACTCATGCACTGGAACAGGGAAGATGAATAATTATTTGTCCAGAATGATAAACTGAAATGAAACAAAGCTTAAAACAAATGACTTGCAAACTACCATTACTGCTTAAAGTCATGTGTTCATCAATTATATACCTTTCAAGATAATTTAAATAATTAAAAAGATAAGACATGCAAAGTAACTGACCGTGAAAAAAACGCAACTTACCTCACTGCCAATGGGGTAGCAGGTTCCACCTTTGGTTTCTGTTTTTGGACAGGTTCTTCTTCATGTTTACTCTTCCAACCAAGCCAGCCACTTGCAACAGAAGAACATAACAAGAATTACACTAATGGTCGTAAAAATATTATACAGCTACAACTAAAAAAAAAAAAAAAAATTATTACCTCGCAGCATTAAATAATGCTGAAGTCAGTTTGCTTGCAACTGCTAAGGCAACATGAGACAACAGAGGCTGTGAGCTACCCTGAAATATGGGAACAATGTGTTTAGAAATTCAATAGTCAGCTGTGAATCACCCTAAAATGAAACAACAAAACCTTTATAAAGCCAAGAAACAGTTCTTACACTGAACTCAACTGCAGATTAGTTTTTCAGGTCTCCTACGGACTTTCAGCTCAGAAAGCATAGCTTTAAGACTGCAAAATTTAAATTCATTGTCCCCAGAAAAGCCATTCTGACATCTCTACCATTTCAAACTCCTCTGAAAGTCATTGGTAGCTCAGTATGTTTATCTGCAACAGAACTTAAAAAACCCCTGTGTATCATCTATCACAGAGAGCTGACTGGTGTATGGCTTTGGCATCCTTGCAAATATCAACATAAGCAGTTTTTTCACAGACCTGTTGGAAAGCAAGTACAGAAACCAAAATTCCAATTCTAGCATTTACAATTAAATTTCAATCCTGATAAGGACAGCATAGGTGTAGGGTCTGAATATACAGACACAGCTACACTGACATCCTTTTCCTCCCATACAACAGAAGAGGATGTAAATATGCTACAGTTAAGCACAAACTGCAGTTTTCTCTTACAAGAAATCACTACAATGTACTCAGGTCATGTTGAATCAAAGGCTAAAGACCTCCAAATACCCATAAGATGCATGTTTACACAGTACTAACATAATTTTTGAAAAACATTAGTTGGCAATAAATAAACAAATTTGAAAAAAAATATTTATCACACTCAATTTAATATAGAAAATAAAATTTCTCAGTAGCAGGAACCCATGCTAGACACTACTATCACATTCACTCCAAATCATTCCAGTTCCAGAAGATCAAGAAGGGGAAATGTCATCATAAAAAGAACTTAAGAATACTTCAGAAATACTCATACAGAAAAAAAGAAAGATTAATTATTCAAAGTTTCAGCGAGTCACCTTTGTAGTACATACCTCCAGGGCAAAAAAGAACCCAGCGAAAGGATTGGCTCCAACAGTAACATACTGGGACATGGCAGGTGGACTGTTTTTAATAGCTGCATTATATCCTCCTATATTGGAGGCAGTCTTCATTTGATCAAAAGGACACAGTGTCATGATGCCTAACAAAAACAATAAAGTGAATGTCTTACACATTCAGAACAGAGGCATGCAATTGCTCTAAAAACATAAATATATTCCTGCCTTCTTGACTGATCAGCCAGCATTCAGCGGGAAGGGAAGAGGAACAGCTTTAACCATAGAAATGCCAAACAACATGGCAGAAATAACCTAATGGACTTGGGTTAATTATAAAGCACATATGGTTCATTCAGAAGGAAAAAAACTCAGCAGAGTTCAGCAGCAAAAATACATGTACCAAACTCACTTCACCTGCCTTAATAGCAGCCTTCTGACCTCTTAGCTGCTTTTGTAGAAAGGGTGGAAGAGAAACTAAGCTTACTATCCCTCAGATGTGCCTCTCTGACAAGAACCAAGGCTTCTGCAAATTCTGAAGGGTAAAAGTCTTTGACAGTCTATCAGTCAATCTGTCCTTTTTGGAAAGGAACCGTCACAAATTTAAATTTCCTTATGTGCCTGACTCAGGAAAGACCCACACCGGTCTTAACCTGCCTGCCAGACAATTCTTTCACCTGACAGAAATGGAAATAACTGCATCTGATCTGGCCTCTCTCAGCTGTTTCTTACCAAGCAACAAAGAACAATATAGTTACAGGTGTAAGAGGGAAGACTCAATCAGACTAGAAAATAAAATTTAATGAGAACATTCACTATGACAGCCTTCACTCACTTCTATCCAATCAGTATCACTAAGCACTCTCAAGAAGAATTTAACTGCACAAAACCATGAATTTAACTTTTTAAAATATTTGAAACTAAACAGAAATGCTTACCTATACTAGCATGGTCAACAATCGTATCCACATCTTGCAAACCCCATTTCTTATAAGCTAATGGTGGAGGTTGAACATTCTCATTGCCAGATGCTGCAGCTGACAAAAGTCAACAAAGCACAAAAAAGTTTCTACTAAGTCAAAGACAAAGGAATAGCATAACAGAGAGGAAAAAAACCACCTGAAGCAATCTGAAGACACAAAATAACCTAGTTTTAAGTTAAATGCATTGGAATATCTGTTAAAATATCCTTCTGAAATACTTACCATCATCAAATTAAAACACTTAAAAATACATTTTGTACTTGCAGATAGTGTATTTACTAGCTATTATGGTAAAATACTCTGTACAATTTTAGAAAGCTACTACAATTGATTTCTGTGGTTCGGGCATGTTTAAGTGGAAACTTCTCCACCCAAGTACTTGCAAACTCAGAACACTCACTAGATATGTAACAGTGGGAGGTAAAAACAGTGGTAAGAGGAAACCAGTGAGTGTCACTAAGTATCTATTACCCCAAATAGAGATGGTCAAGAATGAAGGAAGATACAGCACTCCAGCTGCAGATATTGCAACAAGCTTTGAGTCCTTCTCAACACCTTCCTTGTGCCATCTATCACACAGTAGTGTCACATAATTCTCCTCTACCCCCTGGAAACTGAGCTTGTTTCCAAATTAGAGTTATGAATAGGCACTGTACTAAAAGGAACAGGATCTAAGTCTGCACAATCAAACAAGGCATGAAAAGCTCTTAGACATGAACACAAAGACCAGGGACCACCACTGCCATCATCCCAGCATTATCACTTCCCATAAGGTCTTTCTTGGGAAGAAGAACATTCCACTGACAGTGGCATGCTAAGAAGCACCTCAGCAGTATGCAGTGGCTTAATGCCAGAGGGCAGCTGACCACCACACAGCAGCTCACCCACTCCCTCCTAGTGGGATGGGGAAGAGAGTCAGAAGAGTAAAAGTGAGGACACTTGTGGGTTGAGATAAAGACAGCATGCAAACAAAGCAAAACAATAAATTTTCTTCACAACTTCACATGAGCAGGCAGGTATTTAGCTACTTCCATGAATGCAGGGCTTTATCACACGTAACAGTTGCCTGGGAAGTCAAATGCAATAACTGAAGATTCCCCCTTCTTCCTTTTCTTTTCCCAGCTTTTATTTCCAGAAGCATCATCATATGGCACAGAATATCTCTTTGGTCAGCTGGGGTCAGCTGAACCAGCTGTGTCCCTCCCAGTTTCTGGGAATCCCCAGCCTGCTCACCGTCAGGGCAGTGTGAAAAACAAAAAAAGCCTTGACACTGAGTAAGCACTGCTCCACAGCAGTTAAAACATCAGCATGCTATCAGTGCTGTTTTCATAACAAATCCAAAACACAGCCCCATACCAGCTACTAGGAAAAAAAATTAACTCTATCTCAGCCAAAACCAGTGTACAGTATTATGGTGAACATGTAGAAGACAGTCAATACTACTTGGACAACTTGGGCTCTGGGAACATTTTCTGTAAAGGAAGAAACATCCCTGAGTGCAGTAGGTGTCAATGTATCAATGAAGAAGCAAGGAAGATCTAAATTCCACCCTAATTTTATATTTAACCTAAGTAAATTTCCTAAAAAATAAAGAACTATTAAGAGATTGAAAAATAAACATTTCCCCTTAGACATACCTCTTGCTACCTGATTGCGACACGCACGAAGGGACTGGAAGAGGCTGAAGCCATCAATTGTCACAATTGCTGCTGGGTACAAGATACTTAGTTCCTCATTCTGGGAAAAATTTGAAAAAAAGGAGACAAAAAATAGATCACTGCTACTGTTAAAACAGCTTATTTTCTGGCTTTTTATACTATTAACTACACAAAATGAGGATTACATCCAGAGAGTTCATATCGAACAAGCCACAGGCAACTAAGGAAAAACTACAGAAATTCAGTATTAAACTCTCCCAAAAATCATTTTAGCCACATAGTTTTCTACTTTTATCTTCTTTTAATAATTTATTTGCTTAATATATCTAATGGCTTAGGAAGAAAATACAGCAACTTTTGAAGGCGACAGAAAAACAGGTTCATCTAGAATGTAAGTATCACAGTTTTAGGAAGCCAAATTCTGAAACCAGATTAATGCCTGCCTGAATTACCACTTGGGCACATAAATGCTAATCTGGTGATACAAATTCAAGAGTCGAATTCCTTAATGCTTCTGTATTTCAAAACTGATCCCAAAAATGTCACACTAAATCATGTGAGTATTTGTACAAAGAAAACTTGGAAATTTCTGTGATTTTGTTCATTTTCCACATAAACTTGCCAACTCAGCCAAAAGTTAAGAAAGCTACCTTCTTTACTAAATAGTCTGAGTTCTTCAGAGCCTTCTCTGCAGGAAATACTCACAATGACATGCAGGTTCCTAGCCCTATAAATAATTTTTAATTTCTAGCTATTTTCTGTGAAATATTTAAGTTCCTATGAATGAGTATGAATAGCTCTTGGCACCTGTCAAGTTACATATTTTTCCCTTCATGAATGCATTACCATGTTTTTTGCACGTAAATGAATAAATAGAAAATGAATGAAGTATTCCTTTGCAAACAGAGAAAAATAGAACAAATCTATAGAGCTAATACTCCAAAAGACATTCGGAATCCTCAAACTATATAGGTATGAACACATCTAGAATAAGAAATCAAGGGCCTCCTGTTCTAAGGAACTGTCCATCCCATCAAAAACTGATAAAGGACACAGAGGATTCACAGAGAATACTCCCTTCCATAACCCCATAACACTGGCACTTTGCTTTTAAAATAATCTGACAAAACCTGTTCTGTGACACCAGGATGCCTGGGAATTTCATAGGTTCTGCACTTTAGCTGTAGGACAGGATCTTCATTCAAAAGCTGTGCAAGAAGCAGTACTCCACTCTAGAAAGGAAAGGATAAGAAGTATGAACATTTCTGTCGCTTTTCTTGGGGAAGACAAAAAAGCACAATCTGCAGGGACCAAAGTTTAAAGCACCCAGATGTTTATGCCAAGAGCTCCCTTGTCCTGCCCTGCTGAGAAACGCACCTCAGTGTAAAACCGAACGTAACCAGAGGTGAAGCCAACTACGATGCATGTCCAGTCAGGGCGGCCTGTGGAGCTCCTGTTTCACAAAGATACACTCAAGTTAAAAACAAATCCCATTCTAAGCCAGAGATATAAAAAAGTGTCATGTAAGGACACTAGTGATGCATAAACATCCTTACCTCTTCTGACTTGCCAGTGGAATACACAATACGCTACTCACACATTCACTAGAAACAGAAACACAAAATTAGTGGCTTTCCCTTGTTGTGAAATTTTACTCCACTCAAGAGATCTTGCCATGTCAGCACTTTGAAAGTTTTAATAATTTATTAATGCAGCACACCATATATCAAATTCACAATAAGAATCAAAAAAAGTCCCTTCATTTTAAAGACATTTTCAGTTACAAGTTCAGGAGTGCCCAAACAGACTTTTTGTACCTTGTTAATGTTGTCTTTCATAAATTACAGACTGATTATTTTGTCACTACTGTTAAGCAGATTCAAGCTGAATTTCATGTGCCTAAAGGTAAATTATTTCTTCTGATATACAATGATATGTCAATTAGGTAAATTATTTCTTCTGATATACAATGATAAAAACCACTTTTCTTTAAAGAGCTAACTGAACCATACATATCAAAATAAATTTTTGAAAAATGCAATTAGGTAGATTTTATATACACTGCCTTTCAGTGCCTTATAATTTGAGAACATTTGAATATGGTCTTCCCAGTTAATGCAATAAACTGAGTATGCTCAATGACAGGCAAAGCATACAGAAGGCAAGCAGATGAGCAGGTCTGAGTATCTCAATTCAGAAGTTATTTAATTGTTACCATGATGCAAAGTTTTACACTGTCTGGGGAAACAGAAGCAGTACAAAGGTTTTATGAGACAGCATAGAATTCAAGATAACATCCCAAACAGCAATTACAGCATAAATGCCAGCAGTACTGTTTATTATTTACATTCCAGGTCACCTCCATTTCCCAAAGAGTACTAAATAAGCAGGGTAGACAATCAGAGAAGGAAAGCTTTCTAAATGCAAGGTTGAGATGAGTTGCAAGTTCATTACATCCTCAAAGCAACATTAAATATCTGAGTGACATCTCATCCTGCAATAGCAAAGCTTAGCCACCACAGAACATTCTAAGTTGAAGGCAACTTTGGGGAAAGGAAAAAAAATTACAACCAAAAAACCAACCAAAAGCAGTCAAGTCTTTTGACAATTGGACAGTAATTAACATATTAACACCTCCACAGAATAATAAATCAAAACGTATTGAATATAAGTGCCCCTATCTAAACAGAGCTACCTGTTTCATTGCTACCTGTTTCAGGGTTGTAACAGTAGTAAGAAACAAACCCTCAAATAGATTTTTTTTTTTAACAAAAAATGTCAGGGTAATTTCAAATGCATAGAAACAGCAGTTTTATAAAGAATTATGATTTTTACAGATTGGAGAAAAGCTGAAGTCAACACCTCCAGCACCAAACAGAAGGTTGAAGGCATTAGGGAACATGTTCAAAAGCAGACTCAAGGCTGCAAATGTAACCAGCAAAGTACAAAATCTTATTCCATGTGGGAGATTCAAAAAAGCATCTGTCTGGTTATCTGAAGATAGATGAAGGAAAAATATTGTATAAATACCAAATGTATGACCAAAGCAAATTTTCCTAGTCCCTAAGTGACTTAGAGCCCAAAACAATATTTTGATCAGAGAGTTGACTTTAAGCTTGTTTGAATGAGGTTTTGAAAATGAAGAGAAGTATCTCTAGAACAACTTCATACATTTCCAGTTGAACATTCCGTAAGAAAATTTCATCTCTACTATAAAAGATTTTTCAAAAAGTACTTTTTTTTCCCTTCTAGAAAAAGAACTTAGAAAAAGCATGTCTAAATTACACACAATTACGCTGATTTGCAGAGAACCATTCTTTTAATTCGTAAGAACTTGTTCTGTGATACCACGCAATACACAGGAGTGAGCTTTGCAGATACTGCTTCTCATGAACCATTACTCTGTTACTCTGTTTGTTTCCAACACTAATAAACATAAAACCACAAATGCACTCAGATGAAAGGAAAAGTAGAACAAGTGAAAAGCAGGTTACAAATTGCTAAACATGAAAATAACATCTTAATCACAGCTGCATTTCAACACTTACCCTTCTTCAACATTCAAAGAGCCACTCCAGCCAACAGCATATTGCATTTCTTCCTTTCCCTTGTCACTGTGCTTCCATTTAGCTGCCATGAAGGATAAAGACACCAGCTATAAAACTCCAATGTTTTGCATCTCACAAACATAGTTCTATTTTTATTTTTTCTCTTTGGTACAATACATCCTACCACACTTAGATTAAGTGCCAATTACAAACCTTGAAGAGCATAAAAGTAAAAATATATTCTTAGTGACTTTTCTAAAGGACTCATATGTTTTCTTAGAAATTTACATGGAATAAGACACTAAAATTTTGAAATATCTAGTTTTGTTTAAAAATATTCATACAGTAATCCATCAAATTTTAAAAGGTTCAATTCAGGAAACAGGAATCCTTCAGAAAAAAGTATTAAGCAGGGAAAAACTTCTGGGAACACTACTGAACATGAGCTACAATGAATAGAAAATTTTAACTGCCAAAAAGAACATAAGTACCCACATTAAATCTGACAATCTTTAATCATTGCATCATAATTCAAGGTTAGAAGACGTCATACTTTGTTATTCACAGGGTGCTGTTACAGCTGGCATTTGATTGTTGAATCATCTCCTAGGTGCCAATGGACAACCAAAACTAAGTTAGTGCTGTGTGCCATTCATCTGACACCTAAAACCTGAGGCACAGGGACACTTCTGCCCACTGGGGGACAGTTGTCACTGTAAAGTTCATCAGAGGCATTCATTCATTCATTCTCCAGCGTTTTAAATCACTTTTTTATGCTTGATCCAATAAGAACTTAATGAGGTGTACTGCTGTTTTTCCAATTTTGATGACAAATTAGCAACAGGTCTACAGCAGGTTTGGAATAGACAGCTTTGCAGGGAATGACAAAGCAGTATGATGACTCAATACAATCTGCCCAACTACGCAAATCTGAGTTTCAACACTCTGATTTTTTGTTTTAAAATGCTATAATAGTCCCCATATCAGAATGTTTCCCTTCGTCTTCCTCACATCACCCACTGCAGCCATCAAAAGACCAGAACCCCAAACAACAGCATATCTATAAACAGCAGTTGGCTGAGCAGTGTTCATACATTACTAGTGATACCTTTAAAAGTTCCCAGAACCCTACTGTAGAGTAAAATACAAAGCCACCCATTGCTCAAGATGGTATTCAAGAATTTTCTGTCAAAGGTGGAATTTCAAGAATATTCACATTAATACTCTTTTCCAAGAGGGACACTGGCTTAGGTAATTTTTAAGGGAAGAGAAAACTAAGGTCAAGCATTTTCTAATGGCTAAAACCAAAACTTTAGTTTTTCTTACTGAGAAAAATTAATGTCAATGTCACTGAGCATTTTAAAACAACTAGGTAGTTATAACACGTATGCATTTCATGTGACAAAACAGCTTCCACAGATCAAAACAGCTGAGAAGTAAAGACTTCTCTTTACCTGACTTGTCAAGTAAAGCAACTTACTTGACAAGCAGCACCTCGAAAATGCGTGATGTGTACTACAAAACACTTCAAAATTCTTCAAGTATGACTTGGGGGATAAACAGAAGAGAGTGCGGCAAACAAATACTGCTTTCGTTACTATAAAGTGTCCTAGCATAAACACTCAGTGAAATGGATACTTACGCACTAAAAAGACTGCTTTCTGTTCATTAGCTATTACCATCAGGTCATTGGTTGGTGACAAGGACAACACACAGTCCTGAAGCCAGTAACTTCGCTGGTTCTTGGAATTAGATTCCTCTTCTTCCTACAGGTAAAGCTTTAGTCAATGAATGCAACAATTTTTGACACAGCAGAACTTGCAAGACTGATGAGAACAATCGGGCCTGCCCTCCATAGCAGCACTGAATGGACTTTTTATTACTGACCACATCACTTCAGCTCCAACTTGCATGGAAAGCCCTGAGAACTCAGTCTTGCACTAATTCTGTGTGTTTACACAACAGAAAACAAAGAAGTACTCATCACTAGCTCTACTCAAAATCATCTCCTTTTAAAGAGACACAAGGAGAATGAGATCTAAAGTTTTAAAATCATTGGTTAGAAAGTGGAGAGAATCTCTTTAGTTATTCTCATTACAATCCATACTCAAAATGAAGAATTTGTCCAAGCTTATACATTGATCAGCATTAAGCAAATACATGCACATATGAAGGTCACTAAGCTGGTACTCACATGGCACCAGGTATCAGGCGCCTTTCCACAAAGTAAGTCCACAAGGAAACAATTCCAAACTAAATGGTGCCAAGTTTTAAGGGTATCGAGATGGGTAAGTAAAAATTTAGATACCATCCTCATGTATAAGAGCAATAAAATTATATCTTTTTTCATTAGGGCAATGAGCCAAACATTTTATTGTGGCACAAACAAAGTAGCTCCTGCTAATCATAGTTCAAAGTCAGGAAGTAACAACCTTGGGGTGTACTGCTGCTAAGTCTCAGAGTTGATACTCCTGGTTAGTTAGATTCATCCTCTTATCCAATCACAACAACATGCTTTTCCTTGTCCACAGACTCCATTTCCACCTCCATATCCAACACTACCTCTCCCTAGCTCTGCAAAATATTACTCCACCCTCTAATATCTCAAAGCAGCTATGCACAAATTAAAAAAACCCAACAACTTCAGTGAGATCATTTTCTGATTCATTCTATTTATTCTGTTACAGAAAAGTTGCAACTGCTTGAAAATCTGCCAATTTACTCCCAGAAGAAAAATAAACACCAAACTGTAGGAAGAATTTGCATATCATGCTCTTAATCAGCTATTCATTGTATTTATTTCCTTGTATAAGCTTGTACCATAAAAATGGTTATTGTGCACATAGAAATACCCTGTGTATCCATGATAAAGTCTACATTAGCACACTACAAGCATTGCTAACTACTGTTTGTCCACACCATCTCCTAATTTGTGTAAGAGAACCTATTTTCATGTGATTTCTGTCTGTTGATGGATGCCAAATTCTTTAGCAACAATTTCCCCCTATTTACCGGCATTTTTCAAAACTTTACAAAAAGGCAATGAAGTTATCTGAGATACTAATGACAATTTGAACTCCTTGTGGCAGAGATAAATGTGTCGTGCAAAAACACATAAGCAAAAGACAAAGAAAAGCCTCGTACTAATTTTTAATGTCATGATTTTCAGACTGAGGAAAAAGAAACAGAAATTAAAGGTTTGTCGGAAGATTAAAAGGAATTACAACACTATTTCAGGCAGAAAATTTAAAATTATCTGTAAGCATGAACAAAGAACTTGAAATACAAAGACAAAACATCACTATCCCATATTAGCTACAAAAACAAGCTAAGGATTAAAACAGGAAAGGCACTGAACTAGTCGAAACAAACTTATAGGTGAAAGACAGAATTATTAAAATCTGTATTTAAGAAAAGACATCATCATTCCTACAAAACAACTAATCAGATCCATAAAAGGACACCTTATAAAAAAACAGAATGTTTTTTTAATTTTCAATGCCTTCTCAGAAATTGCTATGTTCCATGAAATAGATACTTGTCCAGGGCACAAGTAATTCCAAGAAACAATGAATCTTTCACCAACCATAATGCAAATCAAGAGTTAAAAGCTGAAACAAGGGAATTGATTGTTATATTTTACTAGTAATTCTCACGCATTTTGCTGTGTGTTCAGACACACAGACTCCTGTATTTATTTGCTCCTACACAGAACAACCTCTTTGCCTTTTATGATAGCAAACCCTTTCTGAAGTTTGGCCTGGAATCACTGGTAACTTTAGAGGAAAATTTGCAAGTAGAGGATGCAAGAAAGATGCGAACCACCTGGCAGAAAAGTGTGACATTTTAAAGAGTGAAAAATTGAACTATTTCAGTTTAGAAATGCCTGCTGATTCTATCAAATTACAACAGAAGTAGAAAACCAACTATTTGTTCCACTCATTCATAAGTTATAAATATTACAGCACATCTAAGAAAAGATGTGGCCTGAGAAACACACTCATTTCATGACAATTATAGTGCAGCTGAGTGCCCATCCTATTTAAAAGGTTTTACACCCTGCCATTCCTGACAGTGTCAGTGATTCATCCCTGGGAGACATCATGCTCATTTCAATTTGTCTGTCACCTTAGCTGAAAAATCTGTTTCTCTGCTGAATAGTCACAAGGATACTGTCCAACAGCTTGGGCATCCTTCCTACACACTGAGAAAAAGACAGCAGATAAAGGGTTTGTTATCAAGGTGAGGTCTGGATTCCTCAGAGCTCTTAGAGGGAATTAATCAAGTAATTCTGTTGAGATGATTCATTCAGGTGCAAAGGATTTCTACAAGCAGCCTCACTGACATCTCATCAAGTCAGCTGGCAGTTGGAAGGCTCAGCCTTACAAACAATTAACAGACCAGCCCTGCTACTCTCAGTAGAATGAGTTGTGCAGAGGAATGTTTTTCCCCCTTTAAAGAGCAACTGTGCTATTCCATCCCACATAGGTAGTTTAAAACCTTCTGCAGCACCATCCACACATCACAACATAAAAGGAGCACTAGTGATCCTTAGAAGGATGTCTATGCCACTAATTCATTATTTAGGATTTTTTAATTTATATTAATTCATGATTCACTGCCATGCCCTACTGTTTCTGACTAGCTACAGGACAAAAAGGATGCCCTCAGGTGAAGCAGCACAGGAAAATTCGTGTATACTTTGGTGAGAAAAGCCCTACAGAACACAAGAATATGAGCAATTATCACAATAGGTAACATCCAAGTTATATTTAGAAAAAAACTACAGAACAAGGGACAAACAAGAAGCCACATTTGAAACACAAGACCTTTCTTGCCCAGATGAGTTACATAGGAGAAAAAAACCAAAACACCACACACACAAACCAATGGAAAAGTTCTCTATAATAGGGAAGTTAGCAATAAATACATGAACTTACAGGTTCTTGTAATTCTGCTTCATCCCAGGCTCCCCAGCCACCATCTTCCCAGCTTGTTGATTTGCCTGCTTTAAGTAAAAAAAGACTTGTCACAGGAGTACAGCATAGGCAACAAAATGATCATTTCCCTTTCCTCACTAATGCATTACAACTTTTTTATGACAGATACTAAAGAAGTTCTGCTGAAAGAACCCTGAAGTGTCTTATTTTTCTGTATTTTATTTACTTCCATTTCTGACACTATGGAAGCGTATTAACAGGAGATGTACCCAAGATACAAAAGGGAACAATGTTACAGGGAAATTCATCTGTGACCACAAAACATCTGAGCCCAGAAAAATGTAGATCCCACCAGCAAAGCAAAAGCTGAAGCTTTAGCCTCCAATGAGAAAATGAGAAGAGGGATCTTGGTCATTCACATCTTTGCATGACAACACAGAGGAAAATTTATGAGACACTGATCAGTTTCAATTATGTCATTCAGAAACCTCAGAGTAAGCAAAAGCTCACAAAATAGCTCAAACACCTAGAAAACAGAGATTAATAGAGACAGGCCTACTTCTTTAGTTGTAAGAGTGAATGTGGAAGTTCTCTTTTTCACCTAAAAATACAGAACTTGAAATAAATTGAAAAACCACAGGCATTTAATAGTAGCAGATGTACTTTCTCAGACACTGTTACCCCTGGGACCCTCAATAAATCAACAAACATCACTGTAGTTCAGTAGAAAAGCCAAGGACTGACTTCCATCCAAGCATGCACTAGAGTGAAAATAGAAGCATTAATGTCAGCTCCAAGAGTTTTCCAAGGATTTCTTTCAAGTTTTCCATTAACTCTTGTCATGGCAAATTTGACCTTAAGAAGAAGCTTAAGCACATTGTCTCAAATGAGTTTAAATTTAGTTCTAAGCAAGCAAGATTCTGCCATTTTGGATGGCCAAACAGTATAGACAAGAAGGTTTGTATCAAGAACAATTTTATTTGGTCTAAAAGCTTGTAGTTCTGTTACCACAAAGCAAGGAAAGGCTGAACAACAAAACAGAAATCTGCAATCTCTCTGTTTAGCTAGATTTTAAATCTTCTGTATGGCTAATGAAGGCAAAACCCTTTGAAAAAAAAATTTACATTTAAGACTTTTCCCCAATGCTGTCGAGAAGGTATTTTAGGAGCGTGTAGAAGACAAAATGCCCACTCCATTTTACCTCTGTAAAATGGAGAGGTCTGTACCATCTGCAAAATGGGCAAGCCAAGCAGTTTTACTGCATCATCATCAATGCAAATATAACTGCACCAGTATATAAGCAACAAGCTTCCAAGGGTCACAGTCTCATCTCGTATTTGAGGTTGAAAATTTTTGCAGTGTACAAACATATAAAGGAAAATTATGGCAAATACTGTTGAATATAGTAACCACAAGAAGAAAACAGTAGCTAACTTCAATGTTTAGATTAAGATAGCTAATAAAACTCTACTTCTGTTTGCATTTTATCTAAAAAGGTTTTTAAAAAATCTCCTTCCTATAAAATTCATGGAGGAAAGAAATCTGTCCATGTGCCATGGTTCAGAGAGAAACAGAACCATATCTAAGAAACACAGCTGGGACCAATGTCTTCCCTGCAGCACAGAGCAGACCAACCTTCCTCAGAAACCTCAGCCACTTCAATTCTGAGACCGAACACCCACAACATAAAACTGCAGCTGTGAGGATTCTTGCTGTCTCTGTGAATAGCCACAATTTTGTGGCAGCTGTCATTATGCTGGGATGATACTGGATAAATGAAAAAAGATGGGAAAATGATGTAATGGTGAGTCATCATTCCACTGACGAAACTGCCGAGATCTTTTGGAACTGTGTGTGGCCTGATCTGCAAAGCCAGAACCCTCTCCACCTTGCAAGCATTTACAAGCCTGCTCCCTCATATCTATGCTCCTCATTGGATAGATCACCCCAGGATGTGCCATCACTCATATTTCTCAAGGCCTGCATCCATCTTGCCTTCCTTCCACAGATTGTTTCTTATTTAAGAAGAAATGAAATTAAAATTGTTTTCTTATTTTGACGTTTCACGTGATGAATATGAAACATGAGTATTCATGTGATGAATATGAAGCAAGGCATTAAACAATAGACAACAATCCCTGGAACAATGGGCAGAGGAGACACTGTCATAAAGTAACTCAAAGCACCAGTTATTCATCTGTGCCAAAGAATTATAAAGTATTCCATGAAGGCTGCCAGCTTGCACAGCATTTCCCACCCATCAGCACTTGATAAGGTTGGTCAATCAGAGTCCAAATCCACAGGGCCCAAGTTCTGTTATGATGAAGATTTTAAGAAATTATCCCCCACCATTTCCTTTAGTAACATCACAGATCAGAACTAGCAACTGTGGAACATAACACATTATCTAGTAACCAATACCTAAGCAAGCCCTACACAGTTACAACATGATCATTTTTTCCAGACCCTCTTCAGGGAAAAAAAAAAAAAAAAAAAAAAAACAAACAAACAAAAAAAAAAATTTCCTGCACAAATCTTTATTTCCATTCAACTCTATCTCTGACAAGTAACAGATGTCTTATAAACAGTTGTCCTTACTTGGATAAAGCAGCAGCAATATTCCAGATTTTGCTTTACAATGGAGATTGCAAAAATAAAAGTTCATCTACTGGATTTTCATGAACCACTTAATTCTTTAATTTGAAGCATATAGCATCAGCACATATGAAACTTAAGAGCTGGTTTAAATGCTGAACATGTACAACACTGGTGTTAATACATAGGAGAATTCATTTAAGCACATTTATCTTTAAACATACTACCTACAAGAACAATTTTTACCTATAAGCATGTTTTGTTTTAAAAAGACAAGAACAGAGGAGAGAGAAAAAAATCACAACAGATTGAGACAACTGAGGTCTAACTGACATTTAACAGGTCAAATTCAGTATGAAAGACGTTTTTACTCACTTCCCAAATTACAGAACAGATATCTGAGCACAGAGAACTACCAGTGCCCTTCTTTCCAGAGCAGCACCATGACCTAGGGCAGGCAGCTGAAGCCTTTCCTTCCTGCCCTCACATTTACATTCAAAATCCATGCAGGAGGTTATTGGAGGATGTCCTTGGACACATGCAATGAAGTCCCATCCATGCTTTATGAATATAAAACATTATTAGGTAATAGTGCAAAAAATTATTCCTTAACTGTGAGAGTTGGAGGTTTTCTTCCATGCATGTTTACTGCAATTCTGATACCACTGGGTTGCATAATTACGAAAGAAATAGAAGCAGTTTCTTTTCTCTTCAGGCCAAGGAATTTTAGAAACAGCTTAGAATCTTCTTGCTACTCAGGAATCATAGAGCATTTATTCCCAAAGAGCACTCCTCCAATGTGAGGACTCACAAATACATAAGGCTATTTTGCCAACATCACAAGGAAGCCTCTCTTAAGACTAGTTTTATATTTGTTCTCTCTTCTGACTTCAGACATCCTTAAGTGGGGAAAAAAACCCCAAAAGCACAACTAAGTTAGTCTTCTAAATACAAAAATAACCACTTGAGCATTTTTTCCTTAAGGAGGTCACAATTGCTTTCAACAAAATGAAAAATGACTAAATTACTAAATTTAAAATAATCCAGGAACTCCATAGATTTTTATTTTAAAGTAATAGTGCAAAGTTCCATGGCTTACAGTCCTAACTTAACCCCAAAACCAAATTTTGAAATACCAGAGGGAAAAAAAAACAAGAAGACAAATTAAACAGATTACACACAAAACAGAGTATTCCATACTTTTTCTCAGATGCAGGCAATGCCTTAAGTTAGAGCAAGAAAGAATGAAGGCCATGCTATAAAGGAGGTGTTAAAGAAGCAAAAAACTCAAGTGAGAAGATAATTCAAGTAAAGTACTCTGACAGCATTTTGTCAGGTATGCTGAGAGCATGTCATTTACTCTTCCCCACATCTGAGATGTAATAACTGCTACAGATGCAACCCAATTCATGCAGACTGCCTATTTTAATGACCCTTTACAGGAAAACTGAAAGAAAGAAATACTAAACATAAATACTACAATCTGGAAAGAGAGAATCTGATTAAAGAGGCAATGAAAAAAAGCTTTTAAGAAGAGTATTCAACAGGAATATAACTAATTCAATAAGACTGATACAGAAGCAGTTAACAACAACCATAATGCCGAATGCAGTCTAGAATTTAATTTTGTAATGTATTTTTTTCTTTGTAACCTTGTTCGCAACTCTGAAATAAAAAGCCTGGCCTTCTGTATTTCTGAACTAAATCAGCTGATCCAGATAAAAGCAAAGTGTACAAGTCCAAAGATGTTGTTAGAGGAACTCGGCTGAAAAGCACTTTTCTGACTGCTGTCAATGTAACAAGGCAGGATTTTCAGAAAGGAGCTTCTCTGATAGGCTTAAGCCACCACTTCTACTGAAAAAAAGAAGCAGCAAAGTGACACCTTGTAGCTCTGAGGAAGCCCTCAGGTCAGGGGATCAATTTCTTTCTTCCCCTGAATAAGAACAAACTCACTATCATAAATGGAGATATCATTACTTGGGAACTCTCAAGGTCAAGTTTGGGTTTGTTGGCTTTTTTATTAATTTCATTTAGGTAACAGGAGATCAACACACCTGGGAACTAAAAATATTTGCACATACGAAAGCACTGATTTTTCTGATTCATCTTAACACCCCCATAGTTTATCCAGCAGCAGTTCTACCTGGCTGTGTCACTGAACTGCTGTCATCAAGCCTATAAAATGTTTTAAAACACAGTTCGAGTTGTGAGTGTACTAGAAGAACAGAGACACACATTGCTCTAAATAAATTGTAGTTAAATTCTTCAATTTATAAAGATTATAGAAAATTTGATCTTTCTTGCTCTACTTTCTGTCCTGTTCAGGTAAATACCCATTAATTAATTTCTGAATGCTAAAATTCTCTCATGCCTGCAAAGCTTTATCACATATTGCAAGTAAGATGGAGTTTTTCCTTTGTATGCTTGCCTTTATTTTAGACAGCTTTATGAGAAAGTTAACTGTTACAGCTGTTTCCTGATCCACCCAACAGCAGCCCAAAACCTCTTGCTGTGTTGAACAGCAAGACGTCAAATTAAATGTGGTGCAAACACTTCCTATTCCCAGTACTTGCACAGTTAGAACAGTGGTTTTCAGAGCCACTTAGACACCACTAGGCTCAGGCTCCACAGAGGATTTGTGCCTCATTAGCAGCATTACTTTTCCCAAGACTCTTAAATTCTCATGCTTATGTCCTCCTCATTAAAATATGAAAAAGCTCTCCAACCTTCATTTTCCTAAAGATATAGCAACTCCATATGAAGTATCTTTAACCAGCTCACTCTGTAACACCAGGTTTATTTACTTAAAGCACGAGAGCCAAGATCCAATGCAACACCTGTTATTTTATTCCAATATTGACAATAAAAAGTAGCTATATTTTGCTTCATGGCAGATCAATGGTCAGCTCAAGCAGTCTGTGACCATTTCTTACATTATTCCAGCATGGCATCAGTGGCAACTTTAACAGATGATTGCATAACACAAGCACGAAGCGCACAAACCCTTTCTTCCAGTGTTTACTGAGTGAGCAGGATACAAGCACCTGCAGAAGTGACTTCACACAAAGCTCAGAGGAGGAGGACAGCTTTCTTTTCCTCCCAGTTTACCAGACAAGTGTATCCTTTGCACAAACAAGACAACCTGTTGGGCTACAGGAAAAACTTAAGTGAAGTTGTAGTTGATAGGATGATCTCCTTCATCTTGTTCTACTGTAGAATGTGTTTAAATGCTTACCTGTACAAAGAACGGGGAAAAAAATCAAGTCCCCTTGTAATAAAAATCCAGGTTTTTTTACTTACCTACACCTGTATTTTTAATATATGCAACACTTTGCTAAGCCTTTCAAGTTAAATTTGAAATTGACAAGCTAGATTAGCTTTTATATAAATGAAATACACTGTTTTAAATACAAGATGACAAGTTACGGGTTTTTTACTCAAAGACATCTAACTTCAAAACTGGACTAAAGTCACAGTATCATATCATGATTTAGAAATGTATACTGCCTGCATTTTCTGAAGCAAGCAAATTCTCTTCATTTAAAATGTTACTGCTTTTACAATAATAACCCTAAATTTTATTGCAGCAAATACACTCACAGAAAATACTTTGGTTAGTTCTGTTAGACCTAAAATATGGCCAAAGTTAAAATAGCATTAAAAACTTACTTGCCCTATAACTAAGAAACAAAAAAAGACAAGGCCTACAGCCTCCACTAAAAATCCTAAACCCCACACATTGAAGATTCCAGAGGCATCTGTTCAAAAACACTTGTTATCCAAAACCTGACAGGAATTCTTGAAAATTCTACTAAGAATTGAAACATTAAGTTATGAATAAATAATTTGTTAACTCAAATGTGCTTTGTTATATAAAAATATTTAATATATATCTATTTTCCAAAGGTAGATATAATTTGTAACTACAACCTTAATATACTAGCAAGAGTTTTCACACAAATGAAACAAGAAAGCAGATGAAAGGTTCTCATCCTCAGGTAAAAAAAAATACTTAAAGAGTTTTGACAGGTGCTTGCTAGTATTTATGTAATTGTTTGCATAAAAATTAGCACCGTTTAAGTTGAGAACTAAAGTTTGATTTGAAAGCAAATTAACATCTTCTTGTCAAACTTATTAGCAAAAAACCCTAGAATTTATTTTTTTCCCTGTAGAGCAAAAAATATAAAATATAAATATTTTAAACATGCAACCTTATTAAACTACTGTTTTAAAACAGTACAATCTGTCAACAGAAGAGCTTTTAGCAAAGCATTCCCTGATGAAAAGCACAATTTACTCACTTCTAATTTAAGATACCAAGGCAAGTTGGAGCAGCACTTCCCCCTTGTGAAACACAAATGCATCAAGAATTTCTGCTTCAAACTCACTAAGTTACAATCTTATGTCTAAACCACTCTAGGAACTCTCACTTGCTGACATTTATACTTATTTTTCCTCAACCATGAAAACAGCTGTGGTAGAAAAAATTACAGGCATAAATCCAAAAGATTTCAATGAATCTAAATGAGTATTATTTTGAAAAACACTCACTTCTTCTTCAATGACTGAATAAGCAAATATAAAAATAGTCCAGAAGACAGCCAACTCATTAAAATGGAACAGCAGCCATGCATTCTTCTTTGCTTCTATTATTTTGGTAGTTTTACAACATACTAAACATTCTCTCTTTATGGCTGCAACTTGACAAATCCACTTCAATAAAACAGCCAAGTTTTTTTTACACAAACACCTCTCATGTATCATCAAATAAGAGAAAAAAAATTTAATTTCTTTCAACACCTACTTTTAGAAACACAAACACAAAGTCTCTGCTTTTATCTTCAGAATTCAAGAGATACTAACCAAAGCCTTCTGCTTCAGAATCTTTTCTTTAGATGCAAATGATACAAAACAAAAGCCATGTGGAACTTGTTATGCATTTTTCAAAAACTGTTGGAGTTACAAAACAGCAGCAGCAGAAAACTGTTTACTCCCAAAAGTTTTAGTGGCAAAATTAATTAAATGAACATATAATGTACTTTTAAAGGTTTTTAACAATTGTTGTGTCATCTTTTTAACAAGACCTCTAGTTTCAGGATAAGGACCAATGGCTTTAAATGGGAAATGGATTTCTATCGTATATTATGAAGTTTAATTTTTTAATAATAAAGAAGATGAAGAACTAGAACAGGTTGCTCAGAGAAGCTGTGGATGCCCAATCTCTGGAAGTGCTCAAAGACAGGCTGGATAGGGCTTTGAGCAGCCTGGTCTGGTGAAAAGTGTCCCAGCCCATGGGAGGGGGGTTGGACTAGATTAACTTTAAAGGTCAGTCTAAACACAAACCATCCTATGGTCTCCCCTCTTCTAATTTCCCCACAGGCACTTTAGACTTTTAAAATAAGCACCTCGATGTTTTCTCTTAAAGCTCTGTCCACAGCTGTGAGGATTATTTACAAGCATCCTCATTAACCTCTTCAAACACTTTCCTTCCCTACTGTTGCCAGAAACCAAAAAACATCACCCAGCAATAGTTTGTGTATTTTGGGGGGTTAACATCTATATACACACAGCATACAGTTAACACAGTATGCAATAACAAATACAAGTGTTTTAATTCCTTGTGGTTTCTAGCTGGGGCATGGATCTCTTGAAAACGCAGCTTCTGTGTCAGGCAGCTCAGCCTGCACTGCCTCACACAGCAGAAACCTGGTCCACAACTTCAGACTGTAACTGCTTTAGGATTCGTTGTCTTTTAATTTAAGCTGCCAAGCTAAACCTTTAGTACACTTTCAGCACGTTCTGCGCTCCTAGATAACCTTGCATGCACAACGTGTTGCCTTTAGGAGAGCGTCTTCAGGCAGGTGCACTCCCAGCAAGAAACCTACAAACTTTTGAAGTTTGGGGCACGCAAGGTCAGTAGCCAAAGAACTTCACCTCCACACTACGGGATAAGGAGTGACGCCTGCGAACAGCTGCGCACCTGAAACTTCTGGACGCCAGGAAAGTCCGACTTTGCAGGTGGAGATGTGGCAGCTATGGCGAAACACCCACCCTGCGCCACAGGAGCGACCCCGAACACTCGGATAATACGGCCCCCCGCCAGTGGGCCGGCGCTGGCAGCGCGGCGCCGAGCGAGCGCAGGGCCCGCAGGGACAGACAGACAGCCCCGCGGCCGGACGGGCCCCGCGGGGGCGGCGGGCACAGCTCCGCAGCGGGGGCCGGACTCACCGCTCTCCTTGCCAGCCGCGGCGCTGCCCTGGCGGCGGTGCGGGCTCAGGAAGTCGCGGGCCAACTCCAGGTCCTGGAAGTGGGCGAAGGGCACAAGGGCGCAGGACATGCTCCCGTCGCCGGTAGAGCCGCCGCCGCCCAACCCGGAAACGCTCGGCCACTTCCCTCCGGCCCGGCGCGGCCCCACGGACGGCGCATGCGCCACGGGGGGCGGGCCCGAAGGGGAGGTGCTGAGGGGGGAGCGCTGAGGGCACCGCCCTCCAGGGCGCGCCATTGCCATGTTCAGTCGCGCTTTCTGGGACGAGTTCCCTCCCGATGACCGACCTAAGCTTCCCCTGTCGCAGCTTGAGGCTATTTAATCTTTTCCTGTCTCTAGCTGCCTGGGAAAAAAGTGCCATCGCCCACCATTCCACAAGCTCCTCTCAAGTAGCTGTAGAGAGCTATGAGATCATCCCTGAACATCCTTTTTTCCAGGCTAAACACCCCAACTCCCTTAGCTGGATTTTACCTTTTAGACCTAATATTGAACCAGCACAGCCCAAAACCCCCATGTTACTTCGATGAATAGAAAACACCTTTTATGCACAGGGTTCCTTTCAGTCTTGATGGCTCTTGCAAATACAAAGCTTTTATTTAGATTTAATGTCAACCCATTTCTTTTCCTTCTCTGAACACTGCAGCATCTGAGAGACAGCAGCAATTACGATGATTGAGATTTGCTGTGAAGTGACATTGGTACAATGCTGATAGCTGACCTGCAGCCTCCAAAACCTCCTCTTCAGGTAAGGAGAAAAAAGAATGTGTGGGAAGAACACCAAGGGATGTTTTCTGGACCCCGAGGAAATACAAATTCCCCTATGCATAAGATTTGACAAATTTTTAATGGATCTTACTTGACTAGCCTTTATATGTTTACACATACACATATATATATATATATGTATATAAGAACTCTTCCTTGTTTTCTCACAGGGCTCTTTTATGTGATAGATAGCAATGTGTGTCTTATGTAGCTAAAAGCAGATATAACTGAGAAAAGCAGAAATAACTGAGAAAGTCCAAGTTATTCTGCAAGTTTGGTTTGTGGTCTAGGTCTTCTACGTGGTCCTTAAATACCTTCTAAGATGAAACGAATTTTTACTAAGAGAAGTTTCATGCCAAATGAGCTCCAGTTGGATTGCCCTAAAGGCAGAGACTATAACAGTCTCTGGTTATCAAGGCCAGAAAATCTCTTGTGAGATATGCAAAGAAACTGGCTTTAATTTACCCTGACAACTTTTTGATGTCTTCAGCTGTTCTATTTTGTTGTAGTGATGTGCTGGTTTAAAACCTAGCGGGAAAGTTAACCCCACTGAACTGCATCTCCTCCTCCACCCTCTTCCAACAAGTGACAAAACACTAGCAGGAATCACAATTTTACTGAAAAGCTTGTAATAAATGCAGTACAAATAAAAGAGGGCACAAAAGAGGCAATACCCACAAGAGGGTATTCAGCATGGAACAAACACAAACACTTCCTGAAGAGAGAGAGCCTGGCATTGTTTCTTTTTGCTAGCTTTAATATAATTGCTTTGATACAGTGCCCTATATTACCCTGTACTATACACTACTAGTAGTTTTAACTTTTGTATTAGTTAAGATCTTTCATCTACTAATATGTCATAATGAATAATTCATTCTATATAAAATATACCTGAGGTGACAGCAATGGGACTCTACAGTGGCCATGGTGGCTTTATCTGGGTGCTGAGCAGCCACGCAGTCCCAGCCCCTTCCACAAGCCTGGCAGAAAGATGAGGAGCTTTCTGCTTCCAGGACCCCAGATTTCCTGCTAATACCATGGCTCCACAATGAGCTAGGTGGTATTGAATTAAAGAGTGCTAGAAACTCCATCTGTCTTTTCCTCTGAACCCAGGACAAGTAATCAGGGCTCAGTAATTTTGCCCTTGGCAACTACAAGAACATTTTATGTTTACATTTCAAATCTGTGGCTCCTCAGGCAATACACAGGTTAGACTTGAATTTAAGCAGATGAATAATCCTGTGGTTATTCAATAGAGAGTTGTTCAATACTGTTTTTCTGAACAAGCATAGAATTAAATGATGTGTAGTAATAGGAAGGATCCTCTTCAAAAACAAGGTCACAGTGTGGGAAAAGTTGAGACAAGAGGCTGGTGAATTTGCAGACGCTCTAAGTAAACTTATAAAGCCTGTAAAGAAAACTATTTAATGACATTTTAGAATTGTAACATGCACAGTCACTAGTAATGTCAATTGAATTAATAAAGAGTATGGAAGAAATTTAATTAACAACATGGTTTGTCATTCTTTAGTGAAGCTTTCATGGCATTATGAAAACTTTCCTCATTAGAGAATAGTGAACAGTGTAAGACTGTCATATCTCTGTCTGGTTTGCTGTACATGAAGTCAAGTTAAATACTACCAAGATACCAATGAAAGCATAAAATAAGGCAATGAATGCTCAGCAAATAACCTGATATTTCAAGACAGTCTTGAGTGCATATAGACTCATATTAACACTTGGGCTATGCAATAACCCTTCATGTGTTTATTAGAAGTTCAATAGTTCCAAATTTTTAATGATTCATTATACATATATGGATGGCTACAGAAAACAAAACTATGTTTTGAAAAACATCTGACATAATTTTAAGCAAAGTTCCTAAAGACATTCAGATAAACACTTAATAGCCAAAATTAACAATACATTTCCAGTAAGAATAATAATTTGCATTGAAATACATGCTGCTGAACAAAGGTCTTAATGCAGTTTACAAAAATAGATAATTAGGCTATATACAGATTTACACTATATAAAATCCAGGTAATGATTTATTTGGGCTCAACACAAAAAATTACAAAAGGGAAAGGCTTCAAAAGGAGAGAGGGTAGGTTTAGATTAGATATTAGGAAGAAATTCTTGACTATGAGGTTGTGGAGGCACCAAAATGGGTTGCCCAGAGCAGCTGTGGATGCCCCAACACTCAGAGTGCATGAGAACAAGTTTCTGAGCCAGGGTCTGAGCAACAGCGTCTAGTACAAGCTATCCCTCTCTGCCAATGGCAGGAGGGTCAGACCTAGAGGATCTCCAAGGTCCCTTGTACCCCAAAACATTCTATGGTTCTTTGGTTCAATGTTGTTCCACCCTCCATGACCCCCAAGCCATGGATCCCCACACTGCCCAGAACGTGGAACCCACCTCTCCATGACATCAGCCCTGGGCCACCACGGGCAGCGCAGCTGCTGCGGGCAGTGCGGCTGTGACTGTGCTGCTGCACGGAGCTCTCAGTGCTTGCAGCTGACACGTGCCTCTGGCAGCCATGAATTGGCTCGGCCTCCTCGTCCTGCTGACCGTGGCTGGGCTGGCACACGGGACATGGGACAACTGCGGGTAAGTGGCCCCAGGCCCAGGGAAGGAGCCGTGGCAACACTTGCGGCCTTCCCTGGAGGGGACGTGCCTGTCCCCCATGGCCAGGCCACAGCTTCCCACCCACCATGGGAAGCCTCAGTTCCTTGCCAGCAGCCAGGAAGTGGCACAGACAGACACACACCCCATGGACTTCCCTGGCCTGTTGTGCGTGCAAGCCCTTGTGGGGAGGGCAGAGGGCTGAGCTTCAGCCTGAGCCACAGCAGGCCATGAAGCAGCATGGAAATGACTTTCTGCTTGCAGATGGACTTGCGGCCTCCGACCCATGGTGTCTGACTCCATACCTCATGATGACGGCATGACACGCATCGTGGGTGGCACAGGTGCCAAGCCAGGGGCCTGGCCATGGATGGTCAGCATCCAGCATCCGAGGATACCAGGCTCAAAGCATTGGTGTGGAGGGTCCCTCGTCAGTGCAGAGTGGGTCCTCACAGCAGCCCACTGCTTTGACAGGATCAAGTAAGGAGGAGCAGGGAATGGGGACATGTCCACAACACCAGCAGGTGCCCTGCCAGCAGCACCACCTGCTACTCCCATGCCCTTTCCTCTCAGGCAGCCAGGCTGCCACTGTGCTCAGGAGAAGCCTGGGCTCATGCCAAGGCTTCCTAGCAGCCTCCAGCTTGACATTCCCCTGGCCTAAGGCGTGTGAGGACCCTCACACCTGCCAGAGCACTGCTCCCTCTCTGCCTTGCCAAGCAGAGATCTGGCAACTGCTGGGCTGCTGTGGCACATGCCTCTGCTCCCTCACAGCCCCCTCTTCATCTTCCTTTCAGGAGAATCGGCATCTTGAATGTGGTGATTGGGGCCACCCAGTTGACTCAGCCGGGCCCTGAGGCACAAGTGCGGAAGATTAAGAAGCTATTTCGTCACAAAAAATACAAGAGAAGTGATATAAGTAATGATATTGCCTTGCTAGAACTGAATGAGCCTGTCCAGTGCAGCCCTTACATCCAGCTGGCCTGTGTGGCTGAACCCACCCTAAGAGTCTCAGAGCTGCAAAACTGCTGGATTGCTGGTTGGGGTTTAACCTCAGAAGGAGGTGAGTTCCCAAGAGAGACTCCTGCCTGCAGAGCTATCTCATCACACTGAGGAGACAGCTTGGGCTTCCCCAGAGCAGACGCCATACCCAAGCTGCAGGATGTACACCTCTGCAGAGATGGGCCTGGACTGCTCTCCAAAGGCTGGTAGCAGGATCACAGAGCCCCAGTGCCTCTGCAGAGGCAAAGCTACCAAGGGAAGGGTATCCCCTCCATGCAGGGGAAGGGGAGAACTGGCAAGGAGCGGCTGAGAGCTCATTCCTTTCTCTGCTCACAGATGAAGACTCAAGTGATCACCTCCAGGAGGCCAAGGTCCAGCTCATCGATATCCAGCTCTGCAACAGCACTGGCTGGAATGCAGGGGAAATTCACACCTACAACTTGTGTGCTGGTTACCCAGAGGGTGGTATCGACACCTGCCAGGTAGGAATGTGCCACGAGCCACTCAGCCCCCAGCAGCACCAGCAGCCAGGGAAGCACCACCCCAACACAGCCCAGGGCCTGCTTTGCCTGGCCACTCACTCACCCTCCCAGCCCCAGCTCCCCCTGACTGCTGTGGGGGCTTCCCACACACTGCTCATCCACACCTCCCTGCCCAGGCTCCCCTTGTGCCAGAAAGCCCAGAAAGCCCAGATAGGGTTCCTTGTAGCCCAGAGGTCCAGGTGCCAAAGTTCCATCCTCTGCACATCCAGGAGTCCTCTTCAGAGAGGACAGAGAGAGCGCTAATTTACAGGACCCCAAACCATTCACAGCTAAGCTTCTGGAGGCTCAGGCACCTGAATACAGTTCTGGCATGGGCTGTGAGAGAGAAGGAGACAGCCCCAGTGCTGACAGAGCCACCCATCACCACCTGAATCCTCTGTGCTCTGCTGCAGGGTGACAGCGGTGGTCCTCTCATGTGCCAGGACAACAACGCTGACTCCTGGTGGGTCATCGGAGTGACCAGCTGGGGAAAAGGCTGCGCCAGAGCAAAGCTCCCCGGAGTCTACACCTCCACTCAGTACTTCTATGACTGGATTCTGGCCCAGATGGGCCTGAGCCCATTTGGAAGTGCTTCCTGAACAGCTGGATGGGCAGAATCCAGAGCACATTGCAGTGCAGAACAAGTACTTTCTGCTGGGGAAATGCTTGCTGATCCAAAGGCAGCCTCAGGGTCAAAACCCTGCTCTATCCTGACCACACTCCTGTGTGCTCGCAGACACTGGAAATGACTTAGTTGTTGAAGTAAAGTTGCCTCTGTTCACAGGGAACCATCTTATCAGTGCAATTGCAACTCCGGGGCAAAGTGAGGACTGCCACAATTGGCAACTGCGGAATGAGCATGAGGGCAGATGTGCCACGCACAAAGGGACAGAGTAGCTCCAAAGAGCCACTCACAGCCAGAGTGCCTGGTCAGAGAGGAAAGTGCTCTGAGCTACCATGGCCTGGAAGACCCTGCTACCTCAAGCCTTGGAAGAGGATAGGAAAAAAGCACATACCTTGGGGTGGTGCTCAAATGCACATGGGCTGCTGATTAGGGCCTGGTGAGAGCCTGGGCTAAGGGAACAGATCTGGGAAACTCCCAAGCATGACAAGGGAAACTCCTGGCTCCTGACTGGAGTGCCAGTGCCCTAAGGCAGAGCCAGATTTCACAGGCAGCAAAGGGGCATTGAGGTGCCAGGTGGTCACACTTCACAGATACTCAGAGGAAGAGCTGGGGTCATTCTGGGGAGAGGAACCTGGCAGGAACCCTAGGAAAGCACACCAGGAATGCCATGGAAGGCCAAGGTGAGTGGGCCAACACTACCTGCAACACCAAGGCTCTTGACAGATACTCCAGCAGTGGTGCCATTAGGTCCCATCTGGGCTGCCAAAGTACTGAGGAAACTCCCCTGTGTCGCCATTCCAGAGACACAGGTGGCTCCAACGAGCCTATGGTTGCCCTGTTTGATTCCCTACCCATGCCACTCTCACCCAGTCAGAGCAGGTTTCCATACCCATTCAGCCTCAGGATTCCCCCAGCAGACTCGCAGATGTCACATTCCATAAAGAGCCACCAGCTCCTGCTGCAGTGCTCAGTGTCCATTCAAATCCTGGCCAGTGCCACAGCTCCCTGTGCCCTCTGTTATGCAAAGCATGGGCAGTTCACAGCCTCTGGTCCCAGGCTCCTGCCAGCCAGAGCTCAGTCTGCAGCTGGCACTGCAGCTGCGCACCCAGCTCCCTGCCCCAAATGGATTCCTCAGCTGCTGCCTGCCCCAGGGACTGCACAGCCTCATCCTGCAGGAAGAGGGGCCTAAGAAAGCAGCAGAGAGCCTTCTTACAAGGGCAGGTCCTAAAAGGACAAGGGGCAATGGCTTTACAGGGACAGAGGGTGTTGGTAATCACATATCCTCTAAACAGAGAGAGACATAGCTTTCTCCGAGGCTTTTCCTGGGAAGCTGTGGGAAAGCTCAGAGAAAAGAATGAGAAACAATTCTTATCTCCACTTTCTGCACCTGTTGTTGTGCACATGTGGAATGTGTTATGGAGATTTTTTTACCAAAGGGTGATTTTTTAAATTGAACTCTGGTGATGGTATTTTGGATGCATTGACCAATTGGATCCATGTGTGTGTCATGACAGTCTGGCATGGGAAATGGGTTTTTCTTAATAGTATGGTATAGTATAGTATAGTATAATAAAGCAATTGATCAGCCTTCTGCAATCATGGAGTCAAATGCTCATTATTCCCACGTTGTGCTACAATAAGGGCAGATTCAGCTGGGATCATAGGAAGGAAATCTTGATTGTGACAGTACTGAGGCAAAGGCATGGGTTGCCCAGAGCAGCTGTGGATGCCCCATTCCTCAAACTGTTCAAGTACAACTTCTGAGCCAGGCTCTAGAGAACTGGTTCTAGTGAAGGCCATCCCTCTGTGCCCAAGGCAAGGGGGTTGGAGCTAAATGATCACCAAGGTCCCTTCCATACCAAACCATTTTGTGGCTCACCGATTCCATTTTTCCCCTCCCCCAGTGGGTCCCTGTGCCACAGAACCCCATGGTGCCTGGAACACAGAACCCCCCGCCCTGTGACATCAGCCCCGAGGCACCACGGGCAGCGCAGCTGCTGCGGGCAGTGCGGCTGTGACTGTGCTGCTGCACGGAGCTCTCAGTGCTTGCAGCTGACACATGCCTCTGGCAGCCATGAATTGGCTCGGCCTCCTCGTCCTGCTGACCGTGGCTGGGCTGGCGCAAGGGACATGGGACAACTGCGGGTAAGTGGCCCCAGGCCCAGGGAAGGAGCCATGGCAACACTTGCGGCCTTCCCTGGAGGGGACATGCCTGTCCCCCATGGCCAGGCCACAGCTTCCCACCCACTATGGGAAGCCTCAGTTCCTTGCCAGCCGCCAGGTGCTGGCATGGACACACACACACACCCCATGGGCTTCCCTGGCTTGTTGTGCGTGCAAGCCCTTGTGGGGAGGGCAGAGGGCTGAGCTTCAGCCTGAGCCACAGAGGCCATGAAGCAGCATGGAAATGACTTTCTGCTTGCAGAGGGATATGTGGGCTCCGACCCATGGTGTATGAATATGAGTACCTGGATCACGACGACGGTACAACACGCGTCGTGGGTGGTGCAGATGCCAAGCCAGGGGCCTGGCCCTGGATCGTCAGCCTTAAACATCCTGCAATACCAGGCACAAGACACCTGTGTGGAGGGTCTCTCATCACTGCAGAGTGGGTCCTCACAGCAGCCCACTGCTTTGACCCCATCAGGTAAAAAGATTCCAGAAATAGGGACATCTCCATAACACCGGCAGGTGCTGTGTCAGCAGCACCACCTGCTACGCTCATGCCCTTTCCTCTCAGGCAGCCAGGCTGCCACTGTGCTCAGGAGAAGCCTGGGCTCATGCCAAGGCTTCCTAGCAGCCTCCAGCTTGACATTCTCCCGGCCTAAGATGTGTGGAGGCACTCACACCTGCCAGAGCACTGCTCCCTCTCTGCCTTGCCAAGCAGAGGTCTGGCAACTGCTGGGCTGCTGTGGCACATGGCTCTACTCCCTCTCAGCCCTCTCTCCATGTACTTTCCAGGAAAATTGGCGTGGTGTATCTGGTGATTGGGGCCACCCAGTTGACTAAGCCAGGACCTGGAGCACAACTGAGACGGATTAAGAAGTTAATACGTCATGAAAACTATAATCCAAGTGACAAAAGCAATGACATTGCCTTGCTGAAACTGAGCAAGCCTGTTGACTGCAGCCCCTATGTCCAGGTGGCCTGTGTGGCTGACCCTGCCCTAAGCCTGTCAGAGCTGCAAAACTGCTGGGTGGCTGGCTGGGGTGCCACTGCTGCAAGAGGTGAGTTCCCAAGAGAAACTCCAGAGCAAGCTCAGCCCTCTGAGGAGGAGGCATGGGCTTCCCCAGAGCAGAGGCCAAACCCAGGCTGCAGGATGTACACCTCTACAGATTCGGGCCTGGCCTGCTCCCCTAAGGCTGGCAGCAGGGTCACAGTGCCCCAGTGCCTCTGCAGAGGCAAAGCCAAACCCTGGGAAAGGAGATCCCCCTAAAGCAGCAGAACAGAATTGGCAAGGACCTACAGGGGGATCATTCCTTTCTCTGCTCACAGCTCAAAACTCAAGTGATGTCCTACAAGAGGCGAAGGTCCAGCTCATTGATGTCCAGCTCTGCAACAGCACTGGCTGGTACGCAGGGAAAGTCCATACCCACAATGTGTGTGCTGGTTACCCACAGGGCCGCATCGACACCTGCCAGGTAGGAACGTGCCACGAGCCACTCAGCCCCCAGCAGCACCAGCAGCCAGGGAAGCACCACCCCAACACAGCCCAGGGCCTGCTTTGCCTGGCCACTCACTCACTCACCCTCCCAGCCCCAGCTCCCTGTGACTGCTGTGGGGGCTTCCCACACACTGCCCATCCACACCTGCCTGCCCAGGCCTCCCCTTGTGCCAGAAAGCCCAGAAGGCCCAGCTAGGGCTCCTTGTAGCCCAGAGGTCCAGGTGCCAATGTTCCATCCTCTGCACATCCTGCACATCCAGAAGCCCTGTGCAGAGAGGACAGAGAGAGCCCTATCCTACAGGACCCCAAGCTACTTGCAGTTAGGTTTCTGGAGGCTCAAGTGCCTGGATACAGCTCTGGCATGGGCTGTGAGAGAAAAGGAGACAGCCCCAGTGCTGGCACAGGCTACCCATCACCACCTGAATCCTCTGTGCTCTGCTGCAGGGTGACAGTGGTGGTCCTCTCATGTGCCAGGAGAAAGACAGCGACTTCTTCTGGGTTGTTGGAGTGACCAGCTGGGGAAGAGGCTGTGCCAGAGCAAAGCGGCCTGGAATCTACACCTCCACTCAGTACTTCTATGACTGGATTGTGGCTCACATGGGCACAGAGAATGTTTAAAGTGCTTCTTGAGCACCAGGATGAGCAGCCTCCATGGCGTGCTGCAGTGCACAGCAAGTGTTTCCTGCTGAGGCAATGCCTGCTGATCCAAAGGCAGCCTCAGGGTCAAAACCCTGCTCTGTCCTGACCACACTCCTCTCCTCTAGTGGTTGAAGTAAAGTTGCCAATCCTCACAGGGAACCATCTTTTTGACTGAATTCTAACACCTGGGCAAGGTAAAGACTTCAATATTCCGCACCTGCAGAATGAGCCTGGGGGCACAAAGGGACGCAGTGGCTCCAAAGAGCTCCAAAGTGCCTGGTCAGAGAGGAAAGTGCTCTGAGCCACCATGGCCTGGAAGACCCTGCTACCTCAAGCCTTGGAAGAGGATAGGAAAAAAGCACATACCTTGGGGTGGTGCTCAAATGCACATGGGCTGCTGATTTAGGGCCTGGTGAGAGCCTGGGCTAAGGGAACAGATCTGGGAAACTCCCAAGCATGACAAGGGAAACTCCTGGCTCCTGACTGGAGTGCCAGTGCCCTAAGGCAGAGCCAGATTTCACAGGCAGCAAAGGGGCATTGAGGTGCCAGGTGGTCACACTTCACAGATACTCAGAGGAAGAGCTGGGGTCATTCTGGGGAGAGGAACCTGGCAGGAACCCTAGGAAAGCACACCAGGAATGCCGTGGAAGGCCAAGGTGAGTGGGCCAACACCACCTGCAACACCAAGGCTGTCCACAGGCATGGCCAGCCTGTGAGCCAGGGGGAAATGATGCCTGGGCTTGGCTCCATATTTGGGAGGAGATGAGGGCAGAGAAAGGGAGGAGTCGAGGAAGATGAGAGGGCTGTATAAGTGTGGCCAATGGAGAGAAGGAGCAATCAAAGAGCCAGCTGCAGAGACACAAACTGCAGCTTGCTGTGCTGGTTTGCCTGAGGGCTGTAGATATTCACCACAGGATGGGAAAGAAATTTCTTTTCTTAACTTGCTAATTAACAAATCATCTAAAAACTGTACAAATGTTGCCCTAATTTTAAACCCCTTCAATCAAATTTTGATACTGAGGGCTGCAGGGGGCGGGGGGGGGGGAGGCGGGTGGAATGGTAGAGGATCTTGGAATGCCTTGGGGAAGACATGTGCCAACTACATTCTCTTGGCTCCCAGGCCAATGGAGTCCTGCCTCACAGCAGGTGGCACTCTTCCCTTTGTGTTAATCAAGATGGGCTTTGCTGATAAGAACCGTCCAACATTTGAACATTTGTACTGGTCCCTGCCACCCTGACTTGAGTTAGGGGTTGCCGGCTCACTAAAGACACTGAGTGCAAGAGTGTCACTCAAGGCAGCAGAAGACCATTACCCTGCCCAGTGAGAAGACCAGCTTAGAGTCAACCAATCGCCCTGGCATAACTTTACTGGGCTGTCTTGGCAAAATTCTGCTGCCCATAAGAATTTCTGTCAATGTTACACCAGCTCAGCCACAGGTGTCCTCTGATCTATCACAAGAATATTTCCCATCATGTCAAAAATCACAAGGGATGTGAAACTCCTTTTTCATGCCAAAAAGGGACTTCCACCCCCTTCTGTGTATGCCCAGGGGCACTAGCACCCTGGCACGAGGGACACAACGCTCTCCCTGTGCCTCTCTCCAAAACCCTTTGAGCAGAGACTTGAGTATCCTAGCAGAGACTCAGGGCCCCCCACCTCATACCTTATGGGGGTATCCACAACTCTTCTGTGGCCGCCTTACACTGATCATGCTGTGCATGCCTTCTCCACCCTCTACCAGTGATTTAATCAAATCTGCACCAAATGCCACAACAATAGAAAGGTTCAAATGCACCCTTATAGTTTACACAGAGTTTGCACATGAAATTGTAACACTTCCCATTTGGCTCCTTCCTGCTCTAAAGATCCCAGGTGAACTCACCTGCCAACAGTTGCATATTTGGAAGAGCAAGGCTCTAAGGTCCCATCTGGGCTGCCAAAGTGCTGAGGAAGCTCCCCTGTGTCACCATTCCAGAGACACAGGTGACTCTAATGAGACGATGGTTGCCCTGTTTGATTCCCTACCCATGCCACTCTCATCCAGTCAGAGCAGGAAGAAGCCTGCCTCAGGATTCCCCCAGCTCCCAGAAGGAGCATTCAGCCTCAGGATTCCCTAGCAGACTCGCAGATGTCACATTCCATAAAGAGCCACCAGCTCCTGCTGCAGTGCTCAGTGTCCATTCAAATCCTGGCCAGTGCCACAGCTCCCTGTGCCCTCTGTTATGCAAAGCATGGGCAGTTCACAGCCTCTGGTCCCAGGCTCCTGCCAGCCAGAGCTCAGTCTGCAGCTGGCACTGCAGCTGCGCACCCAGCTCCCTGCCCCAAATGGATTCCTCAGCTGCTGCCTGCCCCAGGGACTGCACAGCCTCATCCTGCAGGAAGAGGGGCCTAAGAAAGCAGCAGAGAGCCTTCTTACAAGGGCAGGCCCTAAAAGGACAAGGGGCAATGGCTTTACAGTGACAGAGGGTAGCTTTAGATGAGATCATATGAAGGAATTCCGGATTGTGAGGGTACTGAGGCACTGGAATGAGTTTGTTCAAGGACTACTCTCAAGCCAAGCTCTGGACATTCTGGACAACCAGTTCTAATGCAAGACCCTCCCCTTCCCTCCCTGGGATCACTACTGCTATCCCTCCCTGCCCATGGCAGGGCATTGGAGATAGATCATCTCCAAGCTTCCTTCCACCCCAAACCATTCGATGGCTCTTTGATTTGATATTGCCCCTACCCCAGTGGGCCCCCTTGACATAGGCCACAGTGCCCAGAGTACAGAATCCACCCCTCCATGACATCAGCCCCGTAGCTGAGGGCACCATGGGCAGCGCGACTGCTGTGGGCAGTGCGGCTGTGACTGTGCTGCTGCACGGAGCCCTCAGAGCTTCCAGCTGACACTTGGAATGCCTTGGCAGCCATGGATTGGTTTAGCCTCCTCGTCCTGCTGACCATGGCCAGGCTCTCACAGAGCATCCAGTACAACTGCAGGTAAGTGGCCCCAGGCCCAGGGAGGGAGCCACAGTAACACTTGCAGCCCTCCCTGGAGGGGACCCACCAGCTGGATGAAGCTGGGCCACAGCTTCCCACCCTACCATGGGAAGCCTCAGTTCCTTGCCAGCAGCCAGGAGGTGGCACAGACAGACACACACCCCATGGACTTCCCTGGCCTGCTGTGCATGCAAGCCCTTGTGGGGAGGGCAGAGGGCTGAGCTTCAGCCTGAGCCACAGCAGGCCATGAAGCAGCATGGAAATGACTTTCTGCTTGCAGATGGACTTGCGGCCTCCGACCAATGGTGTCTGACTCTGGATACAATAGTCATGACCATGGCACGACACGCATCGTGGGTGGCACAGGTGCCAAGCCAGGGGCCTGGCCATGGATGGTCAGCATCCAGCATCCGAGGATACCAGGCACAAAGCATTTCTGTGGAGGGTCTCTCATCAGGGCAGAGTGGGTCCTCACAGCTGCCCACTGCTTTGACCTCATTTTGTAAGAAGGGGTAGGGAATGGGGACATGTCCACAACACCAGCAGGTGCCCTGCCAGCAGCACCACCTGCTACTCCCATGCCCTTTCCTCTCAGGCAGCCAGGCTGCCACTGTGCTCAGGAGAAGCCTGGGCTCATGCCAAGGCTTCCTAGCAGCCTCCAGCTTGACATTCCCCTGGCCTAAGGCGTGTGAGGACCCTCACACCTGCCAGAGCACTGCTCCCTCTCTGCCTTGCCAAGCAGAGATCTGGCAACTGCTGGGCTGCTGTGGCACATGGCTCTGCTCCCTCTCAGCCCCCTCTTCATCTTCCTTCCAGTAACAGCAGCTTGGTGTACGTGGTGATTGGGGCCACCCAGTTGACTCAGCCGGGCCCTGGAGCACAAGTCCGCCAAATTAAGAAGCTACTACTTCATGAAAACTATCAGAGACGTGACATGAGCAATGACATTGCTTTGCTGAAACTGAGCAAGCCTGTTGAGTGCAGCCCCTACATCCAGCTGGCCTGTGTGGCCGATGCTATCTTAGGGTTGTCAGTGTCACAGGAGCGTAACTGCTGGATTGCTGGCTGGGGTGCCACCACTGCAAGAGGTGGGTTCTCAAGAGGGACTCCAGAGCCAGCTCAGCACACTGAGGAGATGGTTTGGACTTCCTCATAGCAGAGGACAAAGCCAGGAAGCAGGATGTACACCTCTACAGAGATGGGCCTGGCCTGCTCCCCAAAGGCTGGCAGCAGGGTCACAGCATCCCCATGCCTCTGTAGAGGCAAAGCTATGCCCTACAGAAGGGGATCCTCCACAGACAAGGGGAAGAGCTGGAAAGGAGCTGGTGGGGGCTTGTTTCCTTCTATGCTCACAGATAAAACCCCGAGTGATCACCTGCAGGAGGCCAAGGTACACCTCATCAATATCCAGCTCTGCAACAGCACCTTCTGGTACGCAGGGAAAATCCACACCCACAACTTGTGTGCTGGATACCCACAAGGCGGCATCGACACCTGCCAGGTAGGAACGTGCCACGAGCCACTCAGCCCCCCCAGCAGCACCAGCAGCCAGGGAAGCACCACCCCAACACAGCCCAGGGCCTGCTTTGCCCAGCCACTCACTCACCCTCCCAGCCCCAGCTCCCTGTGACTGCTGTGGGGGCTTCCCACACACTGCCCATCCACACCTGCCTGCCCAGGCCTCCCCTTGTGCCAGAAAGCCCAGTGAAGAGGTCCAGGTGGCAAAGTTCCATCTTCTGCACATCCAGGAGTCCTGTGCAGATAGGATAGAGAGAGCCCTACCCTACAAGAACCCAACTCATTCAGAGCCAAGCTTCTGGAGGCTCCAGCACCTGAAGACAGTTCTGGCTGTGCAAGAAAAGGAGACAGCATCAGTGCTGACAGGAACCACCCAACACCACCTTAATCCTCTGTGCTCTGCTGCAGGGTGACAGCGGTGGTCCTCTCATGTGCCAGGACAACCATGCTGACTACTGGTGGGTTGTTGGAGTGACCAGCTGGGGAAAAAGCTGTGGCAGAGCAAGGCGACCGGGAATCTACACCTCCACTCAGTACTTCTATGACTGGATTGTGGCTCACATGGGCACAGAGAATGTTTAAAGTGCTTCTTGAGCACCAGGATGAGCAGCCTCCATGGTGTGCTGCAGTGCACAGCAAGTGTTTCCTGCTGAGGCAATGCCTGCTGATCCAAAGGCAGCCTCAGGGTCAAAACCCTGCTCTGTCCTGACCACACTCCTCTCCTCTAGTGGTTGAAGTAAAGTTGCCAATCCTCACAGGGAACCATCTTTTTGACTGAATTCTGACACCTGGGCAAGGTAAAGACTTCAATATTCTGCACCTGCAGAATGAGCCTGGGGGCACAAAGGGACGCAGTGGCTCCAAAGAGCTCCAAAGTGCCTGGTCAGAGAGGAAAGTGCTCTGAGCCACCATGGCCTGGAAGACCCTGCTACCTCAAGCCTTGGAAGAGGATAGGAAAAAAGCACATACCTTGGGGTGGTGCTCAAATGCACATGGGCTGCTGATTTAGGGCCTGGTGAGAGCCTGGGCTAAGGGAACAGATCTGGGAAACTCCCAAGCATGACAAGGGAAACTCCTGGCTCCTGACTGGAGTGCCAGTGCCCTAAGGCAGAGCCAGATTTCACAGGCAGCAAAGGGGCATTGAGGTGCCAGGTGGTCACACTTCACAGATACTCAGAGGAAGAGCTGGGGTCATTCTGGGGAGAGGAACCTGGCAGGAACCCTAGGAAAGCACACCAGGAATGCCGTGGAAGGCCAAGGTGAGTGGGCCAACACCACCTGCAACACCAAGGCTGTTCACAGGCATGGCCAGCCTGTGAGCCAGGGGGAAATGATGCCTGGGCTTGGCTCCATATTTGGGAGGAGATGAGGGCAGAGAAAGGGAGGAGTTGTGGAAGATGAGAGGGCTGTATAAGTGTAGCCAATGGAGAGAAGGAACAATCAAAGAGCCAGCTGCAGAGACACAAACGGCAGCTTGCTGTGCCGGTTTGCCTGTGTGCTGCACCTAATCACCACAGGATGGGAAAGGACTTTCTTAACTTGCTAATTAACAAATCATCTACATACTGTGCAAATTCACCCCAAGATTTTATACCCATTTATTCAACCCCATGAGAGGAATAACGGATTTGTCTTTACAAACATGCTGTGCATCTTCTGGTAGATAAAACTAGCACTGGGAGATAAAAGAAATAATGGAAAGGATTCCACTGATTGATGAATGGAAAAAGATATTTGCTTTTACAAATAAACTTTTGGTTTGCTGATAAATGATATTAGACATTGAAAGATGAAAGAAACAATGTGGAAGAAAACCCCCTAAATTCCATAGGAATTAAAAATTAAAAGGGAGGGTTATATATTAGAGGGAAATCTTTGGTATCAGGCATATTGGGAAGTCTGTACCTTTCAAGTACTTCAGTCAATGGGGAAAGAGTGAAGGGAAATGTGGCCGGGAAATTAGGATAAAAGGGAGGCTGTGTCCTCCAAAAATTTGAGAGATCCCAGAGGAATGCCCCATGGATTCTCCCTTTACTTGAATAAAGTAAAAGGACTCCTCTGTCTTCTTTTTTGGACATAAACCTCTGATGTTTGTGGATTAATTTTCCTAACATCCAGAATATTCATGTTGGGGGAAAAAAATAAACTACAGGGCATCCTGCAATTCCTTCGGGAAGACGTGTACAAAGCTACGCTCCATCACTGAAAAGCCATTTCCCCTTGTCCTATCAGCACATCTCACAATCATGGATAACCCAGAAGACTGTCCATGGTTAAATTCTCTTCTCAGTCTTGTGCCTGCTCTTAGGTAGCCTCTCTGCCCTGCTGATCTGAGGCATCATGGGCCTATTTAGCTAGGAACAACTTGCCTTGTGTTGCCAATCCAAATTTATCTGTAACACCTTGATTTTGTAGCTTGATCCACCTATTCATTGTTGCCTGACTCTTCAGCACGGGAACATCTACATGAAAGACTTTAACGGTCAGCTTCTCTACCCAGGCACTGATGTCTTGCCATTCTTCAGCAGCCCAGACTGGTTTTTCTCTACACCGTGTTTGGCCTGTTTGGCCTTTTTTCACCTTTCCAGCCATCCCCAGACTGTTTGCTACCATCCACCAGTCAGTGTAGAGGTAGAGTGTTGGCCACTTCTCTTACTCAGCAATGTCCAAAGCCAGCTGAACAATTTTCATCTCTACAATCTGACTGGATCCACCTTGTCCTTCAGTAGCTTCCGCAACTCACAACATAGGGCTCCATACAGCTCCTTTTCATTTCCTACTGGTCCCTACAATACAGCAGGATCCATCAGTGAAGAGGATGTACCATCCTTTACTTTCAGGTAGCTGGTTATATGGTGGGGCTTCCTCAGCATGTGTCACCTGTTCTTCCTCTTCTGATGATAATCAAAATTCTCACCTTTGGACCAGTTTGCGATGACTGCCAAGATCCCAGGTCAATTTGGGTTTCCTGTTTGAGTCCACTGTGATGAGGGTGATCCATTTACTCCAGGCAGCATCTGTGGCATGATGTATTGCAGGGACCTTTCCTTTAAATATCCAGCCCAGCACTGGTAGTCAGGGTACCAGAAGGAGCTGTGCTTCAGTGCAGTACTTCTGAGGCAGCTCAAATCCGTTCATAAGCTGCAATAATGTCTTCCTCCACTGGGGTGTACCTGGCCTCAGATTCTGTATGCATGACTCCAAAACCCAAGAGGTCAGCCTCAGGTCTTCCCAGGTCCCTTCTGCCAGAGGCTCAAGGAAGGACATTCTCTGTGGCTGTAGTGTAGAGCACATTCTTCACATCCTGTCTTGTCCTGACAGGCCCAAGTGCTACTGCATGGACAATCTTGTGCTTGATCTGCTCAAAAGCTTGCTGTTGCTCATGGCCCCAGTCAAAATAATTTTTCTTTTGTGTCATGAGGTTGAGAGGTCTTACAATCTGGCTGTATTCCAGAATGTGCATTCTCCAAAAGCCCACAGTACCTAGGAAAGCTTGTGTTTCTTTCTTGCTGGTCAGTGGGGACATAGCACTTATCTTATTAATCATGTCTGTTGGCATCTGTCTGCATCCATCTTGCCACTTCACCCTTAGGAAATTAATTTCCTGGGCAGGCCGCTTGACTTTACTTCATTTGATAGCAAAACCTGCTTTCAGAAGACTCTGGATTATCCTCTCTCCTTTCTCATAAACCTCTCCTGCCATGTTCCCTCATACAATGATGCCATCAGTGTACTGCAGATGTTCTGGAGCCTCACTCTTCTCCAGTGCAACCTGGATCAGTCCATGGCAGATGGTGGGGCTGTGTTTCCACCCCTGGGGCAGTCAGTTCCTGGTGTACTGAACACCCCTCCAGGTGAAGGCAAACTGGGGCCTGCACTCTGCTGCCAGAGGAATGAAGAAAAATGTATTGGCAATGTCTATAGTGGCATACCACTTCACTGCCTCAGGCTTCAGCTCGTACTGGAGCTCCAGCACATCCGGCACGGCAGCGCTCAGTGATAGTGTAAATTCATTTAGGCAACAATAGTCCACAGTCAATCTCCATTCCCCATCAGACTTGCACACAGGCCAAATGGGGCTGGTGAAGCATGAATGGGTTTTACTGACCACTCCCTGGCTCTCCAGCTCATGGATCATATTATGTGTGGGAATCACGGAGTCTCAGCTTGTGTGGTATTGCCGACGATGTACCGTAGTGGTGGCCATTGGTACCTGCTGTTCTACTTTCAGGAGTCCTGTTGCAGAAGGGTATTCTGAGACACCAGGCAAAGTGTCTAATGCCCTGTGTCTTCACAGTAGGTATTGCAAAAGCCCACCTGAGTCCTTTAGAGTCTTTGAAATAACCACTCCTGAGAAAATCTACTCCCGAAATACATGGGACCTCTGGACCAGTCACAATAGGGTGCTTACTCCACTCCTTCCCAGTCAAGTGTATCTCAACTTCCAACAGAGTTAACTGCTGCGACTCCCCTGTTGACCCAACAATAAAAACAGGTTCTGTCCCCACGTGTCCCAGTGGTATTAAAGTACATTGTGCACCAGTGTCAACCAAAGCCTTGTATTTTTGTGGTTCAGTTGTGCTAGGGAATAGGATCCACACAGTCCAAAGGACCCAATTTTCCCCAGCATTTACCTGGCTGGAGGCCAAGGCCCCTCTTGTCCTGGCTACCATTGACTCTTTCTGTGAACATTCCCGAGGTTCCTTCAAGGGGAAGGACATCATTTTCCCTTCTGTTATACCTGGCAGCTCAGCTACAGGAAACTGTAGCTGCATTCCTTATGGTGGAACTCCCTTGTTAGTAGATTCCTCCTTTAGTTTACACACCTGTGCTGCCAGACAGAAATGAGTTTTCCATCCCACCTCATATCTTCCTCATGCTCACACAGGAAGAACCACAGGTCAGCTTCTGGGATGTACCCCCTCTCCCTAGCTGGGGTCATCTGCATCAGATAAGGGCATCTGCACTGTACTGAAGAGACTTAGAAAAGGTGCTCTTTAATCTCCTTTCTGAGTTTCTGATGGGTCACTTCAGTTCCGTCTTCCACTTTCTGTGTACATGCCGCCAGGTCTGTTTCCACGGCTTAGAGTTTTGCTTCTGTTGGGCCATGCATGTTGGGTTAGCGTCTTCGCAGTACCAGAGCCTTTTTGTCACAGCACTACTGTCTCGTCCCTCTCCTTCCACTGCAGCGTTGCTATGACAGGGGTGTACATGCGTGGCCAGATTTGTCCAAGTTTGAGCCACATCATTACTGTACATTTTACAATGTCTGGACTCTGAGCGGTTTGGTCATCATCTGAGAAAAGGACCTCTAGCACAGCCAGTTTTCTCAAGTGTTGGATTTCTTGCTCCATGGTTTTCTAGAGGCCTTGCTGCAGCTGAAGATCTGGGTGAAGGTATCTTTCTTTCCTACTTGTTAAGAGCTGTGTCCAGAGGCTGAGAGGTTTGGGCCTCCTGCAATCCCCTGGTCAATAGCCACATCACATGACAGAGGTGCCAGATGCCTCACTTCAGTACCATCCAAAATTGTACCATAGCCTGCAGTGTCCCAGATTTGGACCAACGAACATAATATAGACTCATCAAGCCATTGGCTGAGATATTTTCTCAGATTGCGAAGGCTTTCTAAGGATGGCGACTTGGTGATTATTTCTGGTTCCAATTCCTCTACTGGCTGTGAGGGTCCTGACTCCCCATCATCATCCACAGGGTGAGTGGATTTGGTTTTGTGTCTCCTTTTCTGGACAGGCGTAATCGCTGCTGGCTTAGGCTCCCAATCTGGCTTAGCTGCAGCTAGAGTGCCTGGGGTGTCTGCTGATTCATCCTCCTGCCCCTCTGGCTGTATTTGCTGTCCTACAATGTCTAGCAGTGTGTGATAATCATTAGCCAGGGCCCAGCACATTGCAATGAGCTTCTTCTCTTTAGAGCTCTCATTACAATTTTCTTTCAGATATTTCCCCACCTCAGCTGGATTCTGAATTTGTTCAGGGGGAAAGTTCCAAACTATAGGGGCAGAGAATTCCTTCAGGGTTTGTCCTATGTCATCCCACATCCCACACCACTCAAGATTTTCCACCACTGGAGCAGAGGTCTGGACAACCTCTCTGGAAATCTCAACCCTGGTTCTAAATGTGCCGTAGGTCTTATGGAGGAGAGCTAGCAGAATTTAAAAAAAAGAAAATATTGTATCTTTAACATCCAGAGGGAATGGAATATTCTCAAAAGGTGACATGCCAGATCTGAAGAGGAAGAAGGAGGTAAAAGGCTGGGAAAAATCATCCCCTACTTTTCCTACAACAGACTGAGTGTAATTGTTAATAAATCCCAAAAAAAGACTGCCAAGGCCAGCACAGGAAAACAGAAGAGAATACACTTCCCAAATAACTCTCATTACGTCCGACATCTTTCCATAAATTATTAGCACAGAGCATATCAACACAGCAATTCTGATTTGTGTCCCTGATATGAAGATATATACCAGGGCCAGGATTGCCAATATATATGGATAAGCACACGCTCCTAGTTGCCATGAAGCCGTTATTGAACAGGCAGCACGGTAACCATTGACTGTTGTACCCAGTACAAAGTCTTTCAGACAAGAGTTATTTTTTTTAATTTTTCACTTTCTCTTGCACTTTCAAGTTGGGCAACAAATTTTGTCTAATTTTGAGACAATTTAGAAGAGAACCATATGGATTATCTCCTTTAGACTTTAGACTGCAAGAATCCCTTTCCACCAGTAAGGAATGAACACTAATAAATGAAAGTGAAAAAAAACCACCAAAACCCCAACATTTTTGTTTACAAACCAAATGCCAACAGGCAGGAACAAATAAAAAGTAAATAATTTGTACATATGAAAGTGTTAGACCTCACCACTCCACCAGAACAAAAGGAGATCCAAAATGCTGGAGAATACCTATTCCTTATACATGATAAAAGATGGCATCAACTTCTCCCCCTTTGGAAGGCAGGAGCCTCATGGAGCAGACGAAGGCCCAGCAGCAGACGAAGGCCTCGTGGCTCATCTGACGCTGACCTCCTCCCCACAGCAAAGAACAGCAGAACAGTCATGGCAGTTGAAATAGCTGGGCTGGAGCCATTTGGTGTGTTCTTTCCACAGGTTGGCACAGTTCACAGTGGTTTGGGTCGGAGCAGGGAAGCTCCACTCCTGCCAGTGTGATATCCCCGGTCTCAGACAAGCAGCTGCTCAATTTGCCTCAAGGCAGCCCAAAAATCACTACTGCAGATTCTCTGAGACAAGTGTTATATGTAATAAATTAAAAAGCCAAATTAATAATAATAACAAAAGATTTCATTTTCGTGACCAAAAATATGGTCCTCGATAGCTATAGTAGAGGAAATATATTGTATTTGAATATCTGTATAGAGGCTTTGCCTTAGAGGTCTTGGTTGTCTTTGATAGGCTGCAGCTGTGATGTCTTTAATTGAGTTGCAGCTGTGACCAATAAAGATAACTGTGATAAAAGGGGGTGGGTTAGCCAGTGAGAGAGGGCCTTGGAAGAGCCCTGAGCTGAGAGAAAACAGCATGCAGAAGAAGGAGTCTGTGCTGTGAAGATCTGCAGCTGTAAGAATATGCCGAAGAAGTATAGACTTTACAAATCTGATAACAACAGTACGAAACTCTAAAAATAGAACAACAACAGATAGCCACAGCCAAAGAGAGAGCATTGAGCCCAGGATTGGTGCTGGGTGAACCTCAATCCAACCTCTGTCACATCGAACCCCCTCTGTTCACAAATGCTGTCTCTGTTGGGGCTGGTTTTATACAGTTTTTTCTGCCTGAGGCAGAAGTGCCCCTACTCTTTTCATTACTCTGCATATGCATGAAGTCTCCTTTCTCTGTGCAGGGCTGGACAATGCTGTTTCTGGGAGGCAATGAGTGTTGATGTTGAGTTATGGGAACCTGGTATTCAGATGTATGTTCCTGACAATTCTGGTTATCTTGATTGAAGATACTTATCAAGTGTTCATGCTCTTGGGTGTTCCCCGGATAGTCCCTGGAAAGGCCCATCTCTGCACCAGCAATGTCCTTTCGCTTGCTAATTAGGCTTTCTTTCCTTGCTACCATCTGGAGTTTCAAAATTTCTATGTGGCACTCTGTCTCCTGACTGTCTGTGGTCTTAGGTATTTGAATTTTTGTTACATGCACAATTTTACTTACAACTTTAATTCATATATATCTCATATAAGCACGAATTACCTCACATCACATATTACAATCCTTCTCCTTCTATATAAACACGTTAATTCATGCTTCCTTCTACAATTTTTTGTTTTCTACTATTTGTAAATTTTGCTAAAACTACTCCTAATTTCTAAAACTTGTCTGTTCCATATTTCCTACAAGGAGAAAGGGACCCTCTCAGTCCTCCTCTAATTCTTTATTTCTATCCCATTCCCCTTGCAGCACCTCCTGATTTATTCTATAAACGACTCCATCATCTTTTATTTGCTTTTCAAATTTAGCTAAGACTTCTGTTGCTTTACTCTCTTGTTCTCCTTCTCCCAGATTCAATATTTTGGACAATTTATTTTTCTCGAAAGCACGCTCGGGGTCTATAGGCCTGGCTGCTATCTGCATGCCCTGCATCACAGAGTGTATCAGTGGAATGAAAAATGGTATTAAGCAGGGTAGGAATATAACCCCAGCTACTGAACACATTATAAAGAGCACCATCGTTTTCCACCAGGCTCCTTCAAATAATTGATCCCATTTGGATGCCTATAGGATAGAATTCCATTTCTGGACTGGGACGTATGCCACCTTCTTGATCTCTGCTGCAAGACCCCTGATAGTTTCCCCGTAGTCGTCAATTTCTGTACAACATTCAGACTCATTAAACTTCCCACAGACTCCCCCTTCTTTGGCTAACAAATAGACTAAAGCTATTCTGTTTTGGTACACAAAAGACCACATTTGAGAATGTTGCCTGCTCAATAGTTCAAGGGCCTCTGAGGTGTGATTTGACACTATCTCAACTACAGCTTGCAACCTTATCAATCTGTTCAATAGATAAATTTGGGTTCTATATCCCCAGCTTCCATCCTGGGCCCATGTAGCAGGGCCATAATATTCCATTATTCTTTCAGCAGGCCACTCCTCTTCTCCCCATGTTTGGCTGCCGCATACAATAGGGAGTTTCTTCTTTAAGTCTCTCCTTTTCCTATTTAGAGTTTCATACAGAGAAGCCCCCAATAAGCTACTCTTGGTTCTGGGGAGAATAAAGAAAATAGGTTGAATCATCCCTAATGTACAGGACCCTTTCCAATTTTGGCGTAGTTCACTATATGCCTGCTTCCCACAAATACAAGATATCCCAGTAGGGGCTTTACACTTAATTCTTGTATTTTCTGATTCTTTCCAGAAACCCCTTAGTCCTTTCAAGGATTGGTAAGGATTAGCTCCAGAGCTTTTCATCCAACAAAGTCCAATTTTATCATTCCATTCACAATTGTTTTCCCTCTCATGACTCCAATATCCAGCGGGAGGTTTTGGTTGCCAGACCCTGCTTTTGCTGCTTGAATTTACCACTAGAGTGGATATACACAGGGTATATCCTACTACTTCAGTATATTCCTTTCCTTCTCTACTGATACAAATTGTTCCAATTACTCTTTGGTCCAACACCCATTCCTCAGGTCTCTGTATTGTTCTGGAGACTTGAGTATTAGCCCATTTCAAAAGCTGCTCTGGAGTTAAGCTTTCACCTTTCCAAGGCCATTTCTTGGCTGATTTTAGTTCCCCACAAATCCAGCAATCCAGCAATTAGTCAGTCCTAGTTCAGTGGCAATCTCTTGAATTAGATCCATAAATAGGTTTCTGTTTGGAGCAGGCAATCCCCAATCAGTATACTGCCTTTCTAGATTATTGTATTGCTCACTCAGGGGTTTTAGCCTTTCTTGTTTTGCCCTCTTTTTCCTCATTTCCAACTCCTGTCTCTTTAACTCCTGAGCTACTTGTTTAATTTTGCTTTCTGGATCTATCCCTTCCTTGTTCTTGGAGAAACAAAATGTCTTATCATACTGTAAACAGGCCCTGTCATCATTCTCCTCAAGAAGGTCCAGGATGACAGGCTCATTACTGAGGGTGAGCCTATTCTCATATTTCAAATTTTTCCCTACCCAGTAAGTCTTTCCATCCATTGCACACATTTCCAATCAAGCATTGTCATAATACAGTCGGTTAATTTGAAAATAAGCTACAAAGATTGATTCCATTTTTCTCCCGACCCACACCATCCGGTTACATTGATTACAGGTAGGAACAGGTATTCATCCCACATCCCTCTTATACATTTTATGCTTGGATGTTTCTGACTGCCTGTTCTTAGATCTCGCTTTTAGGTTAAAACACACTGTTTTTCCGTCCAATTCACATACTTTAAATTGGGTGCCGTTTAGGGTACAGTACCTGCTTTTTCCATTATCGTGGCAGTCTTGAGGGGCTGGGTATGCTGAAATTCCCATTTCTCCTTGTCCCTCCAGGACAATCTGCATGCATTGCCTGCACTTGTCAACCGGGCTCTGCCCTCCCATGTGGAACGGCGTTTCAAGGTGCAGACTAGTTGTCCTGCACACAGCTAGGCTCAGGCCCATCATGATTCCCCAGAGGTGTACGCTTCTTGGGTTGCCACCAGCGGCAAGGAAGACCATTTTCTCGGCAGCAAGAGTACTCTTCTGGGGTCCCATTCCCAGACCGAGCCACATACCACCTCTTAAGGTGCCCTACCTTGGTAGCTTGACTGCATCTGCACTGCAGGGTACCTTATTCAACTTTCGGCACTTGATTTCTATGATTTCAGCCTTAGAGTCCAATTTTCCCCTTATTCCATTTTCATAGCCTTAATACCACTCTGGGGAGTCCAATTCTAGTATACCCAAATTAGTAGCGAGAACTAAGATATGGCTAGTCAGATTTTGTTCTTCCTCAAGACACTTTGTACACAAACCCTTAGATCTATATCCCCTTCTACAATGCGTAACCGAAACGTCGAGACAGTATTTGCATTTAAAATAAACAAACTGATTCGCAACCAGCCACTGTACAACTTATCCAATCTCCATCATTCATTTACTTGGTCGGTGCAATTTTATCCTTAAGCCTCCAGGAGGAGAGGCGATTTTCCACTCAGGTGTCTCTTCCCTATGTTTGACCGTTTTTACTCGAGATGCGTGCGTCCAGCCTTTCTCCGCTGTTCAAATGGCTGTGTCTGTAGTTAGAAGGACAAGAAAAGGGCCTTCCCAGTGAGGGGAGAGGGGGACCTCCCTCCTTGCTTTTATCAGCACTTTTATCTCCTGGTTGTATTTTGTGTATAGCAAACCCTAGAGGGGCGCTCTGTGTCACTATCCTCTGCTTTCACAGTTCTTGCAGATTTTTATTTATTGCTATTAAGTAGGGTTGTATCTGACCGTCCTCTAACCTAGGGTGTCCTACCGGCATCCCATGTTCGTAAGGCATTCCATATAGCATTTTGAAGGTGACAGCCCTGTTTCAGAGTGTGGCATGGTCTTGATGTTTAGTAAGGCTAGAGGGAGGCATTTTAGCCAGGACCTCTTAGTTTCTAATATTAGTTTTGATAATTGTGCTTTTAACATCTGGTTCATTCTGTCAATCTCTCCTGAGTTCTGGGGATGCCACGGGGTGTGGTATTCCCATCGGATGCCTAAAGCTTCTGCTAGTTGCTTAATGATTTTTGAGGTGAAGTGCATTCTCTGATCTGAATCTATGTAATTTACTACTACATATCGGGGTACAATTTCTTCTAAAAGGACTTTTGACACTGTCTAAGCTGTTAAGCTGTTGCCCTAGAGCTTGGGAAAGCTTCCACTCAATGGGTTAGTTTATCGACTATTACCAGTAGAAATTTATACTTCCCAGCTTTGGGTAATTCAGTGAAATCTACCTGGATCCTCTCAAAAGGCCGGTATGCTATAGGATGGCTCCCCAATATTGCCTGTCGTGCCCTGGCCTGGTTAAATTTCTGGCAGATCATGCATCCCTGCACCTCCTGGTTAGACAACTCATAGATCTCTTTACACTCAAAGAATCTCAGAAATTGTTCCTCAAGAGCCTGGGCCCCCGAATGTGTCTGCTAATGTAAACTCATCAAGATTTTCCTGGTATAGTCTTTAGACAGCAGTTCCCTCCCATCTGCTAATTTCCACTTACCATCTTCTAGTTTTCCCCCAATTTTCTTATATCCTTCAATTTCTTTCTGGGATGGATATGGGGGATATTCTTGGGCCTCACTTTCCTCCACCTCTGGGGGTACTTACCTTCAGTAAAGCTGCATTCTTAGCTTCCTTATCCACCAAATTGTTTCCTTGAATCCAAAACTATATCCCCGCTTGATGTCCTTTCACATGTATAATTGAAATTTCTTCTGGCTCCCTGACAGCTTCTAAGTTTTGTTTTATTATTTCCCCATATACCAGCCCCTGTCCTCAAGTACTGATTAGCCCTCTTTCTTCCCAAATTTTTCCAAATGTGTGAACTACCCCAAATGCATACTTTGAATCTATAAAAATCATTCCTTTCCTCCCTTTTAATCTCTCTAAGGCTCGTAATACTGCGTGTAGTCCACACTGGATCACCCAGCATTCAGAGGTCCTGATTCTATTACTTCTCCTGAGTTACCATCCACTATCACATATCCTGATTTTCTTTTTCCTTCTATAACCCTCACTGACCCGTCCACAAACCATTTTTCTCCCTCTTCTAATTCCTTCTCCTCTAAATCCAGGCTTATCTTGGTCTATAGCTCCACCACTTCTGCACAATTATGAACGGGCTTTCCCAAGGCCTCTCCAAACAAAAATTGGGCCCGATTTTGTGCAGTAGTTGTCCATAATTCTAAATCATGCGAATGGATTAATATGGCTTCATATTTCAATAACCTAGCGTCTGTAAGCCATTTGTCTGACTTTTGTTGTAGTATATATCTTACCTTATGGGTAGTATAAACTATCAACTGAGCCCCAAATATTACTTCCTTGGCTTCTTCTACTAATAATGCCACTGCCACAATTGCTTGTAAACAAGTGGGCCACCCCCCGCTTGCAGGGTCCAGAACTTCAATACATACCTGTTGTAGTGCGTTTTTATATTTTGTAATACTTTGAAGTACTTTTGTTTTGTATTCCCATATTTTTCCCAAATGGTTTATCCCAGACTGTACCCCCCTCCCTTTACCTGTGTTATCCCTCTCCCGGGATGAGATCATCTCCAAACCCCCGCCCTGGCTCTCTGTCAATCACTCAGCATCCCATCCCTCCATCCAGAAGTTTTGGTCCAAGTCGTCGAGTGATTAGCCAGAGGCTGGGAGTCAGCCCCCCAAGCCTTGCCCCATACGCTGTCCTAAATGTCTATCCCCCAGTACCCATCCCTTAGAGTTACTTATTGGTTGGTAAAATGTTATCTACTTTTGGTTTCCACCTCCCTTTAAATGTGACCTTGGCACATCTCCCGGGGCTCTCGGCAGGAAGCCCCCTGAGGTGCAGGAGCTCCTTTGGGACTCCTAATAAAACCTTGGATTAACCCCTGCTAAGAGTCGGCCCTTTTCTCTTCTACCGATGTCTCCGGTGTCTCTTATGCTGCAAGGGCAACCAGCCCAGGTGCCCTCAGTACCCTCGGGGCACAGAGAGTGTCTCCCTGCTGTTGGCCGTATCGGGGCTGCCCTCCCCGGTGTCTGCCGACTCGGGACTGGCCCAGGGCTCCTGAGAGGCTCGCAGAGAAACAGAGACACGTACCCTACTGGTTTCTTGGCCCCTGCCCAATCCTGCATTAACATTCCATGAGCAGTGTGACTACTGACATCCACAAACAACTGGAATGACCTTTTTACATCAGGAGGCTCAATACTGGTGCTGCCATAAGTGTTTCTTTTAAGTCCTTAGATCCTTTCTCATCTTGTTCTGTCCATTTTATCTTATTGGTGGTGAGTTTTTCATACAGGAATTTTACCTTTTCACTATATCCCTCAATCCACTGTCTGCAATAGCCTAGAAGTCCCAGTAGCTGTCCTACCTCCCTTTGCGTCTGTGCAGGAGGTAGCACAACGATCCCTGCCACCCTTTCAGAATCTAGCTTCTTCTTTCCCTTTGTTAGCCAGTGTCACTGATATTTGACTTCGGATTCCATAAACTGTAGTTTAGAATTTTAAACTTTTAGCCCTTTATCCCCCAAGAAATTTAATAACGCTATAGTGTTTGTCCTTCTGTCTTCCTCCCTTGGGCTAGCAACCAATAAGTCATCTACATATTGTAACAATTTTGTCCCTTCTACCAGCACAAAGTGACTTAGTAGTTGCTCAAGTGCCTGACCAAACAGGTTTGGTGAGTCTACAAACCCCTTAGGCAAAGATGTCCATCTGAACTGCTGCTTTCAGTTGGTCTCTGGGTCTTCCCATTGGAAGGCAAAATAATCCCTGCTATCTTCAGCTAGGGGGCAAATCCAAAAAGCATCTTTCAGGTCTATCACACTATACCAAGTATCCTCGGGAGAGATGTTGTTTAACAGAGTAAGGATTCGAGACCATAGGGAATAGTGTTTTAATCCTTCTGTTCACGGCTCTCAGATCTTACACTAGCCTGTAACTACCATCCATCTTTCATACTGCCAAGATTGGGGTATTATGCCTAGACATGCAAGGCTCCAGAGTCCCCTTTCTTATCAGTTCTTCTATTACTGGTTTCAAACCCCTCCTTCCTTCCATAGGAATGGGGTTTTGCTTAATCCTAATTGGATCCTCTAGTCTCTTGATTTTGATATCTATCGGCTCTATGTCTAGCCTTCCAGCCTCCCCTTGGGTATACCAGACTTCTGGATCTATTTTATCCTTATCCTCTGTGGTTAGTTGGTATAGACTTACCCTGAGCTGGGATTCTTGTACAATCAGGCTTATCCCCAGAGCTACCATCAAATCCCTCCCCAGCAGGTTATAGTCTGCTTCCTCAACCAATAGCATATTCCCTAGGCAAAACCTAGTCTCAGATTCTGTCTCTACATTTTTAATAACTGGAACTTTAACAGGTTCCCCTTTTGCCCCGACTACCATCATAGTGTCCTTGCTTATAGTGCATCCGGGTGGTAATCGCTGCACACTACTTCGCTCAGCTCTAGAATCCACTAAGAATATTAATTCCTGTTTTTGAGGTCCTACCTTCAGCTTTATCAAGGGCTCCTTGGATGTTCTGGACCCCAAATTAAAAAGCCCCTGACACCTCTAATCCTCCTGAAAGATTTTTTCATTTTCATTCTCTTCTTACATTCTCTCTTAAAGTGACTTCTCTGTTAACAGTAAAAGCACCCTGGGACATTTCTCTGGTTATTTGAGTACTTACTTTGGGAGGGGTTCTGCTTCTTCTGAGGTGGACAGTCCTGCGCTGGCTTTACAAGGTCTTGGACCCATTCCTGTTTTTGTGCTTCCCTCACCACTGCTACCAGCACCTTCGCTTGTACTTTCTGCTTTTCCTCATCCCTCCTCATGTAAATCTTCTGCACCTCTCTAAGTAAATCCTGTAATTCTTTTTCCTGCCAACCTTCTATTTTCTCCAGTTTCTTTCGTATGTCTTCCCATGATTTTGCAACAAATTGCGTTTTCAGCAGGACCACGCTGACTGGGGAATCAGGGTCCATTCCCGAGTACATCTAAAGACTTTTTTTCAGCCTCTCTAACCACTCGGTGAGTGTTTTATCCTTCCCCTGGCATTCCCCAAGTACTTTGCTCATATTCTGCCCCTTGGGTACTGCCTCCCGTACACCTTGTATTACCATATTTCTGAGGTTTATAATTTTCTGCCTGCCTTCCTCCAACTGGGCGTTCCACGATGGTCTCTTGGTCAGGCCATCTCTGGTCACCTCACTCTCCCTATATTCCTATATTCCTAATATTCCCAATCTTGAATCGAGGCTTGCCTTATAATTTCCCACTCCTCGTTATTGAACAGTGACCTTAATATAGCATTCATGTCATCGTATGTGTAGATGCTAGTTCCTAGGAATTAATCTAGCCTTTCTGCTATCCCCAATGGATATCAGCCTTTCCATTTCTTTCTTAAAAGCCCTTACATCCCCAGTATTAATTGGCACGTTTACAAATTCGATAACTCCTGGAGCAGTCGGTACCTCCCTTAAAGGGAAGAGGTTATGCTTATCTTCCTTGTCCTCGCTATCATCATTATATACCTTTCTCATTTTGCATTGTGTCCTGCTGGCGGGGGGAGAACTGGTTTCCCCGGTGAGGAGGGTTTGCTTCTCTGCCATCTGTGGTGGGGGGGGGGGCTGGGAATGATTCTGTGGGAATTGCAATGCCAAAGCTGCTCTTGTAGGAGCATGGCTTCTGGAGGCGGTATAGGCATCGGGGGTGCCTGGGCTTGCAGAGGTCCCGTGGGTGCGGGCACAGGGACCTGGGCTTGCATGGGTTGGGATGGAGGAGTTAGATAGGGAGGCAAGAGGTTATCCAAAGGTTCCCATGCCTTGCTCTGAGTCGCCGCACATTTGCGAGTTCTGATCGGGAATAACCCCATGCTAGTGTTTCCCCACAATCCAGCATATTCCATTTCCTCTAAATCTTGTGGGTATTTACCAGCCACATGGTCCTATAAAGGTTGGCAAGTCCATCTTTCGAACGTGCCAAACACAGGTGAGACCGAATGTCTTCTAATTTCCTTATCTCCCCATATTTCAATGCAGTAGTGGACCATTTTCTCCTTAGATGTCCCCCTCCTTTCGGGATCATCTTCCCAATGTTCCAACATCCATCCCAATGGGCTATCCCTTGGAATCTTGGGTAAACCCTTTCCTCATTCCTTTAAAGGCTTCTCCTGGGTTTTTCCCTGAGCCTTGCTCTTTTTCTGTCTGATTTTTTCTGAGAAAAATGACTTTTCTAGTGTTTCCTTACCTTAGTTCTTGCGCTGGGGTTCCCGAAAAGAATCCCGGATCTTTATCCAGTACCAATTTTATGCCTAGAATTTGTTCAGGATTACTAGCCTACTTGCCTCACAGTGAACTGATTTGTGGGTTTTTTGGCTGATAATGAGCTCTCTCTTCCTTACCTGAATCCTGGATCAAAAAGGTTTACCAGTTCCCAAATGCCTGAGAACATCCCTTCCCTTTTTGATCTTTCCCATGATTAAACCCCTGAACTCCCTGAGTTTCAGGCTTTACGTGTGAAATGAGTCTATCACCACGTTGCATCCGCTTCCCCCATGACAGACCACTTCCCTCACGGGAGAGTGGAACTGTGATCTTGGGGTCCACACTCACTTCGTGATAATATCACATCTCACACACATGCTCGATCACACCTCACTCAACCAAGCGATACTTACGGTTCCTTTACGTGCTCTTCATGCACGTGGATTTTTAAGAGTGAAAAAGCTGTGCCACAGCTTCAGAGATCCTTTCCCTGGATCTGTCCAAATTACCTGAGAGCTCTGGGCCTGTTTTTACCCACTCTTTGATTGTGGCTCTGGCTTTTGGTTTGAGATATGATTGGTTGCACGAGGTTCCCAATCCCATCAGACCACTAAAATCAGCAGGCCACCTCCTGACCAGAGAGGGGGTCCCCAGACCCCTAAATCAGATCACATCAGGGTCACCAGGATTGTTATAGGTAATAAATGAAAAAGCCAAATTAATAATAACAAAAGATTTTATTTTCGTGACCAAAAATACGGTCCTCAATAGCCACAGCCAAAGAGAGAGCATTGAGCCCGGGATTGGTGCTGGGTGAACCTCAATCCAACCTCTGTCACATCGAACCCCCTCTGTTCACAAATGCTGTCTCTGTTGGGGCTGGTTTTATACAGTTTTTTCTGCCCGAGGCAGAAGTGCCCCTACTCTTTTCATTACTCTGCATATGCATGAAGTCTCCTTTCTCTGTGCAGGGCTGGACAATGCTGTTTCTGGGAGGCAATGAGTGTTGATGTTGAGTTATGGGAACCTGGTATTCAGATGTATGTTCCTGACAATTCTGGTTATCTTGATTGAAGATACTTATCAAGTGTTCATGCTCTTGGGTGTTCCCCAGATAGTCCCTGGAAAGGCCCATCTCTGCACCAGCAATGTCCTTTCGCTTGCTAATTAGGCTTTCTTTCCTTGCTACCATCTGGAGTTTCAAAATTTCTATGTGGCACTCTGTCTCCTGACTGTCCGTGGTCTTATGTATTTGGATTTTTTTTACATGCACAATTTTACTTACAACTTTAATTCATATATATCTCATATAAGCACGAATTATCTCACACCACATATTATACAAGGAAAGGAAAAACTTTTGCCAAGGCAAAAACCAAGCCAGCCACGATAAAATTACGCTGCACAGAGCCCTAAAAAACCTGGGTAGGGAGCTTTTAAAAAATACCCATGCAGAACAAAAACACTTTGTCCCCCCTGCCTCACACACTCAAGGTCCCAGGATTGAAGGGTCTTAAAGATACAGTAACAATTTCTGGAAACAGAATAGAGGATATCTGAATATACTGTCATAATAAATCACTAAAAGGCACTGAGGCACAGGCATAGGTTGCCCAGAGCAGTGTGGAATCCTGCTTTTCCCATAGTCAGGGTCAGTAGAGAAGACACAGACACCAACTTCAGGAACAAGTGTAATTTACTGTAATCCAAAACTGCAAAGAATTGCAAAAGGATAACCTAAGCAATGCATCTAATCATTACTATAAAAGACTGCCTACATGATGAAGAAAGACACATCACAAATTACTCTAATACTTTACCATCATCCAGGTCTACCCATTCAGCTGGGGGAAGCCACTGTCACAATACAGGGGAACCACTCCTTGCAAGTAGGAAATTCTGCAGGTGCCTTCCCCAACAGGCAATGAAGTTTCTGACTGCAGTGGGAGAGGGCCCTCTTTTTATACTGTTGAATAAACAAGCTACCATAACTTCTAGAGCAGGAACATCTGGTTTTGTTCTCCTATTGGGATGCTCCCAAGGCCCTGGAGGGCTTCAGGAGGAACCAAGGGAATTGTCTGTGATGCTACACCCCAAAAGGAGGCCAGATGTTGCCTTGTCCAGCTTCTAAATAGGGAAAGGAAAATCCATGTTTTGCCAGTAAGCAGATATAGATAACATTTGGCTAGAAGGTCAATCTAGAGATCAACTTTTGGTCAAGAGGTATTGTTCCTGCCTCGGTCAGGGCCTGTTGATCAGGACTTAGTACTTCAATGCCCCATCCCTCAAAGTGTTCAAGGACAGATTCTGAACCAGGCTCTGAGCAGCTTCCTCCAATGCAAGCCATTCCTCCATGCCCAAGGCAAGGGGGTCAGAGCTAGATGATCACCAAAGTCCCTTACAGCCCAAACCATTCCATGGCTCACTAATTCCACGTTGCCCCTCCCCCAGTGGGCCCTGTGCCACAGAACCCTGCAGTGCTCAGAACATGGAACCCACCCCTCTGTGACATCAGCCCCAGGACCAAGGGCACCACAGGCAGCGCAGCTGCTGTGGGCAGTGTGGCTGTGACTGTGCTGCTGCACGGAGCTCTCAGTGCTTGCAGCTGACACGTGCCTCTGGCAGCCATGAATTGGCTCGGCCTCCTCGTCCTGCTAACCGTGGCTGGGCTGGCGCAAAGCATCCAGTACACCTGCGGGTAAGTGGCGCCAGGCCCAGGGAAGGAGCCATGGCAACACTTGCGGCCTTCCCTGGAGGAGACATGCCTGTCCCCACAGCTTCCCACTCACCATGGGAAGCCTCAGTTCCTTGCCAGCAGCCAGGTGCTGGCACGGACACACACACACACCCCATGGGCTTCCCTGGCCTGTTGTGTGTGCAAGCCCTTGTGGGGAGGGCAGAGGGCTGAGCTTCAGCCTGAGCCACAGCAGGCCGTGAAGCAGCATGGAAATTACTTTCTGCTTGCAGAGGGAGCTGTGGGTTCCGAGTTCCGCCACCTGTCAACATCCCCATGACTTATTCCTACGGCAATGTGGCTTATGACTACGGCATGACACGCATCGTGGGTGGTGCCGGTGCTGCAGTAGCAGAATGGCCCTGGCTCGTCAGCATCCAGCACCCATGGGTACCAGGCCTTGGACATTGGTGTGGAGGGTCCCTCATCACTGCAGATTGGGTCCTCACAGCAGCCCACTGCTTCGACAAGTTTGAGTAAGGAGGAGCAGGGAATGGGGACATGTCCACAACACCAGCAGGTGCCCTGCCAGCAGCACCACCTGCTACTCCCATGCCTTTTCCTCTCAGGCAGCCAGGCTGCCACTGTGCTCAGGAGAAGCCTGGGCTCATGCCAAGGCTTCCTAGCAGCCTCCAGCTTGACATTCTCCTAGCCTAAGGCGTGTGAGGGCCCTCACACCTGCCAGAGCACTACTCCCTCTCTGCCTTGCCAAGCCAAGGTCTAGCAGCTGCTGGGCTGCTGTGACTCCCTCTCATCTCTCTCTCCATCTCCTTTCCAGTAACATCAGCCTGCTGTATGTGTTGATTGGGGCCACCCAGTTGTCTCAGCCGGGCCCTGGGGCACAAGTGCGCAATGTCAAGAAGGTGGTGATACACCGCAACTACAAGCGTAGCGACATGAGCAACGACATTGCCTTGATGCAATTGGACCGTCCTGTCCTGTGCAGCTCATACATCCAGCTGGCCTGCCTGGCTGAACCCACCCTAAGTGTCTCAGAGCTGAGAAACTGCTGGATTGCTGGCTGGGGGGCCACTACGGCAAGAAGTGAGTTCCAAGAGCAACTTCTGGGCCAGCTCAGCACACTGGAGATAGGTTTTGGCTTCCTCACAGCAAAGGCCAAAGCCAGGCTGCAGAACATACATCCCTGCAGAGAAGGGCCTGCCCCTAGGGGAAGGGATTGGCCTGACAGAGAAGCAGAACCAGCATGGAGCTGCCAGGGGCTTATTCCTTTCTCTGCTCACAGGTCTAGATTCAGCTGATCACCTTCAGCAGGCCAAGGTCAAGCTCATTGATCTCCAGCTATGCAACAGCAGTGACTGGTACGCAGGAGAAGTCCATCCCTACAACTTGTGTGCTGGATACCCACAGGGCACCATTGACTCCTGCAAGGTAGGAACGTGCCACGAGCCACTCAGCCCCCAGCAGCACCAGCAGCCAGGGAAGCACCACCCCAACACAGCCCAGGGCCTGCTTTGCCCGGCCACTCACTCACCCTCCCAGCCCCAGCTCCCCGTGACTGCTGTGGGGGCTTCCCACACACTGCCCATCCACACCTGCCTGCCCAGGCCTCCCCTTGTGCCAGAAAGCCCAGAAAGGCCAGCTAGTGCTCTTGGCAGTGAAGAGGTCCAGGTGCCAAAGTTCCATCCTCTGCACATCCAGGAGTCCTGTGCAGATAGGATAGAGAGAGCCCTACCCTACAAGAACCCAACTCATTCAGAGCCAAGCTTCTGGAGGCTCCAGCCTCTGAGCAGAGCTTTTCTCTGCCCAGAATAAAGCTCTGGCAGGGGCTGTGAGAGAGAAGGAGACAGCCCCAGTGCTGGCAGGTGCCACTAACACCACCTTAATCCTCTGTGCTCTGCTGCAGGGTGACAGCGGTGGTCCTCTCATGTGCCAGGACAACAACGCTGCCTACTGGTGGGTCATCGGAGTGACCAGCTGGGGGGAAGGCTGTGCCAGAGCAAGGCAGCCTGGAGTCTACAGCTCCGTTCAGCACTTCTATGAATGGATCGATTACAATATGCGTATAAACGCAGTTAAAAGTGCTCCTTGAGCAGCAGGCAGGATCCAGAGCAGGCTGCAGTGCACCCCAAACATTTCCTGCTGGGGCAATGCCTGCTGTTCCAAAGGCAGCCTCAGGGTCAAAACCCTTCTCTGTTCTGACCACACTCATCTCCTCTGTGCACACACACACTGGAGTTGATTTAGTTGTTGAAATAAAATTACCTTTGTTCACATGGAACCATCTTTTCAGTGCAATTCCAACTCCGGGGTAAGACAAGAAGTGCCATGCTCAGCACCTGCAGAACGAGCCTGGGGGCACAAAGGGACGCAGTGGCTCCAAAGAGCTCCAAAGTGCCTGGTCAGAGAGGAAAGTGCTCTGAGCCACCATGGCCTGGAAGACCCTGCTACCTCAAGCCTTGGAAGAGGATAGGAAAAAAGCACATACCTTGGGGTGGTGCTCAAATGCACATGGGCTGCTGATTTAGGGCCTGGTGAGAGCCTGGGCTAAGGGAACAGATCTGGGAAACTCCCAAGCATGACAAGGGAAACTCCTGGCTCCTGACTGGAGTGCCAGTGCCCTAAGGCAGAGCCAGATTTCACAGGCAGCAAAGGGGCATTGAGGTGCCAGGTGGTCACACTTCACAGATACTCAGAGGAAGAGCTGGGGTCATTCTGGGGAGAGGAACCTGGCAGGAACCCTAGGAAAGCACACCAGGAATGCCGTGGAAGGCCAAGGTGAGTGGGCCAACACCACCTGCAACACCAAGGCTGTCCACAGGCATGGCCAGCCTGTGAGCCAGGGGGAAATGATGCCTGGGCTTGGCTCCATATTTGGGAGGAGATGAGGGCAGAGAAAGGGAGGAGTCGAGGAAGATGAGAGGGCTGTATAAGTGTGGCCAATGGAGAGAAGGAGCAATCAAAGAGCCAGCTGCAGAGACACAAACTGCAGCTTGCTGTGCTGGTTTGCCCGATGGTCATCACAGGAAGGGAAAGAACTTTCTTATCTCAACTTGCTAATTAACAAATCATCTACATACTGTACAAATTTGCAGCAAAATTTTTGCCCTTTTCAATCACACTTTAATGCTGTTTGGTGGGGAGGGGGAAAATGGTAAAGGATCCTGGAATGCCATGGGGTAGGCTTGTTGAAGGCAGTTTTCACCTATCTTTTCCAGGTGAAGGCGAGATAACTGGATGAATCTGGAAGTGGAAAATACTTTGTTAATTGTCAACATTCACATCTTGAGCAATAATACTGTTGCTTTCACAAATGAATCCTAGTTGTTCCCTAGCAGCACAAGATTCTAAGTTTACTGTTTGCCACTTTTCATTCACCTTTCGTGCCCAAAGCCTATGTTCTGAGGGGTAGAGTACCGTTTTTTTAGTTATTTAATCCTAGTGCAATGATGGGGTGGATAACATAAACAGTGGCATTATGTATAGTAAGCACAAAGGCAGTGGCCACCTTAGACTCAGGATCATAGGCTGTGGTGGTTTGACAGGAAATGTGTTTTTTGGGATGCTGTGTTTTGGGCCAATGGATATTCAGGCTTTAATATTGGCATTTAACCTGGCCATTAGGACACGGACACGCCTCTGAGAACACGGGGTTAAAAGCAGAGCTCTCCCCTGGGAGGGTCTTTTTGCGTTTCCGGTGGGAAAGAGTTCGGGTCTCTTCCCTGGCCCAGCTGCTGGCTGGGCAGGGGGAGGGGAAAAGCCATGTGGCCGGGAGAGGTAGGCCTGAGCCCCGGGGTGGAAGGGTGGAAGAGAGAAAGAGAGAGAGAGAGACACCGGGAGCCATCGGGCAGCCCCCCCTGAGAGACAGAGAGAGAGAGAGAAAGAGCCGCTGCCTGAGACTGTAACCTTGAAGCTTGATAAACATGGGCCTGTGCCGGCAGCACGGCTGGGACAGAGAAGAAGGGGGGGTTCAGCCGGCCGCTTGTAGGAGCTTTTAACCCCTTTTTGGAGAATGAGAACTTTACAGAACATTGACCTTTCCTAGAAGATAGAGTGGAAGATGAAAAAGGAAATGGGCCAGTGTGAGAGAGGTCTGGGCAAGTGAGAGATAGTAGAAGAATAGAGAAGAATCCTAGTGGGAAGAGATGATGGAGTAGCTTTTGCTGGACTCTTTTTGTATAGCCATGGACAGAACCAAGAGGGTTCAGTGTTGATGCCCCTCGGCCCCAGGGGGTGAAAAATATGGGGGGGACAGGTGTCCCAAAGGAGAGATTGTGGGGACAGGTGTCCCAGAAGAGAGATGACGGCCTCAGAACCAAGAGGGTTCAGTGTTGATGCCCCTCGGCCCCAGAGGGTGAAAAATATGGGGGGGACAGGTGTCCCAAAGGAGAGATTGTGCCTTTTTTGGATCGGGACAGAGCATCCTTAAAAGACAACCCTAGAAGCAGCTCTGGTCCGTGTTCAGTGGTGAGAGCACTGGACATGAAAGAGGTCACGACGGCAGATGTACTCCGGGCGGTGCCACGAGTGACACGGAAACACACGAGGCTTCGACTGTGTTTCCAGGGGAAGCCCATGGTACAAGAAGGACTCCTCTCCTCTTGATGAACTGAGGATTGATTGTCTAAAAGGTGCTGCTGGACCGAGAGTTGGTGATTTGAGGAATAGATGTATTGTGTTGGAAATTTGGTGGGGGGAGGAGGAAATGCATTTGTGAGGTTTTCATTTTCCCTGTGTGTGTGTTCCTTTTTTATCTGTAGTTGTAGAGTAGTTAATAAAGTTCTGGTTCTTTTTTCCCTAAGTAGGAGCCTGCTTTGCTTATTCCTGGTCACATCTCACAGCAGAAACCAGGGAGAAGGTATCTTCATGGGGGCACTGGCATTGTGCCAGTGTTAAACCATGACAACAGTCTACACAAATCACCACCTTTAAACACAATAAATGTCCTCACCCACATTTCTCCACTTGTTCCACTTCTCCGCAGGGTGCTCCCTGCCCTCACAGCCTGCCCCAGCTGGTGCCCTGGGCCTCACCCAGCTGCTTCAGACACAGCTAGAACTTCCCCCCACATGCCATGGTACACTGACTCACTTCCTCATACACCACAAACTCACACAATTACAAACACATTAACATTAACCAAAATGTCTGGACACCACAAGCACACAAAGTTTGGGTTCACTCAACTCACCCCCCAGAGTCACTAGTGGTGGCTTTATTGAACAATGAACCCCTCCCCAATCCCCCCAGTCACTCTATCAACTAGGGGACCTCTGCCACGAACTGTGCTCTCAGCCGATGTCTGCCTGCAAGCACAGGGACAAGGCTGTGCACTCAGACGTCTCTGAGCAACCTGCCAGCAGCCCTATCTCTCTCTCTCCCAGGGCCCTTTGATATACATACCGTTTGTCCACACACCAGCAGGTCGTTCACTGTCCTCACAGGAGGCAAGCCGAGACAGAGCGGAGCTCCTCCAGGGAAAATCCCGGGGCGCACCTAGGAGGTCCATCCCCCCTCTGCCCCTGTGAGGACAGAGCTCCTGTCTGGCTCTCCTGGCTGGCTCGCCAAAATGATTTGCAGGGGAAAAAATCTAACTCCACAACTTGTAAAAGTTGTAAAGCTGGTATGTTTATTGCAGCGCTGGACGCATGTGGGCATCATTCCCCCTAAAGGATATGCACACCACTGAGAATTCCAAACCTTTTTTTTTATCCCCCTTATTTGTACATATGCGTAGAGTTTCACAATGGGTTCATGCATATTCATTTTACTGGTTTCATGTTACACTCGCAGCTAGTATTTTTTATCAGTCCTTGTACAGAAAGAACTCCCAGGTCATCCTGTCCATCTCCTCCATCTTCAGCTTTGGCTCTCATCTTTGTTTCAAAGTTCAAGGGGCACCCCCTTATCTTTCTTTCCAGCTTGGAAATTCACATTCTTTTTCCTTGGCTGAGACAGCTTTGTGAGCACAGGCTTTTTGCAAGAACAGGCAGTCTTAAGCACAGCACAGAGTTAACAGACTAAACAACATCTTTCATCTATGCAAGCAAGCTACAGACTAAATAATTCAAAACAGCACATTTCACCTAAATCCAAAATAGATTTTTATCCTGTTAAATTTACACTCTGTTTCAGAACAACCACCCCACATCTGTACTGGTCCCTGCCACCTTGGCATAAGCTTCTTCAAATATTTCCTGATGTCAGAAGCTGCCTGCTCACTAAAGACACTGAGTGCAAGAGTGTCACTCAGAGTTGAGGATGGCATTACCTTGTCCAGTTAGCAGATCAGCTTAGAGTCACCCAATCATCCTAGAACAACCTTATTGCACTGTCTTGACAAAATTCTGCTGCCCAAACAATTTCTCCCAGTTCTGTACAACCTCAGCCACAGACACCTCCTCACCTAAACCAGGGAAATTTCCCATCATATCAAACACTTCAAGGCATGTGAAACCCCTTTTTGTATGCCAATGTGAGAGACAACTGCTCACTTTAAAAATTTTAAGAGGTTTATTAAACCTTAACAAAAATACAACAAAAGGACTAAATAGGGGAAAATGTTGCAGTGCTGGGAACCAACTTCACAGCTGCCTCCAACATGACTCACTCCTCTTCAAGATGGATGCTCAGTCTTTTATAGTCTTGGGGGGGGGTTGCATCAGCCAACCCTGGCCCCTCCCAAAGTCTGTCAGTCAGCTCTTCTTTGCCGTTTATTGGTGGAGACTGCTTTCTTGTAATTTGATTGGAGGGTCAGGTGTTATCATGCCACGCCCCCTTAGCAAGAAGCTTTTCCATTCCCAATTGCTCAAGGTAAGGGGCACCTGCACGTACACACCTTTCTACTTGTCTAAGACAACCCCGGCTGTCTGATGGTAGCAATACAGAGCGGGGGGCTGGAAAAGTGAACTATGGGGAGAACAGAGGACATCTATATACATCAATAAAGCTTTTCTTAATATTCACACAATATTTATTCCTTAACTGCGACCAATTATCTCATTATCTATCTGTAACACCAAGAAGGAACTTCCACCCCCTTCTGTGTGTGCTCTAGCACCTACTGTGTGGCACAAGGGACACAAGGTTCTCCCTGTCCCTGTCTCTAAAAGCTTCAAGCAGAGACTCAAGCCTCTCCACCTCAGAACTTACGGGGGCTTCCACAACTGTGGCAACCTTAGGCTGATCATGCTGTGCATGTTTTCTCCACCCACTACCTATGATTTCACCAAATCTGCATCAAAAGTCACAACAATAGAGAGGCTCAAATGCACCCTTATAATTTACACGGACTCTGCACATGGAGTTATAACACTCCTCCTCTGTCTCCTTCCTGCCCTGAAAATCCCAGCAGGTGGATCTTTGGAGGAGGGAGGCTCCAGAGGCACTCCTCTACATTCCTATCTGGGCTGCTATAGTGCTGAAGAAACTCCCCTGTGTGACCATTCCAGGGACACGGGTTGCTTCAGTGAGTTCCCAGGTGCCCTGTTCGATTACCCACCAATGCCAGTCTCACCCAGTGAGAGCAGGTTTCTGTACCCATTCTACCCTGAGGTTCTGTCAGCAGAGTTGCAGATGTCTCATTCCATAAAGAGCCACTGGCTCCTACTGCAGCTCTCAGTGTTGTCCTGGTTTAAAGGACAGGTGTTAGCCAAGGAAAATGGGAACCTCCTTTGGAATGGAAAATGTGACTCCCTTCCCTACAAATTATTATAACTTTGAAATTACTGGGTTTTCAGGCAAAGATACGAGAACAGGAATAATAGTTCTTTACTAGTATGTATAACAAGGCAAACAAAGAACAACAACGGCAGCAACAACAAACAGGACAGAAACAGAAACTCAATTCTGGCCTTCTCTCAGCCGCAGGAGCTGCCCCTTCAGTGCGGTTCCAGTCACGGCCAGCAGGGGCGCTGGTGGCTCCTGGCCAGGCAGGGCGGGTGCGATGATTCCTCCACGGCTGCAGGGGGCGCTGTGGCACGAGCTCCGCCGCTTTGCTCCATGCGGTAATGGCGAAAGAGATGGAGAAGGGGCTTTCTTTGGAAACTCACAGGAAGCAGCTGGTCTCAGTGCCCCTCGGAAAGCTGAATGGACTGCAGCAGGAACCTTGGAGAAACATACTGAAACAGCAGAAGCAGCCCCATCCCAGAGTGACAAACAAAGTGTAGCAAAGATTCCAGAGCCGTCCTAGAAGCCACTCAGTGTTTGGGCAGGCATGGAGTGTCAGGTTAATGTGTAGTAAAAAAGCCTAAATCATTGGCTTAAAATAGCACAGCTGGGCAGTGGCTGCCAGGCTACCACAAGCAGCAGCCACAGGCTGCTGGGAAATGCTCTCTGGGAAGGGGGAAGGAGTCAGGATTGCCTTCCCAATGAGGTTGGGCATTGGAAAGGTCCCAGTTCAACAGCTGCTCTTGCAAGCAGAAGCTTACCCACAGAAAGGAGAAAAGCAGTTCAGCACGGAATTCCGCTGTGGCAGCAAATTCACCCCACAGCAGCAGCAAACTGAACTGTTCCCCTCTGACCCTGAGAGTGAGAGAGAGTGAGGAGCTGAGCCTAGCCCCTCAACCCCAGCCAAAGTCTCACAGTATCTCAACATTTCCCTATAGAACTTCACTGCTCAGAGACAGTAGCAAACTGCACCCTCCCCACTCCTCCTTGGCTATATCTTTTATCTCTCTTAAGTATCTGTTGTTCCCATCTTTTAGGCAACAAATGGGAGAAAATTCCCTGAGAGAAAAGAAAAGGAGAGGAAAGAAAATCCCAAACTCCAATAAGTGTCCATTCCCCTGGCCTGCTCCCTGTGCCCTCTGTCATGCAAAGGGTGCGCACAGCCTCTGGTCCCAGGCTCCTGCCAGCCAGAGCTCAGTCTGCACCTGGCACTGCAGCTGCACACCCAGCTCCCTGCCCCAAATGGATTCCTCAGCTGCTGCCTGCCCCAGGGACTACACAGCCTCATCCTGCAGGAAGAGGGGCCTAAGAAAGCAGCAGAGAGCCTTCTTACAAGGGCAGGTCCTGATAGGACAAGGGGCAATGGCTTTACAGTGACAGAGGGCAGCTTCAGCTAAGATCATATGAAGGAATTCTTGACTGTGAAGAATTTGAGGAATTCTTGCTGATATAATGGCATGGGTTACCCAGAGCAGCTGTGGATGCCTGTTTTTCATGTAGGCAGGGTCAGCACAGAAGACACAGACAGACATCAACCTCAGAAATAAATGTAATTTACAATATTCAAACATGCAAAGAATTGCAAAAGTAAGCAGGACATGAAATCATTAGCAAAGAATTGTGAAAGGATAAACTCTGCAATTCATCTAATCATTACTATAAACAACTGCCTACTGTGATGAAGAAAGACACATCACAAGTTACCCTAACCCTTGACCATCATCCAGGCCTGCCCATCAACTGGGTGGAAGCCACTGTCATAGTGAAGGACTGGGGAACCACTGAGAGCAACTGGGAAATCCTGCAGGTACCTTCCCCTACAGGCAGTGAGGGTACTGACTGTCTGTGAGAGGTCCCCATTTTTATACCATTGAATAAACAAGATACCAAAACTTCTAGTGCAGTGTTCTTTCAGTCTCCTACTGGGATTCCCCCAGGGCCTTGGAGGGTTTCAGGTGGAATCCAGGGAGTTGTTTGTGATCCTACACCCCTACAAGATAGGGCCTTGTCCAGTCTCTAACTATGGAAAGGTAAATCCGTGTTTTGCCAGTGAGTGAACATTGGCAACACCTGGTTGGAAGATTCATCCAAAGGCCAACTCTTGGTCAGGGCCTGTTGTTCTGGCCTTAGTCAGGGCCTGTTGATCAGGACTTAGTAGTTCAATGCCCCATCCCTCAAAGTGTTCAAGGACAGATTCTGAGCCAGGCTGTGCACACTGTGGGTCTAGTGCAAGCCATCCCTCCCTGCCCATGGTAGCAGGTTGGAGCTATGTGATCTTCAAGCCCAAACCATTCCATGGCTCACTGATTTGATGCAGCTCTTCCCCCAGTGGGCCCATGCCATAGGCCACAGTGCCCAGAACATGGAACCCACCCCTCCATGACATCAGCCCCGGGGCCAAGGGAGCCACGGGCAGCACAGCCACTGCGGGCACTGCGGCTGTGCTGCTGCACGGAGCTCTCAGTGCTTGCAGCTGACACGTGCTTCTGGTAGCCATGGATTGGCTCGGCCTCCTCGTCCTGCTGACAGTGACCAGGGTAGCACAGAGTATCCAGTACACCTGTGGGTAAGTGGCCCCAGGCCCAGGGAGGGAGCCATGACAACACTTGCAGCCTTTCCTGGAGGGACCCACTTGTCCTCCATGGCCAGGCCCCAGCTTCCCACCCCCCGTGGGGTATGAGCGTAGAAGCTCATACCCCCACAGGGATTGGCTGGGAGGAGCTGGCTGAATAAGAGGGGATGGAAACAATGGAACTATCCAGAAAATAAAAAACTTTAATAGCAAAAATAACAAATGTCACACAGGTACAGAGGCTAAGTTCCAAAGACCCCTTTGGTGGGGCAAATGCAGCCAGGTATAGGGGCACAATGTCCAATCAGAAAGGTGAACTCAGGATATGACCTGATAAGAAAAAGGTCTTGACCAAAGGTGAAGGAAACTGGAAACTTGACTAAATATAGGAAGGTTCTATAAGCATACTACTAACTCCCATGACCCCATGGTTCCCACTGTGGCCTGGTCAGGTGTCCCTTCTCAGCATACTGTCTGCCATGGTCTGAGGTCAAAACATTCTGTAAAAGCATCTGAGGTAAAAACATCAGTAGGACAAGATCCCACCATGGGAAGCCTCAGTTCCTTGCCAGCAGCCAGGTGCTGGCACGGACACACACACACACCCCATGGGCTTCCCTGGCCTGCTGTGCATGCAAGCCCTTGTGGGGAGGGCAGAGGGCTGAGCCTCAGCCTGAGCCACAGCAGGCCATGAAGCAGCATGGAAATGACTTTCTGCTTGCAGAGGGACCTGCGGGCTCCGAGCTGTGATATCTGCCTATCACCCCACAACTAATTCCTATGGCAACATGGCTTATGACCCCAGCATGACACGTGTCGTGGGTGGCACAGATGCCAAGCCAGGGACCTGGCCCTGGATCGTCAGCATCCAGCACCCCTGGATACCACGCCTGAAGCATCTGTGTGGAGGGTCCCTCATCAGCAAACAGTGGGTCCTCACAGCAGCCCACTGCTTCGATGAGGTCACGTAAGGAGGAGCAGGGAATGGGGACATGTCCACAACACCAGCAGGTGCCCTGCCAGCAGCACCAGCTGCTACTCCCATGCCTTTTCCTCTCAGGCAGCCAGGCTGCCACAGTGCTCAGGAGAAGCCTGGGCTCATGCCAAGGCTTCCTAGCAGCCTCCAGCTTGACATTCCCCCAGCCTAAGATGTTCAAGGGCCCTCACACCTGCCAGAGCACTGCTACCTTTCTGCCATGCCAGCATACTGCTGGGCTGCTGTGGCACATGCCTCTGCTCCCTCTCAGCTCTCTCTCCACGCCTTCTAGGGAAATCAGCATGGTGTATGTGGTGATTGGGGCCACCCAGTTGACTAAGCCAGGCCATGGGGCACAAGTGCGCCATGTCAAGCAGGTGCTGATACACCAGTACTACAACCATGATGACATGAGCTACGACATTGCCCTGATGGAATTGGACCATCCTGTCCAGTGCAGTCCCTACATCCAGCTGGCCTGTGTGCCCGATGCCACACTGAGAGTGTCAGAGCTGCAAAACTGCTGGGTGGCTGGCTGGGGTGCCACTGCTCCAAGAGGTGAGTCCCCAAGAGCGACTCTTGGGCCAGCTCAGCACACTGGGGAGATAGGTTTCAGTTTCCCCACAGCAGAGGCCAAAGTTGTAGTTAGGGTGTAGGAGGTACACCTTTGCAGAGATGGGCCTGGCCTGCTCCCCAGAGGCTGGCAGCAGCTCCAGTGCCTCTGCAGAGCACAGCCAAGCCATGGATCCCCCACAAGAAAGCCATGGGAGGAGAACTGGGAAGGAGCTGCTGGGGGCTTTTTCCTTTCTCTGCTCACAGCTCAAAGATCAAGTGATCACCTGCAGGAGGCCAAGGTACACCTCATCAATATTGAGCTGTGCAACAGCACCTTCTGGTACACAGGGAAAATCCACACCCACAACTTGTGTGCTGGTTACCCAGAGGGTGGCATCGACACCTGCCAGGTAGGAACGTGCCACGAGCCACTCAGCCCCCAGCAGCACCAGCAGCCAGGGAAGCACCACCCCAACACAGCCCAGGGCCTGCTTTGCCCGGCCACTTACTCACCCTCCCAGCCCCAGCTCCCCCTGACTGCTGTGGGGGCTTCCCACACACTGCCCATCCACACCTGCCTGCCCAGGCCTCCCCTTGTGCCAGAAAGCCCAGAAAGGCCAGCTAGTGCTCTTGGCAGTGAAGAGGTCCAGGTGCCAAAGTTCCATCCTCTGCACATCCAGGAGTCCTGTGCAGATAGGATAGAGAGAGCCCTACCCTACAGGACCCCAACTCATTCAGAGCCAAGCTTCTGGAGGCTCCAGCCTCTGAGCAGAGCTTTTCTCTGCCCAGAATAAAGCTCTGGCAGGGGCTGTGAGAGAGAAGGAGACAGCCCCAGTGCTGGCAGGTGCCACTAACACCACCTTAATCCTCTGTGCTCTGCTGCAGGGTGACAGCGGTGGTCCTCTCATGTGCCAGGACAACAACGCTGACTTCTGGTGGGTCATCGGAGTGACCAGCTGGGGGAAAGGCTGTGCCAGAGCAAGGCGTCCTGGAATCTACATCTCCACTCAGTACTTCTATGACTGGATCCTATTCCACATGAACCTGAGCCCAGATGGAAGTTCCTCTCCAACATCTCGGGCATGTAGTCATTTTCTGATTACTTCACACCCCTGGAGTCATTATATTCCCACCTCACAAACCTCTCTGAAGCCATGGCCAAGAACAACCCCCTCCCCAAAACCAATTCTAGTACCAACACTGGGCAAAGTTAATTCCTGCCTATTTCCCATCAAGATTCTGATGGAATTCTTTACTCGAGTGAAGCAACTCCTCCAGCAGACCTTTGATCAAAACACATCTTGAGCAGCAGGGCAGCCATGGTCCAGGGCAGGCTGCAGTGCACCACAACCATTTCCTGCTGGGGCAATGCCTGCTGTTCCAAAGGCAGCCTCAGGGTCAAAATCCTGCTCTGTCCTGACCACACTCATCTCCTCTGTGCACACAGACACCGCAGTTGACTTACCTGAAAGAAGTAAAGTTGCCTATGGTCACAGGGAACCATCTTTTTGACTGAATTCTGACTCCTGGGCAAAGCAAGGACTTCCATGCTTGGCGCCTGCAGAATGAGCCTGGGGGCAGACCTGCTAGGCACAAAGGGACAGAGTAGCTCCAAAGAGCTCCAAAGTGCCTGGTCAGAGAGGAAAGTGCTCTGAGCCACCGTTGGCTGGAGGAACCTGCTTACCTCAAGCCTTGGAAGAGGATGGGAAAAAAAGCACATACCTTGGGGTGGTGCTCAAATGCACATGGGCTGCTGATTTAGGGCCTGGTGAGAGCCTGGGCTAAGGGAACAGATCTGGGAAACTTCCAAGCATGACAAGGGAAACTCCTGGCTCCTGACTGGAGTGCCAGTGCCCTAAGGCAGAGCCAGATTTCACAGGCAGCAAAGGGGCATTGAGGTGCCAGGTGGTCACACTTCACAGATACTCAGAGGAAGAGCTGGGGTCATTCTGGGGAGAGGAACCTGGCAGGAACCCTAGGAAAGCACACCAGGAATGCCGTGGAAGGCCAAGGTGAGTGGGCCAACACCACCTGCAACACCAAGGCTGTTCACAGGCATGGCCAGCCTGTGAGCCAGGGGGAAATGATGCCTGGGCTTGGCTCCATATTTGGGAGGAGATGAGGGCAGAGAAAGGGAGGAGTCGAGGAAGATGAGAGGGCTGTATAAGTGTGGCCAATGGAGAGAAGGAGCAATCAAAGAGCCAGCTGCAGAGACACAAACGGCAGCTTGCTGTGCTGGTTTGCCTGAGGGCTGTAGATATTCACCACAGGATGGGAAAGAAACTCTTTTGCCCTTAATTTCCCACAGCACAATGGCATGCACCATGGCCTGTGGCTTAGAGCAGGAGCATCCTCCTCTGTCTACAGCATTCAATTGCTCTATGTCACTGGCCACCCTGGCATGAGGATGCCACAAGTGCCCTCATTAGATCGAGCCCAAAAGAGCAATAGAACTCCCCATCAGCAAGGGTATGGAGCCTGCCAGAGGTCATTTCTCTGGCTGATGGCACCAGCACAGACTGGTGCACCTGCATTTCACTGCACTTTTGCAGGAAGAATGATGTAGCTTGGACACTTTACTGCTCACCCACTGTGGCTGTGACTGGATTGGCTCCTGACCCAAGCACACACATGCTTCCTGAAGGAGCCCTGTTCCAGAGTGATTCTGTTTTGTGAAGAATCTTGTGGGAAAAAGGCTGTAGAGAGCAGGGTACCAGTGAAATTCCCCAGGGGCTGCACAGCCTCATCCTGCAAGAAGAGGGGCCTAAAGAAAGCAGCAGAGAGCCTTCTTACAAGGGCAAGTTCTGATAGAACAAGGGGCAATGGCGTTACAGGGACAGAGGGCAGCTTCAGCTGGGATAATAGGAAGGAAATCTTGATTGTGAGGGTACTGAGGCACTGGCATAGGGTTGCCCAGAGCAGCTGTGGATTCCCCAACCCTCAAAGAGTTCAATTACAGGTTTTGACCCAGGCTCTGAGTAACTGGGTCTAGTGCAAGATATTCCTGCCTATAGGAACTGGATGATCCTTAAGATCCCTTCCAATCCAAACCATGATTCTAAGATCTGTGGAGTGACATTGAGCAAAACTCTGCCTTCTTCAGCAGCACTTATGAACTCCAGCTGTCATTTATTACCGAATGAGTGTGAATATACTGTCCTATGCAGAATTCCACATTTGGTCTTGGATAATAAGTAGAAATTAAACCAGCAATTTAGTAACAGTTACAACAGACACATCTACACCGTAATGTCAAATTGATACAATCACCTCATCAAATACATGCATGAGTGCCTTCTGAGTAATGTGGCTAGTACTCATGGGGAGAGAGCAAATACTGTAAACAAAGTATAAATATATATCTAAAAATATAAAAATAGCTGTCGCAAAGTATTCTCTCTTGGGGTATCTGTGACAGACTTAGCTGGCAAGGCATTGAATTCTTTGTTGCGAGCTCCTGCATGAGCACCAGGCAGAATGGGGGCAGGACTAGGAGCATGAGGATTCCTTACTACTGGCACAGTTAATGAGGTTCAGTAAAGGTTGTATTTGGAGAACAGAGGATGGAAAGATGCACCTGATAGTTATCTTTTCCTGTATATTGCACTTCTTGCATATAGAAAAAGAATTCTAAACCTTTATTTTGGAGAAAAAACAACATACTAGAGAAATTCCTTCCATTTTGTACCTAGACAGAGTGTTATGACTCACAGCAAAGGCAAGAGAGGGGTGAAGATGGGATGGGCCAGACAACATATCTCATCTGATCATTCTGAGCTGGATTAAGTCTGGATTTAAGTAACCTTTTCTCCTCTGTACATACTTAGGACCACTGCAGGCTTCTCCAGCTGAAATTAATCTACAACAGCCTGTAAGGCTTAACATAATTCTGGCTGTGCCTTGTTCCAAATTCATTCTTTGCAACTTGAGGTAATGTGGAAGGCATGAAGACTAGTGTCTCAATCTGACTATTCTTGAGATTTTTCACAAAGCCCTCTGGAGTGTTTACTATCCTGGCCTTCAGTTACAAGAATATTTTAACCCAATCTCCAGATAATCTGAATCCTACAGTCATCTTACAGGTTTATGTTTTTGAAGCAATAAGATTATTAAGATAACCTGGATCTTTTAAAATCATTGAATATTTGTTATTAATGCTGTTCTCTCAGAGCCCTGTAATTTACATTTCTTGATTTTCACTCAAGGATGTGATGTAAACAGAGTTTTACCAGAGAGACAAGGTACATTCCCATATACACATACTTATAGAGGATGGTAAAAGCCCACAGCATTTTTACTTCCCAGAGTTTCCTTTGCATTTTTGGAAGTCTGTCTGGGGAGAGATCCATACCATAAATCTCTCATATCTGTCGTGAAATGCCAGACTTCCTGGTTTGAGATTGCACCACTTAGTCCCCTAAATTCTGTGTAATAAAGTTGCACACATTCCTCCTTGGTACATTTCAGGCTTATGTGAAGTTATGAGTGTCGGGATTTGAGTAATTGTAAACCATGCCTAATGCTTAATAAAGGAATGGTTTTAGATCACCCATACATGCACCCAGAACATACCAGAGTTGTGCATACTTGATTCCTATTGTGTGCTGAAACAGGATTTTTTATTTGAAAAGCCACTTCTAGTAATGAAAGCAAATCCTGCCGCTCTGACATTTCTGCCAGTGTGTAGCAGTAGGATGTGCAGCACTAAAGCCTAGAGGGAAACAACCTGTCTTGTTCCTGTTTTCACTCACCTTGGTGGATTAGACTTCCAGGCTGGCATCCCTGTCTGTCCTTATCCCTGCACACAAAGGGGAGATGTTGCTAAGCAGTTGTGGACCATGCAAACTACAGCCTGGTTTGAAAATGAAGAATTAACTAGATTAGTTTTGATGAAGACAAGGTACAGCTGAAGAAAAGGCAGGAGAAAGGAAAAAAGTAAAATAAAAGGCAGGTGTAATTTGCACTAGAGAACAGACAGTGTCCAAACAGAAGAGGGAATTTTGAAAGGAAGGAGGAAATGTTGTGTGTGGACTAAATGGAAGAAGTACTTAAAGAATGAGATGTTCTTCAGGGCAAGCGCTGTCTCTATGCTTATATATCACCTAACACTGCAAAGCTCCAATCCAGAGGTCTTCAAGGAAAATACCAAAAGCAGGTGAACAAAAAGTGCTGCCACCAAAGCTTTCACCTCAGCCTCTCACCAGTCCTGACTTAAACACAGCCTCACAGCCATCTTTAGTGGGACATAAAGAACATGGAAGGAAATGGGCTGGAAATTGTTAGTTCAATTTTTTGTCCTGGGAAATTTTTATCTCCATTGACTTCTTAAGTCATGCTGGTTTGAGAGATGTCAAGGTTGCAGCTGCCTCAGGTGACTGTGTAGTGACTGAGGACTCACCATATATTTTTTGTAACGCTAAGGATGTCACTCAGCATTCATGCATTGCTCATAGAGAACTCTTCTTCCAATAAGATGTTCTGTGCTAATTAAACATGGCCAAATCCCATGCTTTTGTATTGCCTGAATTCCTGGGCCTGAGAATCTGAATCATAGCATTCCATGAAAAAGTGCATTAGCTATTTGGCTTGATATCTTACATTATTATTCTAGAGATATGAAGGCCAAGCAAAAACAATGCAAGTTTTTCTGAGCATAATAATGTTTTGTCTTTAATTCATTGCAATAGTACTTATTCTCATTAATGTTCAGTTTTCATGTATATTTCAGAAACCTATTTCACAGGCTGAAGCAGTCTGTTGCAATTAACATGTGAGTGAATCTGAACCAACTTATCACTGTCTCCTGGTGTTCAGAGCACTGAAAGAAAAGCTGAGAGAAATAAGTAAGGGTAATTGCTTCGCACCAGTGCAGCTTTGCTTGTAGTGGGTATCAGCCAGTCATTTGTTCTGTTTCTTCCCTGCTTTTAGAGGTTTACAATAGATTTCTAGAAATCTTAATTCACAAATATATCTTCAGACATCTCTTAGGTACTACCTAGAGTGTTAAATAATGCAAAATATCTAAATCTCATAGGCTTATTCAGTGATAGAGTCTGACTGGATGGATTACTTACATGTCATATCTCTGAAGTACTTTTTTTTTAAAAAAAAGTGGTTGTTTAAATAAATATGGATTTTCAGTATGTAAGCTAGACCTCTCTAGAGAGGTGTTTAAAATCTAGGGACCTCTATTTTGGTTTTGGTTAGGAATGCAGCTGACATATCCGTGGATGCTGAATCATTCCTGCTTTGCTACCATGCTACCAATCAAAGCAAAGTTCATCTTTTCAGATTCTTTATTCATTTCATTAAGACCTTGATGTCACCGATCTGAGAGAAAAATCAGGGAGAGTTATAGAAAAGAAAGGATGCCTGATCTTCATGATCCTTAATGAGAGAAAACCTGAATGTCAACAGAGCAAATCTGCCATCTCAGAGAATGAGTTCAGACTGCCATCTGGGGGAATTAGGGCTGAGAAATTCAGCATGAGTAGTGGAACTAATGGGATACCTTCCAGTAGTCAGAACATTCTTTGCAAAAATCTTATCCACTTAAATTTTTACTTAGTTGTTCGGTTCACAAATTATTTGCAAACCTGACCTCATGTCTGAGCACTCGTTGAATTGTCTGTATGAATAATTTCTGACCTAGAATTTTTCTTCTACCATCTCTTCAATATGTTTCTGATCTGTGACTAGTTACTTGACATGGGAGTTTTGCTCAGTTTTGATTAGGTGGGTTTTTTTCTCTTGGTTTCTTTTTAAAGAGGGAAGTAAAGTATACTGCATAGTAAAGAGTGGTTAATTAAAAATCATGCTGTGATAGTTAATATGGTCATGTAGGTCATATGACCTGTCTGTGATGGTCACCAGAAAAAAAGAGGACCAGTCTCTACCAAATCTCTACCCAGGCATTCATGAGAAATTGAGGAAATGCTTCCCTAAAGTTTGTGCGTACAATATTGGCTTTGTGCAAAAGTTTTATGACCAATGTAACAAACACCATCTAATGTAACAGCTGGTTAGAGAGAGAATTGCCACCCACAAGGGCTTGTAGGGAAATCTACACCAGAGTGCAAAGCAGCAAGAGGGACCGGAGCTGCCAAACCACAGGGGTATGCCAGACAGCTTGACATCGCTGGTTTTCTGTGGTCACGATGAAAATGGAATTCTCCATCAACTATCAGCCAAAATGGTGACTCTAGTTAAAGACCTGTAAGAGCTGAATATAGTTATTTTCTGCAGTAACTTTCACATGAACTGAACAGTACATGAAAATACTTGTGATTGCAGATCCACTCCACACAGAGGTAAGTAGGCTGTGGCAGAGTAAGAAGCAGATCCTGTACAAATGCTTTTATAAGTGCCTTTTCACATTTTTGTCTGAAATAAATGTTCAGCAGTCATTAAACAAGTTTTTTGTACACACAGGGAGAAATCCCCATTTCATCTGTGCCAGAGAAAGCTGCACAGCCAGGAATTATATTTGGTTTTTGTCCACAATTTAAGAACAGAAGACCTCAGCACTGCACCTCAGCGGGGCACCTCAGTAACTTTTTGAGAACCAAAAAATTTGTTGTTTGCAAGACACGCTGCCCTTTCCAGCTGAGGAAAGTGGTAGTACCTGAAACCTTTTTACAAAACTGCACCTTGTGAACTACTATTCTTTCCTTGGCACATTCAATTTATCATTTCACACATTCAGAAGCAGGAAAAAAAGAGGAGATCACAAGTAGAACTAAGAGAAGCAAATCCTAGAGATAGACACACAAGGTTGTCTGTAATTTGTCTTTCATGTTTCTGCATCAATCTCTAAATTATTTCCTTTTCTTCATGTGGAGGAAAAACCCCATAGAGGGAAACAACTGAATTTCTCACCCTCAGAAGAGGTTTTATTCCTAGTTATTCAGTATTTTCTGGTGACCATCACAGACAGGTCATATGACCTACATGACCATATTAACTATCCAGTTATTCAGGTAGCAAGAGGCTTATTCACACATGCAGAGAAAGTTACAAATCTGGAGCTCATGGAAAAGCATGAAAGGATTTCATTGAAAGAAATGAAATATCAAAAATTCAAATGGAAGGGAAGGATTGGGAATTAGATGAAATCTCAAAATTTCATTTCCTTTCATGAAATGATGGATATTTTAGAAAGGAAAGGGTTTTCCTAGTCCTCTTGATTGTTCATGGCCAGAGCAGAAATGCAATTGGCACTACCTATTATTTTAAATGCTGTGGATGTGGTCAGTGAGACTGGACTTGCAAATTGGATTAAGCCTTCAGGCATAAAATTTCTGCTTAAGTGCTTTTTTTATCATCGTCCCACCTAACTGAGGTAATGAATCATTGCAAAATCAGAGTGCCATTTATTAAGGTGTACCTAAAGATCTGTGAATGTGGGTTTTTTTTCCCTCAAATGCTAAGCAAATAGTAATTTGTCTTTTAAATCTCCAATTAGAATAATGGAGAATTAATGTCAGTTAAGCTATTACTCATCTGTTCATTTCTGCAGGATTTTACTAACTTTTCTTATTTCTATGTATAACTCCAGAGAAGCAGAGAGACCAGTCATGCTCTCATTGTTAGAAGACATAAGGAAAGGGAACATCCATAAATGCCTCTGAGATGATGCACTGCACGCACAAAGCAAGCAGCTGTGTACTGCTGAGCTGGGTGACATGGTTAGGGATCCAGATCTCAGCTACAGCTATGCAAATGGCATGATTTGTGCCTCCTGAGAGGAATAAACAATGTCTAGATAAAGGAGGAGGACAGAGCAGCTGCTAGCTTTAAGTCCTATGTAATTTATTTACCTTCATAGTGCCATGGGCTTGTTAGATTGGCCAGTGTCACAATCACCAAGTGTGCCAGTGGGCTAACACTTAATCCCATTAGCATTAGCTGCTTAGTTTCTAAAACTGGAACTGAAATACTGGATGACAGTCTTGCTCAGCTTCATTATTTTAGCTAGACTTCTCCTTCAGATCTGAGAAACTACACAGCATGAAAAATAAATTCTCAAAAGAAATTAGGTTGGCAGGGAAAGAGCTTCTCTTCACTCTTTCAAACTGCCTGCACAGAACAGCGTGTTTACCATGCAGAACAAGAGTGCAATTAGAGTACTTACATAAATGGCTTTCTAAATTGGCATTTTAAACAAACATTTCAAGGGGATCCTGACTGAATACACCTATTACACTAATTTCAAACCATAAAAAAATCTAACTCCCTTTTTAAGCTACTGTACTTGTATAGGTTTCAGGAAGAAAACTTTGTTTCCTGTGTTTCTATTTGTGGTCTCACCCTTTCAAGAGTCAGAGTATTAGAATCATAAAGTGGAAGCAAATTGAGTGCTTGAGAAAAAAAATGAGAATCATAAAGTGGCAGCTAACACAGCCCCCTCTTCACATGCTCATCTCAGAAATGGTATAAATTCTTTTTATACATTATCCACATGGTTCTAGGGAGGAGACATCCTGAGTTCTGTGGCATATACATTAGCCTTACTACCTTAGCCTCTACGCTGTTTTTCACAGTTCAGGAAGATGGTTCAGGAAGATAAAAATGCCTTTGAATTTTAGTTTGCAGGGTATTTAAAAAAAAAAAATACAACTTCAATTCACTTAGTAGCAGTCAGACTTTGTGTGCAGAAGCCACAGCTACTGAGGGAGAGGATACAAAAAACCAATCCAAAAGACCCTTTGTTCCCTGGAACAGCTGGTTTTGGTTTAAAATGTGGTGCTGGGGAGAAGACTCTAAGCCGTGCATCTACTTATCGTCCTTCTATGTTCCTGAGGGCTGATTAAAATCAGAGGAGTGAGTGTGACAGGCAAAAGCCATGTACAGGCTGTTGCTAAAGCTGTAGCAAAACAGAAGCACTGCACATTTGTGCAAGTTCAGGAGACAAGAGGGGGTGCAGCTCAGAGCAGGAGCTGGCCCTGTGTTTTCCAGTTCACTACCAAAACCAATTTGTGATTCCTATATTTTGCTGTTAGAGGGCAGCAGATATCCTAAGTTAGGTCTGTGGAGACCATGACCCAGTTCTGCCAGGGCTCTGTGGCATCTGCAGTGGCCAAGAGGTGTTGCCAAGACTCCTTTCAATCTCTGGGTCTGGCTGCCTCAGAAAGTTCGAGGTTTTCGTTTTTCAGGTTAATATTTTCCATGTCCTATCTTTCTCAGCTCAGGCTTTTGTCAGAATTTTAACAGTTTTACAATCATCCTTGGGATGGCAATTAGCTGAAAATTTATCACTCTGCTAATGTCAGCAATAGTCCTACCAAGCATGTCTTCAAATTGTCGCCGTAGGCCCCCAGCTGGGTAATAATTAGCATTGACTCCATGCTTCTCAGAAGGCTGATCAATCACTTTATTCTACTATACTTATTAAGAAACCCGTTGCCCTCACAGACCATCATGATACCAGTTGACCCAATTGGTCCTTCAATCTAAACACCATCACCATTGGCCAATTAAGAAACCACACTCTGGTAAACGAATCTTCATATCACATTCCACATGTGCACAACAACAGGTGCAGCAAGTGAAGATAAGAATTGTTTCTCATTCTTTTCTCTGATCTTCTCACAGCCTTTCCCTGGACAATGCCTGGGGAAGTTGTGCACTGCTCTCTGTGGCCAGAGAGCTGCTGCCACATCAAATCACCTGATGTTTCTAACATTTGGAAGTGAGATTTTTAGAAATCTGTAGTGCTGGACTCGAGACCTATTTTAATTTTTAGAAACATACTGTATTCACAGAATCCTTAGGGTTGGAAGGGACTTCTGGAGATCATCCAGTCCAACCCCCCTGCTGAGGCAGAGGGGCAACTCACCTGGAGCAGGTGACAGAGGAATATGTCCAGGTGGGGTTGAATGTCCTCAGAGAGGGAGACTCCAGGATCTCCTCAGGCAGCCTGTTCCAGTGCTCTGCTACTATCAACGTAAAGTTCTTCCTCATGCCGAGGTGGAACTTCTTGTGCTTTAGTTTATGGCCTTATCCTGTCACTGGACATCACTGAATTCTATGATAAAATTATGATAAAACTACTTAAGCTTACTGAATATATGTGCTTTTAAAGCTTGCAGCTATTCCATTAATATCATGCTTTTACTCTCTTTAGCAGGATACCTCCATGACCTTCTCCTACTTCAGCTATCATCTGTTACCTTAGTTGTGGAGGGGAAAGCAAGGAAACAATCAAAAAAATGGCTTAGGTTTCTGGAAGCCTTTTAAATTTCAACTCTTTCAATGGTGCTAATTTAACAGTTAATTAAAATATTAATCAAACCTCTATGTCCTGACCTAGGATCTTATGGCAGTCAAGTCCTGCAGATTCAGTTCTACAGTACAGGAAATTTATCTTCAATTTAATTTTTGTCCATTTGACTACAGTGATTTCCAAAGGAAAACTGTCTGTATGCCTAACTCTGATACCTATAAATATCACTCTAGAAAAAATGGCATTTAATTGGTTCCTCTGGATTTTTAGTATAAGCAGCAGAAAGTTCAGACCCAAATCTTCAAAACAGAAACTCTCTGGGGAAGTGTAAGTTCTCCATCTAAAAGTGGCATGCAGAAAAAAGGGAACAGCTTAATTGTTTACTGACTGCTTGAACTCAGCAGTCCAAGAAATCTAATAAATGAAGCCAAGAGTCACTGCTCTCATTCCACAGCAGTGTCATAGGGGCAAATGTGCTTTAAAAAATGATGCAGGGAACAGCACCAAGATCAGTCTGGATTTACTTGTTATTACTTTACCTAAATAACCAAACACGAGGTACCTGGAAATGCCACAATTAAGATCATAGCCTGTAGAGAGCTTTTTGGAGAATTGGTTAGCTGGGAAAGGACATTCCGATGTGATACCGATGGATAAGGGTAAGAGAAACAAGCTGGGAACTGAGCAACCGGTGCCCAATTACTGATGAAGGTCACAGTGACCTTCTCTAAAACGGGAAGACGGGGGAGAAAATTGCTTGCCAGAAAATGTAGTTATCCCAAGGTAGAGAAATTAGAAGAATGTACACATAGAAGCAAAATAATTGTTAAGAGATAGAAGTAGGTGTGTTTGATTATAGTATGCTTTAACCAATAATGAGCTCAGATTTTGCAATATGCATAAGCTTCATTAACACTAATATAAAAATGTGTAAGCTTTCAATAAACTTCGGGATTTGCTATTCATCGCATATGGTGTGTCGCATCTCTCCCGCCGTTACGACAATAGCCAAGACCTGCAAGCACATTTCTTCCCATATCTCATGACTGATCCTCTGCCAACCAACTTTTATGTGTGAGGTAAGACAGATTCTACAGAAACCAAATAATCCCAAACACATTCCTGCCATATTCTCCATCTGTCCTGTACATCTCTGGAGAAAGCAGAATATTATTGTATGGGCCATATTGCAATGCACGCATGTAAAGGAGAATGGAAGCTGTGCACAGAGCTTTAATTTTGACTTTTCTGAATCCAGCTGTTTAACTTTTAAAGTGCTTGAATTCTACATTGTTTTAAAAAGACCATATCCTTGTTGAACCTGCATTGACCCAAAACCTCACAGGTCCTGATTCCTTTTCAGTAGGCCTCAGATATGCCCACTGATTTGAGGAGAAGCAGGACCAAGCCTGTATTAAGATAACAGAGTGCCTGGGCCACCTTGAAGGTGCTTCTCAAAGCTGGTGGGGAAGTCATAACCCCCATAGATTCTCCTCTGGTCACAGCAGTACTTTGATGGCAAGGCCAGCAGCATCTCCCCTGTCTCTTAGAAAATGGAAGGAGTTACTAGTATCGCAGCCAAAATCATGCATATAAAAATCAACATTTTATTCTTTTCTGGCTTCTTGTCCTCTAGAAAGTATCACTAAACAGCTTAAGAGAGAGAGAGTGAGAGTTTAAATAAGTCTGAGTTGTATTAAAAACTCAAGGGATTTGTTATTGCACAATAATGTCTTAGTGGTAAACACTCCACATAAAATTGCAGAAAAGTCAAGCTCTAACTTGCTATTTTAATAATTTTTTTTTTCTTCCAGACAATGAAGATAAAAGTCCTTTTAGCAGTGCAGAGATTTAAAACTTTAGGTCTCATTAAATTTTGAAAGACGTGCATAAATAAATCTAATTAAGTTGACTGATGAAATAAAATGTCTTGTTTCACTGTAATTTCTTTAGAAATTCTAATTTGCAGCTAAAGGAGAACATTTCCAATCAGAAGGACTTTACCCAGCCCCCTGTTACTCATTCCTGGATTTATTTAAATAAATAAATTAGTACCTCTTGTGGGATATGGGGCATCTTGCTGATGAAAAATTTATATAAAAGGAATATATTGGAGTGTTGGACTACTTTTCCTTGTTTTTGTGGAAGAGAAAGAAAATTCAATAATGAACTGATAGAAAACTTTGCTTTATGCAGGCCATGTTTTTAATTTGGAGAAAGCAGATGCAAACCTTTGAAAATCTGTGCCCAGCAGCATTAGTTAAACAAAGAAACTATGGCAAAGGAGTAATCCATTTTAGTACAGGTGGATATTTGATAACCTCATGTGGGCACTTGCAACCCAAGGCTGTAGGGAGTAGTTCCAGCAGTTCTGCTGATCTTGCTGTGCCCCACAGGTTATTCCTACTCACGGGCTTTCACACAAAAGTATTGAGGAGAGAGTTTCTGCTGATCTGTAAGGCCAGGCCAGTGTAAAAGAACTTATAACGAAATGAACTTTTTTATTATTCCATATCTAGCCCTTTAAGTTCAGAATCTTACCTTATCAGATTTTGAGGGTATTTGTGTTGTTTTATTAATGCAAACACTGCCTACAAATTCAGCATCATCACTAAATATTCAATAGAAATGTGTGTGTTCAAGAGTAATTTCTTTGTCTTCTTTCCTGGTGACTCTATTTTGAGTACAGATATTGTTTCTTCCTGTGATTTTGTACTTCATCGATTGCTATTGCTTTGGAGGAATTATTCAAAAGCTTTCTGCTATACTGATAATTAGGGATCTGCCCAAAGAAGAAACCTTCTACAGTTGCCTCATTTGGAGGTAACTGCTTCTCTTGAAAATCCTGCCCAAACATACCAGCTTGATTAAACATACTGAATATAAATGTTTCCTTACAAATACAGAAAATTAAGAAAGTCAGAGATTTGCAGGTGCAACATCCCCTCACAAAGCCAATATTTAATAAAATCCTGTCACAAGGGATGTTACTGAAGTGTAGTCTGCAGAGAGGATTGTGCCTTGAGAAAGTTTTCATCTGGACAGTAACTGGGGGCCTTTCATACAGGCTCAGCCTAAGTAAAGGTTTTGTTTGGGGTTGAGAGAAAGAGCCCAGACAGCTGCAGCTGCAGTGGGGCTAGAAAAGAGCACCTAAAGGGAAGCATGGGCCATGGAGAGACCTGGGTTGTAAAAGCCTTTTTCCTGGGTAATGACTAGTTGGCATTACCATTGCCATGTGTGGAAGGATAATCCTCAGATTATGGTTATTTTTAGTGGTAGGATTCAGGTTTGGGTTGAGTGTAAGCCTAGAGCTGCAGTTGGAGTAGGTCTGCAACGGGGCTGCCAAAGGAAAGTATGATCTGTAAAGAGAATGGCCTGGGAGAAGAAGTTTTCTAATGCAGAAAGTAATATGGGGTGAACATTGGCCAGGATGGTGAAATTGTCTTGTCTTCTGTTGAATGAAGATAATGCTCAGGCTCAGTGAATTGTAATCTAGCCCTGCCCTCATTCCTTTTCTGACATTTCTGCAGATGGTTAATAAGACAGCCCATTTAAACTGAATATCATATGGTAAAATATGCCAGAATCCAAAGAACCAGCCCCCTGTACCAGTTTTATTCTAACCAGTTAAAGGAATTATTTATTACTTCAATGAATATCTTATTTTTCTCTTAAGCATTTCTGCCTGACCTGGTAATTTAAGAACTCATTCCTTTTTCCCAGTCTCCTATTTTTCAAGTCCTTTCCTAATCCACTTCTTTTTTTCCTAATGCACATGTATTACACCAAGGTCAGTGACAGCAACAACTGAGCTGTATTTTTGGTATGCATATAGTGTTATTAAAGAAATTAGTTAACGACTTCAGAAACAGCTCTGTACTAATAGCAGAAGCAATTTGTTTCATCTGAAAGCAGAAGAGAAAATGTTAATGTGCTGAGCGGTTTGTTTTTTTGAATTTTGGTTGGCTTGTTTTGGCTTTGTTTAAACCAAAAGAACAGAACAGAAAAGGGAAAGGGAAATGGAGGAAAGGAAAAGGGAAGGAAAAGGGAAAGGGAAAGGGAAAGGAAAAGGAAAAGGAAAAGGAAAAGGAAAAGGAAAAGGAAAAGTTTCTTTTTACCAGTTTCTCTGTAGAGTCTGAGACTGTCCTGGAATAATTCTGCAAGAGGTTCACTGAGACCAGCTTGCAGGTGAGGAATTAACAGTGATGCTTTCTCAAATAAGAGCTTCAACTTGCCATACAGATACAAATACCCTTAGATTTTCATAGTGTATAGAGCTGCATCCAGATGTGAATACCACTGCTAGTACTTATCTCCTGTAAAAATAAAGCTTAAATCTGAGTAGAGTAGATAGCAACAATTTGTTTTAATGTTTTTTAGCCAGTGGACACACAAACACACAAGCTTTTGAGACATGTGCAGATGCCTGTGGACATTTGTAGAACACAGCAGACCTTCAGGAAGCAGCATCATACAAAACAACAGCATGGGTGCTTCATTTTCAGAATGATAGGAATATGAGAATTATATTAAATAAACAAAAAATAAAGAAACATCCATTGCTTTGTGCCTAATCCTCCTCCAGAGGAAGCCTTACTCCATGCAATCTAAGTTGCCACACACCTGCTCTTGCAAGCATGGGGGGGCTACAGCAGACACAGGCATGATTCTTCCCCAGGCAAAACTTTCTGTCAGGTGTTTTAGGCTTGGTTGTGCATCACAGGTAGTATAGAATGAAAGCCTGAAAGATGTAACTGCTCTTGGGGTATGCAGGATCTCATTGGTTCAGGAGAAAGAGTGGGTCCTGGCCTGAGGCTGCTCCCTCCAAAGGTGTCCACCTACAGCTCTCACCACAAAATGTGCTCAAGTAATTTCTGAAAAATGAATGCCATGAGGATAAAAGAGCAGTTCATCATGACTTTTAGAAGGCATTTTTATTGTTTGGTTGCCCTGACCTAGGTGAATGGAAAAATATAATTTGAGCAGACAGCCAAAATACCCACTAATTGACTTTAACTTCCCCCAGTGTGTCACCATTGGAGCAGGCTGTAGCTGGAAATAATTAGTTAAAGGAGACCTCTAAAACTTTATGGTTTCATTTCGTAACTACTTTTGTCCTACTTGACTACATTTTGGAGCCAAGGGAATGAACCTGTTTGCAATTTGCTGCCAACTCTGGCCTACCAGGAAGAGCCTTCTATGGCTGCAGATGGGAGGAATCTGACTCAAATGTCAAGTCATTACACCAGATTAAAATGAGAGACACTGAGTTTTACAGACCACCAGCAGAATAAAAGCCTACAGCACACAAATGTAAACCAGTAGATGAAGCACATTCCTTCAACCCAGGGAGCAGAGTCTGAACCCTTGCAATCAAGGGCTGGAAAACACTTTTCATCTAGAGTCAGAAAAGGAACAGAGACGACAATGCTCTTTTGCCTTTGTACAAGGCTGTTCCAGGTATTACCCCATAATCCCTCCAGAAATCAAGAACAGTTTTACTTATGATCCTTAGAGGTGACAGGCTGGGCTTTTATTTTTACAAATGGAAGATTAAAAGATTCAATGCAGGCATACTAAGATCACACAGCTGCACTTCCCCTTCCCAGGGAGACAGGAGCTGCCCGACACCACCCACTGCCAGCTCCTACAGAGATTTCCTTTCTCTGTTTCTTTTGGTGGATGAACAAAAGGGAGGAAAAGAAACCCAGTGCAAATAGACTAACTTAAGGAAACCAGAGAACTCCTGGCCAAGCAGGGAAGTAAACTTGCACCAGTATTCCATTGAGAACAGTGGAGTCCAGAGCATGTCTTTTGAACTAACTGCAATTTTCTTATCATTTGGGATTTTTAATTGCTCTAGATGTCTAATCCTGCATGTTCTCCACATACTCATGTAGCTCATGTCACAGCTACCTGCAAAGACTGCAAACATATGAGTTTTCTAGAGCTCTCAATGCCTCCCATGCCTCTTAATAATTCAGCTGTTGTCAACAGGTGCTTCAACCACAAGGGAACCTGGAATACAACTGTGCAACCCCCTTAGCTTTGGGGATGTTTTACTGTTTCTGCCACATGGGAGAAAGTCCCTGCTCAAGCAACTCCTAAATGCATGAGAACTATTTCATTTCACTAGCCTGTGTATGCATTTCTCTTCATGAGGCAAGCTCCTCAGCACAGATATACTGTTTTACACTATCCTGGTTCCAGATCAGGTCACTGTGTAAAGGGAGTGGGCAGCTGGCTCAGCACACCCTGGACTGACAAACATGTCTCTACCTTTTTCTAAACATTAATTTTCAGTCCACCTGCCCTTGCTCTGAACCACAAACCTCACCTCTCCTGAAAAGGAGACAGCCATTATCCTCCTTCTTTCTTACCACCTCTACAATTGCACTGCCTTCATTCCTAAAGAGGAGGCAGGACTTGAGTGTTGCTCGTTTATTACCTAAACCACATCGCAATCCCTCCCAAAATCACAGCTTCCCTCTTCCAAAGAGAATTCCCTTCTTGACTCTAACATTCTCCACTCCTGGCTTCAAGCCCCCACCTTTCTCTCAGGTGGGTGTAATTTAGGTTTAACACCAGCTTTGTTTGATTTCTCTTGGGTTTAGGTGAGATTGTCTTTGAACTTTGAGTCTTTATTATTCAAAATAAATTAGTAGTCAAGGCATTGCTATAAAAAACCCTCCTCCATGAAAAGTAGGTTTTATTTCATTTTCACTACAAAGCTGACAGTTGTGTTGCCTTTCCTCTTCTTTAATTAAGTCCAGAGTCTTCCTGAACTTTATTTAATTATATCATAACAAGACTATAAGAAGTGATCTTTTTTGGTAATTTAGAGTGACCTCTCTTGAAATGAACTTCAATATGTTTTGAAATTCTCTCTTGAAATAAAGTTACACAGTGCCATTTCTATCCAAATCTACTCCATACAGAGAGAAATTCATTGCCTGTTTAATAGAAGTTATATCTTGGAAACAGATTTTTCCTCAAACTGGGGAAACACTTCAGCTCCATTTAGCCTTTCTCAGCCCTGGCACAAGGGGCTGAAGCAGACAGCTTTGCTTCACCTCTCTTCACTTTTGGAGAAGCACCTTCATTAGCTCTCCCCTCCTGCACAGAAAACCTCAGGTCTGCTGTCTGCCCTTTAGCCACAGGATTCTTGTTTCCACAAACTCATGCCAAACCACTGTTTTGCTCTCCAATGCTGCACATCAAAATAAATCCAGAAGTCCTTCTACAGTGGTGCTCTACCATCAACAAATTCCTGCAGGAATACTCCTACAGAAGCCCTCCTACACCAACAAACTCCTACAAGTAAAATGTGACAACAGAATTACCTCATCATCAAATGTCCACAGGATTACCACAGGAAGAAGATTACCACAGGAATACTCCACCATCAGCAAGTTCCTACATGGGAACATTTATGATACCACTAAGATTTCTATGAGATACTATCAAGAAATGGTTCTGTAGCACCCCAAATACAAGAGTGCCACACTGCTCAGACTGCCAGGAGATGCTGAGGGTCCTCTCCTGCTCTCGGGGAACAGGGTAGGGAGAGCTCAAGTCCCCTTACTGGTGAGGAGAAAGTAGCTCTCACTTTCATTACATCACCTCAAGCAGCCACCTGCTAGATCAGGATGTGAAAACCAAAAGAAAAGCACTTTAAAACAGTTTTTTCCCCCCAGGTTAAGGAAATGAAACTGGCTGCAGCCTGCCATGGCCAGCCCTGTGAGCCATGCCAATTCTACACTCAGTGAAGTCAGGAGCTGCCCTATCCCACGGGGGGGTGTCCTGCAGAAGTGTGGGCATGCCACACACCGTGGTTACTGATGCTGAAAATTATTTAAGGCACAGAGGGCTGCAACAGAATAATTTCTGGAGTGAGCTACCAGTGCTCACACGGATGTCTTACTTGCCCAGTGGATTAATAGCAGGGGGCAGGATTCAATCTCAGCTGTTAATCCTTTCAATGTCATAGGAAGCAAACCTATCCATTTTCTATTAAGACTGGTAGTAAGGTTGTGTGGGCCTTTTTCAAATTATACATAATTCCCTCTTTGCAAAGTATCCTGGGACAAGCATTGATCCCAAGAAGAGCCAAGAGGCATCTCTGCCCCACAGAAAAGGTGCATTTCTATTCTCAGAGAAAACATCCGCTTCCCTCAGTGCACAATTGAAGGCTCAGGCAGATGATGGATATGAAACAGCATTACAGAAACTTGTTGTCAAAGCCAATACTATGTCTTTATTGTAATTTATAATGGTAAATGTAGCTGCTCTGTAGCACTATAAAAGAAATTATTTTCAGCAATCCTGCATTAAAAAATAAAGTCTTCATTCATCAGATTTCCTGACAGGCAACAGTGAGAAAAATTTTCTCTTGAAAAACATATTCAAGCATTCAGAGGCATTCAAGCATTTAAAAACATATTCAAGCATTCAGAGACATTTCTGTCAATGATTAACTACGGTACAATGTACCTTTCTCTAACATTTTTGCAAATAAAACAATTACTTTTTTCTTCACTTAGGTTATCTATCACTATTACATTTTAATTTATAGTTTTAGCTTTTTTTCTGAGTATGAATTAATTTCGTTATCTTGTATAAATTAATGAAGCCACAGTCTTCTCTCTTAACCCAAAGCAGTTCACTGTTTTTGTCAATGCTGAATTTTGATAATTTCCTTATTTTTCCATGCACATCAATGTATTCCATTGCTGTAGGTTGCAGTACTTTATTACTGACAGATTGAAATTCCATTTGACAAATACCAAAACTAAACAACCCACCCATCAACTTACACATTAAGTCAATTTATTGATGTGCATCAAGTTTAACATATTACCTATGATTCACTAAGCCGCAGTTAGAAAGACAAATCTGCTATTTATTCTGTAATCCCTTCAGCTGGAGATCAGACATCTGTTTGTTAAGCAATTTTTTACAGAAGCATGGAGAAATCTTCCTGGCACCCATGTGGTTAAAATATATTCCCAACTAAGTTTCCATTTTTATGGTAAAGTAATTTATCAACTTTCTCTGTGACTTAAAATACCTTTCAGTAGTCACTGACTACAAATCATGCATCACATGTGTCTAATTTCGGAGCTCTGTTTTGCCTGATTTATTGTGAAAGGCAAGGAAGGAATTACTGTAGCTACAGGCTTGAATAAAGTACAGCTTTGTTTCACTTAAATAGCTAGTAAAATGAGACCTAAACTAAATATCAACTATATCTGAGATTCAATAGCTATTAACTTTGTTTTGTAAAAAAAAAGGCTGAGTACATTTACCTTTGGTCAATAGTTGGGTTTATCTCAATTTTTAATTTTTTTTTTAAGACAAATGACAACATTGCCGAGGTGAACCTTGAGAACCTGTGTTTGGTCCCTGCTTGAAAGGCTGTTACAATAAAACATTAGCCTAGACTTAAATGATCAAACCTTCAGATGGCTTTTTAGGTATCTAACCAGTATCTACCAGTGCCATGATGGGAACAGAAGTCACAGTGAGTTCTTAAGCAGGCTCCCTGATCTCCTTGTCCCCAGGCTCTATGGACAGCATCCTCTGCACCTCTGAATGTGGTCAGAGAGGGGAGAAGGGCACTGCCAGAAGTAGCTGACTATAAGCTGTTTTAATTCCCTTGGGAACTGCATTCCTGGTTTTTGGAGGAAGAGCACACCGAGGAGTGCAGCAACTGACTGTAGGGTTATGACCAACTGCAGGGACAGTCCCTGTGGTCAGAGGTTAGTGTGAGCAGGGAGTTATTATAAAAAAACTGATCTCCACCATTTTAATTCAAGACATGATCATGACATTCTGATTAACTAGTAATTACAGAACTGATGAATGTACTATATCCTTTTGCCTTAGTGGTTTATGGGCTTTGGGGATTTTTTTTAATTGGTTGTTTTCTTGTTGCTTTGGGTTTTTTCATTTGTTTGGGGGTTTTTGTTGGTTCTTAGGTTTTTTTTGGTTTTCCACTTAAAGTTTCATAAAAATGATTTGCATGAGCTTTAAAATTCAAAGCTTAAGCTTTAAAAAGTATGTGGGTACTTATAAAAAAAGGCTTATACATATGGGCCTTATGCATCAGCATATTTGCAGCAGAGCTATGACCACTAATAAAAAATTCTGGCCAGATTCTCAAGAAGTTTTATGTCTGTGGAGCCACACCCATGTACATTGCTTTTGAGTAGAGACCAAAGAATTCAATGACTTCTGAAATTAATCTGGTAATAATACTGCAACCATATGAAATATAAACAAACAGCTCCCCTGCCAGGTGCTGTTTAATGTTGGAATGTTTTATCAGTCTCAGCAGAGGCCAAAGAATGAGTGAACTAAAACCTTATTCCTAATTACAGGCTTTTAAATTTCAGGCTAAGAAGCACTAAAAGAGACAGAGAAACTTCAGCTTGCAAGAAATTATGACATGAGCTTTCAGAGTTCCCCCTCAGTTGGATAAAATCTTATCTGTGAACCAAGCACCTCGCAGTGGAATTTAATTCACACACAGATGTGGAGAACACCAGGCAAGTCAGCTGGGTTGTTTTGTTGTTTGAGCAAAGACAAAGAAGCACCAATCCAGAAAATTGAAGACTTCCTGGAAATGGCTCTTTCCATTTTTTTGGCCCAATTTAACTCAGGGATGAAGCTGTGAAGTTGTATGGGAGTGTTTTATAAACTTATCTGAGAGCATGATGTGGGTTTCTACACACAATTATGCAGAACATCTTGTATAGCACTCTACAAACAATGACTTTAGATCCCGGTCATACACCAGCTATGTAAGCAAATGTGGCAGCAGCTCTATTTCAGCAATAGCTGGCACCAAGTTCATCTCAGCTTACAAAGAAAGGAATGTTGGCCAGGCCATCAGAAACAGAATTATTCCCCAGCCTATTTCAAGTCACAGAATCACAGAATAGTTTGGATTGGATGGGACCTTTAGAAGTCATCCTGAAATGAGCAGGCACAGGCTCAAATAGAATAGGTTGCCCAGAGACCTGTCCAGCCCAACCTTGAATGTGTCCAGGGCATCTACCACCTCTCTGGGCAACTTGTTCCAATGTTTTAGCACTCTCATTATTAAAAAAAAATAAATTCTTCCTCATAGGGAATCTTGATCACACCCCCCCTCCCCCCGTTCAATTTAAAACTCTTACCTCCTGGGCTATGACAACAGGACCTACTAAAAGTTTATCCCCAACTTTCTGGAAGCCTCCCTTAGGTACTGGAAGGTGCTCCAAGGTCTCCCCAGGGCCTTCTCTTCTCCAGGCTGAACAACCCCAACTCTCTTGGCCTGTCTTCGTAGGAGAGGTGCTCCAGCCCGCTGTGCATTTTTGTAGTTTCCTCTAGAACCACTTCAACAAGTCCATGTCCTAAGATCTTTTTATCAGTGAAGCTGTGTCTGTACTCTTGTTTTATAATGATCAGTCTCTTCAGGTGAGAAAAGCACAAGAGTTAAGAAGTCTCCACAGTAGAAAAGACCAGTTGTTTGAATTAATGCTAATGCCACAAGATGGTGCTGGACATTTCGTTGACACAGGTCCTTGAAGCTTTTCATTTATTGCCTTTGTATGTTCCCTGACTAAACCTTTCCCCAGCTGGAAGTTTACTTTGAAAATCAGCACTGGCTGGCTGCATGGGGATGCACAAACAGGTTGGCATCCCACACGTGGTGGATAACAGGGTTTCCCATGTTACACTTTTCTGAAAACATCACTCGTGTTGCTTTGCAGTTGTGCATCCCAAGATGCTTTCATGGCAAGTCAGCAAAGCTTTTATCCTTCTATGGAAGAACCTTCCAGACTAATGGTGTTTTCCAAGACCCCCTGTTGGTCACTGCAGTCCAGGATGGAGACCTGACAGCACAATGCAATTTTCATGGCAATTATGATGCTTTTTTGTTTTGAAACAGAAAAAAAAAAAAATACAAGCAGGAGCTATATAATTTCATACAATTTTATAAAAACTCGAGAAAAAGGCATCTTAGAAAAAAGATTACCTGCCTGTTACAGGTTGTAATACATTCATGAATGGAGCAATATGGCCATTATTTTTTTCATTAATGCATTTCCAAAATGAAATTTGTGGTATTGGGAGGTTTAATTAACCATTTCTGATATTTACAGTCTATGACTGACAATGCTGCTAATATTTCCTGAACAAATGTTTAGGAAAAAAGAGAGAATGCTAAAACTTTTCAGTCAGATTATTGGTGAGATTAATGGGCCTACAAACATTTAACATGACTGCAGATTACACTCTGACGTATAAAAACCTTTTCATTCATACTCTTATGAACTTGATGGAGTTTGGATTTGGATTCTGAAAACCACTCTGTACTTTATAATGGAAATCATCCAAATTTGGAGTCTTGAAGTCCAGAGTGTTTATGTTCCTATCTGAGCTTGAGGAGCACAGCCTATCATTAATCTGTTGTGCTTCTGTGCTCCACAAAATTTACAGTCTCCTTTCCCACAGACACTACCTCCTACAGGCCCTATTTCCATCTGCTCTCCTGATTTTATAACCAGTTGACCCAGGACAACACAGCAGACATAGATTTTTAATAACCAGCATCCCCCCTTCTATTTTTTTTTCTTTGATGGTGGAGATGAGTGGTTTCAGAGGGAAATAGAATAAGTGGTCCTGTTCCACTTTCCCCTCCACTTTGGAATATGGCACTCATCTCTTCCCCTACTTCAGTTTTACACATCTTCACTGTCATAGGGCCTTTTCCCCAAACTCCATGTCATCCACGAAGGTGTATGAGGAAAGCAGAAAGGGTGTGACCTTTTCTTTATAGTCAGCAGTGCTCCCAGGACAGTGCTATGGATGTTACAGAGGGAAGATTAAAACCCAGTGGTCAGTATTTAATGCAAATATTGACTGTATTTTCTATATGCGAAGTTACAATGGTTTGTATTTATGAATAAAACTATATATGAGAACCTCAGAATGTTTTATTAAGATAAGAACACATTATTTTCTCAAACTGAAAGACAGAAAAATTAGGACATAGAAAATTCAAGAATATCATAAAAAATTGAACTGGGTCCACTGTCACACCTAAATTCCTGGTTTCTGATTATCTGTCCATTCCATCCACAATTTTTATACCTTGCATAGTATCAAATGAGAATTACTTAGTGATTAATATTCCATTTTAAACAACCCAGTCAACAGAAAACTCAGAAGCTCCCAAACTAGTAATTCCAGATCTATTTTCAAATACGACCATTGAAATATTTTGCCATAGCTACTTATTACTGATTTATGACTATTTGGTAATTTTTTACTAATTAATGCAACAGTTTTTTTGTTTTAAAAGATCTATTATGTAAATGCAGTATCAGTTAGACTTACAGCAACCAGAAATACTGGTAAGAATACAAATGTTCCTAAAATGGCATTATAAATACATAGTTTCTTTTCCCAGGCATTCTGCAGTGCATGTGTTGCAGGGTGTGAGGTTGGTGTTCCTCCCTTTACCCCTCGGTGTGGATGGCAGAATGCCTTACTTGGTTTCTTATTGTTATTCTAAAAGACAATGGAAACATGGTAGATTGCTACGTAAATAAAACTAAATTTCTAATCTTAAGAATTATATGTTTTCTTAAGTACATTCAAGTTTGGAACATTACTTGGATTACTTGGAACAGATTCTTAATGGGAGTGAGAAGCTTGGTGTTTGCATAATGTCCTCTGTACCAACTGTCTGGCTTCTGGAAAATGTGGTGGAATATTCATACTCCCCACCCTCTGTGAATGATATAGTTATTGTAGCCTTTGGACTAGTGTAAATTACAGAATGAATCTGCATTCAAAGCCATTCACAGTGTTCTCACACTGTCTGTCACTGCTGGAATATCTGCTTGGTTTAGGATTCCCTGGCTCTACAGGAGCCTAAGGTGGACTCAGTGAAAATTAAACTCTCGGTGTGATGCTTTGATCATCTCACCAGTCTCTCCACTATGTTATCCTTCCAATTACCTAACCAAAGCCAATGGGAGGGGGAAAATCTAGGATTTAGCATGCTAAGAAATTTATCATGACACTTGTTACAAAGCTACTGTTATGATACTTCCTAAATAGACAAAATAGTCAGGAACTAATGCTGAGACACTTCCTGCATCATCCTTGGGATGTTTAGAAATATGGGGAAGCCATGTCTCCTTGTGATTTCCCTGGGAATGACCAAGCCAGCCACCATCCTGCCTGCCCAGGTCTGTGGCACCAGGCAAGGGAGTGCTATGAGATGCAGAAGAGACTTCATGCTTTGGGCTGGATTTTCTGTTGTACTCAAACATGCAAATTGCTTATACCTAAGCAAAACAGGTAAAAACTCTGTACTTATGGGTGAGATGCAGAGTCACTTTCTACCGCCACTTGTTGCCTGGCTTGATGCTTGCTTGGCTGTTTGTCCTCGTGCAATTGTTTGTGTCCCTGTGAGTTTGCTCATGGACCATTACATACCACAATGTACCATTCTCAGGGAGCACACTGTGTGAAAAAGCATGCTGAGAATGAGGTTTGGGTTTGTAAGGGAACATTCACAGAACTTTGGGGAGGATTTATTAGATCCAGTTTCTAACTATGTGCAACCACCACTGAGGTTGTATAAATTCTGGAGTGTGTGCTCTAAAGGAATAAGGGTAATACTTCATACTGCTGGGGGTATTGTTGTTACACCAGATAATGTGCACCATCACAACACTGACTTAAAACTTGTCTTAGCAGAGTGTAATATATGACTTGGAGCAGTCATTGAAAACTCTTTGTGAATTCTGTGGCAAAGGCTAATGTAAATAAAGGAAGATCAAAGTAAACTTTGAAGTAGGAATGGAGCCTGACATAGCTTAGCAAGACCTACTGTACTTAGGCATAACCCAACAAACTGGAAATATTTCATTTTCAATTTCCTGTCCAAGATATAAGCCTTTATGGTTTTTTTTAACTATTATTTTTGTCGTCCATTTTGGTTCACACTGCCATTAAGTACAAGCTGTGCTGGCAACTTCTTTTACAAGTTTTCCATAAACATATAGACTATATTTTCTTTTCATAAACATTGTTGAGAGTGCCTTATCATACAGCAGAACAGTGCAGCTTACCAGCCTCTCTACAGAATGCTGTCATTCCTGCCACCAAACCATGGTGCAGCAAAGAGCTGACTAAAGGCCCAAGAGAAGGTGGTGGGATGTAAATGAATCAGCACACTCATCCCCTTTCATCCCTCCCTATTTCCATCTTTGTGTAGCACCTCTCTTGCAAGCTACAGTACTGCAAGCAGCTCTGCCAAGTCCCATTCTCCAGACCTGTCAGATATTCTCAGAAGGGGCTTATCTCATGTTTCCAACCATATATGTTGACTCAGCTTCTTGAGGGAAGCAAACACCTTTGAGTCTGACCCACACAGGTCTTCATAATTCTCAGTGTCTGGTGCTGGAGGCTCCACAGGACAATCTTACTGCCACTATGGCTATTCAATGCCTATGGATTGGGCTTTTTTCCTGGCTTTCAATCCGCAGGGGAAGGTGAATGAGCATCAACTGCAAGTGCCTACCATCCTTACACACAGTCCCACACTCGAAGGCACATTCCAGCCGAAGTGACTTCTCACCAACCCGTGCAGTGCAGCCGGTCGACCACTGGGCTATAGCAATGAGCTGGAGCGAAGGCAGAGTCACTCGGGGGGAGCTGCTGGAGGAAATTCTGAGCAGACAATCCCAAATACTAACCTGGGTTTCTCCAGGGCCCTCCTGTACTACATCCGACAGGGTAATGGGCACCTTTTATTGCTGCATGATGGACAAAATACAAGTGACTTTGATTTATTACTTATCAGGCTGTTAAAAATGACTTCTGATAATTTTCTCCTTTGCACAGAGAGCTCTGGCTCCACTCTCCACCTCCTCTGACAATGTGAAAGTGGCAGAGATGTCCTGCTCTGTCCAGTCCTGGAGTCCTTGAAGGACGTGGTGCTGGGGGCGTGGCATGGCTGCCCTGGACTGAGCAAGATGATAAAAAGCAGTCTGGCAGCCACTTGCCTCCATCTCTCCTGTCTGCCCTCCCAGCTGAAAGCAGAAGCCACAAGGTTACAGTAAACTCCTTTATGTTTCCAACTCCTCACTCAGCTACAGCCAGCAACACACCTGGAAACTGAGACCCCATTTTGAATAGTTTCTGAGCATAACATGAGCACAACCACCACAAAAAAAATGCTCTGGGTCTAAGTGATTCCCAGTAGATCAGCCATGGCCTACACACTGACATTTCCAAACAGACCTAGTACCTTGGGGAGATTAAAGTAAATCCCACAGTATTTCATTCTAGCTATAATCCTGAATAACAACAAATCTGGATCTGCTGTATAATATTAAATAACTCCCCCTTACTTTTTGTCTTCCCTGAGTCAAAGACATCATAAGCTTTGACAGTCAAGTGCTCAGAAATAAGGAAATACTAGAATGTCAGCTGTTCTGTTCCTACAGAAGAATGGCCAGCCCTAATACACTGTACCACTAGCTGGATTAATTGCATTACATGCTCTTTTCTAGAGAGAGAAACTACACCCAGCTGAGCAATCTCAGGGCTTGCACTCAAAATGCTGATTGCTGGGTCAGTCCTTTCATTATTAGGGGTTCATGGTGGGAACACAAACCACGAGAGCAGAGAGCTCTCGTGGTTTGTACAGCTCAGCAGAATACACAAACTGTTCAGTTGGAATGTATTTTATTAACATTGAGCATCCACTTCACGCACAGATAGCTTTGACATTGTAGGCACTTAAGTAACAATAAAGCCCCTGTTATCTAGTGTGGGTTTTTTTTTTTTGGTTTTAAAATGTTTTTCAAAGGCATCTCCCTTTGCAATGTGAGGTGTTTCTGTATCATCTCTCTGTCTTAAGGGATGTGGTCTCATTGGTATATCACTGCTCATAGGAAACCAGGCTCTGGGGATGCAGCTGTGTTGCCAGAAAGTCTGCACACTATAGACAGAGCTTTCGTGCACTGCCAGTAAGCTGTGGCTGTGACTTTGTCCCCAGGGTGTCCCAGAAGGTTTTGAACTGTAGGTGTATCTCTGTGCTGCCAAAAAGAATATGGTTGTGAATGTCTTTTTCTATAGGGATGAAAAGTTGTGGGTTGCTGATATATAAGTATGTGTAATAATAAAGCCTCTGCACAGAAGGTGTATACCTGTTTTCTGCTAGAGGTCTTCAGGCAATTCCAGAGCTGTTTGTCTCCACAGAATTTGGGACATTCGCTGCTCTATTTGCCCTGGCATATCCACATGGTAATAGAGTTGTAGGTGTGATAAAGCATTTGTGCCAAATTACTCACTGTATCAGCATATGCACCATCCCTCTGAGGAGCTCAAGATGATTTGAAATTCCTAATTAAGCTTCCTACACTGGAGACAATGAGGGATTATTATGCCCATTTTACAGACGTTGTTGCCATGTTCACTGGAAGGCCTGTGTGCTACCTGCCAGGGGTGCACATAAAAATCCACTGTGCCCATTCTGGGTACCCAATTTGTTCTTTACTGTAACACTGAAATTGATAGCTGTCAAAACTAGCACTCTGCACAAGGAACACACCTTGGAGCTCAGGGCAAAGGAAGCTTAGCTGGCCTGTATACAGCAAACAGAGAAAATACTTCGTGCATTCATTTTCTTGCCTTCAGGAACACCAACTTCTGCCTCAAGGACAAACCCCAGGAGACTGCCCAGACTCTCACAGAGCCTGGGCAGTATCAACACTCCTAAATATCAACTTCAGTGTGACTTTGTAGCACAATATAGCAGTCTGTACTTAGGCATGTCCCCAAAGGAAAGAATTATCCAGCAGGATACAGTGTTCAAACATATAGCAATTATCCCATCCGAATCTTTATATCCGTGGCTGCTGTGTGTTTCCCCTTGAACAGTTAATCATCAATAGGGATGAGTCTAGACAGCACTTTCTTTCCCAAGCTAAAAATAAACAAAAGATTCTGAATCAAGACAGACGTATAACAGACTAAAATTTTCACATCATTGCAAGGATTCCACTTACTGTTTAGTCACTACAGTTCTACCTTATTTTATCCTCAGCATGAGAAGAAATACTGATTGTCACATTCAGTAGTAACACAAAGCTGGCTATATTTTTCTCTGAATACTCAAACAATAGATACATAGAAATGTGTTCACTCAGGAAAGGCATCTGATCATATATCCAGATGAAAAAACAGGCCCCAAATACCCATCTGGATTCAAGAATAAACTCAGCACCTCAGGCTCATCACTAATGGAAAGAATGACACACACAGGCATGACTTCATGGTCTTAAGGCCTTGAAAATGTACATCGAAAATGTATATTGTAGCAATATACGGTTTATCACTTTTGGAAGCTGCTAAAAAGGAAAGAGCCAAATGATTGAAGCAGTGTAGACTATTTGCAGGGAAAAGGTGTTTTGTGCCAGTAAGTCAAAGATATTACCTTTGGCTCATGAATCTGTATTTTCTTTTGGCCATACATTCAAACTTGACTCATGCAGACCCTACAAAAATACAAGAGAAGCAGAAGATGTCACTTGCTTCATTAGGTTCAAATCCCACATTTTATAAACGATATTAAAGCTTATACACAACAGGGTTTTCTATCTTGTTTTGTTCCCTTGTAATAGAGAAAAATGGCCCTGGAATTGTGTGAATATGGCAAGAAGTTTTTGCAAAAATATTTTTCAGTTTGAATGTTTAACTGAACATGCTCCAGGCACAGCTACTGAGCATGCACCTGCACTAAACTTGACAAGCTGGAGAAGCCCAGGAAGCAAGCTGTGAAGGAAAAGTGAGCAATGGCTTTTGTACCACTTGTAGCTGAGCATGGGCTCTCCTCAGTTTCCACCACCAAAGGTCCAGATGAACCCTGTATCCCACTGATTTGCTTTTCTTTGAATGTGTTTCTGCCCATTTTGTATTTCCACTTTGTAAGGACTCCAGTAAAATAATTGCCTGGTGATGGTGTGTGGTAATAATAGTGTTGTAAGGATTTGTCAAAGGTTTTGTTTTTGAAACTGCTCCCCTGACATTTTACATTGCAAAGGTATTTCCAAGAGCTGCCTTCCTCCTGTCAGAGAGCAGAGCAGCACCTCGTGAGCTGTGTGTGAAGGCAGCTTGAGATGGGAGATGCAAACATCCCAGTGAGCTGTAGATACTCCTTATCTAGCACAGACACTTGTTCAGCCCAGTGGAGGGGACCCTCAGCTACTTCAACAAACGTGGCTATTTCCACCTCCCTGGCCCTAGCTGGGAAAGCTGGCACCAGTCCAAAAGCTATCCTAGCTCTCTCCCGAGGCTGCTGTGGGTGACCTGCTGGTTGGGCTGACAGCCAGGATAAGTGGTGAGTGCCAGATTGCAATGCTTTTCCCTCAGGCAACAACCAGTCAACCCAGAGTAAAACGGGTGAGAAACTTGGGGCTGGGCTGGGGATGATTGCGGTTTTGGGTTGTTTATATTTTGACTCATAGAATAAGCTAGAATCTCTAAAAAGGAATAAGGACGTGTTATCAAGCAGGAGAGTCTGCAGCTTGTAGGGTATGCCCAGGAAAACCCTATTCCAGATCACCCAAGGGATGTGGTAAGGAATAATGTGGGAGAGGATGGGGGAGGAAATAGCTTGGAGGATCCTGTGTGTCTTTCAGATAGGGAACGCCACCAGGTGATGGCCAGAGAAGCTTGGACTTGCTCCTGCTTCCCAGACCTGCTGCTCCATCTGCTCCAGCAGTTTCCAAGCACTGCCAGTGCCACATTGGTTTTCAGAGCTGCCTTGGTGGTAGGTGAATCGGTCTCTTAAGAACATTTGCTATCAGCTACAATGTGATGTGCTGCCAATACCTTTTCTTTAGCAATTCCTCCAGGAGTCGGCAAATGGCAAATTTTCAATCATTTCTATTATGGCAACACCTGAAGAGAAATTCACAGAAGAAAAATGAGGTATTTTCTGTGCTGATCACTTGCTTCCTGCCAGATTTCAAAGCTGCCAGATTTTTATTCTCAACATGAAAACAATTACCGAAAGAATGAGGGTGACACAATTAACAAACATGAAACAATTAATAAACATGAAACAATTAATGAAGGTGTTAGAACTTCTCAAAAGAGGTATCAGGAATCTTTCACTATGTGAAGTGCCAGTGAAAGGCATCACAGTGCATTGTCTAGCTCTATAAACTGGCAGGTGTATTCAGCCCATGTGGATTACACAGACTTACAGAAGGTGATAAAGGAAATTCAACCCTAGATAAACAAAATAAATATGCAAATCTCTCAAAACCAAACTAACTTTTGTGAGAAAAACCACCTATCACAACAGTAATCTCAGTCTTCCTCTCCTCCCCCTGTCCCAGGGAGGTGTCTGTGGAAAGACCTGGGGAGCTGCTCTGTTTCTGTGACACCCTCTTTCCTACAGATAAAGCTCACGGGAGCTGACAACGCATCAGAATTTTATTTGCAATTTTCCATTGCATCACACCAGGCAACTACAAACACAATACCCAATGTTAGCTGAGGTGGCGTGACATGGGTTTTGTTCTAACTCAAAAGTGTGTCTAAACCTGTTCCATCAACACTTTTTGTCGGATATGAGACATGCAATGATTAATGGAGAGAGACTGCACCAAGCAAAGCAGGGCCATTCCACGCCCTCATCCACGTATTACCAATTCCCACCTATAGAAAACATGTCTGGGCAAGACTCCACTGTATTTGCTAGGTGAGATGTTTTCTCAGGAAAATAATGAGATTATTCATCCAGAGATTAGGGAGCTTGATTTAACCTTCCCTTTGAAGGAGCAGACTCCTTAATGACACAGCACTCTCCTGGCAATACCACACAGCTGTATTTCCCATGTTGGACTTAGACCTTACTCGGGCATATGGTTTGTGCTAACTGTGTCGTAACTCCTAAGAACCGTGTAAATTGGAGTCCTGGGCTTTTTTTAATTTTTTTTTTTTCCTTAAATTGAATAATTAGGCATAATCACTGCTGCAGATGCTTCTTACCAGGGAATAAGCCATATGCTGTGGAAATGCTTCAGTATTACAGTTGCTATTTATTGGTCTGTTTGTTTTACTCTTTCAGTTTTACTGAAGTAGTTCAAGCATTTTCATATGGACAAAGGTTTTAGGATTTGATGGCTAGTTCACTGAAGCTGTTATCGCACGTTTATGAATTCTGGTTTAGACATTTGTAAACATTTATTTCCTGGATGCCATCAGTTATCTCAGCCCAAACTCTAGCAGGGAGATATTTTTATAGTGAGAATATAGCTATTTTCACTATATGTTTTTATTATGACAATTCTCCATGTGCCCTTGCCCAGCTTCTCACTTGGGGGCACTTTCACAAGCATTTCTGTGTAAGTGGTTGAAGTCCAAGCACAAAAAGCAGGGCAGTATGCTTTTAGTTGGAATTTTACAGAAACAAGCACATATTTGTTAGGTATTTTTGCCCCTTAATTGTCTATAATTTGTAATTTTGTTTAGCTTTGTGTTTTTTTGAGAATTGTTACTAGAGAACAGCAAATAAATAAAATGTACTGTGGTTTGAAGCAGATTGACTGCCAACTAGATTTTAAAAAAAGGCTGTAATAAATCAGTGAGTCATCTGACATTCACAGGAAAAATGTGGGATGTGCAGTAGGAAGGGAAACTATAGAATGGAAAGGGTTGCTGCCCTATTCTCCTGCTGTGCCTGTGTTACTGACTGCTGGACATTGGATCTTAACCAGCATGGCCATATCAGAAAGAACCTGCCTCACAAGCACTTCACAGGAACAAGGGCAAGAGTTGAGTTCATACCTTGCATCAAGGGAATTGCCAGAAAGAAAAGGGCAAGAAAGAAAAAAAAAATACAAATTATCTCTGGATATTTTTAAGCATGGGATAGGTTGATAGAGAGCAGAAAACCTTTCAGAAAGCCAAATGAAAGTCATTAGTGTCTGGGACTATGGGGAGATTGTAGGGCAGGAAGAAAAAATTTATTTTGTATTAATTACACTGTAGACTTTTTCCCTTGGGTTCTCTCCCAGTTGGAGTATTAATGCTTTGTAGTTAATTAGCTCTTCCTTCCTTCAAAACGATTTTATGATATTAATTAATATAGTATTGTGAACCAATTAATCCTGCCAATTGGCTTGAGGTATTGCACAAATGGTTAAAAACAAACAGCTAAACTAAAAACACAGACATTATTAATCAAAGTTTTTTAAACTTGAATTGAACTGCTCAGCCCTATAACACAGAGATTCCAGGATCTCTGCATGTAGGAAATTTTAGGCAGACACACTAAAGGCCCTATAGAAATGCAGGTTCCAATTCTGAGATGCCGTCCCAGGTAAAACCATAAGTCCTAACCCAAGATGGCTTTTCAACTCATACTTGTGTACATGTGAAGGTGTGAACAGTCTAACAGAAATTTTAAAATTTTCAAAGAACTAAGTGGTGCATTAAAACCCCAGTGGAGCTGGTCCCCATAGTCAAGATTCATTTCAGGGAGAGTTTCACAGGGGTGTGGAGCTGCAGCATGAAGACCAGTTACAGCAGCAGTTGCCAAAATACTTTGACATTTTTGAAGCCAAGCTGCAGAGGTCATTATAAATCTCTTTAGAGAAGATGTGAGAGATAGTCAAGGAGGAGGAAGGGTTGCTTTTGAGATGAGCAGTAATTTAATGTCTTGTAAAGGGTCATCAGTGAAATACAGTGAGTACCGAGACTGAGTTTAGACAGCACTTGTTCTGAGCTATACTCATATAGCTCATATATATATGTATATATATATATGGATATGTGTATTAAATATATATATTATATATTATATATTATATATTATATATTATATATTATATATTATACACACACACACATATATATATATGTGTATAACACATTGGCACCTCTCATGAGCTGCTATTTTATTCCCCAGAATTCCACATTTCTTTAAAAGAAATAGAGAAATGTTGGAAAAAAAGTGGATATAAATAAAAATGCATACAGGCAGGGTGGAGATCAGAGCAGAGCCTGCACAGAGCTTGGAACTCAGCCACGGGGAGGTCAGAGGAGTTAAATCATCATGAATATCAACATTTTAACTGCTGGTTTGCTTGTGTAGGGGCTGGATGCATGGACTGGGAACACCCTGCAATCACACCCTCGGCTGATGAGGAACAAAAGATCTCCGGTAGCTTTTGACCAGGCACACACAGTGGCAAAGCTCTCCTTTTTGTAGCAAAATCCAAGAGAGAGGGGTAGCTGGAGCCATGGCATCAGCACATTTTCATCACACAAAAGAGGTGGCACAGGGTCACAAATCTACCCTCTCACTGCAATTTGTCATCTCGTAGAAATGTGCTTTGGATTTTTTTTTCCTTCCTGTAAAGATGCGACCATTCCTTCAAGACCTACCAAAGTTCCCAGATTAGATGGATTTGATATATGATGCAAAAGCATAATTCTCCCTTCCTAAGTCTTCCTTCCTCCCAGGTGAGCATAAGCCAGGAAAAATTGTGGGAGTTATTTGGATGGGTCAGTTCCAAGTGGAATTTTATTTGGAAGAAAAGCATGACTCTCACAGAATACCAGCAGCATTATTTCTTGTATTATTAGACAATAAATGATAATGCATTGCATCCCATCTTTAACAGAGAAGCTTCACGGTCATATCATAAACAGGAACATTAGGAGTTTTATCATCTTGTTCCAGGTAATCATCTTGTTCCATATAATTATTTAGCTTTTGCTTCTTGGATTAAGCAATCTTTGAAAATCTGCTCATATTTAATTAGGCACATTCCCTACTGACTGCCACAGGCATCTCCTGTGCAGGTGTAGTCTTGAAGCTGTAAATTCATTTTCAGGAGTGATTCCAGGAAGGAGATGCTCAGGGTGGAATCTGCAGCAAAAACCTTCTTCAGCATTCGAACTTACCATGTCAGAGAAGAAGACAACCTGCTCTGAGGCTCGCTTCTGAGCAAGGAACAAACTGAGCAATGAGACTTGGTCAGGGGTAGGTTTTCTTATTATTGTTTTGTGCTCAGTGCTTGGAAACCTTACTCTTAGCTTCCTTGAAGTTACCTGGAGTTTAGATGTACTCAGAATCATGCAAAAGTAGGTTCTAATTAACTGATCCAAAGGCAGGACATCGAATGACTGGGATGGGCTTTGTGTTCCCACTGACTGAGGGATAAATATTGTGATTGTGCATGCACATTCCTACCCTGCCCTCAACCTGTGATGATAAGCTCCATGTGATCCCAAGCTTTAATGCCAATGAAAAGCACTAAAGCTGACAGCAGCGTATGGCCACTCCCAGCACTTCAGTCTGCTTCATACTGACTGGGGATTTCTCTTTAGGCCAAAAACAATGGCAGCTCTGATTGTTGTGGAAAGAAGCTGGGAAAATAAATAAAGGGGAAGAAAAAAAATGGGGCTTCAATATATTCCACAGTAAACCAATCAGTGTCTGAGCACCTCTGTCACGCTACAGGGCACAATCAAAACAGGTTGACTGTGCTGTAGCCTCGTGACTAGCAACAGCAAAGAATGAAAGTTTCTATCCTTCTTTCCTTTGCAAACCACAACTGTGTTGACCTGTCTGGGACACAACGATTGTACAAGCTTAGAACATCTCTACTAAAAGGTATGTGCTGAGATCTACTAGCTTTGAGGGTCCAGCAGCCTCCTGCATTCAGTGAAATGAGGGACTGGAGAGAAAAAAGGAATAAAGGTACTCTATTGAGGCTGGCCCCCTTGAAGAAGTCCTGATGGCAATGGTAGTGTCCCCACATGGAACACCATCTTGAGGAATTTCCAATTTGTTGCCCCAATACAACTGCACATAGTCTAGAGCACCCATACCAACATTTTAGGAAGAGGAAAGTTCAGTGTTTAACTCTCCTGCCTGATCTTGAGATGATGTCTGACTCAGAGAAAGTAATAACCATCTGCTGAGAAATAGAAATCATTTTTAAAAAGGAAGGTTGGGACTTTCAAAAGAGCGGATGGGGTGTTTGCATCAGACCAGAAACTTCAGAGAAACAAAACAAACAAAAAAATCCACTTTTTTAATGCTCAGTGTATCTGTTAAGTTTTTTAAAATAGCTCTCTCTAGTCTGGTCTCAGAGTTTCACATGATGTTTGGGAAATCAGTTTCTGGCTTCTGTCTCCTGGTGCAGCTTCTATAGGAGCACAAATTTCCCCTGACATTGGCCCATCAGTTTCCCTTTACAGTGTTACACAATGTGCTTTGGGTAGTGGCAAATTCAGCTCTAATCTTTTCATCTCCAGAAGCAGCTGATTTTCTTTAGGTGCTGTAAGAAGAGACTTTAGGGAGCCTCTGGAAGGGACAGACTGGTAAGTCCAATTCTGCACTGCGTTCACAATTAGAACAAATAGCCTGAGGTAAAGGGAATCCTCCTATGCTTCAGAAGATTTATTCCCCTGGCTCCAGGCCATAGTAATAAAGAAGTCCTTTGAAATGATTCCCCAGTCCATGATAACCTTTGTAAATCCCACATCAGGAGAGGATTTGGCAGAGTTATAGCTGCTGGTGTTGCCATTATTTTTTCTTTGTCCATCATCCAAAGCATATATGGGTTGCAGAAGACAGTGAGTTTTTTCTTGAGTGCCTGTGCCTGGACAGGGAAAAGCTAAGGGTCTCGGTCTCCTCTATACTCTCTTTTCTCCATGATGCTGTGCTGGGCTCTGGTAAGGGTAAAAGCCAGCCTTCATGTGATAGTATCATAATTATTATTAGTCTTGGATAATATCCCGATGTGACATCAAACTCACTAGAACATATAATAAGTGATTATGAGGATTAAAATGAACTTAAGCTTTTGCTTGCTGTCAATATGTATTGCCTACCTTATAGCACCTGAAACTGAGGAGTCTCTGTCAGAGCCCATTTTTCATTTTCACTGAAGGAATTTCACAGAGGCAAGTCCATCAGTTTTAGAACAGGTGCTCTTGGTTTGATGAGTAAAAAAAAAGACTGAGAATCAAGCTCCTACTATTAATATTTTAACCTTCTGCTTGGCTACCCACCATCATTCCTTATCCCTGCTGTAAAGACATGGATGCTGGTGTGATTTCTGGATATATTTAAACAGGACCCTACAGAAGAGATTTTTTGAGGGGGAATTGATAGCTCTGTGCCTGCAGTCAGTGCTACTGAGGGCTCATCATACCCTACTCTGCTTTTTCCGTATGTTGTCTTTGATGGGCACCTGAGAGTCTCCAAGCACTTCCAAAGCCTCAAAGTGGCCTGGTGTGATGGGCCAGCATCCCAGTTCACAGGGGATTACATATTCACTCTGCCAATCTTTAAGCTTCTGACTTGGCACATAGGAGACTTAGGCTCCTTATAGAGTCAGTTAAGTCCCCTGCCACCTAAATTAGGTATTCTGAATTATCACAAGAGATTAAAAACCTGACTTTCAAGCATGGCTTCTAATTTGGGAATATGCCACTCCTGGTTGCTCTGGGAGCATCTTGACCTTGATTAACACATGGCAAAAACTGCAGGTCCCACTGACTTCTCATTGAGCTAGAGGCATTAAAGGCCAGAATTCCAACTGGACAAGCAAAACCAAACACAACAAAAATCAGAAGCCAGTTTTGAAAACAAGCCTTATAGCTCTCTGCCAAAGGAGGACTGGAATAACTTTTAGGGGATTGCTTCCCTACATTTTGAGTCCAAACACAATACCTTAACCACAGTACTATCCTTTACTCTTAATTATAGAAGTTACAGAAAAATCTAGAAGCTACAGGTCAAGCCAAAGGGTTTCTTTTGGGTTTTTAAAGGAAAATAATTTATGCGAAGGTACTGGCTCTTTAAAGAGGGGAAAAATAATTTATTGGGAGGTGGAGACTATGTTTTACTCATGATCTGCTTTGTTTACTCAGAACACAAGGAAAACAGGGCTCAGAGAATAAAATGCCACATAACTGCAGTCATCAATAGTACCGGACCCATAGGCCATGGGTCTGAGCCCATAGGCTCAGAAATAAGCCCTAACTAAGATGCAGATGAAGCACCATAAAAAGTGAGAAACAAAAGGCTATGTAATATGCTCAAAGTTAAGAGAAATGGTCCTTCTTTGTTGTTGTTCTACTCTCTCTGTGTTACTTTATTCTCAGACTATGCTACGTAAAACAAAAACAAAACCAGTGGGGAAATCTGAAGTTGCAGCCAGAATTACTCAATAGTGTAGAAACAAAAGTCTTTTGAAAAGACTTCTACAAATCCTCAGTAAGTCCCTATATCTTAGCCAATCTGCAGTTGACTGACTGAATGATAAAAATGCAAACTTTCATATTTGGGGTCAAAGATAAAGAAGTCTCCAAATGAGCCTCAAGTTTTCTTGTGAATCAGGTCCAATTTTCTTAATCTGTGCTTCCTGACCAAGCAGAAAATTACAGAGATTTCATACAAATCTATGAACAGAAGATTTCACAAGCCCCAAATCAGCAGGTTTCTTCTCTCTATTTTTAAGGGTATCTGTCTCAAAAGAAATACTTTTAAACAGAATTGTTCTTTCTCTCTCTCTCTTGCCCTCTCTATGGTGTTGAAAGTCATCCTAAGTAGACTAAACCTCTAAAAAATATTGCCTTTGCTTTCCTTTCACCTTATATCATCTGGATTGCCAGTTCTAGGTCTTCACTATTTTTGCATGAGCATCTGCTGGCATCCTGTAAGGATGTGTGTCAGTAAGTCTCAGGAGCTGGTTGAAATCACCAGGAGGTGGTAAAGTGAAGGGAAAGACACTTAGTGCTGGATAGTTTTGGAACAGAGATTTCCTTCTTCCAGCACATTAATTAATTTAAAATCCAAACATCCAAGTGCTTTCTGGGAGAATATATGGATGGAAACACAGAGCTATCACTTCCTGACTCCTTGTAAGCTACCACTGGTGAGTGAATGATGTCATATCATCAAAGGATGCAGGGTAAACCCAGACACCCTCTTTATACTTGGGCTACATCCAGGCCTGGATTAGGGCAAAATGTTAGAAAGCACATTTTGGGCATACACAAATCAGAAATCTAACTTTTAAAGTTTAGTTTTTGTTTCTATGTGGCAGGTCATTTTCAGCTGTTATTCCGTGAGCAACACAGTAACCTGTCCTGCATGCTCACCTTTAGGCATATTTGGACTTTCTGAAGAAAGCTGTGCTGCTTGTGTCTGTCAACATTTGTTGGCACAACTTTTTAATTAAAAACTGACAAGACCAAGAAGACTGACTGTGCAGTTGTCAGTGATTGATTTACAAGAAGTTTCTTGAAAGATCCCTTTATGAGCAGAGGTTCTTTGTTATTCAAACCAAAGAGGAGCATGCAGGCCATGGACATGTTCTTGGAATCTGAGAAGGCTTTTGTCATGACTGAGTGAGAGTATTCATTTGAAGTTCTTAGGAAATTTGGCACGAGAGGTCTCATTTAAAATCAATGCATTTTCTCAGCCTTGGGGGCACAAAGTGAGACATAGAGGAGAAATCTGACATCATCCAGTTGTCTGACAAATCAGATGACTGGTAGAGTTGTTGTTCTAATAAAACATTGGGATGGGCAAATGATTCACCACACTATCCAGGGAATGATCTGTGTGGACTCTCTGGAATGTGAAGTCAGCCAGTGTCATATTTAAAAGACTAATATGTTGCTCACCTCTATCAGTAGCTGCTTAGATTTGTCTTAATTTCTTAGGTTGCATTCTGCAACGGTGCTAAGGAGTAAAGTTTAATTGTGTAATGATGTCTTTGAAATCAATTTTTATTAAAATGAAAACCAGTAGAATAGCAAGCAGATGTAGCATGCGAGGTTTCTAAGACGGTTACTGTCAGGAGCAACTTAGCAAAAGAAAGGAAATCTTAATGGTCTTGCAGAATTTTGGTACTTAAAACCACATTCTGCATATCTCTGCTTCCTACAACTCTTGCTGCAGCTTGAGGGCTCACATACAGGCCATGGTCCCTGCCAACTCATGCCATGCAGCTCTGTGCTGTGTGTTGGCAAGCTGAGCTTAGTGCTGGGACTTGCCAAGATTCCCAGGCTAGGCTTAGATTAGGAGCCAGAAGGTTCAGGGTCAGCACCTCATATGAGGCTAGTTTTGGGGTCTATGAAGACCCCAGGCTGGAACATTATGCGTGAACTTGCTATTACTCAAAATTTTAAAGAGTAGTAGATACCTGCACTGTGTGCTTTTTCTGAGAGAGAAATTTTCACTGGCACTCATACAGACCTTTGCAGTCTCTCCCAGAAGAAGCCCCAGACACCTTTAGAGAACATTTTCAAGACAAATAGGGAATAAGAAACACACCACACTGGCTCCCCTACCAAGGCAAAGCTGGAGAGCTCCAGGTGAATTAATTAGCAAAGGACTAGCTGGACCACCTTATTGCAGGTATTGCAGGCAGAGGCTCTGAATGTTCCATGGTGGTTGTGTATTTGCAAAGTGCCCAAGGCTGCAGCACAGGCACTGAAGACAACCGAACAAACAGCATAAACCCCTCTGCAAGCTCCTTTGATCTTGTGTATGAATTAGGATTCAGTCAGGAGATTTATGAGAGCAGCCAGTGCTGCACAAACCAGCAAGGCTGAAAATTGCACAAGAACCCAGCACAGAGAGGAATACTGAAGAACCCACTGGGCCACTGTTGTGACAAAGTCCTTTCTCTTGCACAGGACTCTTACAAAGCTCCTTCCGATCCCCGAGGCTGTAATACCCTCCTGTGCAAGCAGAACTGGGGGTACAGTGGGATTGCCAACCTCCCAACTGATGTACTCTATTTATATGTGACATCACAGCCCCCCCCCCACCCCCCAGCTAATTTCCCCCTGTCTTGCCATGCTTCAGAGCATCTCATGATTGCTACATGAAGACTGACAGCAAGCAAAAGCAATTTGGATTACACTCTGCTGCCTCACCTAGACTCCAGAGCATGAACTGAAATGGGCCAGTGTTGAGGGAGCAGTTTTGTTTCATTTAGCATGGGGACTGATTTTAAGAAAGTATAACTTGAAACCCTTTCCTCTTTTCTAAAATCTGTTTTAGGCTTTCTGATTCCACAACTCCCCTGAAGCAGTAAGTTGTGCACATAGAGAGAATGACCAACATGTACTTCAAAAAGAAAAAGGAGCAAGAGAGGGATCGGTTCCAGCAACTTCTGGACCTAATCCAAGAGAAGGCCCTAAAGCATTTCCTGAAGAATCCTCAGAGGACTGAAATGGAGCTCATTGCCCTGGAAAGAGCCCTGACACAGGCATTGTAGGGAGGAATATCATGAACTTCCTTTGTGATTGGCTCTAATGACTACACCCCGGAGAACTGCACTCTGGAGAAGATACACATTCGGGGGTGATTTGGAGGGCCACCCCACAGCAAGCAGTGTGCAATCCCACCACCAGAAGATGGATGAGTACAAAGGCATTACTTATACTGATCATTCTTAACTGTGGTGTGTGCTTTGCAGATCCATAGCACTTTTCCAGTGGAGGTCCTGATTTGTATCCAATTACCTTCCAATCTCCTTGCTTTGTTGCTTACCTGCCTCATTACCGAAAGGTCAGTTCACGAGGGGCTTGCTATTCAGGAAACAGTGTGATCCCTCTGGTTTTGCATTTATTTTCTGTTATTGCTTATCACAAAATAAACTTATTCTAATGCCACCCAGCTGCCAATTTCATTGGAGTACCACCTATTGAAAGCACAATATCCTTCCATGCTGTTAACTCCAAGTGTGAGTAAATGCAACAATATATTCTTGGTTACAGGACATTCCTTTCCCCCAACTATTTTCTGGTCTCTAAATGGGAGCATAATGCCTCCCTGATCCTGTGTCCCTGACCACACGAGGCAGCCTGCCAGTGTATCCTCTTTGGCTTACACATGTCCAGAGGATCTCTTGACCTCCTGATCCCCACAGTCCTTCAGCATCTTTCTCATACACTCACAAATGTGCAAAAGCCATCAGACACTTAGCATGAAAAACTGACAATGCTAAGAACCATCAGCTTTTACACAGGGATAGCTACTGAGTTCAGCTATTCTGGAGAATATTCACAGCACTCTGCATACCCGTAGTTCAGAATTAGACCACTGTTTTCTTCTGTACAATTAACATGATGAAAGGTTTTAGAAAGCAGAAAAACATCAGGCAAGGTGTTTTTTCCTATTATGGTATGAAGCTCTGAACTGACATATGTCAAAATCCACTCAGAGTAACCATTCTCGCTGGTGATGTCCTTGCATGAAGGGCATGAAAGGAATTTCGGTTTGCATAAATTATCTCTGCACCAAAGCAGGAACCTGTGACTTGGGTCATGTGATTTAATTTTATGGTCATCTTATTTTTTATGCTATTTTAAGTAATCAAAGCATTAATGTGTCAGCTGGTGCAGATACCTGAGAAAGCCCATTTGTCAGAAGGGATCTTTTCTAAACTGAAATGCAGTGCAACTAATAAACCCCTTTGCATTGCTGTGTCCTATTAAGTGATACAGCAGCATGACAAAATTCACAAATGCCTGTGGCACAGCATCCTCCACAGCTGAACAGTCATTGCAAAACTGGATCTGGAGAGAAGCTCTGTGTGTGAACCTGATACTGATGTAGACAGGAGTGGAACCTCTGGCAACAGAGGTTGGTGGTCCCAGGATGGCATCTGCTCCCTGATGCACCCACCACTGCACCCAAAGTGCTGCTGCACTGGTCAGAGCTGTGACAGATTAATGTTCTGCTGAAGTACTCACTCAGTTTCCTCATCATCATCAATACCCAAGAAGAAGCAGGGATGTTGATTTCCAAGCGCTCTGTACTTTGTGGTGGCCATCCCAAGGTGTACTGCCAGAGAAACCACCAGGTGCAAAATGAATGGGCACAGAAGGGGCAGAGCATCACAAGAGGGGCTGTCTTCCCAAAATACCACACCATCCCATCAGACAAGGTCATAGCTACATCAACACAGCAGTCAACAAGGAGGGTACCACAAACCAGCATGGCTTGGTGTATTTAAATGCCACACAGTTTGATGATGTTTTGGCAAACAAAGCAACAAAGGACAATATCTATGTGTGAACTCACAGCTGTCATAGAAAATAATACAATGTTAGTTCTGCAGAGGGGATCTCTCTGCTTTATGTGCTTCCAGAGGGGATTCTGAGCCAGTCAGCAGCTCTCCTGCAAATCCTCCTCCCATCAGAAAGAGCTGTGTGAATGCAGAGGCAACATGCATTAGAACACAGCCCATGGAGACAGCTCAGAAGCCATTTGGCTGAGGTCCAGCCTCGAGTCAGCTGAACATCTGCGGGGATGCTGGGCTCCTCACTGCAGGCATTGTCTCTGGGCTGACAGCAGCACAGCTGTGAGAAAGCACACTGAGGAGCCTTGGCAGAACCCTTCACTCAGTGCAAAATATTGGTGTAACATGCTATGTTTGGAGTAACTATAGGAGCTATGATTAAAACCTTATAAATGTGATGATGTTCTCCCAGTGCCTGAGGCTTACAGAGCCATCAGCTTATCAGATATGAATGCAAGAGACCGGATCACACTCAAGAAAGTTTTCATGTTTTCCCAGTATAGGCTGCCTTAAAAAAAAAAAAAAAGAAAAACAGAGAAAGAAATTGAAAAGGAAATTCCTGAATAAAGGCAAGAAATTCATACCATATATGGCTAGGAATATTTGAGGAAGATGTCCTGATTATAGAAAAAAAAAAAAAAAAGTAGAATATTATAGCTAAACAGAAGATTATTGCCAATTTGTTCTGACAAACAATTTTGGCATGTCTTGTCTGATGGTGTCCAGTACTTCTCAGGCACTAAAAAGAACTGATGTAGAGACAATTAAAATAAATGGAATCTGTTTTGTGACCCCATTGGGAACTGAAATTTAAGTGCCAGAAAGCTATCAGCATTTTATGCTTATTTACTTCCTAGGGGTCTTTCTGTCTCTTAGATTTGAAGATCATACCCCTTGGCTGCATCACAGAACTGCAGAAAGGCAGGCAGGGAAATATTTATAAATATGTAGTGAGGGAAATTGATAGATCCAGTAAACTAAAAGCATGACAAGCATGCACATGAATAAAGATGATAAAATTACTTTATGGTCAGAATCAGAGCTGTTGTAGGATGTTTTTTCTGTAGTTGACCTCTAAAATACAAGAGAGGGATGACAATCTTGCCCTACTAAAACCAGTGGGATTTGTGCCATTGACTTCAAGACAGCTAGGATTTTACCCCATTTAATGAGCTATGGAAACTAAGCCAAAAGAATCCCAAGTGTTCCTTGAACTCTGATGAATTGGAAATCCAGTTTCAAACAGCACAGCCCATGTTCAGCTCTGTAAGTAACAGATGGAAAGCAGCGGCTGTCGTCTTCAGAAATACATCTGCAGCGGAGCTAGTCCCACAGACAATTTTGTGAAAAAAGAAAACCAAACCCCCCAGAAATCTGTTTTTCATGTTTGTCTATCTACTGCAGCTGTGTTCCAGTCAGTGTGCCTCTCCAGTCCAGGATTTTTCCTCCTTTCTTTTGAAGGAAAGCATTTCGTGCATGAAAAGCTATTGCTAAAATTTTGCCTGTTAATGTCCCAAACTAAACAGGTAGATTATTATTAACAAAATGGAAAATATTCATTATGACTCTATTTAGAAGATAACCAGGTTCATTATCACTTTATGGCATATGGTAATTATTTATGGCATATGGGAGTTCCCCATAGAAAATTTTCGCATATCCAAGTCCCTGTTCAACAGAAGAAAGATTCCTCTGTTGGTGATTTGGTAACACAGAAGAACTTGGGGTTTAAAGATCACATTTACAATAGGCCATGTGTGGCTTTATCTGCCAGGGTAGTAGCTCATTGTACATGACGAAAAGGCTGCATTGCCTCATTGGCAATATACAATAAATTATTGACAGAAAGAGCATGTGCCCAGTGGCTGCAAATTCCTTTCTAGAGGGATCCTGGAAGGACCTTAGTTTCTAGAGGCAAATCCCCAAGTGCAAGAGCGAATAGGCTGTTTTCACTGTCCTCTCCCTGTCCTATCATGAATGTGTCCTCTCATGGCCACATTTGTTGGATATTGATCTCAGTGGACTTAGAACTCAAAGAGCTGAGAGTGGCACGATGACACTCTGTCATGGGGAAAGGAGAAAAATATGCTGCAATCAGAAACTAATATTGGATTTGGGGGCTTGCCTTGCTCTGTTTCCTCCCCCTGCCTCCCGTACAAGAGAGTTTTTATGTCTCCCCTGAGCAGACATTAGCAGCATGGAGAATATCTGCCTCAGAGCATCCGATGTGTGGAAAAATAAGCCAGAGCTGGCCCTGAGGGTAGTTGAGGTGATGTGAGGTGGCTGCCCACTGCACAGACTAGTCCATCTTTCTAAGTGACTAACTGCAGAACTGACAGCACAAGGAACAGTCTGAAATCAGGGATGCATCCTGGATGCATTTCCTGATTGAGAATGTTGATAAATGCAGGCAGCCAGGGAGGAGAAGACTTGCAGAAGGCTCTTCACCTGGTTTGCTGAGTGAAGATAGAAAACCTTGTTATAGTCAGGCCTCAACAGCAACATCCTGAAAACACCGAACAATAATATCTCCATTATATATACAATATATTCTAAGATAGCTATCCACACACTGTTGGCCATTAGGAGCATGAGATTATGAATATCCTTTCCTACATGTACAAGATCAGAAACAGCAACTTCCACCTAAATGCCAGTCCAGTAGGTTTTTAGCAGCTGGATGTTTCTGTTTAGCCTTTTTCTGTATTTTATTAAAATCACTGTGGTAAAAGAGCTCAGTAAAATTTATATTCTGTACTATACAGCTTGAAAAATATTTTGCAAGCAGGAAAATACAAGTGAGATTTTAATGGAAGCAAAAAGCTGTATCCTGGATACAGTATGGTCCATTTACCTGTATCAAGGAGAAATGTCACACTGCAATGTGTGTTACCATGAGATAACACATGCCTTCTGGGAATTAGGAAACATTTCACCTTGCTTGAGCCTTCAGCAGAACGGCAGGAATTATCTCATGGTAATAAGTAACCCAAAATGTCTAATTCTTGCAAGAAAATGGCAAGGAGAAAACAAACAATTACTTCTTTGTTATGAAAGATCATGTTCCTTCCCACTGACAAAAAAAGTTAGTGATTGAAGATGCCTTGGAAATCTGAACAATCTATACGCATCTACCTAATGAACATATGGGTCTGCAGTTTATTATGCATATAGGTATAATATATGTAGGGATAGACACCATTTTCAGATGTACATAGACATTTGAAAAAGACCTTTATGCCTATACTTAATAAATTGTTCACATATGTTTAACTTTATACCTGTTTAACGTGATGATACTCTTTAATTGGAACTTGGACTTGATTTGAACATGTGGCACTAGTACACCTTTCTAAATGATCTAAATGCTAATGCTACAGGATGAAAATGGAGCTTTTAATACAAGGATTTATGTACAGCTTCATAAATCAGTTTTAGAAACATCTAACTATATTCAATTTCGAAAATAACTGTGTGCATATCTAAAAGTATTATTTTTATAGCAATTAGTTTTCAATAGACTTTTAGAAAGAAGCAGCTGCAGTCCAGAGAAGAATACCTTTTGTCCCTAAAATTCATTGTTTTATAGGTATTGAAGCTTCACTTAATTAGAGTTAACTGCAAGATTATGACACATTATAAAGCACTTCTCTGCATACTTAACTTTTGAGATTACTGCAGATTTACACGCCTGAAATCTGCCACAGACAGGCAGGCACATGGCTGTTTCTTTATTTTCATCATCTCTGGGCAAAATTCTACCACTCTCAGCCTTGGGTTCTTTAGGAATTTGCCAGAACCCACCCCCTCAAAAACCTCAAAAAAAAGAAAAAAAAGAAGAAAAAAAAGAAAATAAAAAGGTAAGGGAGGAAGTTAATATTTGACTTTAGGATTAGAAGGGGTTTATGTTAATTATTGATATGTCTCCTATAATGTATATGACATGTCCCTGGAGACTGATGAAATAGCTACAGAATATTAATGACCTTTCCCTAGACTAACATTAAGCAAAATATTAACAACAAAGATTGCATTCCTTTAGCCTTATTTTTGGGAAGAGATCAAAGAACAAAATTTGTAGCTCCATAAACACGGGCCTCAAGACACATTCCTCATACCAAGGTGAGGGAGTCAGCCCTGTTCATTCATTTGCAGAATCTACTGTTCAGTGCTCATTATTATTTGATACATGACCAATACCAACATATTGCAGCCAATAGCTCGTTCATGAACTATGCATTAGGACAACTGCTTAGACCAGCTGCCTGAAGCTTGGACTGGTTTGCTAGATGGCACTGTTTCTGACCCCTGTCTGTGCAGCTCTCTAACCCATAGGAGGATTTCAGCATGGTTAATTCATGCAGTTTATGAACTAGGTGAACACTTCCACAAATATTTGCAAAACTTTCTTGCTACCTAGATATGATTGCAAGGGAAATTCTGTTTATCAGCATTGTCAGAAGAAGCAAAACTGCATTTTTATTTAATTTGGAGGACCCAAAAATGTGAGAAAAGGGAGAGAAGCATGAGTTAACTTGTAAAAAATATGGCTCCACATAAAGAAATTAGCCAGGGTAACAGACTACATGTGAGATTAATTTTTGGGGATCTCTCCCTACTGTAGACTTTCTGGGTAGACTAATTTATTCTTTCCATGCTTCTGTTGCAATTAGTATGAAGGGCATAAGATTACCAAAGAATCCCAAGATAGATGGGTAAAAGTGAATTTTGTAGTTATACTAAACAAGTCTGAAGGGAGGAAGACTGGTAAGATCCGTGAAATAGAAATGAAGATAGGAAGAGTAATAATTTGCTTTTTCCCCCTCTCCCAAAAGCAACAGCTCTCTCCTTTCCTCTAAGAAGAAGCAGTCCCAACCTTCTCTCCTGCATCTCACAGGCTGCTGGGAATAGAGGGGAAGAAGATTGACATAGTAGTACAGATGTGCTGCAGGAAAACCAAGAGCAAGGGTGAAGAGAAGGATGGGATGGGATGGGATGGGATGGGATGGGATGGGATGGGATGGGATGGGATGGGATGGGATGGGATGGGATGGGACGGGATGGGGAAGGCTTGGAGAGCTACTGCTAGGTGGTGGTGCTAGCAGCTGTGCCATCAGGAGGTAGGGCTCAGGTACTCAGGCTAGGACAGCCCATGCTGGCTGTACCATTCCTGAAGACTGCCACCCTCCCAGGGAGGCCAGCTGCTGAGAGCCTGCTCCAAAGCTTCCCAATTGCAGGGGATATGAGGACTGTAATGAGAAAGATGCTCAGGTGCCATGATAAAACAAGTTTTGTAATTAACAGAGATAGAAATATCACAGAATCATAGAATAGTTTGGGTTGGAAGGGACCTCAAAGATCATGTCATTCCAACCCCTCTACAGTGGGCAGGGAAAATTTCCACTAGACCAGGTTGCCCAGGGTCCCATCAAACCTGACCTTGCCAGTACCCCATGACCCTCACAGTCAAGAATTTCTTCCTAATATCTCACCTAAACCTACTCTCTATCAGTTTGAAGCCATGCCCCCTTGTCCTATCACTACACACCCTTGTGAAAAGTCCTTCTTCAACTTTCTTACAGGCCCCTTTATGTACTGGAAGGTGCTCTAAGGTGTCCTTCTCTTCTCCAAGCTGAACAACCTCAATTCTCAGCCTTTTTGTCTTGTCAAGGAATTCCCATTTTCATTGGTGGCATAGATTTAAATCTGTCTTAAGTGTCCCAATCTGTATATTTCTGTAGTCATTCGTTGGTGGTTTTCTTATTGCTGTCACAATAAATTACTCTACAGTGAGTATGTGATTGTTAAATATTATTTAATTTTGTTGGATCATCTTCCCTAAACGGAACAATATTTTATTAGTTTTGTCTCTTGATATTCCATTCTCACCCTGCTATTTACTATGCTCATTTATTGCTTAATTTGAATTTTAGTCTGCTCTGTCATTTGTCCTCCACATTTCAGCATGCTATGTACTGGTAATAATAATAACCAAGATCCATATTCTGAGCTTATTAATGGAAGAATAAATTTGAAACTTCTGTGTAGGCTTCACCAGAGGTCTAGAGAGCTTACAAGCACCATGATCTTTACACTGAAATTGCACATATATGCATTGTTTTTGGCGCAGATCATATTGTAACATCAAGGCTTTTGTATGAAGCCTTAAATTCATTAACCTCGTGATTTCTCTCAGAGTACTAAAACAAATGAGTCTTACAAAGAGTGAGTAGCACTTGTAATTAGTAACACAATTACAACAAGAGTAGAATCTATCACCATGCACTATTTTAATATAATTACTAAGCATTAGCATTTGCTTTGGCCCACAAGATGAGTCACTGTCTGCATGAATGATGATGGGGACCAGCTTGTCTGCTGGTATATACCGGGATAGCCCCAGCAGGGTCACCAGAGAGGAGCTGTCTTACAGCCCTGGGGATTATGGCTCTGGTAGCTCCACCACGAGCCTCACTGAGAGTCAGATCCAGTCTCTAGCACATTTTCTATAGGAGGTAAATAAAATTAATAACTAACTAGGAATGAAAATGAGGGAAAGAAAAAATACTTGTGCAAATGTGTGGTTCCCTCTCAGTGATTCAAGTTTACTGCACATGCTACATCGAAACAAATCTTTGCAATTACGTTTTTCTTGGGGGAAGGGAGGTGGTTTTTTTTTTTTCTGAACTCCTACACCCTGGTTAAAAGCTTAAAGCAGGCTGAGTTGTGCAAGGCTGCATTGAGACTGATTAGACAGGAAAGCGCGCTGTGACACTCCCATCCGTGTGAAAGAAGAATGAAGCAGCTCCTGAAGTCCGTCCTTGCCGGAGCTTGATCTTTCTCCCACTTGTTCATGTCAGCAGTCCTGACACAGGAGCAGGAGGTGCATCCAGTTCTTACTCAGCAACAACTGCTATGGAAATCAGAGGGAAGGGTGTGGGCCCAGCTGTTTTTTATCCATCAGGATTTGAACTACTGCGAGTTCTTTTCTAGTAAAAGCTCAATAAAAAGCTGACCAGAAGACCTTAAGATTTGTTCCAGTGGGTTTTTATACACTTCTTCAGGGTAAATAGTGGGAATACAGGAGCAGTGCCAAAAGTAAGGCTTGAGACACAAATCTAAACTAAAGAATTTATATACATACACACACACACACACACACACACACACACATATATATATATATTTAGTTTTGCAACGGAAATAAACTTTGTCGTTGTCAAAGACAGACTTGCAAACCATACTGGAAAGTGTTCTTTGATCCCAGTGAGGTCTTCTGTCTAATACTTCATTGCATACACATCAGACCCGCACAAAAAATGAAACTGTTCTAAGCAAACCATTAGCTTACTGAACTTGTTGCCAGATATTTTACTTAGATTTTTAGTAGTCCTTAAAGATGCTGGACTTCAGTGTTTCAGCTAAATGTCCTTAATTCATTTTACATCACTATCAACAACACCGAGTTATGAATATCCCAGAATAAAGTCTGGCATTTTCTTCCATCCCTGTAAGCACTGGCACCATCACAGAGCATTTTTGCTAACTTTAAACTAAGCTGATGAGTTACAGAGGGGAACAGCTTTCCGTGTAGCAGCAGAGGGGCAGATAGGAATGACTGGCCATGGTTAATTCCTGACAGATTTGAACAGTGACCTAGATATCAGAAGCAGCCCAGCACCTAAAAACATGAAATAGAAACAAAATCCATAACCTTTATTAAAAATAGTGTTGCATTTCATCCCACTGCAGAGATGTCATTATCATGCTGTGGGCAAAGATGAAAATAGGATGCCTGATACTATGCATTTATATAATGCATAATAATGCTTAGCAGACATAGAGCACTGTTCATTCTCAAAACACAATAATTTAAACCTCAATAAAACTGTGAAGTAGAGCAGTGTGTTGCTTCTTTTTTACTTTTTTAATCATTATTTTCCCCCTAAAACCTATTGAATAAGTGCATCATATCAAGGAACATCATATCTATGGCTAAATTCTGATCAAATTACTTTGGTGAAACTACTAATTATCTTTGAAGCCAATGGAAAACTTCCAGCAATATAACCAAAATCAGAATCTGCATCCTATTTGTACATGCCATAAAGCTGAATTGTTATTGGATAGCTGGGTACATCTAAAAATAACCCCTTTGGTTTATTTTTATCTCATTTTGGAAATCAGGTTCACATTGTTTCCTACTTCTCTGGCTAACCTAAAAATTAGAATCTGACAACATGCTTATTTTCTTGTTTGCCATGTTCTCCTATCTGTTTCCAGACATCCTCCTTTCCCAGCTGGAAAGCAAGATGATGTGGCTTTTCAAGGGGATGGTTCTGGTGGCAGACTAAGGCCCTGTATAGCCAGTTATCCCACCTCAGAGGTGGCCAGGTAATTCAGAGTAAGGTTCCCTTCCCTCTCCCTGCACCTGACTTTGGGGTGCTGCTTTTGTGCAGAGATTGATTCAATTAAAAGTGAACCCCTATCATTCTCATCTGGTTGTTTTACTTCCTTCTTGGGATCTTTAAAGAAGACTTCTAGAATCTGTCCTCTTTTAAATCCATGGCTGAAGCTATTGCAGTCAAGGTTACTGCCAGCTCTGTCTCAGCAGCTGTTACAGGAGGCCCAGATGGCCTTCCTATGCTCTTGATAACCTTGGAGAAGGTGAGATGGATCTCAGCTTAACCTTCAGTCTACTGTAAGACATGGTCAGGACGACTCATGGCAGTCAGCAGCTGTTGGTCATTTTGTTCCATATGCAAATTCTGGGAGGGATAAAATTTACTTTCTCTTGTGGAAGCAATGAATTCATTTGAACAGGCCATTGTGGTTGAACTGTTAAAAAGTTCAGGAATGCCTGTGTCAGTTCTTTCCTTCCAACATTTTATTCTATCCTGTCATTTTGTCAGTTAAGGCTATTCTGCCAGTTCAATGCAGTCAGCAGAAAACAAAACAAGGCGACTGCTTTTTTTGGGGGGGTGGAGGAGGGGCTAGGGGAAAAAAGTACCACACAACCCAAATCATTTTAAGCCTCTAAAGTGGTAGAGCGACTCAATAAAAAATGAAACCTAGTACACTCAACAAGGTATTTTAACCAAATAAGGTATAACAAAAATAAGTAAAAAAATACACAGATACACATACGCAGACACGCTAAATGCTGTATCAGGGTTTTAGCTCAAATATTTCTCTTCTTGGTCACCTTAAAATGGGCAGAGGAAAGACTTCAGACTGACCCCATGCTCCCTGGGGAATACATAGAGTCTTTGCCACAGAGACCTTCCTTTTACAGAATCATTGGATCAACTCATAACAAATCCTGCAGTTGTCCCTGGATCAAAAGCTGTTCTTCCTTAGATCAGAATATGCAATACTGCTGCAGGATAACTCTGCACCTTTCTGCATCAAGGAGTTCTTGCTGTGCTACTGTAGAATACATCTTTGGAAAAATTAGATCATGACAGGGATAGCAGCTCCATTTAGTACAGTTTCTGTTTCCACAGAAACCACACCATTGAAGTCTGCAGAGGGCAGATGTGGAGTGAGAACATCTGTGACCACTTAGGTTAATTGCCTTTCCCAACTCTTCCCCCACTTCTGGTCTCTGGTGGCCCTCTGAAGATCAATGGCAGATCACCAGGCGTCTTGTTGCAGGCTTTCTGCCATCCTGCCCCATCTCCTGGGGTTATCTAAAGCTGGGTTTAAAACTGTATCCAGAGGGTCCCTGAGGACTACTTCTAGTGAGTCTGCTATCTCCTTTGTCCCCGGTTTTCTCTTCTCCTGGACAGACCATTTAGACCCTCTTCTCCTCAGACCTACAGCTTACCAACAGTTCAGGAAGCTTCCCAGCTCAAATGTAGAGATGCATTGTTTTATTTGATAGCTCAGATACAACTATGATAGGAATTATGAAGATTTAAATAGTTCTTTTACTCTTTAACATGCTTTCATAACAAATAAATATTTTCAGATAAAAGGAATGCCAAGATATTGCATATTCATAACAGATACTTCCAACATACTACATGGTTTTCATTATTACTCTCTGATAGTCTTTTCTAAGAATGCTAATGTTTCCCAAAAATGCAAAAAAGATGTTGTCAGTGCTGATGTATGAAAATTATTCAAGCTTTACCTCCTCTGCCAAGATACTAATCAAAATTCAAGCTACAAAAAAAAAAAGGAAAGAAAAAATATGAAACTTTTTTTAAAGTAAGTTTGAAACCACTACTAAAAGCCACAACAGACAAAAAATGCTGCTGCAAAAGAAAACAAGGGGTGAAATTCACAGAGTTGTCATTGCCCCAGGTTTCATTGTGGTTCTACCTCAATGCTATGGTGACTTGCTGGTTTCCTTTTGAAACTCTTCAGATGTGGGAAGAAGTTGGCTGTATGGCTGAAGAGACTGGGGGCATCAAAAGAAAGGTGAGATATCAAAGCCGAAGGAAACAATCAGAACTAGCTATTTTTAGCTATGGTTATTAAGAGACAGGACAGAGATCTTGAACATAGTGGGACCTTCTGGTTTTTTAGGCCATCAGAGAAATACTCAGGGACAGAGCAATTGCCTTTACAAGCTTCTTCAGACCACCAGCAACCCACATGTTTAAGAGGTAATTCTCTCTTCTCTGGAGTAGATTTTCTGATACCATTTTAGAGGCTTTGGGGATGTGCAAGAAATTTCTGCAACAACAACGCTGTGCTGTGATTTTATTATCCTTCTCCCAGACGTCCAGGCTAATCAGTGACAAATGCTGCTTTTATTTACTGCTTTAATATAAAGTTCTTACATGCTTATTCTTAGGGAAGTTCTTTGTAATGGCATTGAAACAATAAAAAACTTCAGTCGCCCAGAAAAATGAAGATACAATGTTAACTACTAAATTTAAGTACAATTGACCTTGAGACAAATTCTGGTCTGTAAAATATATTTAACATTTTGGGGAGGTTTTTTGCACATACATGATAAGGGTATTCCCAAAAGGTATGGCTTGCTATTAACAAAAAAAAAAACCCTTGTTTGTTTGCAGGTTTAAAGTATTAGGATAAATGATAAGTTATTTAACTTTCCACTAAGATTGTACTTCCTAATGATTGTTACAGCAAAATCAGAATCTTGAATGTAACTATTAACATATTTACAAAATCTACATATATTCAGAGAACATGTAATTTTTTTTTCCAGTGTCCCTTATGAAAGTAAACAATCCATGGAGCCCTGTACCTGTAGTTTGTAATGACCTCAGGATTCCTTAATGCTATTGCATCCTTACTACATGCAGATAGAGGTACTTTACTCTTTCATATTTGCCAGGTCTTTAATTTAGTTTTCCACACTACAGTAGATGTCCTGGTGTAATGAAAGGCAATAAAGAACATGATTTTGCTCTGTTATATTCACATCTCAGTGGTCACCTGTTCCCATGTTATTTCTGAACCGCTCACCCTTTTGTTGTTGAGAACTGAATTTGAAAATTGTGAGAAAAGGTTTCATTCAAGCCAATGCCTGAAATCATTACTACAGTAGTGGATGGGATTTGGGTCCAGGTAAGGTTGTGGAATATCCATGTTTTCAGTGCCAAAATTGAAGTCACTCACTAAATATACATCATTCCTGCTGGGCACTAAGAGGACTTAATGCTACTTGAAGCAGAAATAACTTTTGGCATATTTTAGTTGCAGGTCTCAGACAGTTTGAAGCTTTCTCCTTCCGGGCTATTTTCGCGCTCAGCCTAGTGCCTTTCTCCTGCTTTGTCTCTTTAGAGAGTGATTGAGTTATGGCAGGACCATCTCTGTGGTCACCGTCTCTTCAGTCATTGTCCCTGCATTTTCCCATCTGGGGGAAACATGAAGCCTGCAGTAATAACACAATAAAATTAAACAGTGCTATTAAATGAATGACTGACCTTGATAACATGAAAGAAGATGACAACAGTAACAACCATGGGCAAAACAACTGCAAAGCAGATCTTCAGATAACAAGAATTACTACATTATTACACTTTTAATTTCTGATGAAGTTTTCCTATGAAATACTGACCAAAGCTTATTCAAATTGTAAGGCAGGAAGTCTCTCTAAGCTTTGCCTTAGTTAGCGGTGCCATTAAACAGTTTTACAAGACATTGGAGCTTACACTTCTTTCTTCCCTGACCACAGGTGCATACCCAAATCCATACCAGGATGGGTTTGCATCAGTGGGAGTTTTGACCAAGTAAGGATTGCAAAGTCAGGCCCCACACAGAGCCCTAGACATAGTCTTGTTCGTACTTGGGATAAAAGTGAGTGCATTTTGATGAGCTAAGCAACTAAACTGGGTTAATATCCAGTTTGTCAACAAACTTGTTTGGGCATGCTGGCTAGACCATGGCTGCTTACCTCGAATAAACCCGATCTTGGATTATTTTGTTCCCAGTAAAATGAAGGACCCTAAAATTTCCTTTGCAGTTGGTAGTTCCAGCTATGTGAGGAGACAGCTAGGAATTCACAGAAGCCCTTGCCAGGGTTTGGGAGGCTTTGGTCCGAGGATGAGCTGGGAACATCTATAATTTCCAGACTGACAAATCATGCATGCTCAGAGCAACACAATGCTGAATGTGCAAAGAGCAAGTCCAGTTACACTGCTCCTACAACATGGGGATGATTTCTGCCTGTACCTGCATCAGCTGTTATCCCAAATATGTGGAAATCTCCACTGTGGACTGACCAATGCTGAGGAGCTGGGGGTACCTCTTGAATGACACCATAATATAGCCAGAATTAAACATACACTACTAGTGTGTTGACCTATACATAGAGATGCATATATATGTGTTATGTATAAGTAATGTATAACAGTCAGTGCTCTTTCATGAGCACATAAGAGCTTCCTGAAGATAGATACACAACTCATGAAGTGCCTTCCCAAGTGTTTTCCTAAGGAAGCTTTTCCAGAACAAGGATTGTGTTTACAGAATTTATGAAGATGTTTATAGCCTCGGCTACACAAATTTGTCAAAATATTGCAATGGAACTTCAGGCCCACTATTTTGCTTCTAGTGCAGGGGAAGTTGGGGGATTTCTTGCTTTTTTTTTTTTTTTTTTGCAGATTGTTTTTAGAATTTGGTGAAGGATTTGGCTGATTTTCTGGCAAAAGCTGCTGTTGTGTAAACATTTGTAACTTCTCAAAGACAAAAATGCGTGTATGGTTCTAGTTTTAAGCACATGAGGTCATTGGTTAAGTGTTCAAGGACTGTGAGCTGGTCAGACATGAGTGGAGGGATGCACTGCACGGTCTTGTTGATCCCATTTCAGCTTCAAGTGGGTAAAGAAGGCTGGCGGGCTGGCTGAGGTGCACAAATAAACGGTTTGATTTACACAGACGCTCTGACGCTGACACAGGGTTTTACAAGCCTCTAGAGAAAGCATGAATTGCAGATTTGAAGCTGTGCTAGAGGCAGAAGGGCTGCCCCACTGCCCTTCCTCATACTGCTGGTTACCAGTGACAAAGGAGAGCCAAGGAGGGACAGCTGCTGGCAACCCATTAGCCAATATCAGCGGCCCCAGCACCCGAAGGTCTCTGTCCCACAGTCCACAGGCAGGGTGTTTGGGGCTCCCCAGGCCACCGTCTCGGCGAGCCGCGCTGGCTCTCTCTCGGAGGCCCCTCCATCCTGCCAGGCTGAGGGACACGCCCGGTCCCCCGGCGGGCCCTGGCTCCGAAGCACTGGCGACACGCCCTCCTTTGGCGGAACATCACACCTCTCCCGCAGAAGCACAGGCCTTACCGAGTTGGAAGGGACCCACAAGGACCATCGAGTCCCACTCCTGGGTCTGCACACGGCAGTCCTAAGAACCACACCATGTGCCTAAAAGTGCTGTCCTAAAGCTTTTTAACGCTCTCAGGCTGGTGCTGTGACCACTTCGCTGGGGAACCACCCGTTCCAGTGCCCAACCGTTTCCTGATATCCAACATAAACCTCCCCTGACTGAGCTCCAGGCCATTCTCTCGGGTCCTGTCACTGGTCGCCACAGAGAAGAGATTAGTCCTGCCTCTTGTTGACTATGAGATCCCACTTCACTTCAGCCCAGGGCGCGCTCCCGCCCGGCCCCCACCCAGGCTGGGCCCGTGACGGATCCGCGGCCACCCCAGCGCTGGCGCCACAGCAGCGCCCGCCCGCGCTTGCCGCGCCCGCCCGTACCGCCCGGCGCTTCCTGCGGCGGGGCCGCCGGGGCGGGGGCGGGCAGGGGGAGGAGGCGGAGGAGGAGGAGGGGAGAAGCGGGGACGGGAGCGAGGCGGAGTTGGTACCGCCGCCGGATGCTGCGAGGAGGCGCCGCGGCCCCCCTGCGCTGCTGGTCGCTCACCTGAGCGGGCGTGAGGGCGGGGAAGGAGGAGGAGCCGTCGGCCGAGCTGCGCGGAGCCCGGCGGCTGCGAGGCGGGTGGAGGGGCAGCCAGGCGGTCGGGCGAGGTGATGGCGCCGGGTGCGTAGCGGGCAAGAGGCCCCGCGTCCCGCCGTGTGCGCCCGGCTGCCGGCGGGGGTGGCCGGCGGGCTTTGCCGAGGCCTAGGAGCGGCCTCTCCCCTCGGAGCGCCGGGCGCGGCTCCGCCGCGGCCGGCACGATGTCCACCCGCACGCCGCTGCCCACCGTCAATGAGCGGGACACGGAGAACGTGAGTGTCGCACTGGGACCCCTCTCCCTCCCTGGCCTCCTTCGCCTCTCCCTGGTACGCGGTGGCGGCCCGGCCCTTCGTGCCGCCCAGGCCGAGTGCTCCAGGGGCGGGCGGGCCGCGGCCGTGCCGAGCGCCGGGCCAGCACCGCCGCCTGCCCGCGCCCCAGGTTCCTCCATGCGGCGTTGCCGGGGCGGGTCCGGCCCGCCGCGCTCCACGTCGCCCCAGCCCGCCCGCGGCGCTGGGCCTCCCGCGGGGAACCCTCCAGCAGCCCTTTCCAGCCCTGTTGGGCCGGGCCGGGCCGGACCGAGCTGCGCTGCCCTTATATGTCCTCGGCTGTCGGCGCACACGGGCTGCTGGCCGCGGGCCCCCGTTGGCGAGAGGCCTGTAGCCCCTGCGGGCGGCAGCCGGGGTGCCCCGCCTTAGGGCGGCCCCCACACACGGCACCTCCGCGCCTGCCTTGGGATTGCCACTTGTGGGCTGTGTGACAGCCTGGCACTTGGCCTTGCCTTTTCTTTTGGGGTTCAGCGGTACTTGCTCTTTGTTCGGTTTGCACCTCCAAGACGGTCCCTGGTGTTGTTGTATCCCTTCCTCTGCTTTGCTTTGTGTTGCCTCTGAGGGGGGGCTGTGGTCGTGTCCTTGGTTCTTCCCGAGTTCATTGTATCTTCCTTTGTGCTCAGTTTAAATATTTTTGCGGGGTCTCTGCTCCGCCCGGACTCTATGGAGTGGTGTTCTCTGCTGTAGTGGTCTTTCATAGAAAATAATCAGAATTGGCTATGATGGACGGTGTACCTGAGGAATGCTGGACCATGGTCCTGGTCTGGTCCTGTCCGTCACTGGTGACTACATAGGTGGTAGTGTGGCAGTTGTGAAATTTTCCTCTTGGGTGAGGGGACGAGTGTTGAAAGCACTATTGTTTGAAGTATGTATACTTAATTGCCTTTGGGGGGGGGTGGCAGAAAGGAGGGGGAAAAGGAGTCATAGGAAGTATAACACATGCAGTCATACCCACCTTCTATTTGTGTGAAAGGTGATTGGTAAGAAACGAAGGAAGATGGCCTAGTGGGCTGAAATGGGTTGAAGAAGGTGTTTGTTTGTAGTGCATCAATCTATTCCATAGATATTCTGGCTAGTAGCGGGAGCTCCTAAGGTTTCTTACTGTACAAGCCCAAGCAGTAGTACCTCCTGAATAGGTTACTGACTGATATGAAATGAAAAGTGAATGTAAGAAGATGATTTGGAAAAGAAAGGTAACAGAAAGAGATAATATAGCTAGAGAAGTGAAACCCAAGTGTAGTGAATTATTATAATGAGCTTTTAGTATCAGTCACTCCGTGGAAGTTTAATTGATAGAGCAATATCAGACTTACTATTAGTAAAGCAAATAGATGTGTTTGGTCTCTCCTTACTCTTCATGGACTGATGGGTTCTGTGTTATTCTAAGAACAAAAGCAAGTCCTTGGGATAAAAATTTTGATTTAATTAAATGATAAAGTCCAGGTTTGCATGATACATGTTACCCATGAGTCTCTATTTCAAATGTATATAGGAATATAGATGACAGGAAAGGATAAGAAGTATTTATGCATATATTCAGTAATACAGTCCATAAGACTTGCAAGATTTACACAAGGCAAATGGAAATATTTTCAAATATCATCATCTTTTATGGAATGAAAACTTGAAAGTGTTGGTCATTAATTTAGACAATATTATGCTACTCATGAGTGCTTAGTTTTGAAACCTAAGGAATACTATGTGTTAGGTTTTTATTGTAATTTCAGAGAGTACATTGGGCATCTGAAACACCTAGGTTTATACCGAATATCCGAATACTTAAAGTTGCACATTTACTTCTGCAAACCTTGGTGTAAGTATGAAACCTTATACTAATGAGTATAATCTTCTAGCCAGATAAACGCCAAAGATCTGTGCAGTTGTAAGCTCCCCGGTCTGCACAGAGTTACTCCAGTGCTGTCATTAGTGGGTGTCCCTAGGATTTTGGAGCAGAGACCTTGAGCTCTGCCTGTTGGACAGCCAGTGGTGTCTCTTACATCAGACCTTCGGCTAAAGTGGCGAATGGAGGATGGAGGAGGAGTAGGTGGTCCATTGCTGACTTCCTGATCAGCAACATTCCTTGATTTAAAATGGATTCTGTGAGGGTGAGGTGAGACTCCTAAATTACTTTTAATGTGCTTCCTTCTGCTAATAAACTCTAATGGACTGGGGAAGTGTTTATGCTGGTGGCTCATGATGGACAAAGTCAAGCTAGTAAGCTCTGAGTAACTGAGGTGGTGAGAAGTTGTAACTAAAAGGAGAAGTAATTGGGAAGAGTGAAGAATTAAGGAGCTGGTAAAACGTCCATCTTTGTAGTGCATATTTCCAGTTCTCTGGTATGTATATTAGCAAAGCTCTCCTGAGCAGCTCATGGTGATCTTCAGGAGAGGCTCTTTTCTTCCACATGGTGCTCGTGGCCATCTCGCAGTGTTGCTCCATTGTGTGACTCCCTAGGGGCAGACTGGAGCTCTGTGTCTGGAGAGAGCTGATTGATGCTTCTGAGTCCAACCCTATGTGTGTGTCCAGCTGTGCTCTGCACATGGGGTGAGGTTGTTGCATGAAACCATGGGGAGCTACCCTGCCACCACCACCCCCTGTCTCTTGGCAGCTGCTTTAGGTACTTTGAAAGAGAAAACAAATAAAATTTTAATGTGTGCTTTTCTCAGTGCGTGAGCAAGCATTTGTGCTATCATTTGAAAAAAGAAATTATAATACTGGGTATAGCACCTATACATTCCTTGAGGAATTACAGGAGTTCCTGGTAGGATGGGTGAAAAACTTGCTTGTTTCCATAACGCTTTTTGCCGCTTGTCCCACAGTGCCCTTTGAAAATATTTTAGAAGGGATAAGATCAGGCAGCATATTACTTTATCAAGTCTTATCAGAAAGCTGGAGTGAAAAGAACAGGAACCAGCAGCAAGAGACCAGCAACAGGTGGAGGGAGCCAGGGCCTGGGAAGCATCAGTGTGTATGTAACTGATAGGTCTGCCCTGTGGAGCTTTACACTCCTTTTCTTTGCCTTTTTTGCTATTCCTGACATCTCCCAGTGCTATGCTTAGTTTCCCTAGAATATGTCTGTAAATACTTTTCACTGGAATTGTTATTTCTCATTCATGCAAGCTGTGTTTAAGGAAGCAAAGTAGATTATGATTATCAAACACTTATTCTTACTAACAGTTTATTTGGAATCTTAGGGAAATTATTGGGTGGAGGCAGTACTGTATTTTCATGTGTATTACTGGATTTATTTTTTCAAGTGAGGGGTAAGACCAGTATGCAAAATAATAATTTTCTCTATGATTTGATTTTGTACATGTAACTATTTACAGCCGCCTCTTGATACAATTTTTGTAGACTGTGACAGGTAGTGTATCACTGCATCCAAACAATTGCACTTGGAGTTAGTTTGGGTGAACTGAGATTCCCATCTCTGCTGTTGATGGAAAAAGAGAGGGACAGGAATCAAAAGTTTTGAGCTAGAGTATCTCTTATGTTTTCATTGCTGGTATTAATTGAGGAGTTGGTATTAATTGAGGAAAGAGGGGCTGTTATGTTTTTCCCTTCGTAATATGTTGCCTTGTATTGTGTCATTTAATTGAGGAACAGTTTTCCTGAATCAAGGCAAAAGAGAAGAAATACATAGGTAATATGTTCTCTTAGATGTTTTTGGAGAGCTCTGTTTAAGAAAGGAGATTCAACAGTTGGCTCTATACTACTTGCTGTATAGTACTTTAGGTTAATAAGAATGAGAATGCTTTTTCTGACATATGGACCTCTTAGTCTGACAAGAATACTTTTTTTTCCCTTGTATAGTAAGTGTAATCTTTTGAAGGTATTACTAGTATGTATGAAGGTATTGCTGTTTAGTTGTGCTGTGGTTTCACCTCTCTAGCTAAGTTTTAAGGTATTATTTTGTTTTGGTTTTTTTCGAATACCTCGAAGTTGTTTAATTCTGCTGGAGCAATCTGGCATGTTTACAGTGGAAGAAGAAATGAATAAGTTCAGGACTGCTGGATGATAACTCTGGCCAGAGTCATGGTGCGATGTGGGAATTGTGGTTTGTTTTACCTAGGCAGTGCTGTGTGAGAATGATTGAGATGTCATGGCAGGGGAAATTTTAAGAAGGATAAACCAGTGACATATGACCATGTGATTTGCTTCATTATCATACAAATAATTATAACTTTGAGACATTCACACCCATTTGTGGGTTAGCTACCAGACAGTGACATCTCAGATGCCAGCTCAAGGGGTGTGGTTAAGGATGCCCTTCTGACAGGGGAGCCTACGAGACAGCTGCATTTTAAAGAGGAAAGAAGTTGAAGAGGGCAAGAGATAACAGGGTAGAATGAAATAGTCAAGTTGGGATGCTAATGATTATACAATGTTTAATTTCTTTCTGATGGGTTTTTTTTTTCCTTTCTGGATTTGCTTTTGCACAATAAGAACGCATGGTTTTGATTTGGACAGAGGGGGCGTGGGAGAAAGTATTTGACGAGAATTCTTTCCTCCAGTGCCTTAAGCATAAGAGTGGCCTAATTTCCAAGCCTTTTGGGTTCAAGAGTACAGCTGTATCTTTCTTATCCACAGAAGATGGATTTGAGCAAAGTGAAGAATGCCTGAGTTTTTCCTTGAGAGTTTATTTTCCTTGATCATAAATACACCATTAGGTTCTGTGTTTGTTGAAACGGTAAGAAGAGAGTATGTCTTCCTAATCTTGTTTTGAAGGTTCTTGTTTTTTCTCTATGCAGATGTTCTCTTGTTGTTATTTTGCTTCACATAAGGGCTGAGCTCCTATGTTGTGGGGGGAAAACGTGCTGAGCTAGAGCACTATGCATGGAGAGAGCAAGGTTCGTTTGAAGTTAACCTTCTGTGTGGATCAGAGAGAATAATGAGACAGGCAATACACATGGTTACTTTATGTAAAGAGGAAAATTTTGGTACAAAGCACTGAAAATGTTCATGATTCAGTGTTCTTTCTAAGCATCCTGAATGAGTATACAGTGTTGAGGTTCAGAAAGAGTTAATGCAGTTTGCTTGTAGTACTTGTTTCATTTCATACTTCATGGGGTTTTGAGGTTCATAGGTAAACATAAAGTTGGATTGTTTGTGGTTGATGTTCTGAAAACTGTACTTACATGGTCAGTGGACTTAAACACTGAGCTAGAACAAGGAGAATATGTTTTAGGAAAACTGACCAGTGGGGTCTTTTCCATTGTATATTTCTGATCCTATGGACTTACTGTTTATATTAAGAGAGATTTAAATGGTTTTTTTATCTCTGCATTTTAAATGTTTCAATCATCATTAAAGACAGGAAATTTTTTCCCCATGATACCTGATTACATTTGCAAACTAATGTTTCTGCTATAAGCGTGTTAAGTTTCTACCATCACAATTGCCGTTGCTCAGCAGAGGAATCTCCTGCCAGCTTTTAATTGTTATCAGTAGTTTAAATACAGAAAAAATAGTCACTAAATTTTTAAGTGCAGATACTGTGATTTCTCTAAAATTATATTCTCAATCAGTGATTCGTAGTTGTACTTGTAGAGTTTTTCTTGTTCTCAGAATTTAGATAGACCTGACTGTACAATCTTACTGATGCTTGAGAGAACTTTAAACAGTGTTCCAGTACAGCAGATTCATTAAGAAACTATCCAGTAAGGAGATGATTTTATGGTTAATGTGGAGCTAAAAAACTATAGTGTGTCTGAAGCCCTAAGACAGGTTTCTTACAGATTGGCCTACTCATGGCTTGAGAGTTGGAGCAAACTTTTCATATATTGCAATATCAGAGAGAAAGCATTTTATCACTTCTTTTCAGATTTTATCTTTTAGTAACTTCAGCCTCTCCTTTATTTTAAAATACATGTTTACAGTCTATGCTGGCCTCCAGGTTAAACATACTACTTATAAGCTGCTGCCGACAGTGACAAGTTTCAAATTCAGCTTATTTATGTTGTGGTCATGACACCATCTATTTTTTTTTGTTGTTGTTGTTGGAAACACAGTGATTGCTTTTTGTGGTTGGGTTTGTTGTTGTGTTTTTTTAATCTTTCTGGAATTTCAGAATAGGCAAAAAATTGTTGTTAGGATTTCACAATTTTTTTCTGGCTCTTGGTTCTTGAATGTTTACTCTGCTCTAGACAGTGGTAAATTAGGAAGAAATGTTTTCCTCAGTTGACTGTTTGTGAAAACAGCCACGAAAACAGGAAAGTTTCATCAAAATATTCACATTGTTCAGTGCAATGAATATAATGCATCTCAATCTGAGTTTTAATAAGAAGCTCTTTCTCCACATCAGCTAGCAAGCGTGGTTAATTGTTAGCATTTCTCTACTTCCTTCACACTGTCAATTAGCTTTTCTTTGGTGTGTTCTCCATGCTTAGTGCTAAACCGAGCTTTAAATTGGGCCAGTTGTATTTCACTAAGAATGAATCATCTTTGTTTTTCTGTGAATAACTTAGTAAAATAGCAAAATCAAAGGCTTGTTGAGGTCTCAAGGTCAGTTTGAGACTTCATAGCTGTATGTGATGATTCAGCTTAGATTGTTCTGGTGAGCATCCTAGTGAATCTAAGGTTAAAAATTCCAAGATGATAAGATGGCCCTTGTTTTTAAAGTACATTTCCCTGTGACTGTTTCAACTTTTATTTCCTAAGTAGTGACCAATCATGCTGTAGCTATTGTAGGAAAATAGTTGAAGCCAAGAGCATTTGAAACCACACTCTGTGCTTGTCATAATCCTGCTTCTTTTTGATGTGGGACGGCAGTTGAAAAAAAAGTTTGGTTGGTTGGTTTTGGTGGTGGGGTTTGGTTTGTTGGGGTTTCTTTTGTTTTTTTTTAACATAAGCATTTTTTTCAGGGATTTCTTTTTTTGTATGCTTTCAAAGAAAACAGCAACTTCTGCTGAGAGACATATATTCACAGCTGTAGGAGGGTGCTTGCACAGTTAAATTCAGCTGGGCTGCAGTTAACCTTAAAAGTAATGAGCCAGACATGCTCACGGAACACTTCCACAGCTTAGTGTCTAATGACTGATCAATAGTTGTATTTATGTGAAACCCAAAAGCACAGGTTTTTTTGGCATCTCTGTCGAGTGAAAAATCATTATGTTATGCTACAATTCTCCATCGTATCAGGACAGCTGATGAACAGTCACTTCACATTGGTTAAATCCTTGTGGAAAGCAGGCTGTCTTGCTCAAGTGAATGTGTTTGTGGGTTTTCAAGCTCTCCTGTTTTGCTGTTGCATATGGTTTCAGGAAAAAGTAATTTTCCTTTTTTTATCTTGCTGTTCCTGTGCTTGTGGGACACCTTAGATATAGGCTGTGATGTCAGAATGAGAAGTGGTCTGCACTCCACTTGTTTGGTTGGCATGAATGTACCATACCATTAAGATGACTTTTGCAGAGAACCCTTCATGGCTGTTCAAGATTTAAGTGTTCAGTACCAATGGCTTCTGTCCATTTGTGTGTAAACTATTTCAGTTAGCAATGTTTTATAAAAGTGTATGCTTGTTACAGAGATCTAAATATAAAATACAGCAACACAATGTGTTGTGAAGATAAGGGTTCTTTTTCTTCACATTTGCCTTCTTCAGAAAGAGGACTCTTACAGTAAGCTTTAGCCAAAGTAATTGTTTCTATGTCCAAGATGTATACAACCTAAAAGAGCATTGAATGGCCACACACTGATATGTGTATCACAGCCATAATGATTTCTGAGGTAAGGGTTGTTGCACATAATGGAGTTTTACTGAGGTCACAATGAATCGGGTTTGTGACTTCAGAACAGCTTCTGCCTTTTTTCACTGTGGCCCTACTGGTGTGCTAGGAAGAGGCAGAATAATTATCTTGGTTTTTGTTTAAACACCTCTAGAATTCACAAAAGTAGCAGAATTTTAATCAAAGTAGAGAATGATGTCTGAACTTAATGTGTTTCAAGTGATCAATCATAAGGAGTTTTGTCCAGCTGAGTTGCAGAATGGTATTTTAAACATGTACAGTTTTGATATGTTGACTAATAAGACAGAACTTTACTTCACCTCTGATGAAAGCACTTGTGTAAAACATTAGTGTTCATGTAGTTGAACATACAGAGTTGCTGGATAGCCCATGGCAGTCTTTTGCAAAAGCAGATAATGATAATATTACTGGTGACAAAGTCTAATTGCTTTTGTATTATAAAATAAAGTAGTGCATGATAACTTTTAAAATCTTAAGCAGGCACAGAATTAGGCAAGGTTGTTAGAGAGAAGTGATATCTTTCATTAGACAGATGTGGTTTAAGAAAATAGATAAGGTTTGGATAGTAGCAGGGCTTGCTGGAAAGGCTCTTGCCTAAGGTGAGACTTGTGGTAAAACCTGTAGTGCCTCTGCTGTGCTTCTGTAGGAGGCCCACACCTCACTCATGGTGCAGTAAAAGACACACCTCCTCGTAAGCAGAGGCTCAGCCTTAGTCACTGGGGAAGAGTACTATTTTAATCTCTCCTGGAAGGTTTCCTTCTGGAGTCCTCCCTTCCCCACTGTTGGTTCTTATCTTTTTCAGCTTAACTCAATGCTCAAGAAGAAAGTAATAGAAAAATAAAGTAAAACATCTTTTACTTGTCTTCAAGCAGCCCTTTTTTTTCAGAAGGGAGAAGGCCATTTATTTTTAATCTTAAGGTGGTCACATAAATAATTTCTCTTATTTAGTCCCTCAAAAATGTGACCAATTTAATTTTAAACATGGTGCTAATCTATAACTTGCCATCACATCAGCTTTATCCTTACATATCCAAAATTTGTCTTTGCAAGATTCGAATTGACTCTGTTGATTAATTTGCTGGCCATTAAATCCCTGCAATTTGCTATAATCTCACATTCTGGCTCCCCCCACCCCCCCTTGTTTTCTCCCCCATTTTGCTTACTAATGTGCTTTGTGCTGGAACTTGGCATACTCATTGCCAGCTTCCTTATGCTTCTCACTCTTTCTGGGACCTTTTCCAATTTTGCTCATTTAATGACATAAGCAAACCCAATACAAAGCTTTATAAAAGCCATGTAGTTGTAGCGCCTGTTTATCCTTCAAGTAATACCCTTCTGTAGGAATCCCAAGGAGCATTTTAATGTGGGAATAATTTGAATTGTAAAGCTAATGCGAGTGAGAACATTTTTTGCTGTTGGTGGACTGGGAAGACCTGTTTCTGTGTTGGGGGCTCTTTCAGATATTAGCAAAAATTATTATTACAACTTGAAATATTCATCAGTTAGACCATATTTTCCTCATTCCACCTTTCCTTCCCTCCACCCTGGTAAAGTTACTGGGCTGGGCTTTCTTCTCTCAGGTAACAGCAGAGAGTAACCAAAGCTTCATAGTGATTACTTACACAGGACATACAATTTTATCATATTTTCCTAGAGATTCTCTCCCTACACTCAGATACGTGAGGAATTTTTAATGGCGAGAGTTGAGGAGCTGGAGAAGGGGAGGGTAGGGTGTACTGCAGGCTGTGTAGCAGCAGTGTAAATTACTTGCGCTTAAACAGTAAATATCTGAAATTCCTTTTGAGAGTGCATGCTTGGCTTCAATCATATGTAAGTATCTTTCTACTTAGATGTTTGTCTTCACTTAAAATAAGTAGAGGCATAGCTCAGAAATTCAGAGAATCTTATGTGTTAAGAGGAGTCTTGTTTTTGCCATGGAAATTACCTTAGTCTATAAAATGCTACATTGAGCTCTTAGAGAGGATATGGCTGTTTTCCACAAATGGATTACATGTGTAATGTATTTACTCGTATATTGTTCCAGATAATATTATTGATTCGAGGTAATATAATTCTTTAAAGCATTTGGGGTTTTATTTAGTAATTTTTTTCCAACAATAATCTGATTTTCTTCCCCCTGCCATTGCAGTAGGGACAGTCTACTGGTGGTTAAAAAAAATCAAAGAATGTCTTTACTTGTTGGAGGACTAAAATAGTATTTTTTCCTCAAGATCATACTCCCAAAGGAATAGCATTTTTAATCATTCAATGCAATGAAATGGATACAGAAAATATTAATAATACTGTTCTGAGTAGTCTTTAGCAGACATATGTATGTGTAATAGCTTTTCAAACTTGTTTTTCTTCATTTGATATTAAATGAAAAAGAGTGGCTGCTTTTTAGACTTCTTTCTTACAGTGATAATCATAAGATGCACATGAACAAAGAAAATTTATGAGAGCCTTTTACAGTGTAACTCTTGCTCCATCTACTGCAGAGTCCAGTGAAATCTTATCCTCAAACCTGGTATGAGAAATGAGGGTTGAGCTAATATAGATGCTAGAATTAGTCAGTGGAAGACATTATTATTACCAGAGAATGTATGCCTCCAGCAGTGTTTGTAGTCAGGCTAAGGGAAATCTAATCCCACAGCCTATGCAAAGTAGACTGATAAAATTGCATTTAAAGGTCCTTTTTAGGAAAGATATTCTTGCTCATCCAGTGATTGAAGTATGCTGAGGTATAGCACTCATATAAAAGTCAAGTTCGATGTTTCTGAAATAGTACAAGATAACATTATTATTGCTGCTGCTATTATTACTGTTGTTATTATTAGTTTTTTTGTATGACCTTTTGCAAAACTTTGTATTCTGGTATTGTGTACAAACCTTTTCTTTGTTACTCATTAAATTAATTTCCTAGTGGTGTGTAACATTAAGTTTCAATAGAATTATTTTCAAGAGAGAGGCGTCAAGCCTTCTGGAGTGGTGTAGAACAGACAAAGTGGACTCCTGTATCCGTTTGTTTTCATTACATTCAGGAAATAATTTCTAACCTGAAGAAACTGAATTAAATACAGCACTTGAGTATTGGATTGGAATTACAATCAAGTGAAGTGTTAATGGTGCATCAGCCATTTTCCTAATATCGTCTTGATTTAATTGAAGATTAAACTCAGCAAGTGACGGACAGAGGAAAAGAAGAAAGCAGACTGAGGACTGTCAAGTTTATGGCCTGGGGTTATACACACACACACACACACACACATATATATATATTGGAATTAAGTATACCTCCAGATGTCTTCCTGCCATTTCTCCAAAACTAGCTGATTTCAGGTCACCTGTTGGGTCATAGGATGGCAGTTGAAAATTAGCAGATTCTTTAACTGTTGAAAAGAGAAAAATACTATCTTAACACAATAGATGTCATCCCCAGAGGTTGGGAGCATTCTAGTTAGTTGGTAAATTTAAAGAAAAAAATAGAGTTCCTAGTGAGCCTGTGACAATTCAGGGATTGCAGTGCTGCATAAAGGGATATGTGATCATCTTTTCTCCCATGGTGTGGCTTTCCTCATCTTCTAAGAGGCGAGGAGCATTCTGGCACTGTGGGTGGGAAAAGGACCTTTGGCACATTGGTGGTGGAAGAGAGAACAAAACATTGCTGGTGGCTCATCCTAAGATCTGAAAAAATTCAGTTGTGTCCATTGGAAATCTGCTTAGAGATGATTTTCCTTTAAGGTTTGGGGTCAAATTCCCAGTTTCCAGTAGGGAGGTTTGTATAATCCCTGTCACCTGTGACATCGCCCTCAGGTCCCCATGACTTCCTCTTCTTTTATGACTTTCCCTTCCTTGGGACTGAATCAAATTAGTTCCTGTTTTAATATGAGACAGCATCTGATTTGGTAAGGCACTTCAGCTGGGAATTTCTAGGCATGCTGCTCTTGTATTCAAACTGGTTTGGTGTCCAACTCAGGACAGAATTGAGAGCTGCCCCTACTAATGGTGGGCTTGAAGGCTGCTGTTGCTGCTACTGGTAATTTGATGTCTCACCATTTAGATGAAGGAGTCTGAAAGGCTCAATTTTTACAGCCTGCAGGCTGGGCTCCTGTGTAAAGACAATAGCTGGGGATCTGGGGTTCCTCACCCACAAATTGTCAAGGACTCTAGAGAAGGTCATACATCTTTTTTCTTACTGTTGGATTGGCTGCTTATTTTAATGACTGTATTCATTTTGAATACATACTAGATTTGTTCAAACCTCTAATCACAGATTGGCTTGTTTTATTAAGATTTACCTATATATGTGTGTACGTTATTTCTTCCACATTTTCCTAACTTGTTATTTTAGTGGTCTGGGTAAATGCAGTATCTGCTGGTTTTAGTATTTTCTTTGCATCCTGTGATGTTTTTTTCTTTTACTTCCTTAGCCAAATTATGTTACACGGTCTATTAAATTTGTTTTGTTCATTCCTTTTCTTGTGCTTGGTTTTTGCATCTCAGTTACACTCATGTGTGGTTTCTGTCCATGGTTTGAATTCAGCACATTGACATCTATGTGCTGTATGTGTGTGCTTATCAGTATTCATTATCTACTGTATCACTGCGTCTTTCAGTGTAAAACAGCTAAAGAAATGTGTTCTTTTTTCCTAGTTCTATTACATCCTTTGCAAAGTCTTTGAGGAATATTGCTGCTGTTTGCTTTTTTTCCATATATCAATTTAGCTTCCTAGTTGCATGTATTTCTGGAATGCTACATTGCAGTTTGTGATCATGAATAATTGAAGCCCAAAGGTTAAAACAGAGTGGTTGCACGAGTTTAGGAACAAGGGGCGCTGTGGATATTGTCATCTGAGCTCTGTGAGAAACACACTCTTTGATCATAAGATAGGTCCAAGGGCCAGATGCTGTTTGGACAGCTTAAAGTTAAGCATAAATCTGTGCAAGGCTGTAAATATATTTGCTAAGTTGAAATGTGGTATAGCATTATCCACATAAAGGTAAATAATTACTACCACTCAACTGAGGCCATTTTATTTGATCTGTTAATTAACACTTAAGTTAAAAACAAAGTAGAGAGCACTCAGCAGAAGACACTCTTCATTTTGCTGTTTGAGTTCGGCATGTCTCAGCCAGTTGACTTGGATGCATTGTCTTAATCTTGCTCTGCTGTAAAACATAGTTGGTCTTCTGAAAGCATAAGCTAAGTTTAGTGGTGTCCTTATAACTTTATCTGCATCTCCCACCATCAGGTCATGCTCTGCTAGCCTGTTCTCAAGACACAAAACTCTTGTAACTGAATGCTTTTTGAGTGCAGGCTTGCTGTCCATGCCAGCTAAGGTGCTTCCTCCTCTTAGGAAGGTGCTCTGGTTTTCCTGTGAGAAAGTATGTGTTACTCCTCAGAGTCAACCTTGTGTTTATGAAAAAAAAAAAAAAGTCTACAGAATGCTGGGTCTGATGAGATTCTGGCTTAAATATGAAAATTATATGTCTGGGATAGATGAGGTCCATTAGACCCTCTGCAGCTCAGTCTTCTGAGGCAAGACTTGTTACTGACACCAGAAGTCCTTGGCTGCAGGGGGGTGGACCAGCACATATTATCAAGCCTTGGAGATGGAGAAACTAAACTGGTCTGCTCTAGTGCAAGAATCCATGAAAGTGTTCTTCAGGTCAGGAAGGATTCCCTGCCCTCCCTTGAAGGCTCTGTGGAAGGGCTTGAGATAAGCCTTGTTAATCTGCTGTAGATCCATGCTTTCTATTCCCTGCTTCTGTCTAGGCAACAACTTGATTTTGAGAATTACTTCTATTTACATTTATTTTGAATGTATGGTATTGTATGAAGGGAATTGTTAAGATCCCTAAAAGGACAATGTCAAGAGAAAATGGGAAAATCATGCTGAACATTGGGTAATGGCATTTGATACAGAGCTTGATGTGATCCTCAAACATTCCACGTAGAAGCCCCCATTGCCAGCTCCATGCTGCTAGCAGCCCTGCTCCTAAAACTTGGAGGCTACGGTATTACACAAGTCACAGGCCTCGTAAACCCAACATCAAACAATCTCCACTACCCTTTCATTACTTTAGCCCTAGGAGGAGCACAAATGACCAGCGCTATCTGCCTACGCCAAATCATCCTGCATTGCCTGAGACAGTTTCTTTTCTGGGACATGTGTGCATCAATTAGTATGTACTGCTATCAGGTTAGATATTTTAATTGGGCATCTCTTCACTTTTGAGAAGCTGGCTTTACTTCAGAAAGTTAATAGGACCATGAGGTAAGATAGTCTTCAAAATGAGATGGTGATCTCTCTTGATGAATTCGTCATTGGATCTACTGGATGAATCCAGTAATGGGTATATGAAGACTTGAGAAATAGTGTCCAGCTTGCTGGAGGAGGAACTTTTTTGTGTAGCAAAATGTTGGGATGCTGCTTTGCCACTCATGTCATCCCTAAAGGGGAGCTTCTTGAGCTCACATTGTGTGCTTTTCTGAGGGTAAACAACAGGAGTAAGCAAGCCTTGTTTATGGGATTGTTTTTGTTTGTTTGAGGCTTTTTGTGTTTTGGGGGATTTTTGTTGTTGTGTTGGTTTTGGCTCTTTTCTGAGTCCTTGTGTGTTTTTACTTTGTTGTGGAATTGGAATAAGTATCTCCTAGCTAAAGTTTCACTACTGGTGTCAATTTGCCTTTGGATTATCAAGAAAAGTAGTGTGATCAATTTTCTTTTCCATGTTCCTGTCCTGATAGCACAGTTCCACAACAGTTTAACATAGTGCTGATGTGATCCTGTCTTCCCAGTGCTGGGTGGTGCCTTTTGTCCTTGTGCCTGTGCTGCTGCTGGGGCGGTGTGGGGGGGCCTGTGCTCAGCTGGAGGTGACCCTGGCAACAGAATTGCAAGGGTTTCTCTGTCTCCGCTGCCTGTTCTGTCCACGTGTCCTGCTGCCCCGGCAGTAGTGAGGTTGTCGGTGTGTGTGTGGGCATGGGAGCAGTGTTGGATCAGCTTCAGTAGCCATTGTGCCACATGGGGATTCATCCAGAGTTGTTGTAGGTATGCAGTGGATAAGGAAAAAATGCCCATTTCATAAACTTTGAGAGGAAGAATGAGTTGCAATTCAGAGCTTGGTCCCAATTAGCTGTTGTATCCTTTCCTTCTGTAGGAAAACCTTAGCTGACCCAGAAGAGCGCTTGTTTGATCCTGAGTGTCAGACATGCTTCACACTCTAATCTGGTCGCTCTTTTGTGAGTAAACCTTGCCTCCTGCTGCTGTTTTCCTCATCTGGAGGCAAGCCTCAGGTTTCAGGATTGCAGTCTCTAGACTGTAGAAACAGCTCTTTCCTCTCAGTTTTGAAGTTGGATATTAAAGCATTTTCTACTTCTTGAGCCCTGCAAATGTTTGAGGAGCTCCATGTGCTTGACGTGATCCTGAACTGTAGGTTGTTTCGTATCTCCCTTCTTTTGCCTTTCATCAGGCCAATTGAAAAGTGACCTGGCTGCATCATTTCTAAGTGCAATGAAAACTTCTGCCAGTTTCCTTTGCCGGAAGTTTCACTCTCTGGGTGTGTTCCTGTTCTTGTTTGGTTGGTTCAATTAACAACCAACATTTGCATTTAGTTTTCTTTTTGTTTCACAGGGGATTTTTCACTAAACTGTGGGTGGCATTCAGAATCAGTAGTGCCCTGTGCCCTGAATGCTGTGGCATTCAGAATCAGTAGTGCCCTGCAGCTGCCTGTGCCTCCAAGTGCTGGCAGGATGTCCTGGGAGAGATGGGAATGCTCACTGGGAACTCTCTGCTGGCAGGTTTGAAGATCTCATGAAATAAGTCAAAAAAGACTGGCGTGGTAAACTGTTCACCTCCTGAGGAAAGAGTAATGGCTGGCAAGAAATGTTGAAAGAACTCTTGTCTGTGAAGGGCTGTGTTTAGATGTGTCCAGGAGGATGCAGGAATAGTTTTGTTCCTTCCTTCCTGTAAGTGCTTTCCTTCAAAAAAACAGTTTTGTGTTAGGTTTCATGGGTGAGGGACATTTAACATTTTATTTTGACAAGATAGGAAACATTTTACTCTTTTGCTTGATAGGGCACATAGTGATTTTTAGTACTGTACCAAATAACAAAAATGAGTAAACAGGAGGATTTTACAAAAACTTTATCCTTTTCCTCCCCTTCATGTTGGTTCCACCTGTGGTTTACTGCAGCAGCTTTTAGCTGGCTTCTCTCAGTTTTCATGGGGCTACAGGGAGGGTTTCATTTTGTCCTAGCAATTAATGGAGATGATATGGGCTGGCTGTCCTGAATTAGCCCTGGAAAATCTTGTTTATGTGTTTGGGATGAGTCAGGAAGGAAAGTGCCAGGTTGAAATAACTGTGCCAATTCTGAGTGAAATAGAACAAAGGCAGGAAGGTCCTGTTCTGCTGCACCTGCATGCCTGGCCAGGCTGAGGGCTTCAGGCCTAGGCAGAGAAGGAAACATGTAAGCTGAGTTCAGGTTACAAGACCTGATTTCATGCTATGGAGGTATTTGTTTTTCTGAAATGCTTTGGCTGTCATCTTGGGGATGGACCAGCACATTTCTAAGGTTTTTTATCTATCAAATAAAAAGGATCTGTAAATTCATGTGATAATGAACTTCACCCTTCCATATGATGTTACTGCGGTGTTTTTTAAAAAAAAATAATGAGCATACAGTATCATGCACAAGATTAATACAGGTTGGTGTAACCACATGAAAATGAGAATTATTCCAAAGATCTTTTAGTATGAACTTCTGAAACTCCTATTAGCTGTATCTAGTTCTGCACTGGTAGATCATGGTATGTTTTCTTTCCTGGATTCCTTCAAGTATGGAACTGTAAACATTGCATCCTTTGTAGCTTGAGGTGAAAAAACCAATTCTGTCTCAAAGTTGGCAAACTTATTTCTGTATGTCTCACATAGATTTGCATATGTTGAGCACTTAAAAGACAAACAACAAAACCCAAAAAAAAACCACCAACAAAACTTCCATGGGGTTTAGTTACCATAGTAACAAGCATAGATTAAGATTTACTCAATGCTCAGCATAAATTTACCTGTCACCTGTGCACATGTCTGCTGTTGGGAAGGGAACACTATTTGTCTATTGGCTTTGGGGGATTTTATTTCACCTTGTAGTAGAAATGTTTTCCTGTTACCATTGGAGTTGTTTTTGTGAGGTACACAATAGTACAACTGGGAAGAAAAAGGAAGAGATGCAAAAATAAAATGAGAAAGTTATTTTGTTTATTTTGTCTCTTGGTGCTGTATAGTTGGAGTTATTAAAGTTTTATAAAATGCTTTTCAGAATTGCAGCATCAATTAATGAAATGTTTGTGTATGCTTGACTCAGGCCAGCTTTCAACAAATTTTTTTATCTTATAGCTGATAGGCTCAAGAATATCATGCCTGGCATTTTTATGTATTTATATAAGTGGTCTAAAGAGACAGATGTTCCTGCTCATGTTTGATTGTTTTCTTTTTGCACTTTTGAAAAGTGTGCAGGAGCAGGCACAGGAGATGGGTGCATTTTACATTTTATCACAGTTTTGTCTGATTCTTTTGTCTGCCATACTGAATTTGGTATCTGATATACAAACTGTAACTACGTCTTTCCTCACTCTGCCATTGTTGCTTTGGTTTTTCTGAGCTTAGTCCTGCATATTATCCTCCTCTTTCAGTGGGGAACGTTGGTCGCTTTGCATTTTGGTGATTTTTTTAATAGGAAAGTTTTTATCATGCATTCACAATCTCGTATGCATTTAATTGCTGTTAAGCAACTTTAAAAATCATGTGTACATACATTCAATCTTTTAAATTGGCCCTTCCAAAACACTTCTTCACATGTCTGAGAAGAAAAATTAGATAGTGCTCTATTAGAGCAGAGGTGCTTTAGGAATTGTAGTATGATGTGATAGATATGTGTGGCAGGAGCAAGGTGTGGTTTTGTGCAGATGTGAGGCTTACCTGGAAGAGGAGGGAATCCCCATCTTCTTCCGCCCCTAACTGGGGAATCAGGTACTATAATTGTCTGCAGTTTGCATCATACCTATACCACCTGCAAGCTCTTGACACACGATGCAGAACAAGCTCATCCGAGCATCTCTGATGGTTTCTACTTCGAGATTCACCAAGAGCTTTAAAAAAATTGGACTCTTTCAGTTCAGTTTGATGCTTCAGCAAAAATCTTTCTTAAGGTGTCTTGCTATAAGCTCCTAGGTCCTAATGACTAGTGACAGAAGGCAACATGACAGCAGCTGGACATCCAGGACAGTATTTCAAACCTTTGTTCCCTTTCCTTTCCTGGCACTGTATTTTAAGAAACATTAAAATTAAATGTGTTTATTTCTGGAGACTTTATTTAATACTGACTGAAACTGAATATATCAGGAGTCCTGTTATGTTGTACTAGTGAAGGAATGTTTCCCCTTACAATATACATATATTAAGAGAAAAACTGTTGCAGATCAGAGCTATTTAGAAGACTATCTTCTCAACCCTTCAGGTACCCTTTGTCTGGGCTAGCTATTTGGAAAAATATTTGCATATTTGAAAAATATGACAGCTGTTATAAATGCTCATGTGTATGGCACATACTTGGAAATGGTAGGAGTTATGAATATAAAAATTGGCTGTGAGATACTCATGTCCAGGACAGGATAGAAAATATTGAGTGAGAAAATGTGATAATTTGACTTTTGTATGTAGAACTGTATGTGAGACTTTGCTTGCGTGGGCTGGGTCTACCAAGGAATTTGCCTTGTGATAAATCAAGATGGGGAAAATTCAGGACTAAGAGGCTTGTTTAATCAAGTGAGGTGTGTTTGTAGGCAGATTGATGTGTGGAAATTACCCTCTTACTATGAAGGACTATAGAGGCCTTCAGTGTTGTTTGATTGAGAAAGACTTTGTGAATTGGTGACTGGAATGGTTTGGGGGAATTTTTAAGACCAAGTTGTAGGAGCACTTAATATAGGTGATGTTGTAAGTTTGATTACAGTGTATAATCCCTGAGAGTACCACTCCAGTGGCTAGTAAGTGGCTAAAGGATGCTGAATATGTATAGTGAAACCCACACATTGTACCTACTTGGTAGGGTTAGTTCTTCTGCACTTCTTTAAAGATGATGTGGCCATCGGGTCATCTTGCTTTGGCAAAGTTACCTTGGGTAAACAAAGAAAATTATAACTTTGAGAAGCAATGGGTCAGATTAACTCTCTTGTGGTCTTACTGCCCTTGGCTTTCTGTAACAATCCTGGTGGAATATGTGAGAAGCAGATCTAGTATGGAGCAATAAGTGTTAATTGAGCTCTCTTCAGTTGCAATTTAAAATTGATTGTTAGAAATACTTTTTTGGGATTCCTGAAAAGGTGGATTTTGTTTTGCATGAGTTTTCTTCTTTTAAAGTACCTGACTAATGTGCAAAATACCTAAATGCTCTAATAAACTGTTTCAGCTTCACCCTATTTCTGTTTAAAATTGCATTTTATTTTAAGAAACATCTAATTTTGTGTTTATTTCTAGAGACTTGATTTTACACTGCCATAAATTGTGAATATATTGAGTCATGTTTATGGTGTACTAGTAAGGTAGTGTTTCCCACTACATTTTATATACATACATATATACATATATACATATATATATACATATATACATATATATATATATGTATGTGTATATGTATGTGTATATATAAAATCAGGGTATCTAGTGAAATAACAGAATCTCTAATTGAGATCCTGTGTGGAAAATGCAGCTTGTTGACTGGAATTGTTTTTGGATGACAACGAACTGCCAAGGAGAGGGTTGTTTTTACAACCCCCTTGTTTCCAGCACCCTGAAAAATTTCTCAGAATTTAGGGATTGGTCTACTGAAATGGCATTTTAAATAGCCACATAGTAGCTGATGCATAATGAATGAATGTATTGTAACGGACCAGAAGAATCTGAAAACTATGTAGCCTGCCCTTCTAGACAGTGTGGATGTTGCATAATTCTGTGAAATTCAGCTTTAGTATATTTTGGAAATAATCTCTGAGATACTGTTACTTGACCTTGATTTTAATTTTTTTTCAGCTTCTTAATCTTTTGTTTCAATTTCACTGAATGTTGATTTCTAGAAGTTGATAAGTTTCTGCTTTAAATTCCTCTTTACCTTCCAACAATAGCAAGCTGTTGCTGTGCAGAAACGAGGCCTGTTACAAGAATAATTTGAATTTCATTTAGTGCTGTTCAAATTCAGAAATTGTATATATTTAGTTATGTGTGCCTCACAAACCAGGAAATTTGACCTTCTTTATGCATGATTTCTGTCATCCTTGGGCATAGCTGGAGAGAATGGTTGGTTGACTCTGAAGAGAATCTGTTTGAGAAGGAATAATTAGGAACCATCCAGAGTGGCTTAGTTTTTCTGTCACAAAAAGACCAAAATCCAGAATCATCATGACCATGAACCTTGTTACTCTTTTTTCCTCTTCAGATTTGGTACTCTTATACTGTCATTTTGATTAAATAATGCTTTCCCTGTTCAGTCTGCATTGAAATGATCTATTCTGTGAAGGCATCTTCCTGTTTGCCCATGGCATTGGTTAAGTCTATCCAACTGTTTCTTGAAGAGATCCCTTCAGGTATCTGCTGGGAGTAGTCTAATCCTGTGAAGCATATGAATGGCAGTTGATGTTAGGATTGCTAATGCTTCTGGTAGGCATTGTATTTCCTGTAGTGAAGATCTAATTTGGTGAGTAAAGAGGCTTAAAGACTTCTAAAACTTGTTTGTGTAACACAGTGCTGTAGCCCTGGATGAGGTTCTAAGTACAGCTGAAGTATTTGTCGTTAGCACCACACACATACTGATTTTGTAGGTTGTATTTTTAGGGGAGACTTTTTTAGGGCTGTGGTTTTTCACATGTGGGGCTGGTGTCCAGTGCTGAAAGAATGTTTCAAAGCCTTTTTTGCCTGGAGCTGCCCTTCTGATCTTCTTTTTCGAAGTCCACAAAAAGTATTTTAATGATGTGCTTCTAAAGAATAAATACTATTACTAGCGTGTTATTTCACAGCTGAATAAATTTGTCTAATATACAGAATCTAAACATGCCTGGCTTGCTTGGTTCTCCAGTAATTTGGAAAACAGTTTAGCAGTGGGAGTACAGTAGTATTTTGCAGAAGGACTCATGCAAAGAAAAGACAAACAAAATTATATTTAGGGTTGTTCTCTTGGCTATAGTGAATAATTAATAATGCTGGAGGTGATGTAAGCAGGGTTGTGCTACATTTGGGAAGAACATTCTGGTTGTAGTATACTCCTTGTTTTTTCCGGTTGTGTTGCAGCTGTTTGCTACTTTTCCCAATTCCACTACTGCTTATGTCCTGAAATAATCTTGCCTGGTTCAGTGGGACTGCCTGTCACCCTGAGTGTTTACAGGAGGGGGTTGGCTTCTGTCTCCAACAAATGGAGACTGAAGCTGGAAGTACTTCTTTAAATTCTGGTTGTATATGAAAATAATTCCATAAGGAATGATGGATGAGATCAGCACAGCCCAGCATTAGGTTGGGTATTGGGAGAAGCAATAAAACTCCAGCTACCCTCAGACTACTTTCAGCTTAAGGTCATGGATCTAGGAAAAGGCTTGTTAGTGCTCTGTACAAAGATGCCCACTTTTTAATTGAGGCAATCAGTAATGGGAATATATTCAGGTAATATTCAGGTGTCTGTTGGTGCTTTATGCTTAGCTGAGAGTAAGCATGCCTTTCTGCTACAAAACTAAAAATTGCTCTGGGAAGACATTCTTTCTACCTCCAGTATTTGCCAGCTTTCAAAGTCTGTAACTTAAAAGATTAGAAGCTAAATTTTACCTGTTAAGCATTTGTACCCATCTGCCACTCTTAGAAAGTATTTGAAATACTGAAACACTTAGCACTCCTTTGACATTTTTCATTACTTTGGTTTCTCCTTGGAACAATTCCAAGCCCCATCTGTAACTTGCCCCTTATATACTTGGAAGTTAGAGTACAGAAGCAGATTTCAGTGACTAACATTTAATGTGGGATGATGTGTTGGCATGCATTAAAAATAACTTCCTTTTAGTTCTTCAGACTTTTGAGGTTTAAAATATTTTATGCAATCTCACGGAGTTTTAAAAAATAATTATTTTTAAATAAAGATGTAGATAGTTTGCTACTTGAACAAGAACTTTAAAAGATGCAAACGTGTTTGGGGAATGAAGTTTACTTGAAAAAAAAAGTAATTTCATTTGACTGAAGAAAGTTAACAAAAAAAGAGTGAAACCTTGTTTCCAAATATGCCAAGGTACGAATATATTTTGCATAGTGTATTTTTAAAAGACTAAATTTGATTATAATTAGACAGATTTATCTGCAACATACAGCTGTACTGTGTGGTTTGGCATGTTTAAAGAGTCTGCAATGGATTGTAGATTACTGCCTAGGTATCTAGTTTTGCTTTTAGAGCTGGTAAAATCTTTCTGCAGACTTTTTTATGAGACGTGTATTGAACTCTGCCCAAAGGCAGCATTTTCTCCTTAGGCTGCCATCCAGAGTTATCAGTTATATTGTAGAAGTTAAATAAATTACTCCCCTTTACATCTTTTTATACTTGTGGTCTATTCTGTTTCAATTGTCTAAAATTCAAGTAGCTAAATTCCCAACTATTTTGTCTGCCTTGCAGCACACCTCTGTGGATGGATACACTGAACCACACATTCAGCCTATCAAGTCAAGTAGCAGACAAAACATCCCCCGATGTAGGAACTCCATAACATCCACAAATGAGGAGCATCCTCACATTGGAAATTATCGCTTACTGAAAACAATAGGAAAAGGAAATTTTGCCAAAGTGAAGCTGGCAAGGCATGTGCTTACTGGAAGAGAGGTAAGCCTTGGAAAAAAAAGACTGATAGTCTGATTTGTTTTCTTTGGCTATCTTTATAATAAATGTTCCTTCTAGAGGATGTTTCAGCATATAGAAGAAGTTACCTGACATGCCTCAGTTACCACCTAACCAGCTACCCACCCACCCCCTTTTTAAAATGTAGTTTCTTGGTGAAAGGATCAAAATGTTTGTTCTGCATCAAACGGTATTTTGGGGCTGGGAAGGTGTCCATTCATCCCCAAGCATTTCTAAAACTGAAGAGAAACATACTGATAGGCAGATTTCATTGATATTAGTGATCTGTTAATAGATAAATCTGATGTTTAGAGGGCCTGGACAAGATAATGTTGTTCAGTCCAAACACAGACAGATGTATAAAACTGATTCCTAGGTGCCAAAGTTCCAAGTTCCTGCTGATAAATCTTAATAGGTTTGAGAATTTTGCTTGATGAAATGTGTAGAAGTAGACACACATGCATGTTTTAGAGGTGCATCTATGCTCTTGTTCACAGAGGTGCAGCATGTTTTTGTTCAAAACTTCTTCTAAGTTTAGTAATTCATAGCTGTTTGTTTTTTTCCCCAGGTTGCTGTGAAAATAATAGATAAAACCCAGCTAAATCCTACTAGCCTGCAAAAGGTAAGAATAGACCATAACATCTGAAATTCTGTCAACAGTTGAGCCATGATCCTTTATTTACTTGACAGAAATATTTGATCCCCTTATCTTGCTAAACAACATTTTTGTGTGTGACCTTGGGAGAGCATAGTCTCTGCTATAATGTGCACATTCATTTGTCTGGGGGCAGTGGCTCCATGTGGTTCCTATCTGAGCTTTGTTGTTTTGCTCTTCCTTCCTCCTCTAGCTTTCCTCTTTGTCAACAGTAACATTTCTTTCCAATTAGGTATACAAACAGTTTGTCTACATGCTAAACCAAGATTTAATGCTGTAAAGAATGATATTCTTGGATTTTTTCTTTAATGTACTAATTGGTTTTTTTGTGGACTTAAGAGTACCAACTTCTGTTGCTTTAATGGGCTTTTCTACATTTGTCTTCATAGTCTTTCAACTTTAATGAAATACTTGCTGAACTCAGGGGACCTATGGCAATTACTTTTTGTGCACAGAATTGACAAATGAGTGAATATAATCAAAACAGTGTTGTTTATGCCTGTAGATAGAAATTCAGAAGTCTTTCATAGTCATTGTGATCAAGGTTTTATCAAAACCCTGGGGATTTTAGTTTGCTTTGGATTTTTACTGTTTAACTCTGTGTATGTTTTGTTGTGGCTAAAGCACAGAAATGTTGTATTGTCCTACTGGGGGATGCCCATTATAAAATTTTGGGGTATTTTTTGTTTACAAATACTAGACTGCTGTTGTCTGTTGCTGTAGAAGTGAGAGAGGCCAGGGCTTACTGCTGTTCTTTTATCTCTGGCTGCTGCTACAATTTATTTTATTGTGTAACTTTGATTATGGGGAGTTGTAAACAGCTTTGCTTTAATTTCTTTTTTTCTTTTATCTCTTTTATACTTTATTTGCTTTAATGTCTCTTTTGTAGTACTTGAGTGTGAGTTCTTCTGGATTTTTTTTTAATTCAACCTGCTGTGCAGTCCATGCAGAGGCTTTGCTATTAAGTCCTATATCCTTTATTAAGCAAATCTCTTTGCTAATATTTGAGCTAGAGAAGAGAGACCCACAGGGGCAGTGTGTGACAGAGCATATTGTGGAAATCCTGTGCTGCTCACATAGCTTATTTCCTAGCTAGCTTGCTGTTCACATTTGTAGGGCTGGGTATGTCTCATAGTTGAGCAATGAGAAGCTAAAATATGTTAAAACTTTCCAGAAAACTAAGTGAGAAAAACTCAGCTTTGGGAGAATAGTTTTAATGTTAAGTTGTATTTCATACAAAAATACTCAATAATAATTCAATAAACCATTCCAAGTATAAATAAGACTTCCATAGCATACAGAAGATGCTGTCACACTGCACAAATAGTACATAAAATACTCATGCAATAGGACATTGGTGCTGTTATTTGGTTTTTTTGAGTGGGAAGCTGGCAACAAGACAAACAGTGTTAGGTACTGTTAAAAGCTGCTTGTAGTAGAACTAAGGATAGACATTTAAATTTAGTGATCTAACTGGAATTTCATTCTTCAGTAACTTGTAAATATATTGATGCATCTTCTGCTCACACTGAAAAACTGGGTAATTTGTTGGGATCATGTTTTCATTTGTAAAATACTGATTATGGTTTTCAGAAAAAATAATCTTTGTTTTGAAGCGTTATATGTCCTTAGCTGTGACTGAGTAAATGAATACTAGTTGCCCAAAAAAGTAAACTTAAACACAATTTTTCACAGTTACCGAAGCAATTGTAAATACAAGGCAAATAAGGATGAGAGGGTGGTTCATTAGCATGGTTAAGATAATTTCTGTTAATGTTTTAGTGGGTCATTTGTGGATTGTTAGTCAAATAATAAAATATCTTGTTCTGTTGTATGAAATCAGTCACTCTTTTCTTTCTTTCTGCACTGAACTATAACATTTTGTTTGTAATTCTCTTTGTACTATTTAGTATCTCTGCAGTGTGAAGTTTTATAGTTTTGTCATCAGGCTTATGCTGTACAAAGGTCTGTTAAGTGGTGGGTTTTTTTCTTCAGGAGGCAGTGTTGGGAATGGGAAACAGTGATAGTAGTATTGTGTTGATAGGAACATACACTTATCTAATGAAGGTCTATAGAGGATATTGGAGTATGTTACTGGCACAAAAATACCACTCATGAGTTTGAACCCATCTAAATTCTCATGGTTGAGAGGATGGTCTCTAGAACTTCAAAACTGATAAGTTTTGCAGTTCAGCAAAACTTTTAGATTTTCAATCACTACTGATCACTATTAATCAAACAAGACAAATTTCTGGTTATTTTGGGTGTAGGGTCATTTACAAAACCATCCCCTTTCCATTCACCAAAGTATGAAGGATACTGAGTGCAAGTCAGTTTTGCTACAGTACTTGCTACTGACCTAATTAAGTGAAATGAGTCATCATGTCTTCACATGCACCATTCTGTTTTGTAAACAGAAATATTTGAGCACATACTTCACTTGCTGGAAGTGTTACACAAGCTGGGTCTGTAGTTAGTCACAGGTATAAAAGCAAAGAGTGTTTCATTTCTTCCTAGCTGCTCACCAGTGATTTTCATGCCCTGTTGTATGCACAGGGTTCTCCAGACAGAGTTATTTTAGTTTGTGTCATGGCCTTATATTTGATGGCTTAAGTTAGCTGACCTTGTGAATTTTTAATTTTGCTTTCTTGTCCATGCAATGTGATAGCTTATGTTAATGTCGTAACTTACATTCTATTTCTCGCTCGAGGACCTCTACCTTTTTAAATAGAAATCCTATGTTGAATTAAGGGTCCTGCCTTTCTACTTTGTTTTCAGTTTGCTCAGTATATGGTTACCATGGTACTTAGTGAGCATCTGTTTAGAGCAGAGCTGGCTTTATTGTTGACTTGCGATCTTGATAGTAACTTTACTGACTTAGCTTTTTCCACTGTTACTATTGTAATTTGTTTCCAAATGTAAGTATTTGGCTTTTGTCATAACACAAGTTTGTATCAAAATAGCTGGTCTATTTTTCATGTCTGTTACATTGAAAATTTTGTCTTCTACTGGCTTCATCAGAGATGTTTCTGAAACAGCATTCTGTTGCTCTTCTGCAAACTGCTAGTAGACCAGAAGGTGCCCTTTTTTTTTTTTCATTAATAGGTTTAATTAGGAAATGGTTATTTCAGATATAACCCTTCTAGGGGTCAGCAAGCTTTTATTCTTTAAATGTGTTTGGAGCCTCTAACTTAAGTTCCTTCTGTTGCTGAGAAAAGCAGAACAGAAGTAAAGCAGTGTGGAAGATTTGGAACAATTTCAATGTGTTACCTATTGAGAGTTGTGCTCCTTTTGCCACATCCTTTCTCAGTAACAGTTCAGAAAGTAGAGCAGCTTTCAAGCATGTTTTTCAAAGAAGACAGAGCCTTGGTTAACTGAATATTTTCAGTTTGTAGTAACTTTAAAAAGTAAATCTTAAACATAGGTATCAATCTGACAGCAAGTAGAAATGTTATTAATGGTGTAGCAGATCTTTGCTTTCTGCAGTTTGTGCCTTGAAAAATTAAGCTGGAAATACAGGAAGCAATTTTTCAAGTCTTGTGGCTTTTTCCTAACTATAAATTTTAGAAAAATTTAGTACAGTGTAAAGTACAGTGCTGGCTGTCTCTTTTTATAAGTGAAGCTTTTGAGGCTGCAGCACCTTTCCAACAAGGAGATGCTTGTTCAAGAGCTTTTTTGAATGGTAGCGTTTTTTAAGAATGAAGAGTGGTCCTATAAATATGTTGTGGGGTGATGAGAGATAAGTCAGGGAGATAAGTGACTTACACCTTCTGAGAGAGAAGGACACTGCTGCTCAGGAAAATACAGATGTGTCTGAATTCTGAAAATGCTATTTTTCATCAGTAAAATAGATCGTAATCCTGCAGCAGATTGCCTTGTCTTCAGAGAACAAACATCGCTGTTCTGTCCCGATTTTTGTAAGTTTAACCAACTTGGCTTTGTAGGAAATAACTGTGCTCTTTTTGCTTAAATACCTCTGTATGCCAAGAGGTGTATCCTGAGTGTTATTGAGGGGTGTAGTGGCTATTTTTAAAGGTGTTTATATTTGTAAATACATGGTTATTGGCATTGTAGGTGTTAATGACCAGTGTGCTTCTGCATGGGGAAAGTGTCGGGGAGGAGATTAATGTCAAAGTAGTGCTTCATGGAATGCAGAGTTGCAATATAAAATCATGTCCTTGAATACTGTTAAGGCTTTTATTCAGAAATACTTGTGGAACAAAATTTCTTTTCTCTGTAAAATCAAATTGAATCTTGAACCTATGGTGGTTTGACAAGAAATATGTTTTCTGGGATGCTGTGGTCAGGCCAATGCGTGCTCAGATTTTAATATTGGCACCTAATGTGGCCATTGGGACATTGGATCTGCTTCTGAGAACACGGGGTCAAAAGCAGGGCTCTCCCCCTGAGAGGCTCTTTTGGGTTCCGGAGGCGAAACAGGTCAGACCTCTCCCCTGCCCAGCTGCTGCGGCTGGGCGGGGGAGGGAAAGCCATGCGGCCGGGTGAGGAAGGCCTGGGCCCTGAGGATGGAAGGGTGGAGGAGCGCCAGGAGACATCGGGCAGCCACCCTCCCCCAGGAGAGAGAGAGGGAGAGCCGATGCTAGTGCCTGTGCCACCTTGAAATTTGATAGCAGCCAGTTGAGAAGAAGAAGGCGGGGCGGGGGTGCGGCGAGAAGGTGCCCAGCAGGGCAGCCGTGGGAGTTCTGGACAGGCAGAGACTGAAATTTTTAACCCTTTTCTTAGATGATAGAAACCTTACAAATGTTGATCCTCCTGGAGCTGAATGAGAAGAGAGATAGAGATGAGATAAGAGGAAATGGGCCATGAGAAAAGAATCTTAAGTGGGAGGAGGTGATGGAATGGCCTTTAGCTGGACTTTTCTTGTATAGCCATAGACAGAACCATTTTTCTTTCCTGTGACACAGAGACTGCATTTAGGGGGGCGGCAATGGCTTGGAGCCAAGAGAGTGCAGTGATGTTACAGGAGTGTATGAACAGAGAGAATGGGTGAGGAAGATGGTTGGTGCCCTTGATCTTCAGTGGAAGAGAAGATCTCTGTTCTTGAGACCCCTCGGCCTCAGGGGGTGAATTTGGGGTGGACAGGTGTCCTGAAAATGAGAGACTGTGCTCGTTTTTTAGAACTGGACAAAGCACCCTTAAAAGGAAAACCCTAGAAGCAGCTCTGGTCCATAGGCAGTGGTAAGAGCATTGAGCATAGAAGGAAGATGTCATGATGGCAAATGATCTCCAGGCAGTGCCACATGTGACAGGAAACACAAAAAGTCTCAACGGTGTTTCCTGGGGAAGTCTGTGGCACAAGAGGGACTCCTCACTCCTTGATTAACTGAGAATTGATTATCTAAAGAGTAGGATAGACTGAGAGTTAGTGATCTGAGAGATGGATGTATTAGAAATTCAGTGGGGAGGAGGAAGAGATGTATTTGTGAAGTTTTCATTTTCCTTGTGTGTTTCTTTTTTTCCCTTTCCTTTGTAGTTTAGTTAATTTTTTTTTTTTTTTTATTTCTAAGTAGGAGCCTGCTTTGCTTATTCCTGGTCACATCTCACAGCAGAAACCAAAGAGAAAGTATTCTCATAAGAGCACTGGCATTGTACCAGTGTCAAACCATGACAGAGTCTTAAACCAATTAGTAAACTTCTAAATCTTCTGAGAATATTGAATAGAATAATGCACATCTTTTTTTTTTCTCAATTCCCATGTACTTTACATTCAATATAAAAATGTGAGGGCTGAAATTATTTTCTGTAGAAGTCTCGTTTTAATCCAGTTTATGAAGGCTCACTTCTGTACCTCTTATACCAGCATTAAATTATGATATATACCTCATAGGCCAGTCTTAAGTTACGAAATATCTTTCCAATCTTTAGGAGAGGAACTGATTTTCCACATACCTGCTTAGAAGCTCTACTGATGCTGTACCGTCCATTGGATTAGATTTCTTAGCTTCTGATTAGTTTATATTGATTTAGCTGAGAAATTTATTATTGTGCAACAAATTACAGTACTTAAAAAAACAACAAATTCACAGTGAACATCCTGGTGTGGTGTTTTTCCTTAACAATGGCTGATTTTATGAGGAAAACAAATTTGCTGAAGTTAATTCTGGTGCGTAATATTACATACCCTTGTTTTCTGTTTTGGACGTAAGCAAAAGGCGTCTGTTCATATTTGTTCAGAGAAATGCTTTTGTAGTTTTTACTTCCCTCTGAAATTGTTTTAAGGGCAGTTATAAGGCAAATGCATAGTAACTAGTGTGAAATACTTAAATAATGGAAGTATACATCTGTAATATTATTACTTGAGCTGTAGCAATTGTACATGATCAAAAGCTGAGTGTCAATTAGATGTTGCTCTGTAGTCTTAACTTGTAGATAAAATGCAGAATTTTAGAAACATAAAATACCCTAAAGTGCTACTCTTTAGGGAGCTGTTCAGTCTCTGCCTTGCATCACTGTACCCTTTTGCAGTGGTTGCATCTGATCAAATGGGACTAATTTTGAAAATGGAAAGGGTGAGATGTCTCTGCAACATGAGAGAAGCAAAACAGCAGCAGCACACTTAATGTGTTGAGCCCAGTTTCTCTCTAAGAAGGACTGTAAGATGTTTCCAAAAGGTCTAAGCATTACACTGAAGAGTGAGCATTTCTTAATTTATTTCAGCATCCTGAGTTAGCCCAATAAGGGACCAAAGAGTGTGCAGCACATTAAACAGGGGCTATGCTGTTGAATTAAACAGGGCAAACCTATCAGTATTGCCAACCTCAACTACACAGCACCAAACTACATAGGCATTTTTTATTTCTTTTATTTGCCTTCTTTCCTTTGAGCCCCTAGGTTAATCTTGATGCACCTCTAATTAATAAAGCCATGAATGGTAGAAATTTAATAAGTGTATATACTAAGGGCTTTAAGTTTGTCCAGTTGTTTATAATTATGTGATTCAGTGTCATACAGCAGACTTTCAGCAATGATAAATCTTCAGGACTTGCAGGGGGCAAGAGGGGGCATCACTGCTGCTTGTGACCAGTGTAAAATTTGGTAGTTGTGGGGAAAGCAAACTTGCCTGCTTCACCTCTGTGGAGCAGCAGGACTTGGAGGATGTCAGAATTCCTGGTAGCTTATTCCATTTGAACATCTCTGTGTGACTTCTGTCTAAAGCTGCACCTTGTACTTGCACCTATAGTTTCGATGTGTTCGGGGTAGTTGGCTGAGCTTGCCAGTCACCAAAGAGATCAGAGAAAGAGAGTGTGAATGCTTGTGTGAACAATGTGTGGGGTTTGGTCAATGTGGAACTCCAGAAAGAGCTGTGCAACTTACTGTGTCTGTTTGCATAATGCTTAAAAATTAGCTTGGTTTTGGTATGTAGATATTTGAGGTCGTTATATTTATTTTAATGCATAAGATGTAGATTATATTTTCTGGAGTTCACTGCACTATATTTGTCTGTATTTTATGTTAATGCTACTTTCTATGGCCTTTTCTGTCTTCTTGCCATTTAAAATTGCATATCTTGTGTAATTTTTCCCTAATAAACACATTCTAAGGAAATTGTCCTGCTTCCTTGACAGTTGTTTCGAGAAGTACGAATAATGAAGATTCTGAATCATCCCAATATTGGTAGGAGCCCTGCATTTCTGCTGACTTTTTTTCTGTTATACTGTTTACATTTTACTCTATTTGGCTATATTTGAATGTACTGCTGTTAAACTTTTTCTGGAGCTAATAGGGACAGTAAGCATCCAGTAAATGCTTCATTGTCTCCCCTCTTTTATTGACTCTGCTTGCATCAAGAATTTTGCTCAGAGGAGGTAAACTGCTCAGTCCAGGAAAGCCTTACACAGAGTAGATGTGAGCTCTCCAGTCTATCAAGTACCCCAATTCCCCTCTTCTATTGAAATTATTCTTCAGACCCAAAAGCATGAGTTTCTTAGGTGAGAGTAGCAGAACTCCATTAGTTCAGTCTAGGAAAGACTCCTGCTGACTGATATTTCCAGAAAATTAGAATTACCAAGTATGTAATTTTCCCTTTCTGCTTTAGTTCTTTCACCTACCCCACAGCTTCAGGGCCCTACTTTGTGATGACAATTCTTCTGGCTGAGGAGGGCTGGACAGTCTTGTTCCAGAGACAGTTAATGGTCTTGAATTGGCCAGAGGGCTTGTTGCATACAAGGTATGGATGAGGTGTACAAGTTATTACATGCTAGGCACTCCCTTCTCATCCCTTAAATTGTTTGTTGCTTTTCAGCATTCATAGCTTCTGCCGTTTTTTGTTTTCTTGGGGGTGGTGGTGGGGGTGTGTTTGTTTTAAATGAGTGGTTATATTGCAATCTGAGGAAAGTCAGACTTAACATTTCTGGTATCCACTTGGTTTTTAGTTGGTCAGAATTTTGGATTTCTGACTGTGAGCAGTTTGCTAGCAAAACGGGAGGTTTGTATGATCTTTAATTTAAGTCTGTGTCAAATGAAACTAATTTCAGCATGAACTCGTTTGTACAGTGCACATAAACTTCTGTGAAAACTGTGAATTAATATGCTTTATTATCAACTGTGATTTAGAAATTAATTTTTGGTCTTTTTCCCTCTCAAAAGAATGCTTGCCTAAAGGATATAAAGTTTCTGTATGATTTAGTGTTATCACTGGCCATAAATTATACTCATTTCATGAGTATAATTGTTTGTTTGTGCTGTGCTTTTACTCCTGGCTGCAATCTCTCTCATTCATTTTTCTTTCAGTAAAATTATTTGAAGTTATTGAGACTGAAAAGACGTTGTATTTGGTAATGGAATATGCCAGTGGGGGTAAGTAGATTCTGAAATGTGCGTTAAGGATAAACTGAAATGCCAGTTACATGCCTAGAAATGCTTTAAGGATTTAATGGGTTATTTCAATCTGGCCTTCAGAGCAGTCCCAGCAGACCTCTCAGGGCAGGATTTCTTGATTCTGTTAAGCAACCTCTTAGGTTTGTGCTCAAGGGTAGTTCTCATTCTGAGGCTCCTGCTGCAGTATCAGGAGATAATCTGGCACAGATTCTGGCAGAAACTCTCCACTTGTATTTATCAGCTATATTTAGGCAAGCACTGGTGCCTCATTTTATCTTGCAAATGTGTGCCAAAGCTCTTGAAGAGGCAGATCCGGGGATGGGAATCAGTAACACAGGAAGGGGAACCAGCAGGCTCATAGTGAGAGGGATAGTGAGTGCCTGCTTGAGAAGCTGCTTAGCATCTGAATGGGAAATGTTTGAATGTGAGAAGAGAATCCAGCACAGCGCCAGTGACCAGCTAGGAAAGGCTGCTGTGAGACAGTGCAAAGATGAGGATCTGAAAGGCATTTGAGCAGCTTTATTAGGAAAAGAATGAGAGAGAATAAACAGAAATCATATAAATAGCATTAAGTGATGCCACTAGAGATGTTCAAAACAAATCTGGTGCATAAGTTGCCTGATTCCCAATGTGTCTTACACACGATGTGACTAATTTTCATGATTGATTCTGCTTGTTTCACAGTGATTAAGTAAATTTATGTTAAAAATTGAAGAAGTCCTAGTATGAAGGCTTCCTTCATACTACTTAGTTTTTACTTCTTAGTTATTATTTGTCTGTATGAAATCCAGTACAAAAAGTCAGAATGAATTTTTCTTGGTTGCTTCTATTTGCTTTCCCTTCAAGAAGGGGAGCACTATGAAGTGTGTGTTATTTTCAAGCATGTTTTGATTGTGTGTGATAGTAAAAAAAATTAATACTGATGTTTTGTCCTTGTCATGCTCAGGAGAAGTGTTTGACTACCTAGTTGCACATGGAAGAATGAAAGAGAAAGAGGCTCGTTCAAAATTCAGGCAGGTATGAAATTAGTGTGTCCATTCTTTTTTGTTGTTTCTATTCATGTTGCTTTCAGATAGACATGAGTGTGAGCAAACTTCTTTTACTTAACAAATTTTTTTTTTTATAATGTTTATTAAAGCTGCAGTGGAAAAAAAATCCCAGAAGAGAAAAATATCTGCTTCCTATATAGTGTCTAAAGATAATAAAATTGTTTTACATTTTCTTTTAGTCAGTTTTCCTAAGAGTCACCTTTTTTCTTGTGACTCACTTGAGGTTTAAATCATTTTCTGGATATGTTAGAATTTTACAGCTGTTCTATCTAGAGATGTTGATACGATGACAGGTACTGCTGTATCATGTCACTGTTTCGTATGAAGGCTATTCTGTAATAGGCTTTTATATTCTTATTACAGACTTTCTCATCTTAATCCTTTTCTTACTCTGGTTTTAGTGATTGTTTTGGAAAAGCTTTAATCAGATAAATATATCAAGTTTGGTGTTTTTCAGCATTAAGTTATATAATTAACATTTAAAGAAACTGCTCTTAGCTGTTTCTGACTTGTTTTTTGTTGTATATGTGAAAGATGTGAAAATGTCAAATGAATTGTTCTGCTAGGGATGAATTGCAAAGATACACAGTTGATATTTTAGAAGATAAATTCTGAGCTGATGTATCTGGCTACTGTCTTGAAGGGTGGATTAATTTCCTTTCAATAGTTATTACCATTGAGTGATTTGCATTTTAAAAATATGGTTCTCCAGTTATCTTGAATGGTATGTATAAAACTTTTTAGTAGGAAAATGAGCTGCTTATAGGAACTTTCTGGTTTTACTATCTAAGCTTTAATGAAAGAAACTTAGATGAATATTTTTTAAGATAAACACTTTATTCATTTCTTATGTTCTAATGAATCATATCAGGAAACAAAATTACTAAATTATATGCAAAAACTTTAGTGAAGTTGAAATAAAATATTTCACTGATCATCTTGGTGTTTCAGATTGTATCTGCTGTACAGTATTGTCATCAAAAATGCATAGTTCATCGTGATCTTAAGGTAGGTTGTTATTTCTTTTATTTTTGCTTGCTATCATACAGACTTAATTTCATTCTATGTATTAGTCCTTGCTACTGCCTGTGAATGCTTCAAACATGTGAATGAAGGAACTCTATCACTTATATTTCATTCTCAATTTCCTGAAGCGCAAAAATATTGCAGCTTGCCTCTTGGAACAGGGAAGAGACAAGAATAGAACATGTGTTACTTTCATTCTAGTTTTGGCTTTAAGAAAAAGACATACTCTCCAAAGAATTATACCTGCTGTGATGCTGGTATCTACACAGTGAAGCTGCAGAAGATCAATTGATACCAGCAATCACTATTTATTTAAAATATTTCCAGTTAAGGTATATTGCAAGGATATATAAACCACTCTTTCCTCAGTGATTTATAAGAAACACATTAAGTTTTTAATCTCTTTGAGCTCTTGGTGTGTATTCTAGTGTTTCAGTTGGACAGGAAAATCAATTAAAGGTAAACAGAAATTAGTTGGGGTTTTTAAAATTATTTTTGTTAATGTATCTGTGTAAACCACCAGACCATATTAAGAGTTAAGCAAATTCAGGTACAACCTAAGCCTTGCCTGAAGTTGTCTTCATGTCAAGTCTAGGTATCATGAGACTTGGACATCATCTTCACCCACTTAAAAGCTGTCTTGTGCTGTTGCTTTGATGTCTTGGAACATTTACAAAGAAAACACTGGTGTTGATTCTTTCTTACTAATGTATCTGGATACTTGTGAAAAGCTGAGGTTGAATAATTCCTAAGGGTTTTTCTTCACCAGTATCTTCACTGCAGCACTCTTTGAACCTCATTCATACAAATCTGTTCCCTGATACCTACAAATCTCCCAGCTCCTGCATGTGCACATGAGGATGGATAACAAATAAATACATCCATTTCTGCTGAGTTGTCCCTGCCCCAGGAGTGTTGTCATCTGATGGTGGAGATGCCTGCCCAGCACTCTGAAGTCGGAATGCAAGGAAGAAAAAAAGAATTGAATCTCACCAAAATCTTGATTAAAAAAAATTCCTCTATATCTTGCCTGATGGTTTGGAGCCTGTGAATGTTTTGTCAAGCTCCCTGGAGAATACTGCAGCCACTTCCATTGAGCTTTGCAGAAGACTGCACCCAGGCACCTCTTGGTCAGCCAGGACAAGCCCTTCCCAGGTTCTCTAGGTTGGCTGGGAGTAGGGAGCCAGCCATTTCCTCATGCTTATCTAGCTCTGGCTCCTTCAGACCAGCTATTGACTGAATCTTGCCTCATTAACCCCTGCAGTTACTCAGCATTCTGTGTCTTGCTCTTTCTCCCAGAGCCCCTTAGAGCCTCCACCTCTCTTCCATTTCTTAGTTCCATAGCACACACAGCTCACAGGTTGTGCTCTCAAGCCTATGCAAAACAGCTTTGCAATATTCACACAGGAACTACCTGCAACAAGGAGTCTGCTGCTGATCTCTTTCCTAATTGCAAGGCAGCCAGGCAGGCTCCAAAATAACTTTTATTTTATTTTTTCTGTGTCTTCTCTTGGCTGGAGTTATGCTAGACTCATTTGAAAAGTTCAGAGTAAAGTGTGTGATTGAGAGCCAGTCAGCCTAGCTGATGAAAAATATATTTTCCAGAGGAAAAAAGGCTAAATGTGTGGCTTTGAGGAGGTGTTTCTGCTTCATCTCTTCTTTCCAAGTGATATGACATCTCTGTGTCATTTAAAACTCTTCTCATAGAGCTGTGGAGAAGGAAAAGCAACTTTAAAGTGGTGTCTGCCTTCTCATCTGCTTCTGTTGACTCTCTACAGTATCAGTACGTTGAGCAATTGATATTGCAGCACAACAAGACAGAGATCTAGCACCACTTTGGATATTTTTGATAAGACTTTTTGGTTTTAATAACCAGGTAAACTCTATTATTTACAAGATTTTTCAGACTAAACTGGAGAGATGTGGAAGAAAATATGTGAGTTTGTCCGGGCTATTCTGGTTGAAAAATTGTCTCCTTTTTACTTTGTAGTTATAAACAATTTGTTCTGAGAGGGCTGTAACCAATTCCAGTTTTGCTCATCCTGTGATGCACAGAACTTGCCTTTTCAGGTCCTAGTTTTTACTCTGAACATGTAATCAACAAGAGCATCGTCTTTCTATTTGGCATATTAAAAAGGTCTTTCAGTATTTTTGTTTGAAGTAAGAAACCTGTAAGCATGGGGCACTTGGGTAGCAGAGTACTGTTGAACTAGGAGGACAATTGTAATCACAGAGCAGCTGCACTGACAGTACTGTTTTCACCACAAGGAAAATGAAGTCTTTGTGAAGTAGTGTAGAAAGCTGTCAGATCTGGAAAACAGCTCTGTGAGTCTGTCTGCTGGAACCAGCTGGGATTACATGTCATGAATTGGAAAAATAAAATATTTTCCAGGATAGAGTTTGTAAAAATGGGCTGTATTTTACTCCTGATAAAGGCTAAATTCTGTTGTGCAGCTATTGGCTTGATATATTGGTAGTTAATAGTCTGCTGTTCTGTTCAGAGAGTGTAAGCGAAATTATTAGAAATAAGCTCAAACAAACCCAGACGAAATCATGTTTACCCTTTAATCAAATCTGCTGACAATTAGATTGCTGTTTCTCTGATTGTGAGCCAAAACATTTTTGTATTTTCTGGGCTCAATTCTGGGCACGGCATCTGATGAGAGATGTCTCTTTGCTGTAAAGCTATTGTTTGGCATAAGGTGAACCCTCTAGTCTGGTTAACATCTGGCCTCCTGTTGAAAAAGTATGATTCGTGCTCTGCTTGGTGCTGTCTTGTGTTGCTGGCACGCAGATCAGGAGCTGAGACCCAGTTTGATAAATAAACATTGCCCAGTTCTGCTGCACTCCTTGCACAGCAGTCTTGCATTTTGAAATCAATATATTCCCCCAATAATGTATTAGTATTTCTGTAACTTCACCCTTTTAATCTTCTTATCTACCTGTGATGCTAAATATAAGATACTGTTTACTGACTCTGCAGGTACCTGTACACTTGCATCTATGTATAATGATGCATTGCATTCACATGATTGCTGCACAGGCATTAACCTTAGATGTATAAAATATGTTCTGTGTGAAAATAATTAAATCCTTGAGTCCTGACACCTTGGTGTTGCTATTGCTGAAGCAAACACTAATAATAAGAGGGAGAGGATTTTTTTGTACAGAATGCTAAAGTACAGCATGTAGCTTGAAGTGTTTCATCTTACAAGCAGAAGGTATCTTTTTCTTAAGTCTTAAATTCCTTCTAAGATTTACTCTGCCATAATGGTAGATGATGTCTAGGATTCAATTTACTCTCCTTGGCATCAGAAATTGGTATGAACCTGTCAAAAGCTTCAACTGCTATTCTGAGATGTCTAGATACTTCACTCTAAAGCTGAACTAAGTTATTTCTTGCAGAGTATAAAATGTTCATACTTGATTGACCAGCTGACTTTTAGTTTTGTTTAACTGCTTTTAATAGTTATATTTTCTTGAGTAAGCATTCCTGATTTTCAGTCCTTGTAACATGTATGGGGCATTAGTTTCTTTTATTCTGCAAGAAAGAGGCAGATAGTGAACTGTTTTAGAAAAAACATTTTTGTATTTATTGATAAATTATATATTGCACTATATATATATATTTATACTTAATCTGATATAAAAATTGTCCTCTTCCTCTTTTATTTTCCTCTTAGGCAGAAAACCTTCTACTTGATTCAGATATGAACATTAAAATTGCAGACTTTGGGTTTAGTAACGAGTTCACGGTTGGTAATAAACTGGACACGTTTTGTGGCAGCCCACCTTACGCCGCTCCTGAACTTTTCCAAGGAAAGAAATACGATGGCCCTGAAGTGGATGTGTGGAGCCTTGGGGTGATTTTGTACACACTAGTGAGCGGATCACTGCCATTTGATGGTCAGAATCTAAAGGTACAGTTACAGTATGAAAGCTTGGCTTCTGCTGGCTTTAATTTTTTGTGTCATCAGGAGCTCATCTTTTAAAACTCTGATTTTACAGGAACTGAGGGAGCGTGTACTGAGAGGGAAGTACCGCATTCCATTCTATATGTCCACAGACTGTGAAAATCTGCTGAAGAAGCTACTAGTACTGAATCCAATAAAACGAGGCAGTTTGGAAGTAAGTAATTTTGTCTTGGAAAAAAAGGGGACTCAAATTAAGAATAAAATACATACAACAGTTGCTTGAGAATTCTTAATTTTTCAGGATAGATACTTTGTTCTTGTTTTAAGGGCCCAAAACTCTTGTTAAAAAAAAAAAAAAGGCAATGTTCCAGAAATGGCGCAGCTTGAAAATAGAAAGTGTTAATCAATGAAAATTTAACCTTAATTGCAGCTGATTAACAATTAAAATAAGAGCATTTCAAAGTGCGAACTGTTCCACTTGTTTCAGTCAGATAATGGAGCTAGTTCAAAATCTGTGGAAAGCAGGACAAGATTGTAAATATCTTCCATAAATACATATATATATATATATATATATATATATATATATATATATATATATATATATATATATATAAACAAGACTAGCAACCAGCAGCAGATAATACCATTAGCTTTTTCATGACTTTTTAAAAAGCATAGGTGGGAGAAGAATAACTAGCTGATGGAAAAGAGTGTGGAGTTTGCTTTAGTGCTGTAATACATGTAAACACTACAAATTCTGTGAATGGTAAGCTAATGATGGCTAGTTATTTCTGTTTGAGCCTTTATTCTCCCTCTTCTGGTAGTTTTGTTTCTGAGTAGCTGGAAATTTTATATATATAATAATTCCTGCTGTGTCCCTCAGGTAAAATCTGTTTTGAGGATTTCTAATGAGTTATGATTGTCATTGTTAGTAAATTAGGTTTTCTTTTCATGTGATGCGGAAAAGAACTGTGCACAACTTGTAAGTTGTGTAAAAGCTTCAGTGTTTTTTAAGGTACTGTTTTGTTCAAGATTGATGTCTTGGATAATACTTGATGCATAGCTGATATTTAACAAATAATTGGTGTAGAGTTCACTCCAAAAGCTGCCTGGTTCTATTGTATGAATTCTTTAACAGAGAGGGATTTTTTTAAATAACATCTACTTACCATAGAGATGAAAGTAGAGCAGAAGATAAATAGAATACTTTTTAAATGGTATTGGCATGAGTTAATCACTAGTGACTTTTGTTTCATCTTTCTACACTTGTGCAGCAATGGATGTGTTCCAGAGAATAAATCCCATTTAAGCAGCTTTTTGTTTGTAGTGACATGACTTATACTTCCTGGCATGGAGGCTGCCTGTGCAAGGAAGCATGCCCTCACTGAGCTCTGTCTGCATGCAACTCATTCTGAGCTGTTGCTGGTTTATGGCTTTTTATAAATACTTTCAAGTTGAATAAAATCTCTGCTGAAGAGACTAGTGAATGATAGCATCTGCTTTACTGATATGTGCTCATTGTTGTTGATGTGCTCATCATGTTCTGTGATTACTGTCTAAAGAACTTAATGGTAAGAGTGTAGTCACTTCAAAGATCACAGTTTACGTGTGTCATATTTAGATTTTAGGGAAATAGGTTTTTCTTTTATTGGATTTTCTTCTGGATTTTCAGCAGTTTCTCTTCAAATCTATTTTCACTTTCATTCTAGGTTTTGTAGTGTTACCCAGTTTTTGTAAAATTCCTTCCTGGCCCTGGAGAAAGGTGTTGGATAGCAGTCTCACTGAAAGGACAAGGCAGTCAGATTGTGTGGAATAGAGAAAGTAAATGTTATGTGTGACCAAGGTCTTGAGCCAGTTCCAAAATATTGATATCAGGCATTGATCAGTATGCTAACCTGAGGGGGAGAGAGGCATCACAACCTTTTTTTATTGGAGGAATATTTCTGAAATCACATTTGCTGAATTAAAAAGTGTGGTATGTGGTTTGGAAAGAAATTTCTGTCTGAACACTTCTAAAAATACCTGTTTAGAATGAAAGTATAAATGCTTTGGAAACTTCTACAAGTGGAAAAATAATGTCATCTTAGATGAGGGGGGATTTTTTTCGTGCTTTGCCTTCTGATTATTTGCTCAGTCCCAGCCGTACAGCTTCTCAATTCCCATGCATGTTTTTGGGAGACCATCCAAAAGGATGTTTGTCAGTGATATCAGCATCAAACCTGAGATCCACAGAGGACCAGCACCATATGGGTTAGGTTTAGCACTTGTCCTCTGGTAAGGACCAGGCAAATCTTTATTAAAATGCTTCCTCTCAACTTTTTCATGGTTGCAGCTGAGAAGAAACATTTTTGAAACAAGAGAATGTTGTTATAAACCAGTAAATCTTCCCAGGAAGTGATGGGAAAAATGTACTGTCAGAAAATACTTCTGTCAGATTTTCAACCAATTCCTCTTTCCCTCTGCCCCAGTCATTAATTCTTTTGCATAGTGTTGCTCTGAAATTTCTCCAGAGTAGATTTATGCTAACAGAGTGTAATAAAGCAAAATAATTTTGACACAGACAGGACTTGAGCCTGACCAGATTTTTATTAGGTAGTTTTCCCAAAAATTGAGAGAAAACTTATCAATAATATCTAATTGGTTGAAATTTAGTTTGGATTGATGTTTAAGAAGTACAGTTTGAGTCAGATTTCTAAATACCCTCACCAAGGCTGCTGCTCTTTAATCAGCTGACTGAAAGCCCAGCAGAACTTACACAAATGTAGTATTGATCCTGGAATTGGATTGTTTGTGTTGCTTCAAAATGCTTAATTGTAAGAGCCTGTTGAAGAGTTGTACAATAACTCAATGTGCCTCTGAGATCATGTATTTAAAAGGCAGAAGCCAGCAGAAATGTAGATGGAAACAGAGAGCAGATTACATTGAACTCCAGATCCACCTACTGAGGAGACATGAAAAACTGTTAGTGGGAATTTCCAGGCTTGCTGGTTAATTCAAGAAGGATAAAGGAAAGGGAGGTAGAATTTGAGCAGTGGTTTCTGTCATCCACTTCATCGTGCTTAAACTTCAGATTTACTTAACAGTATCTTTACAAAATTATGATTGCAGAGAGTGCATAGTATGCTTTGGGGAGTATCTTCTGTTCCTGCAAGGCTACAAATACATAACCCAAGTCTGTTGTCAAGTAGACTTATGTTCTGTATGTCAGAAATACAGTATAGCAGTATGTGTTCACCATCCCTCCCTCTTTATCCCCTCAACAGCAAAAAAATCAGTTCCATGATAGAAAAAATCTTTAAGTGTTATTGTCAGCAAAATGTTAATTGGCACAAAGTTCTGTATTGTTCTTGTAAGGGTACAGCTGTTGGGGTCTGTAATTTGACAGCAGCACTACTTACAAGGAATTAGGTTATATCAATGGAAAATTGAGTCTTCGGCTCTTTGTGAGAAATAACTTAATTTAGTGTTTGCGAGGCAGATTTGGAGCCTGTGGGGAACTTGACTTGCTGGCATTTGTTTTGTTCTTGTATCCATGTAGTGAGCAGTATTAGCATCTGCCCCTGAAGAGACACGCGTGCCTGTTGCTGTAGGAGGAAAAATTACTTCGGCTGTTTGAAGATGAATATGCTCTTAAAGGAAAAATTGTGATGGTTAGGGATTCCGGACAATCAATCTTGAAGGCCTTCAGAAAGATCCAGGCCACAACAGAAGGAAATTTTCCAAAGAAGGCAGGAGAAATTTTTGAAGTAAATAACTGCATGTTATAGAGTTAAGAGGCATTTGTCCCTCCAGTCAAACTTGGAAACATATTTAGGTCAAGTGCCGTGAGCAGATCCATAGGAAAAAATGACCAGTTGGCATCATGATCTTGAAACTAATGACTGTAGGAAGCATCAGCACTTTTCTGAATTATACCTTAGTTTCTAAACACTTCCTTTGTTATTATTCAAAGGAGCTCTTTATCATGATAGAGCTGGTATTGCATTAGCATCTTAGAATGTTAACCAAGAAGAGCACATGGAAGCGAAGAAACAAAATGAAAGATTTTGTTTTTCAGTGTTTTTTCTGGTATTTTAGGCAGGGTGATTGTATAGGGAATGGTAAATAGGAGGAATGAATTTATGGGAGCATAAGGATGTGAAAGATAAAAGAAAAATAAGACATGAGGAGAAAAAGTATGAGGGAAAGAGCAGCATTCAGATTATTATGAACTTTGCTTTTCCTATGAAATTGCTTTTCATCAGACAAGCTAGCACAAGTGTAATGGGGTATGGTAAAGAGCATGTTGGCCTAAAGCTCTCTTATTTTCTTAGCAAATCATGAAGGATCGGTGGATGAATGTTGGCCATGAAGAAGAAGAACTAAAACCATATACTGAGCCTGAACCAGATTTCAATGACACCAAAAGAATAGGTAAGACTTTCAGAAGGATGTTACATCTGGTGCACACAGGCAGTTTTATCTTGGAAGGCAAACTAAGCTCTTACGAATTTCACCTACAATCCCATCATACAGGTAAAATGCATTCTTTTTGTTTAAATGAGAAATTCCATTACAATGGCCTCCTTAGAACTACTTTTGTGACTTCACTGAGCTGACATCAATCTTGAAATTTAGTTTGAAGCACAGCAAAAGACAAATAAGACTACAGAATTTAACAGACAGGAAGAGGCAGATTTTCTTATGAAGGCAACACTTCTTGCCCCCTGTGGTTAGACAAAGTTACTGTTTTGGCCCAGTAGCTATTCACAGTTTCTATTTGCCAGTGCTTTATTTGTTGTTGAATAACATTGAATGTTTTATAAATTAGTTAAGAGTTGTATAATGTAGCTGGGAGTTTTTAAGACAAAAATAACACAAAAGAGAGGAGTTAGTAGCATGTTCTATTTTTGCACAGCAAGAAAACCTCACTGGGTTGATTTGAATCTTAGTTACTTGTAAATTATAAGGCTGTTTTTCTATTTTCACTGTGCTTAAGTTGTCAGTAAACCCAAACTCATTCTGCTGATATATCTGGCTCTTTTTACTTTTAGACATTATGGTCACAATGGGCTTTTCAAGAGAAGAAATCCATGAATCTTTAGTAAACCAAAAGTACGATGAAGTCATGGCCACTTACCTGCTTCTAGGTAGAAAACCACCTGAAGTAAGTGCTGTTTACATTTTCTGGTTTGGCCTTTATATGTTGCTGGGTTGAATGCTGGTGTTTTTTTTCATATCCTCTTGGATATCTTGCTAGTTCCCATATGAAGAAATAAATTAAATCCTCCAGTATGTTCATGTTTGCTTGTAAATGTGTTGAATTGCTTTTTTAAAAAGCTGGCTGTTAATCTGAAGTGTCATGGCTTTAAGTGCTGAATTTTCTTCTTGTCATGTGTGTTTTCAGTTAAAATATGAAATAGTTAATAACAATTATTTTTCTGGCTACTCAGATGTGACATCCTTATTTCTCAGAAATGTGCTCATCCTTTTTCATTCATATACTGTTTTATAGTATATTGAATTATTCAGTAAGTTATTGCATTGTAGTAATTAATAGATTTGTGGCAGAAAATCTTGTGATTGTTTTTGGAACTAGAAGGATCCATACATCTTGTAGACCACATGGATTTTTCAAGAAATCAAAGATCAATTCTTTCTTTTTGAAGGAATTTTTTTCCCTGCTGCTTCATTGGCCTTCCTTCAATTCCAAGAAAGTGTAGATCTGATATGTGCATCCTTGAGTGCATTTTCTCACATTTCTGAGCCAGAATTCCCTTCTGATGGCAGAGCATGGAGGGAATTGGTCTAAAATCATTTTGGCTCAAATTGCTTGGAAGAGGGTATTTGTCTTCTCCTCTGCATTTACATAGAACTTAGTCTTCTTAAAGATGAACAACTCAGTGGCTGAGATACAGACCTTATAAAGATGTTTTGAAAGCCATAAAGGATCTTTTAGTCAGTACTTGCTTTTTTAGTCCTCCTGACTCAGTCCAGTGCATTTTAAAATTGTTCTGGAGCTATGAATGCTCTTAGGATTAAAAATAAAATTTAAAAAGTCAGGGAAAACCACTCTGTGGCTTTGGTTTTAAAATAGCACCATTTTTGTTTCTGTCATGATCCTTCTAATTTTGTTTTGAGCATTCATTAACTGTGCAGCTTTAGCTATGTGTTTTTAAAGCACATTAAACAGAGATGAAGTGATAAAATTAATCTTAAAGAATATTCAACTCTGGATACAATGTTAATTTTTTTTAAAGTGCCTTTGGCACTTTTTGCTTTATAATGCTATAGAAGTACCAGTAGAGTTGAATTTTGTTTATGCTTTGAAAACCTGTTTTCCTTGTAGTTTGAAGCAGGCGATTCCTTGTCCAGCAGCAGCTTGGGTCAAAGGTCTCGCCCCAGCAGTGACCTCAACAACAGCTCGGTGCAGTCCCCTGCTCACCTGAAGGTCCAGCGGAGCATCTCCACCAACCAGAAACAGCGTCGGTTCAGCGACCACGGTGGGGATGACATTCCAACAAGTGAAGTTACAGACACAGCTTAGTGGGAATGGGCAGGGTTTTGTAAGCCTAGCAAGGCCCCCATTCTGTACATTTGTTGTGTACCTGATCGTGATGTGTGTCTGTATGAAGGTTTCTGCGGTAAATCTGGATCCGTGCACCTCATAGATTTATTTCTTTGGACTTGTTACTTGGTTGACTCACTAAATGAGACACTGAGGGTGTTTTGTGTTTAGGAACTAATGGCAGTTATTGCTCTGGATAACCCCAAGGGCAGCAAACCAATTATTTTATCATTACATTTGGCTATGGGGCCAAATTGTTTGCATCCAAGAGACAGCAAATTTATTAAGTATTCAGGAAACATTTTCAGGTGAAAATTATCTATCAAAAAAGAATACATATTTAAAACATTAAATGAAAGGGTTTTTTTTCCTCAGCTGTCAAATTGCTATAAATATTTCTAAAATGTTTTGCCCTTTTCTCTGCCTAATTTACATTACTGTTTTCTGCATTTTCTTAGCTGATATGATTTTATTTCAAAGGAATGTAAAAGTCTGCTGATGGAGGAGTTTTCCCAAAACATTTTAAAGAATGATGAGGGGAAAATAATTGTGATATTTTTCAAGTAAAAACATGCTTGTAAACAAAGTAGGCCTAGGGTTTTCAGGGGAAAATAATATTTCATAGTATTTAGAGGAAAAGATATACAGAAAAAAGTACTAAGAAAAATTTGAAAAATATATTTTAATTCCTTTTTTCATAGTACTGTACAAAATGCATGGATTTAAAATGAGAATTAAAATGCTCTTCTAGGTTTTACATATTGATGTGAAATGGGAAGTAATTCTGAACTGCAAATTGGAAGTGAAGAGAGAGTAGGGAAAAAGAGCACAGGCTGTCACAGCTCGATTTAGTAGGTTGATCTGTGTGCTGAGTTTGCCGTCAGAGTTGTTCAAATGCTTTTTTTGGACTCGGGGAATTATATTTAGGCTACTTTGGCCAAGAAAAATGCAGTGATTATTTTTAGGTATTTATTAATTCTATTTTTATTTGGCAGTTGGCCCCTCAATTCCTCCTGCTGTGTCATACACAAAAAGGTCTCAGGCAAACAGTGTGGAAAGTGAGCAGAAAGAGGACTGGGACAAGGATGTCTCACGCAAACTCGGCAGCACTACAGTAGGATCCAAAGGAGAGATGGCTGCAAGTCCACTTGTGGGTCCAGAAAGAAAGAAGTCAAGTGCAGTTACCAGTGTGAGTTGGGTGTGCTTTTGGCTTGTTATATTTATTTTTCCCTATTTAAACAAAATGTGCAGCACAAGATTACTATAGACATAATGGGTCCTGAATAAGCCACTAAGTCTATTTCTGGTAACTTTTACTGGCAGACAGAAATAGGCTACAGTAGATGTCTTTTAAAATAAACCTTTCCCTTCCCCCTCAACTTTACTTTTTCTAACACTAACATAACAGTAAACATGAGAATGTCTGCACTTGGAAAAACTTCAGTTTCTGTCAAGAAAAATACTGGACATTTAAGGAAAGAACATAAGAATGGAGCCAATATGGGATGCTCTTTTTCTGATTTCTAATGCTTGTCTATCTACAAAGGAAGTCAAGGGACTTCTGATTCAGGGATTTCATCTGATTAATCCTACATCATATCTCTCTTGAACTTTCTCTGTAAATTTGGTTGTTGGGTTCTCTGAAACCACTTAATTTTGGACTTCAGAAATGGAGTGAAATGAGTTGGAACAACCCACTTGTTCCCTGGTGTGTGTGCCTGCTAATATGATTTACAACCTGGCTGTTGTATTAAGGAACTGAACTAGCAAATGAATAATTTCTTAATGCTTCTGTTACAATATTCACAGTTCTGTAAACTGCTATCATATTACTGCCTCAAACACCTTTGTTCCAAATTGGAGAGTCTCTCTCTTCTACTGTGAAAGCATCTACTTTGCCTTTTGGTAATTCATGTGCAGTAGGATTGATGTTTAGGGTTCACAGTGAAAAAATTTAAACACTGCATGATGTTTAAACAGCTACTTAGGAGCAGGAGTTCATGTGAGGAGAAAAAAATAGGCATGAATCATGATTTAAGATTCAAGTATACTTTGTGCTATTAAGAGACATGGTCTATTAAATACAAAAACTCTTGCCATCTGTTAGTACACTTGACTGGCAGCAGGAATTCTCATTGTCCTTTGGGATTCAGTATGCTTCCATCTTGAATATTCTGGAAAGATGATGTGCATTTCTATTAGGATTTTCTGAAAGCAAAATAAATGCTGAAGTTCATTTAACTCCTAATGTTCTGCAGGCTGTCTCTGCTATACATCTGCACATGCTTTAATTTTTTTTTTTTAATTTTAAATAGGGTTGTCTCCCCACCCCCACAAAAATCTTTGAAATTATGGTTGTGTGGATTGCATGCAGGAACTTTGAGTCTTCTAAGATTAGATTTCATATCTGAGCTTTTCCAAAATGTCTTGCCCCAAAGCTGATTAGAGTCACGTGTGGTACAAGCTGATATGTCACAAGCATTTCTCTGCTTTGTGAGAACTAATTAAATGGAGTATCTTTGCTGTGAAGAATGAGAAATTGATTTACTTGCTAATGGCAACTTCAATATTTGTGCATTTTTAGCTCTGTTACTATACTGGGGACTTCGAAAGGCTTTGTGATGGGCATGATTAGGGAATATTGTTGTCTGATACTGCAACAGTAGTTCAAGGTTGAACAGCTTACACGGATAGTGAATATTTTTGTTTAAAACTCAAACATTTAAAGTGAAAAAGCTAATTTAATGTGGATAGTTTAAAAATACTTTTGTGTAACTTTGGGGGTAATGTGATGTTACCTTCAGAAAGGCAGAATTTCTTGAAAACATATTTATGACCATCAGTCATATTTGTGTAACTCAAGGGAGTTGACTTTCAGAAACAGTTATTGCAATTGTCAATCTTCCTTACAATTGGCCTTAGAACAGTTTATTAAGTGATCTTTGTGGGTTCATATTAATGCTGAAAAACTGTAGGTGAGAGAGACCTAAACATAGTAAATCTTGCAGAGTTCATGATGTCCTACAGTACCTGAGTCTAGGGTATTTGAAATTGTTTGCCAGCAGGCATCAGAATGTAATGTTGGCACAGTGCAACTTCTCCCACCCCAAATTCAGTATGTAGTGTATTGAAAAGTGAGAATTGTATGTCATGTACTAAAGCTAAGCCTTCAGTAGCTAACCTGTGCTTGGTAGGGATGGGAGAGTATGTTTGTGCTTATTTTAGGAAGTCTGTCCAAATGGAAATTAGCAACAGAAAGAAATACCATCAGTATTTTTGCAACAAGAAGTGTTTGCCATTTTATTTGCATCATAATTTCTGGGTTGACTGACATAGATTCATAGTATTTCCATTTTCCTCTTGAAAGCTCTTTTGACAGGGGCAACAAACCAGAGTGCTTGTTGGAAAATTATGCTGTGCAGGAAAACCTTTCAGTCAGCTATAGGTGTGTTCTTTAGGATCCCAGTTTATTTGATCCCAGGGACAAATAATACAGGAATACAGTATGTGGGAATTGCATAATAATACTTAGTAAAGTATGTGTCAGCAAAATTAAACTTCCTTGTGCTCTCTCAGTGTGTTCTCAGTGGGGAAGTAATGAGATGGTGAATGAGCTATTGGAAAAAACAGCTGATGATATAAGTGATTTGTGTTGACAGATTGACTTTGTACATTTGAATGCATTAACAATATACATAAGTAGCTGAAACACTGTTTTGATTTGCTTCTTCCAATGCTTAGATTTTTGTCCAATATAGATACAGTAGAAAGTATTTAACTTTACTCTTAATCCTCTTCTAGAATAATGTGTTTTCTGGTAGTGGAATGACAAGGAGGAACACTTACGTTTGTGAACGTTCTTCAGATCGCTATTCTGCAATACAGAATGGGAAGGACAACAGGTATTGTTCAACTTTCCTTGTTTATTATTTTGGGTATAAGAACTGAATCACAATGTGAAATACATAAAGTCCAAGTGTATGTTTTTATCTTCCACTGCTGCTTCTTTGTTTGCAATGAATTTTTAAGTTAAATGTGTCAGTCAGCCTTTGCTTCTTTTTATGGACACATTAATTACTGAGGGTTGTCTTCCAACACAGGAGGAAGTAATTGTGCTAACAACTAATTGCTAGGTGGGCAGTTGTGCTGTGGAGAGCTTCAGATGGATTACTCTGACAGTGTAGCCTGATCCTTTTTAATTTCTGCTCTAACCACTCAAAAAGCTGAAATGGTTAAAATTTATCAATTGCTTTCAATATAAGTTTTTGGCCTAAATAGTATTTTCATAGTGATGGTAACCAGTTTGTGTCTGTTTGTGGGATGACAATGAAGCTCAGTTTAGTATGTTTTGTTGAGTAGTATTGTGTTTAACACTGCCAGTTAGTCTTTTTTAAAAATCTTTTGTTCATCCTTAGTGTTATTTAACCCCTGTACTTGACTGAAAAATAAAATACTGGCTTTAATGGAGTATAAAAAAACCTGGATTTTTAAAATTGAGACTCAAATAACAGCTCTTACTCTGATGCTTTTCAAGCTATTCAAATACAACAGTTACTGTAAAATAAATAAAAAGCTCATAGCATGAAGTAGTGTAACCTAGTAAACTAGTTTTCTTTTGTTTTCCATCATGATGTTTGAATTTTGTAATGATGCATAAAATTTTAGAAATAAGAAGTACAGGGTTGTTCATTTACAGTAAAATTATGAGCTGTGGAACACGTGAAAAATAACTATTTAATTAAACACTTAAAATTAGTTTTCTGCTTTTTAATGTACTTCCTTAAAGCATTTTAATTTCAAATTATTGGATGGGTGCTTTCAAAAGTGTTTTCCCAAACACTTTTGGCTTTTTTGTATATAGTTTCAAGTATTTGAACAAAGGTAGTAAAAATCCTTCTCTGAAAAAAAAAAAAAACAAACAGATAACAGATGTTTCTTAGATAGACCATTATAATATGTATTACAATACTTTTCTGATCTGACAGAGATATTTTTCTTTCAAGAGATTTAATACATAAAATACTGTAAACAGAAGGGACTTTTCCCAAAGTTTTTAATTTTACAGTTGATTTTTTCCTATAGTATTGAAAGATCCTTAATCCTTGTTCTTTTCATGATTGCAGTGAATATTGTGCTCAGTTCTTGGAGCATATTCTGAAAAATTAGGAAGAATTTTCTCTTGAGTTTTATTATTTGCCCTTCCTACAAGAATGGCAAATATGTTGCAGTTGAATTTGGATTTGGTGCAGCTGAATGTCTTGTGTCATCGAATTATTCATCTGAAGTCTTTACTTCTTTGCTACTGATATTTAGCTGTGGGACTCCAGTTGCTAATGCATTATTAATGCAATTTCACTTATGCTTGTAGAGGCAAAGCTGTGTTTTGCCTTAATTCATTTGACTTTAGTTTTAAAAATTAATGGCATAATACTTTCGCCACTACTTTCATCTTTCTTGCCACTTAAGGAAGGAAAAATAAAAGTACTGATAGAAGGAACTGTACATTGAAAGGGTTGACCCAGCCCAGCAGCATCTGGAGGATGCTGTCCAGAGGACGACAAGTTGGTCCTTTAAAAACCAGTCACTTCCAAGTGATAATGTGACAGCAGTTCGAGTTGTTTCATGTTTTAGATGTTTAACTACAAATAAGAGTATTCACAAAAGGAAAATCTGTTTAATCAATCTATTTAAGTCTTTGTGAATTTCTTTTTCAGTATTTTTTAATTACGTCCTGGTATTCATTGCAGTCTTTCTTCATTTCTTTGAATAATGTGTGTGTAAGCTTTAATTGTGGGAGCAAAGAAAAGGCCTAACTTAACATATATGGAGAATTCATTTATGGATTAACATAATTTTTTTAGAATTTTGTATTCTTTACTTTAGCTGACTCAGGCAGCCTGGTCACCTAGTCTTCTGTTTAATTAAGCAGTACTGCTCGTTCTAAAAGAATAAATTAGTTCTTTTCTCTCTTCTTTTTTACGCTAACCTTTCTTTTCCCGTTTATCCATCCCTGCTGCCTTGCTACCATGGAAAAGCCTGACAGAAATGTCTGCAAGCAGCACATCCTCTGCAGGCTCTGCAGTGGCCTCTGTCTCTACACGCCCTCGGCATCAAAAGTCTATGTCTGCCTCTGGTCACCCTATCAAAGTCACACTGCCAACCATCAAAGATGGTACTGAAGCTTACCGACCAAGGTAACAGATTGGTGGGATTTTTTTTTTGCTCTTGTTCAGTTTGTGACAGACATCAAAGTGTTTGTAATCCAGTCAAAACTGCCGCATCGCATTCTGGTTTTAAAAAGGAGCTTGCTCAAGTATTGTGGGTATTAAATGATGATTTAAACCTGATGTTGTGCATGGCGCATGTTTGTATACAGTTAAAGAAATTCTTTGACTGCCTCCCTCCAGAGACTTCTCAGAAAGTTAAGTAGTTAAAAATTTGACTACTTTAGGTGGGATTGTAGAACACAGGCCACCATAAATTGAAATTAAATACTGGAATGTAAACCTTTCTGATTTGTAGGTTGCTAAACTCGTTGTTGTCTAAAAGCACCATGGTATAGTTGTTCTTTCTATTAACTGCCTGAATAGCTTTAGACACTTATTTCTGTCAGGTTATGACTTAAGCAATATCCATGAAGTTTTTTGGGAGTGCATTAAGGGAATTAATGAACACATTTTTCCAGAAGAATGCTGGGGGCACTTTCAGATCTTGCTACATACTTTTTTAACCTTTTTCCTTTTGTCCTATTATCTGTGTATACTTTTTTTAACAGCTCCAATACCTGAGATAGAAATAAGAGATATTTTCATTGTAAAATCAAACCAAGTATGAATCCTAAGAGCAAATCAGTAGCACATTCAGTTGTTTAAAAGAATCAAGAGCGGGGTTTCTTTCCCATCTTTGAGAAACAGTTGTCATGTAGGAGGGCTTTTAGCCTGGTCTTTCTCGTTATTTATGCTTCTGTTTTCCCAGCAGTGCAACTCAGAGAGTGCCTGCTGCCTCCCCATCTGCTCATAGCATTAGCACCACCACTCCAGACCGGACCCGCTTTCCCCGGGGCAGCTCCAGCCGCAGCACTTTCCACGGGGAGCAGCTGCGGGAGCGGCGCAACGCCACCTACAACGGCCCGCCCGCCTCGCCCTCCCACGAGACCGGCGCCTTCGCGCACGCCAGGAGAGGGACGTCCACAGGCATCATCAGCAAGATCACCTCCAAGTTCGTTCGCAGGTTGGTACCTCGAGTTTCAAGAGAAAAAAGAATTACCAAAGCCCAGCCTGTAAGCAGGACTTTAAAAGGAAGTCTAACCATTTCCAGTTTAACTCTGAAGTAAATATAAATTTAGTTAGAATGCTGCTTTGTATGTGTGTTCCTTCCAGAATCTGCCTTGTTTCACTTCTGTGTATCTATTGTAACCATTGTTTGACCAGCTATTCTTCTTTACCTTAAAGGAACAAGAGAATGCTGGTCAAAAGGGGCTTTTACCCCTGTTTCACAGCTGTGATACAATTAAAGTAAAATCAAATTCATTTAAATACTGAAAAGAGTGACTTCAAAATAAGTCATTATTTAATGTTAACAATATTTTACTTTTTTAATTGGATGCAGTTTGTTGCAAGGATGATATTTACAATCACTTTATTGCTGTGCTTAAAAGGAGTAGGTGTTCACAAGTTATTTCAGGTAATTCTAAAATCTGTGAATAAATGAGAAGTTAGAAGCAGGCAGAAATCTGGAGGTGCAGAAATAATAGTATTTCAGTATCATAGAGCCTGTTTTATTATATCAGCAGCTTCTTCAAATGTAAGTTCAGGTTTCTGAAAGAAGAAAACCCACACATCCTGGATCTGCATTCATTCCTGTGATGATGTTATCAGTAATAATCCTGTGAGGAGAGGTGCTGAGAAAGGTTTACAAATACACTGTTCAAGATCAAATGACTGTTGACTTAGCAGTCACAAGAGGTTTCCCAAAAGGGGATGTAGTTTTCATTTTGCCTCTTTCTACCAGTGATTTATCTATGAATTTCACCTGGCGAGCTGATAGTGCATCAGTGTGTGTCTAAGTAATACCTCCTATGAAGACCTAAAAAGAAAAAAAGTGTATGAATTATTTTCTTTTTCCAGAAACCTGAACATACAGGACTGTGATCTTCCATTATTGGTATCTCCAGCACTTACATAGTTGTAAGGAGAGAATTGTTCTCTGATTTTAAACAGCAAAAAAGTATTACGGTAAAGCTAGTCAACTGTTGACAGTGTAGATGTCTAAATAGGAAGAAAGGTATTTTCTGTTGAGTAACTAATCAACTTCAACAGTACAGGCTGCTTTTTTGTGTTATAGCTCCTTGTTTTTTTGCAAGGAATGGTATCTTGACTTTGTTTTTAAGAGTTAGATCAAAGAAATAATGTTTACATTATCTTAAAATATTAAAATTATATTTTAAATGATGTGTTTAGAATTAAGAGATCCTAAATTTATATATTTTAAATTTATTTTTATTATAGAAGATTCTAGTATGTTTTATAATGTTAAAAATATATTTTGTCACGGCCTTGCAGGGTGTCTGTTTGTTTTGTTACTGGTGATGGTAGGGTTTTTTTGTTGGTTTTTTTTTTTTTAATTTTTTATTTTTAATTTGGTGTGTTTAAGACTTAGTGGCTGGGATTACCTGGGTGGAGGTCCAGGGGGTTATTTTTTTGCTGTTCTTTGAGTTGGATCACATAACTTCTGTATTGTTCAGAAAATAATGGTTTAAAACATATTTTTACTAGAAGGTGTCATGAAAGACTTTTTTTACTAACTTTTGACAAGGGTAAATGCCTATTCTGGTAAGTATATAAATAAATGCCTAATGAGAATGCTTAGTGAATAGGGTATTGAAGTATTTTGAATCAATGGTTTATGTCAAATGATACTTCCCTGGTGTTAGTTACTAAAGTATTAGTGTTTTGAAGGTATTACATTAATCAGGTAATTGAAATTAGGAGCTAAGTATTGGTACAGCAGCACTAGGTACATGCCTACGTGGCTTACACAATCTGGGAATTTATTTTAAGTTGCTTCATACTAAAAAAACGTAATATAAAACAGTTCCTTGCAAAGCACATCTCTAATGCAACAAGTTAAAGATACATTTAATCTCAAGTTCTCCGGTAATCTCATTGAATTAGTCAGTGTAACAGCTGATTTGCTTAAAGTTAAGCAGACATTGAAGTAACCTTCCTGAACTGGGCTGCAACCATTTGGTCTCTCAAACTCTTAGGCACCTCTTATTGTTAATTGCTTGAGTGTGCTTAAGCATGGGCTTGTCTCAAAGTGCTTTCAGGGATACAAAAGGCCTGACCCACAAGGGTGCAGAGTGGAGCCCCCCCTGGACCACCTTGACCAACTGCTCCTCGGTGCTTGCTGGAGTTACATGTGGCCATTGCTCTGTCTGCAGTAGGTTCAGAACAACGTGTTAATTTTGACATCGGCTGGGGAAAAAAATTTAAACAATTACATGTCAGAGCCAGAAAACACTAAGGTGTCATAAAGGGAAACTAAAATTACAGCTGTGAAAAAATTCTTTTAAATAGTATTAGGCTTAACATTATTATGCTGATTCTTTTTTTTCGTCAGTAGCTATTTAACATTGTTCTAGGTGTAGGTTTTCTTAACTTTTATTTTTCACCTTTATCATTGAATCTCAACCTTAACTTTGTTTTGAGGGATCCAAGTGAAGGCGAAGCCAGTGGCAGAACTGACACCTCAAGGTGAGGAGTCACTATTAATACTTCGCTCCTAGGTCTTTCAAATCAAGTGATTTCTTAAAGCTTTTTAAATCAGGATGTAAAAGAGAATAGTGCTTAAGTATTCTGTATTTCAAAAATGTTTTCTATTTGGGGGGAGGGGGTCTTGTTGAGGTCCTTTTTATCCCTCATTTCTGCTTTCTTGCGAAGTATTTAATACAAAACTTTATGTAAGCATATTCCTTTGAATAATAAAACCCCCCTGTAGGAGTTAACCAATCCTTTAGGCACTTAAAATCATTATTTGACTTACAAATATTTAATGTGTTTACTTTTGGTTTCAGTGGACAGTGTAAATACTTTGTGTGTCTGTCTATATATGCATCTATTAAATTTCTATTATAGTTACATACTGTGCTCATTACTAAAGTTGCTGCTTGCCATAAGTAAACACCTTATAGTCCCTGAGAAATGAACGTCACTTGCTCTAAGAAATAAAGCAAGTGACATTCAGACAGAAGGGTTGGTGACTGCCAAATATTGAATTTCTGTGGCAACCACTGTACACAAATGTATAGATGCTTTGTTAAAAATAAAACATTCTTCATATGCTCATTTTCCAGTATATCTGCTATTTTGCCATGTTTCTGCTTTTGGTGTGCTTAAGCACAGTACATACCTCTTTATTTTTCTGCTTTCTAATGAACAGGCATTGTGGTTTGCATTCATTCTAAACTGGTCACTTACAGAAAGTATTGATTTAGTTTTCAAAACAGAAAGCCTCTATTAAAAAAAATGAACAGTACATTCTTACCCAGATACACTGTATATAATGCACAATGCATTTATCTAAGTTAGCCCTTTTCAATTCAGAGTCTCTTAGCTGTCAAATTCTTGGTTATGGAAAGGGAAAAGAGACTGAGTGTTCAAATTAAATGTAAAGTTGCTTTCAGCTCTTGCTTTCATTCTCTAGCTTTCTCTGCTTTTTGTCATCCTACAGTGTCTGTTTTGGGCTAAAAAGTCATTTGAGATCTTATCCCTGCTCTATCCCTTAATATCAATGTGGTTCTCTGGGGGTCACACAAAGTTGAATTAAAAATGCTTATTTTGACTCCTCTCTGAATAATGATGACAGTTTATAGACTTGAAATGAGAGCAGCACCTTTCCCCAGTGATGGATGGGGAGGCCTCAGCGTCAGGAGTACCTTGGGGCAAGAGCAGATAACAGCTGACTGTGGAATTACTTTAAAATAATTAGTGCTGGTTCTCAAAATGTTTTCTGCAGTGGAACAAGTAATCTATTTGATAAGGAAGCATCAGACTAAGAGCATTAATTGGAAATTGCTCCCTTGCAATTTTGTCCTTTATCAAATAAAATAGTTTGTCTGTATTTGTAAAATACACATTGCTGTTTCTTACTTGTAAAAGCTCCTGGCCATGTACTCAAATGGTGACCAGCAGACTGTTCTCAACCAAATTACAGTCCAAAATCTGCCTCATCAGTTAAAATAAAACATGTTATTATAAGGTCTTTTGACACAGAGAGAGGTCAAAAATCTAAACAAATACAAAAGGGTTTGGGGGGGGAGGCAGAAAAGAAGGGAGGGAATTAACTAAAGACTTGTGAATTGCAGGGTGGGATTTCTTCCTCTGCTGCTTTTACCGTATGATTTCTGCTTCAGGATTGTGTCCCTCAACTTCAGTTTTGTTGGTGTATGGCATGCTCCAGATCATGAAATCAGCAGAACTTCAGTCATGCTTTTACATAGATTCCACTTTCTTTGGAGCAGTATGGAGTGACGTGTGTCTGCTGCAGTTCCCATTGCATATATTGTCATCAGAACATTGTAGAGCAGGGGTTTCCAAACTTGCTTTGCTGCGTGCCACTACAGTGGCACAGTGCTGTGCTGAGCACACACACGCAGCACGTGGGGCAGGGCTGTTCCAGCAGTGTTCATCCCACTCTCTGAATTAGCTTTCCTGTGACTCGTGGCATCTCAATGGCAGTTTAGAAACCCCTGTTCAAGAACTGTATTTCTCTTCTCTCTCTCAGCTACACTGCTCTGGTTTTGACTTTGCTCTGTGTCACTTGTTCCAGGAGTGTTTCTGGGGAGCCTAAAGACAGAGAGAAGGAGGATAGCAAAGATTCAAAGCCACGCTCCTTGCGCTTCACGTGGAGTATGAAGACCACAAGTTCCATGGACCCGAACGATATGATGAGAGAGATTCGGAAGGTGTTAGATGCCAATAACTGTGATTATGAACAAAAAGAGAGGTTTTTGCTCTTCTGTGTCCACGGTGATGCACGACAAGACAGCCTTGTTCAGTGGGAGATGGAAGTCTGCAAACTGCCACGATTGTCACTCAATGGAGTTCGCTTCAAGAGAATATCTGGGACTTCTATTGCATTTAAGAACATTGCATCCAAGATAGCAAACGAGCTTAAGCTGTAAAGAGAACCTAAATTCTTTGGGATCAGGGAAGATTCATACATGATCTACACTTTGAATGTACTGGTTTCGCCTAATGTGATTGGCCTGTGAAACTCCCCATGTAGAAATTGCCCTTATTGCAATAAGGTTATACATAGTTATTCAGAATTGTAAAGTTAAATCCAGTATGACCTATATTAAATAACTGTAGCTAAAGAAGTTATGTTCACATGTACAGGTAAGTATATAGAGCATTCTGTTCATTTTATGTTCATAGAGTTGTATAATAAAAAGATGACTGCTTAAATTCAGATCTTGTATAGTTGTCTAGATTTCTGCACAGAAATGTATGTTTGATGCTTTGAGTTGGAAAAGTTCTTCCCTATCATTTACATTTTTGGTGGGTTTTATAAGTCTTACCTCTACCATGCATTTTTTAAAAAACTTGTGTCCTGAGTCAAATGCACAAACTAGTTTTCACAACTGTAGCATGACCATTTTTAATTATTTAAAAATAGTTCATGAGTTGAACCAAAAGTCGATGAGTAATTGGCTTTTGTTCTACATGAGACTGTTCCTGCTTATCTTTGGCTCTTACCTTTGTTATTGGATAGTGTTTAGTTGAAGAAAAGAGACAAATAAATATGTTTACAGTGTTGGCACTTACAGTTTAGAAACTTTGTTCTGCCTTTGGCCAGCTTGGAGCTGTGGGAGAACAGAAACCAGGCATAAGTGATTTCTGTCTGCAAATTCCAGTGCTTATTCCCATGGCCCATTAACAAATGTAGCACCAAAATAAAGTACCAGAATAATTTCATTTTAATATCTTGGTGTAAAATATTACTTATTTGCTGCCTTCAGAATAATACAAATTCCATTTTATGGAACTCTCTTAAGATTGGGACTGTTTAATAGCACAAGATAATCTGAAGTGTTGACCAACTGTGTAAGTTAATAATACCACCTCAGGAATTAGCTTGGCTTTTGGAACATGTGCCCCCAAAGAATACATGCAATTCCACATAATATTTTACAGCTAAACATACATTGTTTATAATGATAAATTGTTGATTTATGCTTTTGTGGTTGTACAGTTTGTTCCCATGTAACCTGTTTGTGTTTAATATTTTACCAGATTTCTTGTATTTATTCCACATCATTATGCCTGTAATGTGCAGCTTTGTAATTAGGCACTTGCCTACAGAAAAGAAAAAAAACAGCCCCACATTTTTTTTTCCTTCATAATTAATGATTATAAACTATGTAAAACCACTAGTACTGGTACATTTTAATACTTGTTCTTTTGTACTGAATTAACCATAGAGGTTGGTTGTGCAATGTTATTTAATGTTGTAATTACTGTAATATCAACATATGGGCCCCATCTGCACACTCTTGTGAAGAATAGAAAGTTCATTAAGAAATCGTCACTTTAAAAAATAAAAATTAAAAAAAAAAAAGCTGTGGTAAACTCTGTAACCCTAAGTTAGAAAGCTGTAAGTGTAGTAAATGTGCCATTCTCTAATGGCTTCTTGACCAAGATGGACTTTACATACTGTACTGTGATGTAGCTTTCCTATGTAACAGTTATGTTCGGAAATGGACGTGTATTGTTGCCTTAGAAAAAGGGTGGTGTTTGGAAAGAAAGAACTGTAGCCCCTTTTCTTTTTTTTTTCATCTGATGTTCATTGAACCAAATCTGATGCAAGTCATCTTGATTCACTGGTGCACTCTATTAAAACTTACTTGAACAGTTCTCATACTAAAATACTTGTTGTTTGCCCTTTATAAAAGCACAGTCATTACTGCAGGTAGCAAAACAGTTTCAAGGTGCACAGGCTCCATCTTCAGCATGGTGTGAATTCTGAATTAGCATTGCATAGATTCAGTAGTCCTGCACTGTTCAGAAACTGTTGGTGCTTTAGCATTGCTGAGAAATGGATGTCCAAGAGCTTTTACAGGAATTCACCAAAAATCGACCTGGGGAGGAGGGGGTTGTGTGTCTACTCAATTTACCCATAAATGTCTATAAATGTTCGATTATTCTTAAAAATACACAACTGGAATGTAACCGTGATGCTAATCTAAGGTCACGTGTGAACTTGGTCATGAAACAAAACCCTTTGCCTTTTCAGAAGGTTCAGTGAAAAAAATATAGGTCATGCTGTGAGACGGTAGATTAAGTACTTACGAGAGCTTCCCGCTCTACAGGCGCTGTTTTTCCATTGCTAAATTTGCCCTAGATTGCCACTGGTTTTCTCTGCTCCATGTAACCAGAGATGTAGCAATGTTCCATAAAAGACACTTAGCTTTTCCAGAGGACAGAGCTGACAAATTTTAGTTCAACTTTCCCATGAAACATGGCACTGCCAATTTAATGTTTATATATCAGAGCAGCTTGCAAATGGTGTTCTGTCCAGTGGCTGCCAGCAGTGTGAAATTGCCCTGATTCCTAAATGCTGTGCCCTCTTTTTGCCTTGCTGGAAGATGAGCTGTGACCCACCTCATGCTCTCCATAGCAAATACACCTGGAGCTTCCTCAAGGACACAGTCTGAGTGTAGAAGGTGTAGGTCCACACAAGTGCAGCATTTGGCTTTCCAAATCTGCTGCCCCAGCAGGAGTAAAACAGGAAGATCAAAGAAAGCAGTTCTGAAAAAGGTCTCCTGTTTTATTGGCAAGCAGAGTCTTCTTATTCTGGGATCAGTGAGATGGTGCCTACCCTACCTCAGTGTCTGGTTCTGGGCTCCCTCAACTGCTGCCTTATGCTGGACCTGTTTACTATCAGTTACTCCTTAGGTAAGAGTGGGATAAGCTGTATTTCAGATCCAAATGTTCCCAACTTCCATGTGGGAGGGGACTGGTGTGGCATTTTATCAGCACAGCTTTAACTTTAGAAATACAAAAGAGTTTTTAAATGCCACATCAAACTTCCCAGCTTGAGGCAAGGATACAGATGTCTCAGATCTTCAGGGACCTCATGAGTTCAATTGTAATTTGTTGGCAGCAGTATTTGGGATGGGTAGAGGGTGAGCAGTGAGGTTACTACATGGTTCAGCTAGTCAGGGTTGGGAGGTTTTTTGCATTTCTTGCTTTGAGGTATATCAACATTTCTAAAACTAGTGCATCTCTTTTCACACAGTCCAGTTTAAAAATATTAAAATGTATATAAATCCGTGAAAATACAATAAACAGTCATTCCTGGTCCACTAAATGAATGGCATTGCTGGGAACCAAGTGCCACATGGTAGTGGATGATGCTAAACCTCCATGAACTGTTTAGACATGAGGTTTTAGTATCTGGTGTCATACACCTGAGGGTACCTTGGACCTATTCATCTCAGAACATGTTATGATTCCCCTGCCACCGTGCAAATGGAGACACTAAATCTCAGCTGAAAGATGTATTCTGTGAGGTTTTTGATAGTTGAGTTCTGGAAAGGGAAGCAAGCTTGCAAGGTACAAACCAAGTCTGTGGGGAAAGGTCTGCCTCTCTTGGGAAGATAGGGAAAAATTATCTACCTCAGAGCTTCTCATATATTGGGATAGAGCTCTTCTCCTGTAGTGACAGTCCTGAGACTTAGCTCACACCTTCCACCCTTCAGGGTCACGCCCCCCTGTTCTTTACACAGCTTTCTGGAGCTGGGAAGGTGGTGAATCACCATCCTTGGGGCAGGTAAGACTGTGAAGTGCAGGATTTACTTTCTGAATGTTACACACACATCTTGGGGAGATGCGGGTTCAAGGCTTTGTTTCTTAGATTTTTCTTACTAAAGGGAAAAGGTTTAGTCTGTCCCCTTGTTGCATCTGCCTGTCCAAACCTTCATATGCATAATCTTGATAAATGCACCAACTGGTTTAATAAATTGTATCTATCCTCCCTGTACAATTTTGTGTTTCTTGATGTGCCCTAGCAGAGGAACACAGAGGAACACCGCTTAGGAGAGGCAGCTGTTAACACTGCAGCACCCCAGCCGCGGAGGTGGGGCTATCACAGCCTCCCCCACCATCTGGGCAAAGCTACTGAGAAACTTCATCACTTTCCCCTTGCCCAGGGGGGTATTCGAACGCAGCCCTGGACACAGAAGAGGCTGTTCATCCGTGACTTTAGTAGGAGCACCTATAACTGAGGGATGTCCAAGGAGCTTGGCCTTTTTCTCTGACGAGGAAAGAGCGTTACCTGCCGTGGGCCGGGGCAGTGCGTGCGGTGCCACGGAAGGATCTTCCAAGGGTCTCGCCGGCCCTCTCGGCGCCGAGGCCGAAGCAGCCCGGGCGCGGTGCGGGGCTGTGCCGCCCCGTCAGCGCTTGCCTGTCCCCGCTGAGCTGACGGACTCCAATCCCGGGCTCCCGCAGCAGCTCCCGGCTTCCCGCTCTAGAGCGGCGGAAGGGCCAGGGTCCGCAGCCGCAGCACCGCCAGCCCTCGCCCGTCTGCCCCAGGCCGGGGCGCCTCTTCCCGCGGCCGTCCCGCCCCGGGGAGGGGGCAGCGGCCGCCTCCGGCCACACCTGTGGCGCAGCGGCGGAGGAAGCGCCCGAGGTCGGTGCAGACGGGTCGGAGCCCGAGGGCACCATGACGGTGGGTGCGCGGCTGGGAGCCAAGGTGAGGGGCAGATTCTCCCGCCGCGGGGCCGGCGACGACCAGGTCTCCATCCTGCCCGGCGAGGAGGAGGAGGCGGCGGCGGCGGCCGGGGGCAGTGCGGGGGCCCCGCGGCCGGCGGCGCTGCAGGAGGAGGAGGAGGAGGGCGCCGGGTGCAGGAAGGTGCGCTTCGCCGTCCTGCCTGGCTCCTACGAGCCGCTGCGCCCGGCGCGGGCTCCCGGCAAGCGGCCCTACGGGAAGCGCCTGAAGAAGTACGGAAAGGTGAGGACACAGCGCGCCCTGGACGGCCGGAGCGGGGACCCTCGGCATGGGGACCCCCGGCACGGGGTCTGCTGTACCGACAGTTCCACGGGGCTCTCGGAATGCCCCTTATCCCGCCGGCATTTCAGAGCCAGCGCCCGGCTCCGAGGTGGGGTCAGGGCTTGCTCTGGACCTGCTCGGGAAGGAGCCGGTGCTGCTGGGGGGGGGGAGGCGGACACCGACCGTCGCCTGGATCAAAGAGCACAAAATTTGTCGGTTCGAAGTGAAAATGACACTAAGCTGATCCATGTGACGGTGACGGGTGTTTTGTCTCGCTTGGTTCTGCGTTCCTCGGCGTCATAATTTTAAAACTATTTCTTAAAACTTCCATTTAATTGGCCTGCACTTTTTTCCCTTCTACTGAAGTGCCCGAAAGAAACGGTAAAAAGCCCTGCAGGACATTCTTTGGCCAAGGTGACCCTTAGAAATCACTGCTGTGATTTACCGGGGGGAAAAAAAAAGCAGTTTGTTCTTCATCTGTAACAACAATTTTGGATCAAAATTGTTCTTTTGCTTTCCTGTGTGGGAAATCACAAGTCCTACAGTCTGGTGGTTTGGTTTTCCTCCCACCGGAAGATGGGTGCCTTTGGTTACAAAACTGCCATGGTGGAAGAATTCTATTGTTTTCTCTTGTTCATGTCACTTAAGTACATCTCAGGTATGTCTTGGATGTTCGTAGCAAAAAATAGTTTCTGTGTTATCAGGAGAAACCTGTCTGTTGTCAGGAATCCTTTCCTGCTGCTGAGATTACAGATGTCAGCGTGAGATATGATTTTCTACTGCATTCTATGAAAAACCCCATTATTTTGGTAAAGATATGCTTGCTATGTCTGACATGCAGAAAATGCCATTAAGCCTGTCAAAGTTACTTTTGAAATTCAGTTTACAGATGTCAACATTGTCAGGAACTGCCTCTCAAATCCTACTGTTTAATAAAGAAATTAACAGAATATTTCATTCTTTCATGATGAATTTGATTCTTTGATTTTCCAGCACTGTGTTTTCCAGGTCCCATGCAGTAGGAAGCTGTCTCAAGCCTGTAGGCCTAATCTGTACAGTTTTGTGAGAATGGTTGCAGAAGGTCATGACTTTGCTGGTGGTGCTGTTGCTGTTGGCTTTTAATGGTGTTTAGAGCACAGGCCAGTTCTTGGGCACTGTGTATTCCCTTTTGTGTTGATCAGATAACATTCCCACAGGGAAGGGTTGCCAGTTTGGCTCTGGCATAAAGAACAACTCAACAAAGAACACATGAGGTCTGCGTAAGTGAAGGGCAGGAAGGGGGAAAGAAGACTCCAGCGTGACATAGTGAGGCAGGGGCAGATATAGGAAGGGAAGGCCCTGCATCTCCTCCTCCAGCCTCAGGATCTGCCCCCAGCCACATTTTATTTTGGCATCTTAATTCCTTTTGAGCAAGTTTCCATGGGAGTAAAACCAGCAAAGTTTAACTGTGTAGTTGCATCATGACAGCTGAAGGTTTTTATGTGCCAGAATCTCTGTAATCCAGCTTTAAGAAATCATAAGAATATAATAGATATTGACTGGATTTCACTGATTTAAAAATACTTACTCAAATTTGGTTTTTTCCATGTTGTAAGAGGTCATTTTAATCTAGTCCTACATAACCATAAGGAGTTACTGACAATTAATTCTTATATTTCTCCAAATCTGACTACATTGTATTAATTCCCCAGTTGAGAGCAGCCACATGAGCAAAAACTATCAAAAATGAAATTAAAATTAGATTAAGGTTTTCAGTTAAATAATCCATGGCAAGTTTTATCTCTAGTGCAGTACATAGGTGACTTCCTGAATGTGTACTGATGTGGACCAAAACTTTCTTATTTTGACAAAAAAATAATATTTTGACAAAAAGCAGTGACATTTCCATAAAAGTATTCTCAGTGATTGCTGCCTTAGCTGCTGCTGTTTAGCTCCAGTTTTGGCACATTATGAACTTCTAAGATTGCTAACATAGTTAGAACATGTAATGTGGGAATTATGTACTTCTAGAAACTAGGGTGAATTTAAACTAATTTTATTCTTGAATAGAATCACATGTAAAAGCCCGGCTTCCTGTGGAGGCTGCATCCGTTCAGTTTAACTATACCCTGTGGGTGTGTAGGCCGATGTAAAAATAGGTGGTAAAATGTTTTTCCACTCTCCAGCCCTTGTTAGCTATGGGAGAATTTAATTTTCTGGGGCTGTGACATTGGCTGTTGGAATGATTTTATGTGAAGGTATTTTCTTTCACCTTGTCCTTTTTTTATCCCGTTTTCTCATCTCTCCCCAGAATGTCGGGAAGGTTCTGCAGAAGGGTTGTCACTACTTGGTGGTTGGCCTGCAAGGATTAGCAGCAGCCTATTCTGCTCCCTTTGGAGTGTCAGCACATGTGGCATCCTTCGTCCGCTAGCGCAGCTCCCTGTGCCCCATGGGAGAGGACACAAGGCCATTGCTGCCTTCTCAGGATTAAATTTGAGACTTGGATCTGAAAAACCTCTTGGACCAACAGCCCTGAGCCCCTGCACCAGGCCCTTTCCAAGACTGAGTGCTCTTCTCTGAAAAAAATTCTGGTGCTTTGTAAAATCAGATCAAGTCAAAGAAGTATAAGGATGAGAAAATAATCTTTGAATAATTGAACTGAAGTTTGTTTTCAGGCTTGAGTTGGTTTTCCAGAGCTTCTTGCTGTGTGGAAGGGAGCCAAGGATGGATGGAAAAGCAAGTAGATGAGGGAGAGAGAAATGAAGGACAACAGACGGCAGAGCTGCTGGAGAGGTGGAGATGAGTTTGATAGTGAGAGAAATTGTCAGAGCAGTGGAGGAAACAGATAACAGAGGATTAGGAAAAGATAGTCTTTGGTTTTCTGAGATTCTGAGTTTGTTGTGTTTTTTTACCTGAGAGGGTTAAGATTATGAGTGTACTTAAAAATATACTTGGACATAAATGGAATGTGGCCTGAGACACGGAGGACTTTGCTGCATCATGGTTGTTCATTTCAAACCCTGGACATAACAAGCCTTTAAATAATCATAAGATGTAAAAATACAGAAAGAAAACAAGGTGTGTATTTGTGATTTTGGGGTATTAAAGGCTCACTGTGATTAACATTTTAAACTTTTCCTCTGCTACTATGAAATCTGCATGTATTTTTTTACTGGGAATGGAGTTTATATGTGATATACTTGATTCTGGAAGCTGGGGCATTTTACACCTAATTCTGTGGTGTTCACCAGGGTAAAAACAAATGTTTGCCAGCTGCATCTGAGAAAAAAAATATACATACAGCATTTGGTATAAGAATGTACAGGTGTGATGTATGAGAATGGGGCCAAATAACCTGCCAGCTCCATCATCATTTCTGCACCTCGAAGCTGTGAGCAGAGGATGTCAATACCAGATAGCTCAGCTCAGTGCTGCAGGTGCAGAAGCTTCCATGTCACACCTCCAGGGACATAAACCATATATTGATGACACAGGAACTAGGTGGTTTATGGGCCTTAAAAATTTTGTGGGGTTTTTTTGTTTGTTTGTGTCAGTCTTTTGTGGTAGTCGTAACTGACTTCCCTGGTAGCACTTTCTCTGTGTATTATAAATCTTTCTAGTTTTGATGGTGTTTTTGTAATCAAGGAGTTGACTTAACTGGAAAAAAATGCTGTTCACTTGCTTTCTTTGCCTTTTCAGAACAAAGGAGTTTGTATGTCTTGGCAAACCACACTGTATTTCTTTTAAATGTAGCAAATGAATCCGATGGGGGGGGGGGGAGGGGGCGGGGTGTTATGCTCTTTTCTAACTGGACTGTAAATAAAAGCCGTGAGATCCATGTCTGTTTTTACCTACACACCTAAGTAAGCGCACAAAGGAGGAGTTTCTCAGCAGCAACCCAGCCAGCAAGGGGAAGCTGCAGTGTAAACTTCCCCATGTTGCTTTGCCTGTGGCCTCAGGACATGATTGTAGCCCAGACCATGTGGAAATGCTCAGGAACAGCAAGATGTGGAGATGAGGCTGCAGAGGATCTAAGGCTGCAGAAGCTGGGGTAGGAACCGCCACAAAGGGATTTTGCTCATTGATTTCATACCTTCAGTTGTTTCTCTTGAGCTTTTTTGTGGGGACAGACTGTAGTAATCACATAACCTCTGAACAGAGAGACATAGCTGTGCCAGGATTTTCCTGGGAAGCTGTGAGAAGCTGTGGGAAACTTAGAGAAAAGAATTAAAACAATTATTATCTCTCTTTCTGTAACCATTGTTTATAGATACAATTCTCCAGAGCACGCTATTCATAGTTCACCAATAGTGTGAGAGGTTTTTACCTTGAGACCAATCAAGTCTCACCTTAGCAAGTCATATTACAAAAGGACCTGCTACTTTCATTAAGCTGGCCTTCAGCCTTCTGATTCACTTTCTGAAGAATGGAGTCTTTCATTCCGTCTCTGACTCGACAGCGTCAGACGGACCTGTCCCTCTTATCTGCCCCACCAGCATGCCATGGGGCTGTTGATAATGCAATAAGAACAGGGCTGTCCTAACACCCACATGCCACACCAGCCTGCAGAGTTTAGGATTAACTTTAGATTTTGTTACATCCCTCCATCTTTTACAGTGCTCTTACAGCATAAATCATTAGACCTTTTTTCAAATTACTTAAGCCATGCAGGAAGAGATTTGTGTCTCCATTTTTCTGTGTGGAGTGAGTGTCCCATCTATTTGTCTCAATGTCCCCTGACTAATAATGCTGCTCCCTCATTGCAACACACACAGTCCAGTCCATTCAGACTTTCCACAAAGGTAAACATGAACCTTAGCTCCTGAACTGCTCAGCACAGTGGACTTTTGCCTGCTGACATCCAGTCTTTGCTCACCCGGTGCAACTTTTAGGGAATAACCTGGTTGCTATCCATACAGAACCTGAATGACATGTCCCATGGTGCTTCTGTGTGAGCCTGAGAAAAGAAAAGCCTCAGGCATATTGGTGAGTCAGCTTTGGCTGGCCAATGTTTCTAAAATAGACCAAAAACTAAGAAAGAGGACAAAGAAAGAAAAAGTAAGTGACTAACCTATGCTGCTGCAATAAACCAGCTAATGATTCATTTTTTCCCCTCAAAATGAACTGATGGTTCTCGTTGCAGTTACCAATTAGTGCTCTTTATCAGTTCTCCTTGAGCAGTAATTCACTCCTCAGCTCCTGAAGGGAATTTGTGAGGCCAAGCCTTGGCCTCAGGGTTTGCTACTCTCTTCATTAGCCCAGCTCAGGAAGCAGTGTCTAGAAAATCTGAATCCAGAGGGTGAGGTTCATTTTTCAGCTGGGTGGATGGCAGAGGGCTGTACTTCCTGTCGGTCATGGCAGCATCTGTTGGGCCAGGTCTGGCTTGGCTATGGTACAAACAGATGGAACAGGGCAGGTCCTGCAGCTCTGTTGCTGAATGTTGTCTCGGTGACATGAGAGATGAGGAAATGTTTCTTGGCCCCCTCAACATCGGCTGGCAGGTCAGCTGCTCCACCAACAAAATGGGCAGCCTCCATCTGAAGCAGAGCTGCCATGATGAAAGTCTGCATGTGAGATGAAGAAGAGCAAGAAATTGGTGATGGGGAGGAGGCTGGGATTGGTGAGGAAGCTAGGTTCCCAGCCCTGGCAGGTGCCAAGCCATGAGGGCAGTGTGGGACTGAATCTTGGCTTTTTCACAGGTGTTATGTATTCTTGGCAAAGTGGTCCTTGGAGGAGCCACCCCAGCAGGGACAATTTTCAACCCACAGGTGCACAGAGGCTCTCTTATTAAAGCAGGCTTGTCTGCAGCTGAACTCCTGGTGCCTTTGAGGACCAAAATAGATGTTTGACTTGCTCATAAACAATGTGAGATGTGGTGGATACCGTGGTGAGTACATGGGGAAGATTCAATTTGATGTTTGAGCTGGACAAAATATATTCCTCCCTTCAGCCCCTTGCATGAAACCTCTACCCATGGCTTCATTTGCCAGGTTTGTCTTCAATGGTGTGCTGCTGTCATATCTAGTTCCCTTCAGATTCCCATACACCTTTCACTGTGCTTTATGAAAAATAGCAGGATAAATAGGTTCGGGAAGGTGAATACATGCAAGAGTGGCAAGAAATACATAGTGAACTTGTCCATGCTTTTCTCAGAAACAAACTCCACAAACCAGACAGCCTGGCAAGTCACTTTTACTTTAAATTCCTGGCAATTCCTGATGACTGCCCAATGAGTCACAAAGCAGAAAAAAACATATTTCTGCTGGTTTTTCCAGAGTATTTAATTACTCCTCTGGCTTACTCTAGGCTCTGAGGAAATGGCAGAGGACTCAGAGCTATTGTCCTTTGTCCTGTAACATTAGCAGCAAGGAAGCACTCTTGCACAGCTTGCTTTGGCAGTGCAGTGACTGAGGAGAGCTGTACCACACCACAGCACTTCAGCACTTTGAGATCTTTGCCCCTCCCAGGTCATGGATCACTTCAGGGATTAATGTCCTTTCTGATCTCTGCCTGTCTGTAAGACTGGGAAAGGGGAAGGTTTTGTTTTGGGGTGCAGTAAAACCAATTGTCTCTCTTTCTCTATCCCGAGTCCCTTGTTTGCTGAACACTGGCCTCTTCTGAGACAAAACTGATCCTAAAATATGCACAAAGTAGCTGCAATTACCTGTACAGAGTGTGCTTTGGAAATCCTTGTTTCTTCAAGGAAAAGTAGAGAGCCTGAAGAACTTGTAGATTAATGGAGATAATTAAATTAAGAGAAGATAAAGGAATAAAATCCTTCCCTTTTTTCTCCTTTTAGGAAGTAGTATTAGGCTGCCAGGCCTGTTTTGGGGTGAAGTCTAGACCGGGCTCAGAGAGGGCGGTGCACTTTTCTGAATCCTGCAACATGCATGAAGAGAGATGCAGGGCTCTGGACTTGTTCACCTGGAGGAGGGAAGACTTAGGAGAAACTTGACAACAGCTTTTCAATACATAAGAAAGGGTTTCCAACATGATGGAGCCAGGCTCCTTACTGAAATCTGCAGCCAGACAGCAAGAGGCCATGGTCATACACCCAAACTATGCAGTTTTCAGCCAGAAACAAGTCAGGGAAAGTAGTAATATGATCATTAAGCATGAGAAGAGGTTACTTCAGGAAGCTGAAGTCTGTCTGTGGAGTGTTTCAAGGCATGACTGTACAAAGTGGGAAGCAACCCAGTGTGAATGCAGCATTCACCAGCTGTGAGTGGGATGCTGGAGGAGAGACCTCCTGGGCTTCTTCCATTCTGGATGAAGTTGTGAGTGGGATTCTGCTATGGTAAGCAAAAAGCTTTTAATTTACCTACTGTATGGAAATGATGAAGTCTGAGCTCCTCACCCTCGCTAGAAGCACTGACGCGAAGAATAAAGCTTTGTTCCTGGTAACAAGAAGCGACTGGCAAGGATGGCAGCGCTGCCTGAGGAGCAGCTCAGCTTCCACCACTGCTTTCACTTCCCTGTGTTCTGCTGGCTGAAAGCCTGTTGTCCTTTACTGCCATCTCCTGGGGAAAAAACCCACAGATTTCCAGCCTCGTCAGCCTTCCCCGTTGTTCTGCCTCAGGGATTTCCTGCCTTTCCCTAGGCTGGCCTCCCTCTTTGTCCAGAGCCATCCTCAGGATGTGGGGTCTCTGCAGTGTAACGTCCTCCTCTGTACACCGGTGTTTCTTACCCAGTGGAATCCTGAGCCTCCTCTGTCCAAGTGTTTCAAATGTAAAGCCATAGGAACATTGTTCTTGTGTCGGGGTTTTTTTTCCTTCAACACTTAAAAATGTGTTGTACTTTGCCCCAAAGTTCTTGCTGCTTCTTAAAAAGATTCCTTAAGGAAGATTCACTGAAGGCAAGGGAATGAGCCACGGCCACTTCTTGTTTCTAAATCTCATCTTTTTCTGGAGAGATGTGTAATTTGGAACTGGAGGTTGGCAGACTGGAATGAGACACCCCCCCCCCCCCACCCAGGAGTGCCTTGGACCCCAGCTCCAGCAAACCACAAGTGGTTGCCTCCTCATGCTTTCTGTATTCCCCTGTTTCTGCTTCCCATAAAGGACTCCTTGCTCCTTCCTTTCCTGGGACACTAAACTAGCATCAGATTGTTTTTTCAGCTGTGCCTGAATTAGGGTGGGGACTTTCCTGTCCTTGGTGAATCCCATCCTGCCCCATGATGGCTGATAAACCAGAGCTGCAGAAGTGTTAATGTTTGTGCTGCAGAACAAATGCCCTGCTCCCCTCAAATTCTCTCCTTTGGTCCTTACCTGCTCTCCCAGGTGACACACAGCGCTACCCTGACTCCTCAGACACCTGTAGCTGCTGATGGATGTTATATTCAGATGGAAAATAGCATTTACAGAACACTGGGAGAACTCATATTAACAGCCTCTGTTAATACTGGGCCAAACATTTGCCAGGAAAAACAATCTGTGCTGTCCTGGTGCATTTAGAGAGACTGAAGATTAGCTTTTGACTGGAAAAAAAAGAGAATTTTCAATTCATCTTCCTATATGTCTGGAATGACAGCTGACAGCTACCAAAGTAGCCGATCAACTCACCTGGGTTTTGGGTATAAATAATATTCCATAGAGGAAAAACCTCATCAAAACGAGAGATCCTTTTACTTCTTTGCTCTGGCTCCATTAAAAGGCATCTATTATTAATGACTCTACTTATAACTCTGTCATCGCCAATTACTCACCTGAGATTTTTCCACACATGAATTTCAATGAGCTCATTTCTAGTGCATGATTCACTGAACTCTGATATCCTGCAAGATTTTAAGAGGAAACAGCAATGCTTTTATCCTCCCCTCCTCTCTGTGAAGGTATTTTTGAAATTATTGTCTGTTCTAACTTTGGAAAAAGGATATAAAGGATATAATTTGTGTGTGTGTGAGTATAACGTGATTTTTATCATATCGTGTTGAAATCAGTGTACTTTGCCACATTATCCCCTCATCCCTGCCTTTTGCAGAGAGTCACTGAAAAAACAATTGCAATAGCCCTGATGTGTGCATTTAATTCCTTTACTGAGACAAGCCCAGGCTACATTTAGCTCTATCCTAACACAATGACACCTAATTGAGGCCAGCATTTTGCTGTCTGTGTCACTGTTTTTTTTTCCATAATGTCCATCCAAACCTCTCCTCTCAATGTGGTAATATATACCTTTCCAAAGTACAGCACTGTGTACATATTGAAGACCTAGAAGATCCACAGCTGCTGGTCATTTTTGTAGTAGAAACAAATAAAATTGTTCAACTCTTTCTTCACCATTTATCTTAGGCCTCCAATTGAGCTGCTGCTACAAGAGTGTCTAGGTTTGTCTCTAGAATTATCTCGAATTGCCCACTACATCTGAAGGCAGATATGCCTTTTACATTCCCCATAAAATTTTTTTCTACCTGAATATTTGTCCTGTGCTACTGAGTTAACATCATGCTTTTTAAAGACATGTCAGCATCATCACTTTCATGACTGAGGGAGCCCAGCCCCAGTTTGCTACAAGACTGACACTGTGAATTTTTCATATGATCAGACACATTTTAAGGAAACCTGAAACAAGATCCTGGTGCAGAGAATTTCAACACAACTGTTCTGAACTTTGATGATGTTATCAGCAATTGAAAACATGGTCATTTGCTTTCAAGGGCAGGAATACTGTGCCTGCTCTGGCTACAACAAACATAGCTCTGTCACACAAGAGGCTCTGTTTGGATTGCAACAAAACCAGTACCTATTTTGTCTGAGTGGCTCTATTCACATTGCTTAACAGTACAAGGAGCTGACAGCTCCTAGGTAAGAACCAGTGTGCCTGGGATGGAGGATGAAACAAACCTGCTGGTCAGACTGTTTACTGGAGGCTGTTTGAGAGATACCTGGTGCATGGGGGAAGAGGGCTTTCCTCAAAGCCTGCAGACTCAGACCTGAAACGTTTAGCCACAATTGTGCTGTCCACAGCTATTTCTGATTTTATGCTCTGTGTTTCAAAGCAGAAGAGAGATTATACAGATGCTGCTGCCTTCTGTTATTTCCTTAAGCTCCTTCTCACCATACTCTTCAAGAAGAGTTAGGGCTGAATGTAACAGAAGGGCTGGTCTAAATAAAATCTCCTTAGGCTCCTTAGGTCAGTAGATCTAGGGAATGAAAGCTTAAGGTCCTTCTTGGATTTTGAAATATTTCTCTAAATTAACACCCAAATGTTAGCCAAAGTGAGTTATTTCTGAATTCAGTTAACAAGTCCTTTGAACTAAAAGAACTGCTTCTTTACATCGCTGTACTGCCCATAATGTGCAGCTAGGAAAGAGCTGTAGCTTCTCACAATCATCAAGGTCTGTACTTCTCCAAATTCTCATGCTGGTAGAGTATATACATGCTCCAGACCTATTTTCTCTGGCACCCAGACAAAGCAAGCAAGCAGTAAATCACCCAATTTTTTTTTCAGAAAAAATTCTCTCAAAATTCTGTTAAATTCTGTTATTTTGATGCCTCACACAGAGAAGTTCAGAGAGCAAAATAATTCTGCACTTTGTAGTTTGCACAGTGGAGAATACTGTGCTCAAGAAACCACAGGAGTTAGTTCATTTTTGCCTTAAGCTCGTGAAAATAAGCATTAATGTTTGTCAGGAGTGGCCAGCATAAATAGTAGTTTGTTTTTTTCATTTATTTCATGTGATGCATTGCTTTCCCAGTTAAATTCTAAAACCGGTTTTTGTTTTTCTTTCTTTAGTATTTTGTTAGTATGTTTTGGTTCCTGCTTGCAAGCACTGCTTATCAGACATTAGACAGTTGCTGCAGTTTTGTTGAACATTTGCTAACACATAAGATGCCTGGTTCCCCTTATAGCATTTTTCTGCTCATGTGGGTGCAGGTGCAGATTAAAGACCTCTGTGTGAATTCAGTTAAATTCAACAAACTATAGACTTCATGTTAAATCAGAAGATTAATGGTTACCAAAGAGTGCAAGAGCTCTCAGTCCGCTCAGCAGGGTTGGTTCCCCTCTTGTGTCTGTGGAGGAGTCAGAAAGCAATCACAAGTAATTATTTTTGACTCAGTGGGTCAATGATTTGAAGATGCTGGGGCAGGTCTGGTTTTACCAGACCAAGCAGTTTAACACCTATGATTTACCTGGAGCAATGTGGGGATCCCAGGGATATGGAGGACAGGGTGTCCCAGTAAGGTAGCATAAGAAGGGCTTTCAAGTGTCATGGAAGGTGAGCAGGCAGCAGGCTGTCTCTGCACATCCCCCACACAATCCAACAGCAGCACAAGGCTCTGCTGATCAATACTTAATTTCCAGAACTGAGCTTGTTCAGGGGGCAAATTCAAAATAAACACTCTGTTCTGTTTATCTTTAATGTTGTGGTGTACTTGTAGAAGGAGAAAGGTCCCAAAACCCATGACTGGAATCAGGGCATGGTTTGAACAGCAAAGTGGTGAACTAGAGGGCAAAGGCTCTCTTGTCTTTTTGTCTTTGTCCCTCCTTCTTGTCTTTTCACAAAGCTAATGTGACCAGGGACCTTTACCCCAACATCAATTAGTAACACATGAATAACAAGGAGCAACTACCCAAAGTGGCTGGGAGACCACAAAAGTAATTCAGAGCATCCTGATGAGGAATGTACACATTACTCCCTTCTGCACCACACCTACTCAGGTGGACTGTTGGTGTCCCAGCACTGCTGCCTGCCCAGCACCCCTCATCTGAAAGAAACAGGCAAAGTCATCTGCAACAAAACCAGGTTTAATTCCCTTCTCTGTGTTCAGGCAGCTGTCTGTCTCTTTGGCACTATTTATGTCATGATTTCCTACTCACAGTCATACCCTGGTCCTTTTAATAAAGGACTCCTCTGTGGACTCCCTTCTTGCCCATGAGGAAGATCAGATTTCGGGGGTCACACCAATAGGGAGAGATCTGCTGTCACTGCCTTTGCTTCTGACATCCATCACATTGTCTTCATCCACCAGCAGGTTTTCACAAGTCCCAACATACTTTTTACAATCTTTGGTGATTCCCACTCACAGGAACATTTTCTGATCCTGGTTGTGATCAAGTGATTCTTGAGGTCAATGTGAGTAACTCTCCTGGCTTGATTGCTCACACGTACCCATTATCAAAAAGGTTCACAATAGCCTTATCTTCAACGTCCCTCTCCACCAGGATGCTGCTGATGGAGTACTTCCATTGTGGCTGGGCTGTCTGAATCTCCCCAGAAATGCCCAACACTGAGCTTCACCATCTTCTGTATTCTGGGACTTTGCTCTCAGCAGACTTACCATAAAAATTTCAGTTTGTGAGTTTGGCCATCGTATCCCAAAGCTCTTGCATTGCCTGTGAGAACAGACCTGTGGCAACAGTGACATTTGTCGCTCCAGCCTGTATTTGATGTCATATTTGCCTTGCAGCCGGTTATCCCACAAAGCAACTTCCCTGAGACCCTGCCAACAAACAGGAAGCTCTCGGAAGGGGTCTTAGGAGTTTGGTACCAGGCAGCTGGGGTGTGCAGATGTCCCAAGGCGGCCGAACAGCACTGGACACCCCATTTGCTGCCCTCCACGCCTCCATCCACCTGTTCCCTTCTTCCCTGAGACAAACCCAACGCGAATTTGACGCACTTGTGTATTCCCACACAGACCACACTTCCTGTAGCGCTGCTTTCACTAAAAGCCCGCGTATCAGACGGAACACATAATTCACCGGTACTTTGCCAAGCCGGACGCTCAGCCGTGCATTTTCCCTGCTGCGCCGCCCCCTTTCTCGCACCGAAGGTCGCGGTCGGCGCCCCGCCCAGCCTGCAGCAGCGCCGGGGCAGGGGGCAGGCCCCGAAGGCCGGGCGGGGCCGGGGCCGGGGCGGTGTGAGGGGCGGTGTGAGGGGGCCGGGCTGTGCCGCTCCCACCCACGGCCGCTCCGGGCGCGCAGCGGGGCCCAGTCGCCATGAGCGGCCTGTGGGGCGAGGCAGGACCGGCGCGGCAGGGCTGGCTCTGGGTGGCGGCGGCGCTGCTGGCCCTGGGCACCCTGCTCGGGGCCTGGCGCTGGGCCGGCCCGCGCCGCCGCCGCCGCCTGCAGCGGGTCGGGACGGTGCTCAGGCTCTTCGTGTACCCGGTGAAGTCGTGCCGGGGGGTGTCGGTGCGGCGGGCCCAGGTGACGCCGATGGGGCTGCGCAGCGGGGAGCTGCGGGACAGGTAGGCCGGCCGGGGCCTGGAGCCTCCGCGTGGCTCCGCGGCTGTCGGGTGTTTGTTTCCCTGAGGGCCTGGGAAGGAGCACCTGCCGTGCGGGTGCTGCCTAGCCCGGCATTAACGCTGTTGGGCGCCTTTGTGCCCCGTCGCCCCGCAGGTTCTGGCTCGTGATCAGGGAGGACGGGCACATGGTGACAGCTCGCCAGGAGCCGCGGCTCGTCCTTGTCTCTGCCATCTGTGAAAACGGGCACTTGGTCTTGGAGGCCGGGGACATGGAGAAGATAAGCGTGCCTGTAAAGCTCTCCAAGAAAAATCCCGTCCGCAACTGCAGGTACTGAAGGAGGATTTTTCTTTCCCCCTTCCCTCTCTCTCAATGCTGTCTTTCTCATGTGCTTTTCTTTTCAGGATTGTGTATGTAATATGAAATGCTTCGCATTTTCTTATGCAGAAATTGGAGTGTAGAAGTTCAGTACCTCTGTGTCTTTTCTGTGTGGGTACTTCTCACTGTCTGCTTAAGAGAGGTAGACTTCAAACCAGAGCCTGTACTGGCAAGACAAGGCACAATGATGTTAGTAGATTTAGATTAGCTATTAGGAAGAAATTCTTCACTGTGTGAGTGGTGAGGCACTGGCACAGGTTGCCCAGAGGAGATGTGGATGCCCCATCCCTAGAAGTGTTCAAGGTCAGTTTGGATGGGGCTCTGAATACCTTGGTCTAGTGGAAGGTGCCTCAGCTTATGTTAGGGGAGTTGTCCTGGGTGGTGTTTAAGGTTGCTTCTAATCCAGACTGTTCTGTAATTCTGTGAAATTCTCTGCCATGTGTTACACAGGAGGCCGGGAATGGTTGTCATAACAAAAGCTCTTCTTTTAATCTGCTAAACTGGTGAAAAAAAATCTCAGGAAAAGATGACATAGTATCAAAGACCATGGGTTACACATCTGCCAAATGAACTGTGATCTTCTGTCTTCATAGAACATCATGTTTGCTTATTTGTTTTTACTTCTAGTCTTCTTGCTCGTGCTTGGGTGAGCAGCTGCATCTCAGAGCCTCAGTCGTGTACTTTGGTATTTCTTGATCACAACTACAATGTGCATCAGCATTTTTGCATGCACACTGGCCATTCAGAGCTGGTGAAATGTTGGGGTTTAGACTCCTTGGTCCCTGTCTTTTGCCATTTAACTGAGGTGCCTCAGTTGGAAACTTGGTAGTCCAAGGCTCACCCTGAGGTCACAAGGGAAAGACTGGCATCCCAGGGACTTAGGGCATTCCTTGCTAGGTGCTACCCCAAAGGAGTTTCAGGTGGATGGGTTACAAACAGTGATTTAGCTTTGTGCTTAGAGTTTTGTTGTGTGACTGCAGGCCTAGTTATTTTATGTATGTATAGAAATCCATGCTGGAAAACTGCCAGCAGGACAAGGAAAACCTTTTCTCTGCTAAAATGTCCATTAATATATAAGTGTTTAGAAACTCTAAGTGGTGTAAGGCCCTACAAAGGTACTGTGAGTGTTCGTTCTTTGGATAGCAGAGATGGTTGATGCACCAGCTGCTACAATAGTAACTAAAAGAGTGCTGGCAAAGAACTGCACTGGCTTTTAGCATAAGTCTGTCGCTGTGGAAAGCCTTGATCAGCATAGCTCAGTATCTCTGTTTATACAAGGCAGATGCAAGTTCCAAGTGGTAGCATTTCTCCTGGAGAAATGGAACAGCTTTTACAAACCTGTGCATAATGCCTGTGTGTCAGCCAATGGCACACGTCCTGCAAAACCATGCAGTTCGCGAGATGTCATCTTTCTAAAATTTGTTGTGTCATTGGAAGAATATTTAAATAGCCTAATACATTGCAGTAATGAGAAGTTAGCTTGGATTTCTTGGATTATCCAATTTTAGAGCTCAGTGATACGTTCTTCTTGTTTGTTTGGTTTTTTTTTCTTTCTTTGCCTTAATAAATTTGCCTTCAGATGGGTGCTCATAGGAGCTCATGCCCTGTAAGCTGGAGCTGAAGCAGTGCCTTAGAGCCTCTGGCTGCATACAGCTCTGCGTGTGCTGATCTTGAAAACTACTAAGTCTACTTGCAAGTTTTACATAGGTATTTAAAAATCCTGTGCTTGGGAGAGTCAAATATAGGACCAAAGCCATTGTATAGGTATGTTTTCTGCTTGTGCAAATGCTAGTGTGCTTCCCTCTGGCTAAGAAACCTCATGCTCTGTGCCCTTTGTCAGTATGTGTTGTAATGCTGAAATTGTGTGATCTATCCCCATGGATCCCTACAGCACTGAGTGCTTAGGACAGATCCACTTCCTGAGTGGAAAGCAGTAGTGTTGCAAGCTGTAAGAGCCTTGCCACTGTTGTCTTGCCAGTCAGAAAGCATGCAGGAACTGTGGGATGGAGGGAGGAGAAAGGCACTTGAATGCTATCTGGAGCAATGACCTTTAATTCCAGCCTGTGTCACAGGATACACACAGGAATCCCAGCAAATGGAGCAAGGATGTTGCTTCCAGCACCCTAACGATCACTCCACCACATGAGTAAAGAAGGGCTCTTAGGGCCCTTCTTTACTCATGGGCTATGATGTAAGGGCTAGATGAACTTCATGGGCATATCGATGCTTCAAGCTGCCCAGGATTTGATTGCAGATAGGAAACTGCAGTGCATGTGGGTCAAAATCCCTACTTTGAAAAGTGTAACAAAACTACTCATGACTGGTGTTAAAGTTTATTGAAAGGTTGAGTCAAGGTTTACCTGTTTTTGCCAGGAAAATGTTCCTTGCATAAACTTGTTTGTATTCTACTGGCAGTGGCTTTTTGAGCCCCATGGACTTTGTTTGCAGTAAAAATCTTTAACCTCCTTTAAGATACTGAGCTATTTTGTATGTGAAGTCTGAGCTGAAGAGTCTCACTCATCTCTGGCTAAAGTTTGACAGCACTAAAATCTGAAGGAAAGTTTCCTTAGCAGTTAGGAACACTTAGTTAATAACATTTGTACATATCAGTTGTGGTAACTAATCACATAATTTCAAACTATCGTTCATTTTCTGAAATTAGTTACCTCTCAGTTGACTTCTCAGTAGAAATCGTTTGGTGCAGCAGTCACGTGCAAATGCAAGAGCAGGCCCCTTTTCCCTCAAAGTAGGGGGAGCAGGTAGGTTACTGTCACTGATGGGGCAGTCAGCTCTGGGCACATTAACACTATTTCAGAGCTCATTCTTTCACCAGCTGGTATTGTCTGGTCATGTCTATGTTCTTTAGCTTTCAAAACACAGTGGCCACAAGGAGGTTGCCCTTTGGGAATGATTCATTTTCTATATATTGCTACCATTATTAAAACAGGTTTTTTACCTTTGAATAAGAAGCTTCATTGAACCGTGATATTTCCAGCTAACTTGCTGATGTGTTGTGACTCTCCAGGGTGTTTGGACAGGATATCCAAGGCAGAGACTGTGGTGATGAAGTGGCTCAATGGCTCACCACCTTCCTGAACTCAGAGCCCTGTCGACTGGTGCACTTTGAGCCCTCCATGGTGCCAAGAAAGTCAAAGGACACAATAGCTCTTTTCCGAAACACAGATGAGGTAAATAAACACTTTTTCTCAGAAGTATGTCCTTTTAACCATTTCCACCCACCCACCAGAAACTGCCCGTTTTATCTTTGGCGATTGAGCCCAGTTTAGCAAGGTGTGTAGTTGTGTAATATAGCCATGTGAGTATTCTTTTCTGTAAAGAGGTGACTTGCTTAATTTTTACTTCAAATTGGTTTTAAACTATTGACCATTCACAGCTAAAGAGTCTGAAACTGATACTTGAAGAGGAACTATTACATTGCAGAATACAATACCCTTTTGTGTTAGTGAATAGAAAAAAGTTACATCATTAATGATGTTTTGATGGTGTAATCTGTGTTGCATAGAAGGGAGTATACTGATACAAGTTGTGTTACTTTGTATTTTGTTCAAAGGAATGATGTTTAAACAGGCTGGTTACAGTTGTGGGCCTAGGAATTAAAAGGAAGTTTCAGAGGTTTTGTCTCTTTCTGTGGAAGAGGCTTGAAGGTATGGTATTAAAGAAATGTCATGGAAAGGTATGGAAAGGAGATGCTGTGCTCAGACATCCTTATATCGTTTTAGCCACTGCTGCCCTTCTTTTTTTCTGAACAGTTCTCTCAGGTGAAGATACTTTGAATTGTATCAAATGTAAGGTTTTTAAACAAATTAAAATTGTGAGTACCTTGCTTTAGCGATGTTATTATTTGTAGGGCATGCTTGTTGCTGCACAAAGAGAAGAAGGTATATCCAATTATAGACTTCTATAGATATGCATTTGTTATGTAAAGGCACTGAGACCAATACAGACACAATGTTTCAGCAATAGGGACATCAGATTAGGAGGGCTGATGTTCTGGAATCATAGCAAGAAAGAAAAGGTAGAATTTTTGGACAGTTATTTCAATGCTCATCATCTTGTGGTTGAAAGGCACGTACAAGAATGGAGTAAGACTAATGTAAGAGAAAGGCAGGAGGGTTATATACTAAAATTCTTACCAAAATGTCTTTTTTTTAATGCTCCCACCTCTGTGGAACTCCACTTCTTGGAGGTTTAGAGGTTTTTAAATACTGTTCATTTACCTTATTTGCTTATATGGCCCTCCCACTGCCCAGGCATCCTAGACTGATTAATGGACAGCTGTAATTGAGCATGGGCTGTTCTGGATGTAGAACTCCCTCTGGTGTTGTGATAAGGCAGTTTGAGCGCACAAAAATTGCCATGGTGACTGAAATAGGGAAGAGCCTGTTGTTTTCCTTGTTAACTTACTTTCAGGAAAATCAAAACTTGAACAGAGCAGCCTAAAAGGCCATTGGTTCCAATATCTGTCTTTCGCTGTGCACTGACTTTCCTCCCATACTCTTACAGCCTTAGGATTTGGTGGTGTTTGTTTCTGTAGGTTGCATATCCTGACTGCAGTCCAGTCTTGATCATCTCCGAAGCTTCAATGGATGATCTAAATACCAGGCTGGAAAAGAAAGCTAAGATACAGAACTTCAGGCCAAATATTTTTGTAACAGACTGCAGTGCTTTTGAGGAGGTAAAATAACTGTCTTAAATGTCTTTTTGAAGGCTTGCTTTTGTTTCTTTGTAACTTAGTTGCTTTGTGTTATGGTGCCAACAAGGGTGAGGAAAGCTGCTATGTGATTTTTACAACTGAGTTCCAGAGAGATAAAGCTTCAGCTCACATCAGTGCATGTGAAACATTGATGGAGGTCACAGGTCTATGAATGATTATTTCCCAAACTGAAAAAGCTCCTAAAGCCAGAATAGATTTTTATGTCCCAGGAGGATTTGCAATAGAAAGCTTGTGTAGATGACAAGCAAAAACTTACTTCCCCTAAAAATTTCCTTTCTGCAAAACTGTAGATTTACCAGAGGCCACAGATCAGATTATCACCCATACAGCAAGAACAAATTGCTTTAGGCTTGGTGCTTCAGACAAGTGTATGTTGGAGAACAGGGTTCATTACTTGTGTGTCTCTCTTTTCGGATAGAATTATTAGTGTGTCCTGAATTGGATAAATGCAATGACAGTAGGGTTTTCTTTATAGTACTGTAGTGTAACTATGCATATTTTGAAGGTGCTAGTAAAGGTGATCATCTGGAATGGTGCACCTTTTTGTGAATGACTGTGCCTCTTCTGGAAAAGCAATTGCATGTGCTTGTGTCTAATATGTGCCTAATGTTTACTTCCCTCAGGACACCTGGGAGGATATTCTTATTGGTGATGTGGAAATGAAAGGGACCGTGTGTTGTGGCAGGTAAACATTGGAGACCTTTATTTTACATAGGAACAAAGAGGTTTATGATAAGAAACCCTGACTGATTTGGCACTGTCTGTCATTGCAGGTGTATTTTAACAACTGTTAATCCAGACACTGGGGTCATTGACAGGAAGGAGCCCTTGGAAACATTGAAAAGGTTATAAAAATACCACTCTTTCTTAGACTGTGGGAGAGGATTTAGGCTAGACCCTAACAGATGTGAGACTAGTGTTTTAAAAGTGGTTTGAAGTGTGTGTGGGACATAATAATGCAGTGTGAAGGTCTGTGTATATTGGCTTCCCGTCTACTTCTTGCAATTCTGTGTGGTAAGAAAATTCAGGATGTTCCCTTCTTTCTTGCAAACTCCACATTCCCTATCTCTGTTATATCTGCTACAGTGAAAGCTTGGGGGTAGCGGGTATTAAAGGTCTAACTTTGCTTCTTTGACTTTTCTTTATAAAAATATTTTTGTATATATTAAACATGAAGGTGTGAATACAGTCAGGCTTTTTTCCCTCCATTTGAACTGCTTGGGTCTTTTTAGCCTAATATAACGACCAAGGCAAGGCTTCATTATTTGCATGTCCTCTCTTTCATCACGGATATTTTGATGTGTAGTTTTTGCTACCACTTATTCTAAAGAAGGGCTTTCTCTTTGCAGTTACCGCTTATGTGACCCATCTGAGAAACACATTTACAAAACCAGCCCTCTCTTTGGGAAATACTTTGCTGTTGACAAAACTGGAACAATTCAAGTTGGAGACCCTGTGTACAAGATGGTCTGGGAATGAAGGAGACTTTGATCAGAAGATGCTTTTTCACTTTGATATGCAGATCTTTTTTCCATGTATACAGTCACCAGCATAACTTTTTCTTCTTCCTTGCAATATTTTTTGTGCTTTTTAAGGTGCAGGAGGTTCTTTGACACTGTGAAGTGCCAGTCATTTCAGATCACGTAATCTTCTGGCATACCTGTAGTAACCACATCTTTAGTTTTCCTGGAGGCTGTGGTAGAAGAAACTGATCCATAACAGACTTCACAGCACTACTGAATATCACACCTCCTAAAATTTTGTGTCAACCGTAATTTTGGAATCCAAATTTGTGTACAAGAGTTTGCATCACATGTTAGATACATTTAGTGCCTATAAAGAACCACAAAAACAGTCATGCCAAGCACAAAGTGTATTTGTCTTTACAGACAGAGCTGCCTTTACAAGTTTTCATGGAGTGCAGATGGCAGGGCTCTGGTTCCCTCATTTGGTCCTAATCATCTTGCCCTGTCTATGTCCAGAGGTAGTTTTTAGCAGTGTTTCTTTCCTTGCAGTTGTTTCCTGAAGATTGCTATTGTCTCTTGAGATTGAAGCAATATCAGAAAGATTGTGAGCTGACTAAATAGTCAGGTGTAGAGGTGGAGGTGCCAGGTAATGATGTGTAAGGCTGTGGGCTTGTTTAGTTTGTGACCACAGCTTGACAGTTTGAACTGTCAATTTTTTATCCTGTGAACAATACAGTAACACTGAGGCTGTAGAGTAGTGATGCATTTGCTAACATAACGGTAGAATTTCCAGTTTGACTAAAAGAACTGGATGTTCACTGTGTCAGAGACTTCATGGGCATTGGAGGGGAAGAAAAGCCTTAGGGAATGATCTGATGTTGAGCCTGCCCTGTTCAAGCTGCTGTCCAGGCCAATACTGTAGGGCTCATGCACAGCTCCTCTCTGGCTCAGTGAATCCCTTTATGTAGACAGTTAGGCTGCTAAGCAGATGTTTGGGAAGCTGCAGTTTGAGCCTGTTAACATCCTTACTGGTTCTACATTTAAATCTCTGGTTGTCCCCCAGTCCAGCTCCAATACAACCAAAGTGTTAGCTGTTTGTAGGAAGCTGACAATTATATTTTCTGCTGCATAAAACAAATAAGGGAGAAAACTAGTTGAATTACAGCAATGTTATCTTTTCTTTAAATGTTATGTGATTTTTTTTTTTTTAAAGTAGCCTCCAGGACAAAAAACAGCCATCTTTCGAATGCTTGTCTGCTCGTTTCTTTTTTATGGATTACTATATTTGAAAAGTGTTGCCCTAGCCTAAAAGAGGAAGCAAATTAATTGTGAAGAAGGACAAATATGATCCTATCTGATGTTTAGATTCTTCATTTCTGTTGTAAGTATGAAAAGGGAATTTTGGTGCATGTTCACAACTCAGACCTGTAAAATGAAGAGCTGTTGAGCTTTGAGAAAGTGCAGGTGGATGTATGTGATAAGACTGAAGCAGTCATGTTGAGGGGGTAGTTTTCTATTATTTGTGAACTCAGAGTTGCTCTGAATGCCATTTTGTTGGCAGGGTTGCTCTGTAAATATTAAGTTTTCCTGGGACAGACAAGTGCCCAGTTTAAAGTGCATGTTGCATATTTGTGTATTGTTATGCCTGATGCAGTGGCTAGTGGGAAGAAGTGAAAGAAAAATCTTTTAAAAAGAAAAAGAATTCCAAGGTTCACTCTTAAAAAGCACATGTTGGAAGTTCTTAGTGTTAGAAGCTGAAAACTTGTGGAATTCCTAATGGTATCATTAAGCACAGGCAGCCTGCTGGCCTGCCAAAGCAATTAGTTAAGAATGTGTCTCTTCATTAAGTCACAGAAGCGGAAGGAAAAAGAGCTGATTTTTTTTGCTTCTGGCCAAACTTATTTTTTCCACTGTTGTTCTAGTGGCACATCATTTACATAACACAAATCATGGTATAGATCCCATTGCCCCTCATTAGGCTGCTGTTGATTGGGCTGATTTGGATATGGGGCTGTCTTCGGAAGAAGAAACTGCCATCTGCATCCCTGTTTGGGAGAGGCCATAGATCTAAACTCCTGATTTACTCCTGTTAAGCCTCTTAGCAGAATATGGCTGGAATCCTAAAACTGGTCTGTATGGGGGGGCAACATGCTTCACAGATGACACTCAAATCAATTATATGGCCATTTTGTAAAGCTGAGAGCATGAGTTAGAACATTGCACTGTAAATATCTTCATATGACTGTTGATTTGCTGTAACTGTAGGAATTGTGTTTGATTTTGTTTAAGTAATTTAGAAAGTTGACTGAAAATGTGTCAATCATGAGCCACTGTTTTTTAAATTGTGTACTTAAACAATTGTTAATTTTTTAACTCTAGAAGAAGAAAACAAAAGTATAAACTTCTAATGAATTCAGCTTTCTTAAGGCGTAACATTTGTTTGTGAAATTTTTTTTGTTTTCTGTTTCAGCATTTAATTTTGACTGTTGTTAGCAGGATCTCATAGTTAATACTGATGATTGTCTTTTTTAATCCTACCTCTGAATTCAGAAATATATGCAGTTAACCAGAGGATATGTGTAAGAGAGCAGAACCATTAGATATAAATAGTCATCAGACTCAGTTTTGCATCCCTTATGATCCTAGATAAGTGTGCTGGTTTTGCATTAATTGATATTTGGTAAGGAGGGAAGAAAAAAAGAAGATGTTTATAGACTTGCCTTTTTTTTTTTTTTCCAGGGACATATGAAAATAGGGGAAAATGTTTAAAAGTATGAGAGTTTACTCAAGTCAATCCATGTCATATCTCAGAGTATAATACCAAAAACTTTTTATTGCAGCATTTATTGTACCAATAGTCTTGCAGAGGACTATGTACGAGAATGACGGTTGTTAAAAGCAGAAATTTCTGGGTTGCTTAAGATCTGTGGTGGGTACATTTTCATCCAAGAAAACCTGCGAAAGATCTGCTTCTGCTTTCTGAGGAGAAAAACAGCCTTCCAAAGGCATCACTCTGCTGCTCTGTAAGAAGACAACAGATTTACAAATCTCTTGCCTCTACAAATGGCAAAAATTTCAAAAAGGGCTGCCACAGGTTGTTCATTCTTGGTCTATCCTAGCACCTTAAATTGCCTTTTTGTCTTTTAAGATCCATTAGAAATTCCCTGTGCTAGGTAGCTGCAGGGCTGAGGACTGCAAAGTCTCTTTCTTTTGGGGCAGGAGATTCTAAAAAGTGATGCAGGCATAAAGCCTACATGTGTATCAGCCTTCAGCTGGAAGAGAATATATTTTATTATGTAAAATATTATATTTTACAAAATCTTCATTGTGATAATGTTAACAATCTCAACTTAGAATGTCACTGTTACTAGTAATTCTTTGCATTTTATCTGAAGAAATTGGTAAACTCAGTAAGGGTTTCACACACTGGGCCTTTTTTTTTAAGAAATCTGCTTACTCATCGTGACCAGAGAACAGGAATGGTTGGATGGGGAAAGGAAATGAGCAAGGCTTAGATGTGTAGAGGGTGTATGTTAGGGCTGGAGCTGCTCAAGATGGGACTGTCAACGAAGGCAGGGTGCTGGGTGCTTCCGTGTTCTCCAGGTGTTTGTGTGCAGATGGACTGAGAATGAGCCCTGGTTGTGGAATAGCATCAATACCCAGTATTCAACAATTACCTGGCCTGAGGAATGCTGTTCTCCCCAGTGGGCCACAGCTCATCACATCGACTTCTGGAAATCACAGAGAGGGTCAGGCTGGAAGGGAGCACAGTGGGTCATCTGGTCCAACCTTCCTGCTCAAGCGGGGTCACCCCAGTGCACAGGGCACAGGATTGTGTCCAGACGGTTTGTGAATATCCTCAATGAAGGGGACTCCACAGCCTCACTGGGCAGTCTGTTCCAGTGCATGGTCACCTGCACACTAAAGAAGTTCTTCATATTCAGGGGGAACTTCTGTCCATCAGTTGCTGCCTATTGCCTCTTGTCCTATTGCTTGGCACCGCCAAGAAGAGCCTGGATCCTTCTTCTTGATACCCACTTTTGGGTACTTATGGACACTGATAAAATCAAACCACAAGTAATTGTAGCCTGAGCTAAACATCAGGTAGAGACTATCTTCCACCTGTGCAGAACAAGGACATGGAGCAGCCGGTGGTACATCACAGTGAAGAGTTTGGGTGGGAACCTCTCATTTTTGCCCTTTGTCCTTTGATTGTTATGTGTGAGATAGCTAGGCTGGTTGAAATTCCCCTGTCCTCCAGGAGCAGTATTGTAGAGAATTGTATCTTCTCTAGGGCACAAAATTGTTCTGACAGCTTATCACTGCTTGTTTAATGTCTGAGTGTTCTCATTTTCTGTAGTCACTAGATAATAAGCACAGTGAAACAATTATTGTGCTTCACTGATGTGCTAACCCTCACAACATCTTTACTGTTGAGTTCCAAAAACCAGCTTCATTCACTGTTAATTGAGGCTTGTCTTTGAGAGATTATGTAGGATGACAATTCCTCAGTCATAGCAGCCACAATTACTTGCACTAAGTCATGGACAGTTATTTTTAGCAGACCTACCTAAATCCCTTTGGCATAAGTTAAAAGTGGCAGCTAAATCTCTCAGTTTTTTCAAGATTTCACACATAGACATGTAGGACTAAAAAAAATTAAAACAGATGGGTAAGAATGCAGTCTTCTCTGTCTGCAGAAAGCAAAGAAATAGACATTAAGTTTAGACTAGGAAAATACTTGCTTGATCTCTTCACATAGCATGGGCCACTGGCTCAACTTCCTGATTCTATTGAAAACTTGTTATTTTTGGTAAAAGATCAAAAGTCACAATGATAGTTGGACTGCAAGAATATCGTGGTAGAGATAAAGAGTACCAGCAATGTCCTAGATTCTTTCAAAGATAAAGACGTCACTCCCTGAAAAACTCCTTTGCACTGTGTTTACAGTTGTGCAGTTTGGTGGTCTGTATTCACTCTCCATTTCTTGAATTTATTTAAGATAAAGCAGAATATTGTCTTTGTCATTACCTCAAGGAACAGGTAACATGAAGTTTAATTTCCTTCAGTTGTCCTTTATTTCTGTTTAATACAGCTGTCCAATGATAGTTTTCCACATCCTGGGCTGTGTGACTTTTAGCATAACTAAATCTCTTCCAATTCATGTTCCTGTGCTCAGAAATGTGAGTCACAAACATCCTAATTAGGGGGTGCAGGTTACTGTGTAATTAATCCTTGAAGAGAACCAGCAAGACAATTGGATCCATCACTCTAAACTTAGTTGCAAAAAGTCTGGAAAAATAAATCAATGTGTTTTATGGAATTCTGAAAGTATCGTCTCAGCCCTGGAAGTGGTGGTTTTAAGAAAAGGTTGAGTTTACTTGACATGGAAAGGCGCACACTGGAGTCCTTCAAAAGCCAATTAAAATAAGAGGAGCTCTTGGGCACTGGATCTGAAGGAGCAGAAGGTCTGAGCTGCACCTTGCTTGCAGACAACCCAGTGTATTGCTGCTCTCTAGTTGAAGAAATGGTGCTGAGCTGTGCTACCGCAACACCTGTTCAAGTGGTCAGCTGGGGTCTCCGTCAGAGCAAGACTCTTCTTTTTTAAGCAGAGTGGCAGTGTTGGCTGTGCGCTCTCAGAGGACCTGTTCTGGGAGCAACTGTGCTCCAGGAAGCTGCTGGGCCTAATCAGCACCTGGGAGGATGCTGAGAGCAGATAAAATTTAAACAGCTTGCTGGGAGTTCTGTTGCACTGCTGATAACCTTGCTCAGTTTATCACCTGGCCTCAGGTTGGTCTTGTGGAATCTCTCTTGGAAAGTAGTGACAGGAGTGCTGGCATCAGTGATGTGCAGCCATGAAGGGGCAAGTGACATACATACTTATTTTAAGATTGCCAAGAGCAAAATCTATCTGATTTCTTTAGTTTGAACATGCAGCTGCTAAAATTAAAAAAAAAAAATAGTATGCTTTTCCCCTTTTTAATTCTGTACAAAACACAGAATGATTTGGGTTGGAAGCAACTTAAAAGATGATCTATTTCCAGCCCCCTTCCATGGGCAGGGACACCTTCCACTAGACCAGGTTACTCAAAGCCACATCCAACCTGGTCTTGAACACTTCCCGGGATGGGACATCCACAGCTCTGCATCCTGTGCCAGTGCCTCACCACCTACACAGTAAGTATTGTACTTACCAGCTGTAGAGAAACTGGAGCTATGGATGGCATGGCTAGGTAGTCTCCTTGCATGGGGAGCAGAAGAGATTAGCTCCTGCACCTGTGGAGTTTAGGGTTTGTTTGAAGCCTTAGTTAACTTTGCTTGACCACGAAAGTCACTGCATTTGAAGTTTTTTTTTTTTATCTTCTTTTCAAAATAAAATTATCACCTTATTTGCACAGATATGTTAAAATATTATTTAATTTAATTTAAAACAAACACAAAAATACTCCCTCCCCCCATAAAGAACCTCCAAACCCTGAAAGTAAAAATTCTATCTTTTTTCTGCTGTTTATTATGAAAAAGATTCCTGATAACACAGCTTCAACCAGTAGAGAAGTCACATTGCTGATCAAAAAGGGAGTCCTTCATTTAATGCATATAATCATTATGAAGTCCTCTGCCAGCATCTCTTTAGTAAAAATGCATTCTCCTAAAATGCCCATTCAGGTTTAGCATCCTTACAAGAGCCTTGGAACACCAGTGCTTGTCTTGTGTTCTGCTGACCTTCCATCAACCCTAAAATAGCTGTTCCTACCCCACTGAACTTTCTATGTACAGAAAGACATTTGGTACCAGCTACATTTGAAGAAAATAAACTATATTTAAAGCTATTAGTCAGTATCACAGATAGTTCCTGCCCGCCCCCATCCCCCTGGGATTGTTTGCCCTTTTAAATGGAGTATGTTTGGATAGAGTATGTGTGTCTTGCATGCCTGTTCTGAAGGGGCCTCCCACAGATGCTATTTAACATATCCTCTGTTAATTAAAGGGGAGGTCAGTGTGTTTAACTATTCATCTAGGTTGGAGCTGTCAAAGTGGATTTGGAGCTGGATTTAAAGACCATTTAAAATTTGTAAATTTGGTGGATATATGCCTGCAGGTGAGTCTGAAAGCAATCACACTTATACCAACTTCATTTATCCCTTTTAAAAAATAAAATTTGATTGTCCATTATTTAAAATAGACTTCATATAATGCTTTTGGTTTTATTTAGGGTTTATATTTATTTGTGGAAAGTCAATGTTCAGTCTGCATGTTCTCCCAAAAATTGCAAAATCTTGAAATTCACCACAAAAAAATCATGCAACACAAATGTGGTTTTGAAAAAAGCAATCCCATTCCTTCTGTCCTCTCTCACTTTTTTAATTGGGTAATTCAATATGGATGTTTTTCTTTCCATCTTAAACCCATAAAGTAGTGAGCTGTTTGTGGAGTATGTGTATATATGCATGCATATATATTTATTGTTGAATGTCTAAGAAATCAACCTTGGTTTCAAAATGGTTGGTTTTCGTTTATACTCAAATACTTTGTTTTGTCACATTCCCCAAGGTTGCCCCAAACGAATGTCTGAAGTCATCTCAGAGTTAGCAACATAATCAATTCTAACCAGTTTGTTTCCATTCCTGATTGCTTACTTTTTCCCATGAGAAAATCTTTTTGGGATAGTATGTTTAACTTGTGGAAGGGAATGGAAGTTCCATTCCTGCAAAATATGAAGGTTCCCTGACTTGCTATTCTTGCTTCATACTCACCACAACCTATTATAGATGCTTGCATGGACTTTTCTGTTTTCTTTCCTGGCAGGTTTCCACTATAAAAATGGAGGCATTACTTTTGGTACATCCTCTGGACTAAAAGTCTCCTGGCATCAGTGAAATAAAGCAGGAAGGTACACAGTGTCCCAGCCCTAGATGAAGTTGTGATAATTGGCTTTTGATGATATAAAAGTTGATTGATTTGTTGTTGGGGTTTTGGGTTTGTTTTTTTTTTTTTTTTTTTTTTTGTCTTTTTTATTTCCATTATTTTTCTTGGCTTAGTCTTCTTACTCCTTTCCTCATCTGTGTTTAATGACTGGTTAATGACCTGGTGTAAGGCACCTTAAAGGAAGTTTCTTCTAAGTGTTCAGCCTCAGTGCTTCCTGCTCCACTTTAAGTCCCTCAGTGTCATACATCTCTTAGTGCCTTTGTGCATCTTTTAGTGCCTTTGAGTGCTCAGTCTCCTTTTCTGCAAGTTGAACATCTTTCCTAGACCTTTCAGTGGCTCTTAGTCCAATTGACCATGTAGCCATTCAGGGTGTAGTACAGCCAGATGGGAAGGGAGTGTTGGGGTTTCACTGGGACTCTGCTCACCTTAATGTGTGGTGAGGTGAGGGAAAGGAAAGGGAGAACAACTATCATAATTCCATTAAAATGGAAAATCATTTGAGTTTTTTGTTTGCCAAAGCCCAGTGAAAAATGGGTTTCTACTGGATAAGGGCAAGTTCTACTGGGAGCATAGAAACCTCATGGTTCTTCCTGGAGTTCTGTTTTACCCCAATATGTCAGGCAGGTTTTTGGAGAGTGTATGGTCATAAATGGGGTCCCTTCTTGAAAATGCCAACCCCTGGTGCCTGGTGGGCTGTACTGTATCAAAGGGCTATGCACCTTGGAGGTGTCCCAATGGCACTTGGGGGGATACTGTGCACAGAGGTGACAAGCTGACCCAGCAGCGTCCCACTGCTCCAATGTGTGCACATCTCTAGAGCCTGGTAAAAGAGGCCTCCACATGCTGGATGGTGCCACGTGGCGTACCCAGTGGAACTGGAGGGCAGCTTTGTGTGTGCCAATGACCAGCTGCAGCCTGCTTTAGCTTTTGCTGTGACACTTCTGTTGAGGGCTGGCTGCTGGCCTTCTCTGGAAAATAATGTCACTTATTTTGGTTTTGAAACTCCAGTAAATCTGTTGCTGTCTTTTGCACTGTACTGGGACATGTGGGGTTTTCCAGTTAGTTGTGCCTGTACTGTCACAGAAGCTTTGGATTAATGCATCAGCTGCATGCCAAATATCTACCTTTTGAAGATGATATACTGAGAAATAAAGAAAGATGCAAAATCAATTTGGGATATAGGATGCCCCAGGCTGATTTGGTTAGAGTGAATTTATTTATGTCTAATCCCATTGGTTTTAGAAGTTCTGCGTTCAGTCTTCACCCCATAAGGAAATTAAAAGTCTTGGCACTCATCAGTGCCAAGAAATAAATAACTGACCAAGATTCTCTCTTCAGAGCTGTCCCAAGTGAAATTTTGTGCCTGATTTTGTTTTGTTTGTTTCATTTGCATATGTGACTGGAACCAGTCCCTGCTAGTGGTATGGCTGAATAGCAGGGAGCCTTACACAAATTGCATGGAATAAGCTCATGTCAGGCAGGGACACAAGGGTGACATGAAGGTTTGACATACATCAGCTTCTTGAAAACACTGTGTATGCTGTCAGTCACTGAGAAAGAATAACTATGCTAAACAAAACCTTTCAAGCTGTTCTTCTCTGCTTTAAGATGCTCTGGCAAGTTCTGCAACAGGGTCTAAACAAGTTGGAAAAACAATTACCTGGAAAAGAAATCTCTGGGAAGCTTTTGAGGTGGCATTGTGGTTTAGGAATGGTATTCCTCAATTCAGTGCTCTCATCCCCAAAGCACACACTGCTGTCTCTCACTCCCTTTCGTTTTGGCCAAAATTAAGTATTTTTAACAACATTCTTTTAATGTCCTTTTGATGGATCAGAACAAATGGAAGAAAGCACTCTTCACGTATTACAAAAAAGCCAGGTACATTTCCACTACATTTTGGAAGAGCACTGGGGAAATCCCTCCTCTGAGCACTGGACTGCTGTGATTCAGCCCAAGGAACCTGCTTCACATTGATGCTCAACACTGCTGCACCAGCTCTGTGCAAAGGAGGTGGCACCCATGGGTGGTGGAGGGCACCAAGAATCTCCAAACCCTCTTTCACAAGTTTGTGAAAACATGATTGAATATTGCTTCTGCAGCCAACAGGAGCAGGAAACCACTTCTGAATTAGAGCCAGAAGTCACTTGTAAAATACTTCTTTGGTCACCTCGTGAAGGGCTTGCAGCACCTCAGGTATGTTAATTCACCTGGTTCCTTACAAACCCCAAGGGAGATGGATAATCATCCTGTCTTTCTTGGAGAAAGCAGAGTGAAGCATGAGAGGTAAAATGCTTTGATAATGACAGTCAAGCCCTGGCAGCATTTTGCAATTAGAAAGTGCTGGCTCCTGGAGGGCTGCCAGGCATTTCTCAGAGACAGGCAGGAGCCTGTGTGTGCTGTGCAGGGCATGTGCAGTGAGCTGGCAGCATCCAGGAGCCTTTGGTGTGCCAGCAGGCAGACTGCACATTAGCTGGGTCTGGAAGCCCGTGGTGGTGCAGGCCAAGGAACTTTGAGCCAGCTAGCAGGGCTTTGCCAGGTTGAATCCATAATGGAGGTAACACATGAATTTTGCTTGAGGGCTATCTCTGCTTGCTGCTCCACTGTGCTGCGAGGAGCTTGGGTTGCTGCTTACAGGGGTGATTATTTGTCTTGTCCTTTGCTTTTTGGGTACAGAGCCTTTAGTTCCTCTTCCCTTGCAGTACAGGTGGTAGTTGTCTCCCTTTCTGAAGCAAAGCCTGGTGATAACCATGTGTTACCACCACAGATTAGTCAGTGTTGATCCACAGTCGCAGTGGTGGCAAAACTGCATTTCATTCCTATGAGGGGAAGGGCAAAAGGCTCACTGAGGATTTAATGTGTCCTGCTGGAACAGAAACCAGAATGGCTTCTCTGCAGGGCATCCTGTCTCGCTAACTTTACTGCTGCCCAAACAGTCTGCCCTCATAAACAGATAGGATTTAAGAGTCATGAATGTATGGTAGCCCTCAGTTTGTGTATAGCTGAGCAGCTGGCTTGTCCAGGTTAGGCATTAGGAAAACCTTTCTGGGTGATAAAGAGGGAATGATAAAAACATTTATGTTAAAAAAAAATCTCTGAGATTGAATCCAGCCTGTGACCAAACACCACCTTGTCAAGTAGACTATGGTATCAAATGCCACATCCAGTTGTTTCTTGAATGTCTCCAGGGACAGTGACTCCACCACTTCCCTGGATAATCATTCAAGTGTTTAACAACCCTTTCTGTGAAGAAGTCCTTCCTAATGTCCAACCTGAACCTCCCCTGGCACAGCTTGAGGTCATTTCCTCGTGTCTTGTCACTTGTTACCTGGGAGAAGAGACCAGCCCCCACTTGGCTACAACCTCCTTTCAGGAAGTTGTAGAGAGCAATGAGGTCACCCCTGAGCCTCCTTTTCAAGAGAAAGAGAAGGTAGACAAGGCTGTGCAGACATGAGGAGAGGCTTTGCTGGTTGAGATTTTTAAGAACAAGTTGGACAAACCTTGCGTAATAGAGTAGTGATTCCTGCCTTAGAGCAGGGATTTAAATTGAATGGTTAATCTCAGTCTTTTCCAGCCCCTTGTTATGTTGTTTTGGTGGTTTTTTTGGTTGGTTGAGTTTTTTTGGTTTTTGGGTTTGTTTTTTTTTTTTTTTGGTTTTTTTTTGGTTGTTTTTGTTTTTTTTTTTTTGTTTTGTTTTGGTTTTTTTTTGTATTGGTACTTTACTCTGTAAATTCTTTCTAGAAGTGTAAGTACAGAAAAGTGTTCGGAACATTTTAGCCCTTGGGTTCAGGCACTTGCATAATAGATATGGCATTTTAAATCATTAACAACAAATGCTAATTCCTGCCTGTTGTGCAGTAGATAACTTTGGATAGAAAAAATAGGCAGGCTAAAGAAATTTAGATTGTTCTTGAACTCTCCCTGCACCTTCTGGGAAAAACAACAACAACAAAAATGTAAACAAAATCTAGATTGTATGCAATCTGTGGGCACATTGACAAGCTGAATTGGCCTCACATATCCAGTGAGGACAACAAACCTGTGTGGCTTCTCTTCAGTTATTATTTATACTTGTCAAAGCTCACAGTGCAATATGGTGTATTTTTACCCTCAATTTCCACTGAAAAGTGCTTTTAGGGTGGCTTATTTGGTCCTTTTTTTGATTACTGACATGTTCCACATTTCAGTAGCTCTTGTTTGAATACACATAGCCTTAATCACTGGCCTTTTTTGATTTATCTCCTTTAAACTGTGAAAGTTAAGGGTTTGTAAGCCCTAAAAATCCATATATCCAGCATCTCCAAGGCCTAGAGCTGAAACTGAAAAATCATTTCTCCTGAGTAAGGTGAGTAGGATTTGACTTGAGATCTCAGTGTGCTACAGATGATGTTTGTCTTTTCCTTCCTTCAAGATGTTTTTGTGGAACTGCAGGTGTTAGTTTTGCGTCCTTCAGAGCTCTGCTTTTTTTTTTTTTTTTGTCTGAGCTGATGAGCCTGATAAATTTACCACACAGGACCATCCCTGTTTGTGTTACTATGTTATTTATATATAAAAATGCAGCACTGGCAACAGCACTTCTGCTGTGAGACCTGTTCCAGTTGAAGTCTGCATCCAAGAAGTCCTGATGTGGTCTGCTGCCATGTACCTACTCACTAAGATGGCTGTAAGATTAAGTGAGAACTCTGTCTATAAAGGGCCTCAATGCAACTAAACCGAACTTTCTATTTTTGATCATCTAACAAAACTCATAAGCTTCTTCCAGATAAAAGAATTCATCATGACCTCTAGTCTGTCTTAGGACTGTGCATGAACTTTAGGCTCCCATAGTCACAACAAACTGTAGGTTTCCAGGAAAGGGAATCATTAATTTGAAAGACTGACATCCGTTGCATCCCAAAGGAGAGATCCAGCTGAGGATCCTTTGCTCATGCCTGAAGGAGCTTTGCATTTGGCAGCACAATGTCCTAAATCTGTGCTAGCTCTACAGTTGTCAGCAAACTGTTCTTCTACTCCTATCCTTTTCCAGATGTTTAAGAAGTAAAGCTGTATTTTACTCTTACTGTCAGCTGTTTGAGAATGCTGCTGCTTTTTAAATAAATACAAAAGTTAGGATCTTAAATCATAGATGAAGTATAAATACTCTTTAAACTCACATTTGAATAGAGTTTCTGTTGCTCACATGTCAGGGCTCTGTTGCTGTTACAGGAGCTCAGATCACCCCTGGCTGAATGTTGCAGGGAACTTTGCTCCCCTTGCTGTTTAGGTGATTTGGTAATACTGGAAAATGCAATTCTTTTGGCTGGGATCTTAAGAAAGCTTCTCTCTCTCACTCCCATACCCCTTCTGAGTTGTGTTTTGCATCATGTTGACCTCTGGAAAAATATTACTCATACAGAGATTCTGTGACTGGCCAAACTTTATTATTCTTTCCTCTCATGCCACCAAGTGATATATTAATGTTTGATCTTCAGGTTTTCTTACAATATATGCTTACTATGTCTAATAGAACAACAGTCCTGAAATTATTGTCAATTATATTTTAGACCATATGTTTTATCTGGTTGGCAGAGTAAGGAAACAGAAGGAATGTGACAGGGATGGCAGTTTTTGTTTACTGTACTTTCTCTAATAGACCAATGTAACTAGAACACACTTAGATTAGATGAGAGGGATGGGATGGTTTTGCTTTCTTCTCTGTGCAATTATAGCTTGGACAGTGACCTGAAAAACTTTTATCAAGCAGAAGGAATGCTGTAAAACAGCTGTTGCAAGTCACTTAGCCATGAGCACCATTATCTGTATTGGGATAGTCTTCATTCCTTTGCTTTCTCACCACCTGTCTGCTCTCCCTTTGCTACTCTGTCCCTGTGAGTTTACTTTGTCTTTACTCAGCAGTGTTCATGAGGTGGTTCCTTGCCCTGGCTCTCTTTCCTAATAACACTCATTATTTGCTTTCTTAACCTATTACAATTGTATAGAATAATATTGTCCTGACATTTTTACCATTGAAAATTATTAATATATTGCATCAGTTTTCCAAATAACTTCATAAAATGGTATACTATTTGAAAACAGGACCGTAACTCAGATATTCAAATTCTCATTTTTCATAGTCTTACTTTTTATACTTTTTAGACTTTGTAATGACAGCTTCATTTTTTGATCTGAATAAGCAGCTCAGACCTTGTGCAAATGAATAGTGTTTCCAATAAGTGTTTGTATTTACAATGTATTTCATGTATAAGAGCTCCAACCAACTGAAATGCTGAAAAGTTTGTTTAAATGAGATTTTTTTATGGTGTCTAGTTATACATGATTTAAGGTTATGGCTTTCATTTCAGTCAGCTTCTGGTCTTTATATTGTATGTGTCCTGTATAACTCCATCCTCCAATTCATGTGTGCAGCCACAAAAAAAAACCCAGACAAAGCAAAACAATTCTGAGACAAGTGTAACACACTTAAAAGAAAAGATGATTAAAGGTATATCTATCAAAGGCAACAATTACCAGATTCCTTCTATGCAGGTTTTTGTATTAGATGGTTAAGTATCTTGAAAAGTCTGTGATAATAGAGATAGTTGTATTGGAAGAGTGGTAGTGCACATTGTATCTATCTCTTTTCTTGCTGTAGCTGCATGATGGGAATTAGGATTTCCCTAAATTCTCCTGAATTTCCTCTTTGCAGTGTCTAATGCAGAAAAGCCAATTCTCTCATTTGCTCTTTGTTTTGGTAATGGTTATCTCTTCATTTATCTGTTAGTGAAAGTAGACAGGGTATATTTTATGTGCAGGCACTCATAGCTCACAGGAGTGGCATAGTCATTTAGAGGAGAGTGGTGGGGTGAAATGGATAAGACTTTTGTTTAGACAGGGATTCTGTTCCTAGCTCTGCCTAACGTGACCCTGCTCAACTTTTCTGAGCCTTCTGTATTTTATCTCTGATATGGGTGGACCGATACTTGCTTTCCTCATAAAGCTGGAAGATGGAACTGTGCTTAGTAATTATCTATCTGAAGTGTCAGCATCTTTAGGCATGGTCAGGGGAAGAAGTAAAAACAGGACTCTTGAGTCTCCTCCAAGCTTTCTCTGGTTGGCAAGGCACTCCACTTATCCCAGCTGTTCTTCCTGTAAGCACCAGTTTTACTCAGCTGTTCTTATAAATGATGGAGGAGGGACAGTGGGTTCAAGAAAAACGCATGGGATGGGTAGGTAAAATCTCTAGAAATGCTAAAAGAATGTATGAAAAGTGAGACCCTTCTTTCTTCTGCAAGTGGATCTCACAGTAGTGCCACACCACCTCTTAAATCCTGATGGACTCTCTTCTTGCCAAAATCTGAATTATTTCTACAAACCCCAGAAATATTACAGGCTTTTTAAAGAATCATAGGATCATTTAGCTTGAAAAAGGTATTTAAGACCGAGTCCAGCCATAAGTTACACTGTTAAAACTGTCATTTTTAGTGCCCTTGATTCTAGAAGAAGATGCAGGCCAATGTGAAGGGTGATATTTCTCCTAAAATATGCACACATTTTTTGCTTTTACTCTGGAAAAGAGCACTGAATTAAACTGAGGCTGACTGATCAAGATAAATACCATAAGTTCAAAGGAGGAATTTTTTTATTTACTGGCAATTTAGAAAAGAACAAAATCTCCAATTCCATAGTTGCTTTTTTTTTGTATCACAGATAGCAAGCATCTTGAGAATTCAGCCTGAACACAAAGGGAATGTCAGCATGAAGGATATTACTATTTCAGGTCTTTATCAACTTGGCTTAATCCAAAATATTCACAGAGTTAAGATGTAATTTGGTGGAAATATACATGGAGTCCCATGTATAAACATTTTTGTGCTGTCTGCAGAAATGCAGTCTGCATTTATCCTAAGCTTTAGTGTTCCTCATTGGTTTTAGCATGTAGGGGAAACTGTAAAAAAAACCAAATTAACAAACCCAAGCAACATTTTTGTCCCTCTCAGATTAGCTCTTTTTATGAGCTTGCTTTGAATTTCATTGCACTGTTTTTATGTCCAAATTTTCTCATTTCTGTTTGTGTGGCAGTTTTCCCTGGTTTGGATGGGCCTTTCATACCAAAAAAGGCAAAACCAGCATAGATTAAAGAGAGTTGAAGGTGTGATATTTAAACCTCTTTAAATCATAATCATTTGTTGTTGAAATTTTTTTCAATCTAACAGCTTTGTTAGGGTCTGGGGTAAACAATCACTAAGAAATGAGAAAAATATAATTCAATCAGAGCAGATTAATTGCATGCATTATTACCACAAAGATATGTATATGTATCCTCAATATGCCATGCACAGGAAAGCTTACTTGGGAATTCATGTACTGCATTTGGAGCAAGGGCTCCATTTTGATTGCTTGAAGGTCCTCTTTCCTGCCCTGTCTTACATCTTATCATCCACCCAGACCTGGGTCTCTGATATTTTGGCACCTGCTGGATCTCAGGTTGAACCCAGTTAATTAACCAATATGTTGCTGTTTATTTCAATAAAAATACCAGATTACTTACTAAGAAATTAAGCAATTTTCACCCTCTGAGCACAGCCTCGTGGGACAGGCAAGGACAGCTGTAAAGTTCTTCTTTTTTAAGAAGTTCTGGTTAATGTCAGCTGAGAAAGCTCTCAGTAAACAAATGAATAATTGATTGCTCAGCTTTCACATAGCTACTGCGTTTCTGGGCTCACATGACTCATTTGTGAAACATTCCTGTCGTCCTAATGCCATAACATTGGAGAAATGATGATTGTTTCTTAGAGGATTCTTCTGTGGACATAGTTGCCAAGACCAAAGCTGTAATGGTTTGTTATTATGACCTTTGTTATTCCATTAGGCTCAATAGCTTTAAAAAAATGATGTGTGCATACTTTAGGAAAGTTTTTACCCTTTACATTGACCTGACATCATAGTTTATGCTACAAAATGTATTAATGACAAAGTAGTGTTTTCATGTCAGGAGGACAAATTTTAACAACTATAATCTGCCCTTAGTCATCATAAATACAAATGTATTAGTAAAACAGACCTTGTTAATGCAGCCAAGACAAATGCTAGGCCATATTTCAAATGAATTTGAAGCACTAGTCCATACACTCCACGATTTTTTTTGTGTGTCTTCAAATGCATTATTGTCAAAGCACTGTTAACATGGTTTTCCAGGAGGTATTGTAGAGCAGTAATGGCCCATCTGATGCAAACAATCTAGGCTGTTTTTTCTTGATTACTTGAAGATGTGTAAATGTCTTTGAGGATATGGAAGGGCATAGGGAGCATTCAATTAATATTGTTTTGATGTTTTTTTCAATACTTGAAAAATCAGCTGTAAAAAGACTTGTGATCTGACAGTACTTGCAAATGGCCATGTACAGCAAAGAGTTTCATTTATAATAATTCTATACATTAAAATTGACTGAAGTACACCCTATCCAGTACCCACTGCAGTGATAGGTTTGCTGTTGCTCTAGAACCTCGAGACTAATACAGTGACCACAAGTGCTCTGTTCTGGTTTTGCTTCCATAAATTAATTAACTGTATGTAAAAAGGTTGGCTTTGTTCCTTGGCTTACACCCTTTCTTTGATTCGTAGGTCTCTCAGGGCAGAATGGAACTCTAGAAGAAGCTGCAAAGCAGAAAGTCTCCCTGTTTTCTTCCAGCTCCCTTTCATATCTCCTAGCTGGTGTTTGAATAGCTGCATAGACCTGCCCTGAGAGGTCCCAAGGAAATGTATAAGAAACTATTGGCCTTTGTTTTTCCAATGCCTTTGTGGAGAACCGCCTGTCACTGTACTCTGACACCAGCATGCTACCAACATCATGGAAACTTCCCTCGTGGACACTTTGCTGTCAGGCTTTCGTGCAGAGAAAGGAAACAGTGGATTTTCAAAACTCTTCCATAGATTTGCAAGGAAGCAGAATTGAGTCAAATTTGGTTATGTGTGGGTTCAGATAAAGGGAAGTTTCTCCACACTGCTTCGGTTTACAGGAGAAATGCACCAGAAAGTCTCCACCCTTTTTAACTCCTGTTAACAGTGGTACTGGAGAAACGTTTCTTTCACTCAAAATGACACTGCACTGAGGCAAGTTTGCAAATATCTGTCCTATTCACATAGTAAGCTGAGGAACAGATATTTACTGCTACAAAAAGTGATGAAGAATTTTTGATGTCAGGGAGCAAGAAGAGACTTAGCATAGCATGTCTCTGCAAGATGGAAACATCCATTGCATATTATCCTATGCATATGGATAACTACATATTTAAAGATTCATCTCTCTGGTTTTAGACCTAAGTCCTTATGGAAAGTGGTATTTGTCTTAGGAATCTTGGGTGCAAAATTATCATGCTTCTGCTCAGTGCTGTTTAACTGCTGAATTAATCAAGTGCAATTGCTTAAGGCCCTGAAGGGAAGGATGTAATAAATCCTGGGAATATTTGTTCTGGTTTATGACTGGGAGAAACTCTGTAACATTAAATCAGATGTTATAAACATTTGCAATGGCACATTTTCCTTACTCGGGGCATTGTGACATGAATCTTGAGAAACTAAAGAGGGTATGTCCTGAGGACTGGATGCATTTATTCTAATTTTTTATAGCTGACAGCATTGCTTTGCACGGGGTGGGAAGGGGCCGGCTGCTGAGGAGCTGCACGTTGTGCGTCCCATACTTTCAGGTAGAGGGCAGTCGGGTACCACACACGGAACTGGGAGCCCAGCTCCAGGCTGAGCCTGCTGCCCTGGACTTTCGATGGAGAGCATCCCCCATCCCCAGATAAACTTCCCTGAAGTGGAGAAAAAGAGAGATGGATTCATGTACTCAGACTCTGATATTGCTATGGAGTTGGACGATTTGCTGACAGGACATGGAACTTCTCTGCACTGGGAGCAGGAGCTGCAGAGACATGCAACAACAGTTGAAAAAACTATCCTGGCTGAAATAGGAATCTTCTTAAGTCTAAAATGGAGCTGCCTTGAGCTATTTTCCTCCCTGCAGTGGGGGACAGTCCCAGTGCACTGAGCAGAGTGTGCTGTTCTCATGCACAGCATGTCCTGCCCATGGGACATCGATTACTGGAAGCAAAGCAAGGAGGCAGAGCCTCTTTCCCTGGAAAAGATAAATGCCTGCCATTCCAGCTAAAGAAGCTTTGTCTCACTTTAGGATACAATATCCTGAGGCATTTGTGGGCATTTTTCCATCTAAATTTCAAGTACCTGAACAGGGTGATTGTACCATGCTTGTTCACTGAATGCTTTGCTCTGTATCCTTCAGAGCTGCTTAGAACCTTTGGAAGGTCTAAATGGTGTCAGCCTGGATAAGGAGCCAAAGCTGGACTCCACTTGTGCTAGGGAATCAAGGGTGAGCTGAAGTTTCTGGGTTTGAGCCCTGAAGAAGAGTCAGCCCTACTCTTTGTTCTAGCCAGGGATGGGTGAGAAGCTGCTGCTTCTGCCTCTTGTGCACCAGCCTTCCAGTGCAGGAGCTGCTTGGTGATTTGCTGGGTGAAGCAATTGGAGGGGTTGTTGATTACTGCATCATCCCAGTACTTAGTGGCCCTAGACTGGGCATGAGAGCTGGGCTATTCCACAGGGAATAATAAGACCTTGTGGTATCAGGTCTTCTTCTTCACAGGTCTTCTCTTCATTTGAGAGCCTCTGGGTGAAGGGAGGATGCAGCTGCTTGAGTTGCTCAAAAGGGTCTCTTGGGAAATGACTCCAGAAGCTGCACGGCAGAATTGGAGCTTTTGGAGTTGTTCAACTGGCTCAAAGGAAGGCAGAAGACAAAAGGCAACCCAGGAGCAAATGTCTGCTGCCAAGGCTGAGCATCTAGTGTTCATTCATCCCCTTGGACTGTAAAAACCCAGCAGGGGCCCAGTGTGACCACCTTGCTTGCACCAGTATTAAATCTGGTCCCATGTCACTCAGCTTCTGTGGGCTTCTCAGACCTTCCCAGCAGAACCTGCACAGCTGCTGGGCAGTGTGTCACAGACAAATCAGAACCTGCTTTAAGAATGCACCTGAAAGCATAAAGGACACAGGATGGAACTGTGTCTGCAGAGGGGGCTGAGTGTCTTCTCCTTCACATTTTGCAGTGACTGCACTGTAAAGCACATCCCCAGAGCTGCGCAGGGCAGGAGCCACCTGCCACAGCAGCCTTGCAGACACCCTGAGCAGCTTCCTGCTTCCCAGCTGGTGTTGGAAGTCTCTCTAGGAAAGTGCTCCCTGCTGAGGGGCTTTTACTCATCCAAGGGATATTTTTGTCATTTTCCATTGAGTTAAAGAAAGCACAACTTGTGAGAATCAGAACGTGCTTGGGCAGTTAGGGACCTTCCCCTCTCTGGGGGCAGTGTCTGGGTGGGAGCTGCAATGGTGGAATGCTTCAGGGTTTGCCTATCATGGCCTTAAATACAAACAAATTCCCAGCTGTGATGCTGGCAGTGCTGGGGATGTTGCTGGGGCTGGTGCCCATGAGCACAGTGCCTCCATTTCTCTGCTCCCTGGCTTCTGCCCTTCCCATGCCAGTGCACCACACCTGGGCCTCTGTCCCAGCAGCCCAACGTCATCCAGCTTTGTTTGCAACAGCTGTAGAGAGCAGCAAGGCCACACCATAAAATATGACCAGTTTTTATCAGAACAATTTCCTGGGAAGCTTTTTTCTTTCTTTTCTGTTCTTTTTGTTTTTCTCCTTCCGTAACATAACTTTAGGTTTTAAGAGGGGAAGGAAAATAATAGTCTAGAGAAAATAGATTAGTGGGGCAGATTACTGGAACAAAGGGGCATTCAATGAAATTAGAAGGTGGTAAATTCAGATCAGAGGAAGTTTTTTTATATGAGGTGGTTCCAGGCTAAGGATCTCATTGCCTCCGGAGACAGCAAAGGCCAGCTGTGTGGTGGGCTTTGAAAGGGCTGAAATTTGGACGGGTGGCAGGAATGCTGAGAGTTACCGAAGTCAAGAGAGGGTGCATGGTGTTAATTGGGTAGAAATACTAAGCTTTAAGGCAAAAGGTGACCTCTGTTTATCACAAGCTAGTATCTGCAGTGGAACAGGTTATTTCAGTGCTTGGTGGGACTCCAGAAGCAGACCTGAACATCCCCAGCACAAAACAGTGATGCAGAGAAGCTCATTCAGGGAGCCTGAGGCAGTACCAGATTATGACCTCAGAATATGCCACAGAGCCACCCTTCCTCTCACAGGCTCAGGCTTTCAGAGCTTCTCATGTGAGCAGAGCTTGGACACAGACACTCTGGACTTGTTTCTAGTAAGAAATTGCGAATGTCAAGAAACTTGGGTTTTATTCCTCTGCTTCAATGCTGTTGTAAAAATAAATGTCTTTAGAGATACTCATAAAAGTTAATGGAAGTCTTGAATAGAGCTTTTTTCCCTTCCTACCTACCTAATAAAATGTATTGCTTTTTCTCCCAAGTATTTTTATATTAGCAGGCAGCGGCTGCTGCTGGAGGAGGGCTGTGCTAGTGCTATAAAATGACTCCAGATGGAGACCCTCGTGCTGTTCACTGACTTCAGGCTCAAGCAAAGCTGATACGTAATGCTTATCCTGATGGTCACCATCCTCAGCCAGGAAATATGGGAATCTGTTTGGCTCAGGGAGCAGTGGTGATCTCCCCTTACAATGTCTGTTTTATCGGATGTCTGCTAAAACAATAGTTTTGGAATAATTTTTAGATTTTCTTTAAGAAAAGGAAGAAAATGAATGAAACGGGACTGATGCTCTAGGCTTGACAGGCATAGCACAGAAATCAGTCCCCGCAGATCTGGCATTAACAGTCATACTGAATGCCTGGATCCAGTGCTCATGGCAGATCATTTTTCCATCTGCTTGGGGAAGTCATGGCTGCTGTCTCCCAATAGCTCACACAGAGATGCAGCCAAAGCTTCTTACTGGCAGGCTAAGCCAGCAAGAGCTGTGGGTGCCCACCACCATCAGGACCAAATGCTATAAAAAAAGAATTAAAAATAGAAGACTTGTGTGGTGCTCACTGTGCAGGGAAGGGAAAAAAACCTGTTTTTTTTCCAGTGTGCAGAGGTACATCACTGCTGTGGGGGCAGTGAGGTGACAGGCTGAGCAAATCCAGGGTGAGCTCGGTCCTGCTCAAGACATCTCTGCAGAACACCTGGTATCTAGACATGCTGCTGCAGCAGCAGGAGGGCATGCAGTCTGGAAAGATTATATGCAGCAGCAGTAGTGGAATAAGGATTTTCTGTGCCTTAGTGCTGAAATGCTTCAGGATTTATCTATCAAGTTCTGAAATCCAAGCACAGAAAATCCTGGCTCTGGTGAAACACTGAACAGATGCTCCCTCTTGTTCCTTCTGGTATGAAAGAGGCAAAGGAAATTATCTATTAGCTTATCTAAGCTAAGATGTATAGTAAGAGTCTTTGCATCATGACCCCCTTTTGTTCTTGCAGAGAGCCCACCCTTTCTCACCTATGAGAAATAGGTGCACATTTCAAACTTTCTTTGGAAATGGCTTGCACTAAGCTAAACTTTTATTCCCTTTCTCTGTAGTCTGCCAGGTTTTCTGTTCTTTTCTAAGTGACCCACAGTCTAACAGCTTGTCCTGGCTGCTGTGCAATTGTTCCACACACATGTGCTATAACTGCTATTGCTGCTGGGCTGTTTGTCTTTTGATTGCAAGTGGCTGGAAGATTAAGCCTCAATGAGCCCTGTTACTTTCTCATGGGTTTTCCTCTCCTCCAGCAGCTCAGCCTGGCAGGTGACTTTGCCATTGTTGTGCTGTCTGGGGCTACGTACGCACGTACGAAGTTCACAGGGGAGATTTTCTGCGTTTTCCTTTCCTTACATGGATCTGAAAACACTCTGTCAAAGCCAAGCACTTGACTTTTCTGTTGTCCTCACGGCAGCACGCTGAGGGTCAGCTGTACACCATGGTTTTCCTCAAGAAACTTGGAGATTTCAAGGTGGGGAATTATAATCCATTGTTGGATACTGGTTCAGTTGGGTTTCCTTCTCCACTGAAAACAGCCGACAGGAAAGCAGTTATAGGACCAGATGTGACTTGTGACGTAAATGTTAGTTCTGGCCCTTTTGTGCCTTTTTTTTTTTTTTAATTAATCCAATAGGGTGATTCCAAAGCAAGTCAGCTGGTACGTGAGACACATGGGCCTATGGTGGTCATTTCAAGCTTTTCCTTGGCTCAGTCAGATCCAGGGACAATTTTCAATACCTTAGCAACCATTTTTTAAAATAAGATTAGCAAGTAAGAGGAATTTTTGAAGCAACTTCAATATGTGCATCCTGTGTAATTGACTTCATGAATCCCACTGCTCTGTCCACTGACTGATGTCTCTGTTGTGAGCAAGGTATTGAAGTGTTGCTCGTAATCCCTTTGTAGTAATAAATCTGTGGTTTCCAGCTCATATTTCTTCTCAAGACAAATTAAATCCATAGCCTGAAATCTGGAAATAAAGCTGGCTTTAACTATTTAGGTCTTTTAAATCACCTCATTTTTAAGGACATCACGTAATTTCTGCTGTATCAGATGGAGCTGTTACAGAGTGTTTGTAATCATTCTAGATGCTCACTTGTCTGGGTGTTTTGTGAGGATAAGCCCAGTGGGCCATCAAGTTTGATCTCCTTCTGGGTCCATAGTAAGGCCAGCAGTCTGGCTATTGGCACACCAGTCCCTTGGCACAAGCCTCTTCCCTGAGCAGCCTGGTGTCCATATCATCCTAGTGCTGTGAATTGTCTCCCCAGACAGCTGCAGCTTAAGAGCTTGTGTCTCCCTGCACCAAAAGCTAGATGTGTCCTTGAGCTTCCTTGATGCCAGCGCAGCAGTGCCTTGGTGCTGTCCTTGAGCTATGTGCCAGCCTTGGAGTCCCAAAGGGAGTGGTAACTGTTGGAGCCCTGGCAGTCAGACCCTGGGATTGCTCATCTCTTTATGCACAGAACCTGAATGCTTCTCAAACTCACCTGGCATTGTCTGCCCAAAGTTCATGTGTCAACTGGAAACTGAACACACAGGCTGTTACTGACTGGTGGCAGATCCAGGCACACATCTGGTACACAACTGGTTCGGTGGGTACACATCTTGGGGCAGAGAACATGTCTGCTGTTCGCCTTGCTGCTGCCCAGCACTGCAGGGGCTCCTCTCCCTGTGCACAGCACTGAGCGCTGCAGCCGTGTGGAGACAGCATGAGTAGTGATGGACATTATGCCTGCTCATGAAGTAGGGCACTGTAAAGCTGAATTTGCTCCATACCCTTCACTGGCAAGGGTTTTGGATTCGTGTTCTGTAGGAGAATCAGAGGAAGGGAAGTTGGCAGCCACAGCTGGCAGGAGTGGCCACCAGCAGGCTGCAGCTCCAAGTGGCACCTGTTAATGCAAGGGTTGACTCTGTCTCACATTAAGTTATTCACATGCTCATATTTCTGGCCAGAGAAAACTCTTCCAAAATGTGCCCTGCTTCATTAGCAGTCCCCACCCAGGGACCTCCTTTCAACTTCTCCAAGCTTCCCAGCACCTTGCCACAAGGACCCGTCAGGGACACAATAGCTCCAGCCTGTTTATTTCATTTCACTTTTCCTCTTCTCTTGGCCGGCAGCCAGCAGAGATGTTCTTTGCAAAGATAATAGTTTCAACTTAATCATTCACCTCTTATGTGTCTAAAAGGAGTTAAGGAGACTGGAAGTTTCCAAGAAAAATAAATGAACAGAACTCTTTGAGGGGGCCTCTTAAAGGCTGTTTTATTGATTTAAAAAAAAAAAAAAGCAAAGAAGCAAGCTGTTCCTGCACATCACCCTTCCCCTAATTTTTTAAATGCATGTTTAAATTTGGAGGCACAGTCATGAATAGGAGGATTTTGAAGTGTTTTTCTTAGTGAGGATATTTGTGTTTAGAGAGATGCTTTCAGTGTGATATTCTAGTTGTTTTCGTTCTGTAAAGCTGGATCTGATCTCAGAGGACTCTTCCTCAGCCTGCATGTGGATGACAGGCAAAAACATACCCATTTATTTGGTTTTGGTTGGTTGGTTTTTTTGAGGGGATTGTGATTCTGTGTGGTTCATTTTGGGATAGTTATTTTTGTCATGCCCTGAAGCTCTGATGTTTCAGGAAGCAGGAGGACCCAGTCCTTTGATGATAGATCCCTTTGGGTTGCCTCTAGCTAAGCAGCCACTATCACCAGCTCCTTTTGGAAATGAGATCTTTGTATAAGCCACAGAAAACACATCTTCCTTCCACCTGGCATGGGTGAGGGACAGTGATTAAAACCCATATCTTTCCCACTGGAATATCCTGTCCATGAAGCTGTTGAGAAAATACATGTCCTTGGGAACCGTTGATAAAAATAAAAGGTTTTCCTTTGACAACATTTAACAAAGGGTTTTTTTTTTTTAACTGAAAACCTGAAAAATTGAATGGTTTTGATAAAGAAGCTCACTTGTAGTGGGGGGTGGATTAAGACACCAGCAGTAAGTCTGAACCTGAGGAATGAGCTCCTAAATCATACAACTATGGCGGAATCCATATTTTCATGTAACCCTCAAACCAAAAGCTATGCTATGGTGAACCCTAAACCATAGGAAGAACCAAATGCCATCTGGAAAGTCTGGAAGGACCAACAGCTGCCCTGAGCTCAGGCAGCTTTCCCTTGGCTCTCTGGGATGGGGCTGTGAGTTGTGATTCTGTGATTCTATGATTCTTTCTGTTGTTTGCCTACCTTCAAAGAAGCCTCTTTCCAGAAAAGAGTGAAGTATCTGAATCCTCTCATCCTCTCCCATGGTTCTAGCTCCATCCTCTGAGCAAAGTGACTGCGTGGTGCTCTAGCTCTCTGTTGTGGTGCTGCCTTTTGCTCATGCTTGAGTATGTGCATGTGTGTGTACTTAACACCCTCTCCCTGCAGCTGTGGAGGGTCTCTGCCTGATCCCACCTTTGGAAAACAGGTTTCCTTGTGGGTACAGATTGTAGGACTCATGTAAGTGTCAATAAAATAGTGGGCAAGGGAATAAAGTTTTAACTGTCATTCACTATTCATAAAAATTCCTGCAGTGCAGACAGTCATTTTCCAGACTTTGACGACTAGGGGGAAATTTGTCCTGCTGGGCAGAGTGAGATTTCCAGTTCTTTTCAGCAAATGAAGGGCTGAATTTAGCAAGCTTGTAGTGAGATGGAAACAAAACATCCGTTCTTCTCCCCCTCTTTTTCCCTTTTCCCCTGGGCTTGCAGCACCCTCCTCCTTAGAGAACACAGTCATGTTGAGTTTCACGAGGCTGTGATGAGGCTCTGGGCTGGCCGTGTGTTTCCCTCCCCCCTCACTGAGCACTCCAGTAACCACACATTACCCAAGCCCAGCGCTTTCTGCATGACTCAGATTTTTTTTTAAGAACTAGAATCCAATGGACATTTTCTTTGCTGATACCGCTGGGACTAGAGGTCTTTTTTTTCCCACCAACCTTAAAAACATGCTGATATACTGCAATTTTTTTTTCCTTTGCAATATTTTGTTGTTATTAAAACAGTACCAAGTCCCACAGCACCAAAGGATGGGATCTCTCTTGCTCTTTTCTCCCCTCCTCAACAGCTAATTTAAAAAAAAAAAAGGATAATTAGACATAAAAGAAAACACTGAGGGACACTTGGACCATCCTTGATGGTTGGACTGAGCTGAGAGCACTGGCAGTGCAGGATGGAGACATGACACAGGTTGCAGCACCCTGGGGTGCAAACAAGAGAAGGGGAAACAGCTGCCATCCTGACAATGGATCAGGCTGCAAAAAAATGGCACTTTTCTTAGACCTGAGGCATCCAGCTGATCCTGGCATGAATCAGCCAATGCCAGGTGAAGAGCAGAAAATGCCTTTGTGAAGGCAAAGGTAATGACCTGCAGTCCCTCTGTCTCCCAGGGTCCAGGTCCTAAGAGTTCCCACTCAAAGCTCTCTGAAGGCAAGGAAAGAGGTTTTGGAAGGGCTGGCACCAGCTTTGGTTGCAACATAATGCGGTACAGATAACTGGCATGCTCTTCCATGTTGGAATTGTAGATTTGTGGTGGGTGTCTGGGTAGATCTGTGTTCCTGCCGGCTCAGTGCAGGGAAGGCCCAGTGATCTTCCCCGGGAAGCACAAGCAACATGTGGAGCCAATGTGTGATTCCTCATGTGAATCCCAAGGAGTTCAAATGGACATGTTTGGGGGCCACAGTCCCCATCTGACGTTGCCTGCCTGATGTGATTATTCAAGCCTGAATTCTTTCAATTGACAGCCGTGCTATTTCCAGTCTCTTAGTCAGCATATACCACTCCGCTTCCCAGTCTGATGAGACCTGGATTTTCCCACACTCCTCCTTAAATGGAAACACATTGTTCATCTTCATTTTATTTATTTATTTGGTACAAAAAAACAAGATACTGCTATAACTTTGAAGTGCTGGCTTCTACAATAGTTGGTTCCTTTTTTGAGCAATGGGCTTTCCTAAAAGCCGCTCTCAGCAAGATCCTTATCAAACTTTCCTTAACGGGAGACAATGAACATTTCACAGCATGAAGAGAAAAAAAAATGTTGGTGAGAGGACAAATGCACTAAGTGAAGAGATAGCCAAGGTGAAGATGAGATCCCCCAGCCTTGTAAACACAGATTATTTTCTGTCTGACTACAGCTTCCAGACATTTCACTCATTGAGTCAGTTCCAGAGTTAATTGAGGGGTGAAAATGGGGACCTGCACAATGTCTGGACACTTCCATTTGGAGCCCATGAACTTCACACTCATGTGCCAAAATACCAAGAACCTCACTTCCAGTAGTTGCCAGGGGTGACAATTATGAAGGGATCTGGCAGGGAGAAGTGTCTCTGCAAGCCACCAGGGGTGGCTTTCCTCAACAGGTCACACTGGGACCAGTTTGTTCCCTGCTGGGCTGCAAAACCAGAGTCTGACCTGGGTGGTGGCACTTGGAGCTGTAGGGAGAGAAACCTCCTGCAGGACAGAAACCTCCTCCTCCTCCAGCTGCCAAGCTTTGTGGGGAAGGGGCAACATCTCCCAGAGCCTGCCCAAAACCTCTCCTGTGTCAGACCAATGCCAAAGGATGCTCTGGGCAAGGACAACCTGGGGTCAGCTTCAGACTTCTCCTAAAAATGCCAGTGCCACTGGACAGCTGGTGTGGGAGATGAGCAAGCACAGAAATGGATCATCCTAGCCCAGCATCTGCCAAATCTGAACAGCACCTGCCAGCTCAGCTCCACTAGAGCCTCCATGGGGGCAGGCCCTGCGGGTGGCCAATGCCCTGGGTCAAGGCAGGGGCCTGGGAACTGGTTCTGCTGGGGACAATCACTGCTGTGCTCTGGCTGAGTCCGAGCAGCTCCATGCAGGTGGGTGGCAGCTCTGTGTGGAGGAAATGTATCGGCTGGCATCTGCTGTGGGGTTTTTTTTTCCTTTTAGCCCAATTGTATTTTTAATTATTTGTCAGATGGTTTTGAGCCAAGACTATGCAATCAGTCAATGTTTGTTGGTTAAAACAGAAGTAAACACTAGGTTATATAAACAAAGGAGTGCTCTGGTTTATTGCCCAGGGATAACACCGACATTGTTGTGTGGATCCTCATCTGAAGGCTTTGAAGATTTCTTGCTCTATTTATTTTTCTAAAGATGGATAACTTTGTTCTATTTGCACAGCTTCATAAGGGCTTGAATAGACAAGGGGTAAAGTGCTGCAAAGGTGGGTCTGGCTCTGAAGGGGCCCGGCAGGAAAATGTGGTTTTGGATTCTGATCTCATCCCAAAAGTGTCTTGCATTTTGGTACTTTTAGAGAGCTTACACATCGGAAATGCCAAGGAACCAGAAACCTTCACTCCAAAGTCAACTCTGCTTTCGTTAATAAGATGGCACTGAGAGAACAAAACAGTACTATGTGGAGCAGAAAGAAGCCCATGAGGAATTCTGGGCTGAGGCAGAGTTCAGGCCCCATCCCCACTCTCACACTGGATGTTAAGGATCAGCATCCTGAGATGCAGGAGAGGTGTTCACATGAGGTGGTGGTGAGGGGTGTGACACAGGGGAGAAAAAAGAGCTGCCCTCCAAGCAATAGCAGTAACAGCAGAGCCTGGCCACGGCTGGAGAGATGCAGGCAGTGAGATGGGCAGAGCTGTGCCGCTGGGGCTGCAGAGAGGCTGAGCCTGGCTCAGATGACCTCCAGCACCCACAAAGGCAACATTCAGGGACCACATGTTTTTCTAATTTCTTCCTGTGGGAGAGACGTTGACCCCATTTTACAGATAGGAAAACCGAGCAGCAGAGCACAAGGACTCACATTTCTTGCCTATTGTGGGACTTGACTTCTTCCTTTGGGCCTGACCTGGTATCATCCCTCACCTTGTTTTCTTGTCATAAAGTTGCTGCCTGTGCCTGTGATCTGCTTCTACAAGTGCTGGAGATCATTACAAATAATATTAGATTTATCACTTCTCTGTGTAACATGCCAATCCTGGCAGCATGTTGTGAAAGCACAACAGCAACAAGAAGCATATGTTCTGTAAGTCAAGTTAGTGGGATTTTTTTTTCACTGCCAAGGACAATAATTTTTTTCCTTTTTTTTTTTTTTTCTTTTTCAAAATAAACATCATGCTGGAATGTGCTGCAGCAAATGGCTTGGGCTCTATTATATTTCATGCAGCTTTCTAAACAATTTTCAACCCTGCTGGCCCAGTGTCAAACAGAAGGCAACCAACAATAGCAAAATCCCATTAAAGCTGAGAAGGTTCCTTCCTGAGGTGAACATGGCCAGAAATAGTAATCTTGGCTCTCTTTCCAATTTGGCATTGGGGACTAATAATGCCTGTTCTCCTAATGGAAATTATCTAATTTCATCCAAGTGCAGCTCCAGAGAGAGCTGGGCTGACGCACAGTCAATATAACAACATTCTTCTTGAAGAGCTGAACAATGGGGCTTTGGTGGGACCGTGATTAACAACGTCAAACTAAGAACAAACAGAAGGTGTAAAAATAGGCATCTGAGGAGTTGACACAACGGACTATTTTTCATCTGTAAGGCCAGAGGAGAATAGCTTGTTAAATTGTGTGCTTGGAGCACTTCATCAGATGTTGTGTGGAATGACGAAAAAAAAAATCCATTTCCCATCTGGATCTGAATGTACTAAGGAACTGCACATGCCTTATTAATATAAATCACGCTAGGAGTATAATTCCCATTAGCATTAAAGAACCATTTTTCAATGAAATACTCTTACACCAGGAACACCTAATGGGAAATAATGATGTTTGCTTCATTTGGAGAGAATAGTAACATACAGTGTGGAGACAGAGAAGGTAGAGAAGCATTTCTTCCCTCCAGTGCAATGGGTTTTTGTGTCTGCTGTAAGATATCCCCTTCCCAGCCTAGCAGAACTGTATCCAGCCTCTATACAGAAGCCCCCAGAGGTGGTAGGGAATGGTGATGAGGGGAAGAGCTTCTCCAGAAAACTGGAACAGTGCTACAGTGCTATGGCCCAGGGTCAAAGCGCTGCTGTCCTGTTTCTCGCAGGCCCCCACCCAGGCTGGGCAAGAGAAGAGGTCCAGCCTCCCTCCCTCCACCCCTGCTTCCCTTCTTCCCTCCACCCCTGCTTCCTCCCCAGGGCAGCCTCATATTTGGAGAGAGCTGAGATGGCTTCAGGCCACCTCCACCCCCTTACCCACATGGTTCAACCTCACCCTGTGGAACTCCTTGTCGTCAGCCTAAAAATAGCCCTCCCCAAAACCAAATCACCACTCTGGACATTATTTCTCACGTCTCAAGGAAAAGCAGCAGTTCCTACATTTCTCCCTAACACTGAAGCCACAGCTGGTCTCACAGTGGTATATTAGGAAAGCAGAAGCATTAGAACTGGGTGAAACCACCATACAACTCATTAGCTCTGGTGCCTTGCCTGCTTTCCCCAGGGCTCTGGCTCTGGTATTCACTCTGTAAGGACTGCATGTGCCTGGGGTGAATGCCAACCCCTGTGTTTGTGCAGGCACACAGTGGCTCCCAAACCTCAGCATCACCTTGCTTTGACACTGAGGGATTTACTCTCCTTCCCTGCCTTAAGCACTTCAGCTTCCTTCTAGCTCCTAATGAAAGGAAAGTTTAGCCTTGAAATGTTGGACAAAATTCCCACCTCTGGTGAAGCAGGTACGGTTTCTTTTAATTTTTACAAAATCTCAAGTAGCCATTTACTTGGTATTATTTTTAGAGTGTGAGAGGGGAGGTCTGTGTTTTCATAAAACCCCCAGCTATGCGTTGGAGCAGTGGGATTTTGTGCGGGACACGACACAGTTCACTTGACTCTGTGTTGTGGCCGATGGCATCCAGGAATGACCTCGCTCCCCCTCGCTCACCCCGCAGGTCACCCCCTGCTCAGGGTCTGCCAAAATTGTGTCATTTTCTTGTTCTCTTTCCTCCTAACAACAATAAAACTGATGAAATGTATGGAAATTGCTAGTAATGAAAGCAAATTGCACCAGAAGTAATACAACACCATGTTGCCCTCAGCCTCAGCTTTCACACCTGGTTATTCCCCAGAGCTTCCAGAAACCAGTGCCTTTCTCCATGTGAAAGTCCAAGTTCCCCTCTCCACACCCAGCCCTGCTTCCTGCAGCCCAACCCTCAGCTCAGCCCCCTCCCTGCATCAGCTGACTCCTTTTCACCTTCACTTTGGCTTCTGGTCCTTTCAAATCATGTAGGAAACCTCTTACATATCTCAAAACACCCAAGATGGGAGACAGATTCCTCACAAGGAGTATTTCTCTACTTCCAGACTTTGGTGGGTAGCAGTATCCCACAGAAATGAAAGCAGCTTGACACGATAGCCATCCCTGCCTCCTGGCTGCAGGCAATGCTGCTGCCTGGGTATGCCAGAGCCCTGGAGAACATTCAACATCAAACGGATGCCCAAAGCATCCTAGGGTTCTAGGGAGGAAATCTGAGAAAGTTTCAGAGAGAAGAGTAAAGCCTTGTGGCTGAGCTCACTCCCAGCAGTTCCAGTGGCCATGCACCCAGACCAAATGTGACCCAGGAGGGTTGTTGTGAATAAGGATTTTATTGTTAGCTTGCACTAGAGGGTGCTGCTTCATTAGGCTTTGAGAAAGATTGCAGTAATGGGACCACCTCCGATGTCTTTATTCCTTGCAAAGTTAGGCTGAGACCTGAAACGTGTTGCGGTTCATATTACCATTCAGAGTGGCCTCAAAATGAAATGGATTGCTTAGCTGGGAAAACGAGAATGTCCTGGCTTAGAAAGGAGTTTATACATCTGGGGGGCAATAGTAAACATTTGGGTTAGACACTGTGACAAATGAAATGAAATGAAAAACTGGTCAGCCTTGCCTTTTTTCTCTCCATTTCACAATTCTGAGATGAATGGATGCCTCAAGGAGCTGAGAAATCAGGAAAAAAAAAATTAAGAACAGGACAGTGAAGGCAGATGTGGGAGATAATGAGACTTTGGAATTCACTGCTACAGGACAGATAAATCAAAATCTCATGATAATATTTTTTAGAAGAAATAAAAGCAAAATACCTTTTATGACCGCTAGTCTTTTGGCTAAGATAAAGGTAACCAAATCCCAGGCACTGAGATATAAAATGATGCGTTAGAGGTATCAGTAGGAAATTACTTCCCCTGTGTGCTGCATTGTTGTGTTGACTGCGCCTCCTCTGTTTTTGTTTCCATTTGCTGAAGGCGTGGAGGAGCAGCTATTGCCGTAGGCAGCATCCCAGACCCACAGCTGGGAAGGGGATAGCTTACACCATCCTGCTCAGCTTCCAGGACATCTGCCCACCCTCCTGGGTGTCTCACAGGGAGGTGACCTGGTGGAGCCTGGCACAGGGAATCTGTGAGCTGTCCAAGCAATGGCTGGACTTTATTTAGAGCAGATTCAGTTCCAGTGAGGGAAGCAGCTCTGGAGGGTGCTATATACATGCTGTATAGTCTGGCACGTTTGTTTATGGGCCCATAAAACTCCTCTGGCTGGCACTCCCATTTGGCATCCACCAGGAAGCATCTCCCTTGAGCTAAAAAAGATTAAAACGGGACTTTTTGTAAGGGCCTTGATGACATTATTTTCCTGGTGTTTTATACATGCTAATAGCAAGGAAAGACCTGGTTTTAAAGTTGGGCTGATACATACCTACTGTGTTTAAATCCACTTTGAACATGAAAAGAGGGGCAGAAGAAAAACAATAAATATTCTCAAATCCAGATGAGTTTTACAGAGTAATTTTCTTCTAGAAACTTGCCTTCCTTATGGGGTTGATTTTGCCTTTTATGTGTCTACCTTCTGATATCTTTATTTCCAGCTTCCCCACATTTTTTACCACTGTTGGCAAGAAGGAGGAAACTGTTTCTTACTAAGACTTTTATTAGGCAGTTATTAGTATTTCCTTCTTCAATATTGAATGGCTTTTCTGTGCTGTAACTTTAATCTACTGCTGCTGGAGAAGCAAAGGGCCAAAGGCATCAGCCAGCTTTTGTGGAAATAGACTGGGATTGTTCTGGCAAAACCATAGAGATGATGATCCATTATGGGAATTAAAAAAAACCCCAACATTAATTTTCATCTATACTTGCATCTAAATATTCAGTTTGAGCTGAGGTACCCTGAGCCTGTCCTCAACAGCAGTAGTTTACCTCAGTTAAGGAGCTGCCTATTCAGGTCTCTGCTGAAAACAGGTGTAGTTACACTCTCCTGTCAGATTTAGGAAATACCTGTGCATGGTCTTTTCTCACTGAGAGTCAAATCACCTTCATTTTACGCAGTGGAGCTTGTTTTCAGTCACTGTGCACTGTGCCAACTCAATCCAGCATGTGCAAGCAAATGCTTACCTGATGGGCGGTTGCACATGAGTGCAGGGGGTCAGCTCTTCTGCACATCCTGTCACCTTTAATCAGCCAGCAGAGGGTTAATTGCACACCAGCTCTCTGTAAAACTCTCTGCTGGTGAGCCCTGGGAAATCGAAACTAGCCCATGATAAGTCCCCCTGCAAGCAGATCATGGTCTGACTGGAAGGTGGAGTAAGCTATGAAATCAGTATGATTGGATGGTGTGTATGATATGATGCTGATGGAAAGGAAAACAAACTCAGGGGCTCTCCATGCATGAAGGACCCATTTTAGATTGCAGAAAGCAGATACAAGAAGCAGCACTTAAATTAATGGGTGACCTGATGAGAGGTTAGAGCAGACTAGAAGATGGTCACAGCAGTCCTGCCAGCCTGTCCCCCAAATGTGTGTTTCTCCCAGCACCCTCACCTTGGCTGGCCACATGATAAAAAAGCTAGTTTGGGGTACTATGGCAGTATAAAACTTTTCTCACTGGCAGAGTTAATTTGATATCCCCAGGGGTAGGAGCAGTCCGGCTGGAATGCAGGGAGAATGTCAGACTGGCACTTGTAACTTCAAGCAGCTTAAACCATCACAGCATTACAGGATCACAGTGTCTATCTCCCAGCACAGCATCAGGTGCGCTAAAAATGGGATTTGTAAAAGCCAACACAGTGAGCAGAACCTGCCTGCTCTAACTCATAGGAAAACCTGGGGAAGGAAGGTTCTCATCCTGCTAGTCCTCAGAATGCTGCCTTATTTTCCTGGGGGAAGTGAGGAGGCACTTCTCTCCAGCTGATATTTCCTACCCTGACCCTTCTGTAAGATTTATTTATGAATCTGCAGCTTTTGTCTCACACACACGTGCACACACATACACACCAAAAAAAAAAAAAAAAAAAAAAAAAAAAAAAAAAAGAAGAGAGGAAAGTTCATTCCTTTCTTTTGTGTGCATGGCTGTGGAAAGATGCGGTGCCCTCCCACATCCCAGATCTTTGAGCCAGGCACTCAAGAGCAGAGATGAATCAGTGTTTTCAGGTCCCCTCTCTGTCTGAAGGGACTTGAGGCATTAAACAGTATTTGGGGGACTACATGAAACCCCTCAGCTTCCCATGCTCTAATGTGTTTCTTCAGAAAACAGCAGCTTCAGCAGTTGAAAGCCACAGTATGCAAACATGCAAATGTGAGAACAAGTCTCCAGCTCAGTGGTTGGTGTGCTGTCCCTGGAGCTGGGAGGTTCAGGCTTTGATCAGCTCTCCCATATGGACCCGTTCAATGGGATCTACTCTGCTGGAACATATGAACAGTTCTTGGGACTGCTCACATGCAGAAAACCCCGTGGAGTTTTCAGACAACTACAACATAGGCATTTCAGAGGAATCTTGCTCCAGAGCAATTTTAGCATGCCTTGTGGACTCAATTCCCATCTAGGATTCCTGGGTGTGCATCCCAGCCTCTCCTTGTTACAAAGCTGCAGGTGAGGAGGATCAGGCGCTGCTCTCCAAAAGCACACTGACTCGAATTCAAACAGCGGTTAAAATACACCCGCAGGCAGCTTGAAATTCTGCCCTTCTGCACGGAAACCCAGATCCCGCCTGCTTTCCGATGCCTTCCACGGCTGCTCAGCAGATGACATAACCTTAGTCGTGACTTACTGACACAGGTATTCAACTAAATAACGCGTGAAACAATGGAAAGGAAACGCCAAGGGTTTGACCAGCTCAGTCTCTGGGTTCGCTTGCGGTTCTGGGCAGTTCCTGCCTGCGCTGCTGTTGAGCCTCTCAGATAAGGAGCTGTGCTCAGCTGGGGGAAGTCCCTCCAGTCCCGCGGCGGCGGCGGCGGCCGCTTCCAGCGGCGAATACCGGCCGGGGGTCTCGGCCCGCGGTCGGGGGACGGCCCTGCTGCAACGCTCCCCGCATTCCGCGGCGGTGCGGGAGAAGCAGGGGCGGCAGTCCCCGGAACCCCCCCGGCTCCCGCATTGCGCCCCTGCCCGCCCTGCAGCCCCAGCCCAGGGCGGCTCCGGAGGGAGGGGCTCCCCAAATGTGGTTGCCCGCTGCTCTCGCATCCCCAGAGTGGGTTCTTTGGAAATGGGAGGTTTGGGAAGGGTGGGGAAGCCCCGTCCCAGGGACTCGGCAGGTGGCGACAGAGCACGGGCTTTGGGGGGTGCCCGGCGCGGGCGGGTGGGGGGGCGGCTCCCCGGGCCGCCCGGGGCAGGGGTGCAGAGGTTCCGCTAATGCCACCCGAGCGAACCTTCTTCCTGGAGGGCTTCCCGTGAGGATTAAATATTTATTTTTACAAGTACTCTTCCAGAGAGATATAATGGTATTTTAACTTTCAAAATTTTTTTGTTTATCTCGCACATATACGTTTCTAGATACAAACATAGGAATAATCAGAGCATATACAGAAGCCTAAAATCCAACAGGCAAGGCGCAAGCCGCGGGCGACGGAGAAGGAGGGCTGGAGGCCGCTCTGCCAGCATCCTGGGCCGGCTCGGAAGGGCAAACCTGGCTCCGCATTCCCCGCGGCTCGGCCGCCGAGCGCTGCCTGCGGTGACGGGAAGCCCCCAGTGAGGTGAAGAGGCTGCCTCGGGCTCGAGCACCGTTCGGGGCTCGGGAGAGGCGGCGGGGGGCTCGGGCTGCCAGCATCCCGGCGGGATACGTGGGATCGACCTGCCTGCAGCTCGTCGGGGAGCTGGACGGGGCAGGCATTTGGCCGAAAGGGCTGTCCGTCCTTTCCCGCGGGGCGCTGGCAGGCAGCGCCCGGCCCTTTCCGGGATGCTCCCGGTTCCGTGCCCTCGAGTAGGGACAGGGGAGCTGCAGAGCCTCGGGCTTAGTCCTTCTATTTTCCCCTATAAAAAACTCGAATAATTTTTTCCACCTCCTTTGTCGGCCTCGAGGAAGAAGAAGAAACGTCCTTCGAGACTCTATTCAAAAAAAAAAAAAAAAAAAGCAACATCGCTTCTGCCGCTCAGTTCATTCGCCTCCTTCTCGAGTCCCTCGGAAAGCAAGATTAAAGGGGAAAGTCGCAGCTGTATATTTATGTTTTCATTGCTAGAAGGGAATTGATTTCCTTGCTTTTATTTTTGTAGTTGCAATACACAAGGGCGGATTTGCGTCACCAAAGCAACTTGCTGGTCGAGATAAAGTTGCACAAATATTGAAAAGGGAAGTGCTCGCGCTCATTATGAAGTTTTTCTCCGGAAGAAATAAGGATTTCTGCTGTATCCTAAAATACTAAAGCCACTTCTATTTTGGGACAAATCTCGCAGGCACATCCGCTCATTTAGTCCGAGTTGGAACCTCTCAAAAAACAGGAGATGACCTGGACTGCAGCGAGCCCCGGGTTTCCTGCAGCCTTCTCCCTCCTTGCGCGGAGAGGAGGGGCCGCTGCCTCCCCCGGCAGCGCGGCGCGCAGCCCTGCGCGTCCCCGGGCAGGCAGGGAGGAGGCCTTTGGGGAGAAAGGACACCCTTGTCCCCAGGAAGATGGAGAGACCGGGGGGTGAGGCAGGTGCTCCTGGTTTCGGCCGCGAAGGGTGCGCGGGTGCGCAGCGCAGCCGAGCCCCGGGAAAGCACCTGCCCCGCGGCCAGGACTCCCCGGTTCCCTCGCCCTCCTGAGGCGCAGCCCGGGGATGAAGGGCTTTGGTGCGAGGCGTTCAGCTTTTCCTTTTGTGTTATTTTAGTGCTCGCGGGATGACAGCGGGATCCCGGCCTCCGGCGGCACCGAGGCAGCGGAGCCGCGGCCGTGCCCGCAAACGGGCCCGTCCCCCTGGTGCTGCTCATCCCACGGGCCCTGCACGGCAGCGAGGCGAGAGGAGTTTTGAAATCAGCTCCTAAAAGAAAAAAACACACACACACACAAAAAAAACCCCAAACAAACAAAAACAAACAAACAAACAAAAAAACCAACAGCAACAACAAAGACACCGCGTTTGGTTTTTTGGGGTTTTTTTCTCCTTTGCCTTGACTGCCTGGTGAACAGGCACGGGCTGGTCCAACGCTCCCGGGTAGCAGTGGTAATTGCAGCAATAATTTAACGAGACGGTCTGAGGCCGGGATGCAGCACCCAAGGCACACTTCGTTGCCTGTCCTTCGGGCGGGCTGGCGGGGTGGCTCTGCCCGGCGGTGGGAACATGGGTGGAACCGAAGTCGTTCGATTCGGATTGAGAGCTAGAGGATAGTGCTGGGGTCAGCTGCCGTGAGGGAGAATGGGGGAGAGATGTAAGGAAAAGGGGCTTTCCGATGTCGGGGCAGGAAAAGTTGAGACATAATCAACATTTTCTTTCGCCTCCTTCGGGTTTCGGACACATCTTGGCAAGACAGCCCATCTTCATTTTTCGGTTTTGTCTCGTTAACGAGAACCAAACCAAAGCAAAGAAGTGCCTGGCTTTTCCCGGGGAGCCAAACTCACCTTCATCCGTTATAGCACGCGGTTATGGCTAAGGAACACGTTCACTCTCGCTTGCAGGTGGTTTCAATATCCCCACAGAAGCTACATCCTCATACCTGGCGAAAGAAAAATAGTTCGCCTTTCTGGCGGTTCCCCCAAAACCGTCAGAATTTGGGAAACGCTTTGGAAAAAATAATATGATATTTCTGAAACAAAATCAAAGTAAACTTTCAATCGTCTAACCCGGCAGGCTGCTCAAAACGACAGCGACTGCTTTACTCATACGAAAACTAAAAATAAAGAAATAGTTGATTTTCAGAGTAAGATCGGGACAAATGTGATGTTAGAGGGGAGGGAAAAAAATGCGCCAAAGGTACTTTCATAGATTTGTCCCTAAATAATTGCAGTGAATATAGCATGTGATTCTGGTGTACTGGGAAAAAAAAAATGTGGATAGTTCTGTCGTCAAATGTCTGAGAAATTATTAATTTTAAGGTAAAATTGGTCGCAAGCAGATGCAGTCACCGGGATGGAGATCCTGACAAAAATCTATCCTAAAATTACACTGTCGTCAAAATAATACTAGGTAATTAATCGCTACTAATGCAGGATCCAAGGTGTCCTGGGCCCAGAATATCTGGGAGCTCTCATAAATACATATATTGCATGCATCAACATGGACTCCTTCTCTTCCAGACTATCCCAGGCTCATTTATCCGGGAAGAAAACATATGTCCTTGAGAATTGTTTCCAAGAGAACAGACCTGCTTCCGATAGCCAAGAATTTCCCCGCGCGTTTCTTTCAAACGTTTGGAAATCGCGGTGGCAGCAAGCACGGCGATTTTGGCCTGTATTTTTGGGGGGGGAAGGGGAAAAGCGGTTTTTCAAAGTCGAGAGCGCAATTTAAGGGGGTATAGGCGTGTGTTAAGGTGTACTTTGTGGGGCAAACCGCTCCGAATCGCGTGTCCGAGGCCACGCAGCGGGCGCTGTGGGCGCGGTGGCTGAACCCAGCCCCGGCCCTGCGTGGGCGTGTCGGCGGGCGGTGCTGCCCGGCCCCGCGGATCGCGGATTGGGCGTGGGGAGGGAGCGAGGGCTGCTCGCTGCCAGAGAAAGTTTTGTGGAGGGGTGGATGTTTTTTTCTTCCCCCAGTGCGAGGAAAAGGGGTTTGGTTTGGGTTTGTTTTGTTTGCGCCGCTCTGCTCCTCGCCCGCTCGCTTTCTTCGTCTGGCTGTGGGTTCTGGGGACTTCTTTTTAATTTTCGGGGTTATTTTTTTCTTTTCGTCATTTTTTGGTGGTTGGCTCTCTCTCCTTGCCCCTCCGAGAAGTGCTCCACCAGCCGCCTCTCGCCCTGCCATCCCTCCCCATGCGCCCGGGGCCGCGGGCAGCTCCGCGGCGCGCACCCGGGAGCTGAGCTGCGGAGCGGCGCGTCCCCTCCTCGGGCAGGATGTACACGGCCGGGCTGGCTCCTTTCTACGCCTCCAACTTCAGCTTGTGGTCAGCGGCGTATTGCTCTGCATCGGGGCCGGCGGCCGGCGGCTGCTTCCCTCTGGACGCCGCGGCGGCGAAGAAGCCGTCCTTCTGCATCGCCGACATCCTCCACGCCGGCGGCGAGGCGGCGGCCGGAGCCGCCGACAGCCTGCCCGGAGGGCCCGGCACCGGTATGCCGGCCGCGCTGGGAGCCGTGCACCACGGTGGTCCCTTCCACGCCACGGCCTCGCCTCTCCGGCCCACGCCCGTCGTGGCCCCCGACGCCCCCGCCGCCGCATTCCCGCCGCGCCTCTCGCCGCTCTCCACCGCCTACCACTCCCACCACCACCGCCCCCCGCAGCACCGGTCCTCAGCGGCGGCGGCGGCGGCGGCGGCTGGAGGCGGAGGCGCCCCGGCCTCCGCCCGGCTGCCCGGCGGCCACACGCACGGCTCGGCGCCGGCGCCCGCCAGCAAGGATCTGAAATTCGGCATCGACCGCATTTTATCGGCGGAGTTTGACCCCAAAGTCAAGGAAGGCAACACGCTGAGAGGTAGAGAAATTGGTTTATCCGCTTTCCCTGCTAACGGTCTCGATGCTCTGTTACTTGTACTGTGATTAGCGACTACACCCGCGATTAGAAAACTTTTCGATCTAGGCGAGAAAAGAATTATTAAAAAAAAAAAAAAGTTATAGATCAAAGTTTCTAACAGCTCTCACTGAGCACACCCCCCCCCCCCCCCCCCCCCTCCCCCGCCACCTCCGTTCCGGCCTCCGCACGGCAGAGCCGGGGCGCAGGGCTTACGCCCCGGGGAAAATAGCGATAGCGTGAAAGTAGCGAGCGGAGAGCTCCGCACTTCCCGGAACGGCCGGGGATTTCTGCCTCCTAGGACACAGCCCGTGTGATTGTTTCTCTTCAATCCATCTCTCCTCGCGGCCTGTAAACATCCTGACCAAGGGAGTAAATATGTCGGAGGATGTCTCGCTGCCGGGGCAGGGTCTCCTCTCCCGAGGAGAGCCCCTGGGGGCGGGAGATGGCTGCTTGGTGGCCCCCCGAGCCCCTCCGACCGGGCACCCGCTCCGAGTCATTCCGGGTTGTCGGTCTCGACCGCGGTATAACAGAGCTCTCCTTGTTCCTGTGCTCGCAGATCTGACCTCCTTATTAACTACGAGCCGCCAAACTGGGGTTCATCTCCCCAACTTGCAGCCTTCCGCCGGCCAGTTCTTCGCGTCTCTAGACCCTATTAACGAGGCCTCTGCTATCCTGGGTCCCTTAAACACAAACCCAAGGAGCTCAGTGCAGCACCAGTTTCAAGACACTTTTCCAGGTACATCTCGTCCTCCTCGACCCTCCCGTGGCACAGGGCCCTCCGTCCTGGAGTAGCCCCCTTCCTCCCGGAGGGACTCACCAGGCAATTTTGCAAGGCCGGGTGTGTGTAGCGAGGTCCAGATTTTGGGCGAAGGCCGGGCTGCGTGGGGGGGAGGAAGAGCTGCCTTGGGCCTGATCTAGAGGACCGTCCCATCGAGTAAAGGAGTAATAACCTGGGCCGAGAGGGAAGAAGCGGGGAGGTGGGAGAGGAAGAAGTTCGAGTTCCATACAGCTCCGCCCGCGCTCGAGGCAGCACAAGCTGACAGGACACGTACCCGTCGGGCAGGCAGAGCCATGCTGGCCCGGGCCCTCCTGCACAGTGCACTCCAACTCTTATTTAGATCGAATTAAGGCTTCCTTTCAGGCTGCAATATTAATAACGCCATCTCCCCCTCTCTTCCCCCCCTTTTCTCTTCCCCTCCCCAGGTCCGTACGCAGTTCTAACCAAGGACACGCTGCCCCAGACGTACAAGAGGAAACGTTCCTGGTCCAGGGCTGTTTTTTCCAACCTGCAGAGGAAAGGTTTAGAAAAACGGTTCGAAATCCAGAAGTATGTCACCAAACCGGACAGGAAGCAACTGGCGGCGATGCTGGGGCTGACAGATGCTCAAGTAAGAATGGCTTCGTTTTTATTTCAAACCTTACTTCCAGTTTAGATGAATACCAGAGGGCAGTGAAGTTTCATAGTGATTTCTCTTCCTTTATCATGAGTGGGGAGCCTGTCTGAGGAGCTGCACCTTGCCCCGAGCATCTCTTGCTCCCAAGTTCCGTGGCGTACCGCGACTCGGCGCGGAATTTTTGCCTTTCCTTTGGCCACCGAGGAGCAGGCTGGGCGGAGAGATGAGCAGGGCCAGGGCAAGCCATCAGTGTGCGCTTTACTGGAGTGCTGTAGGAGGCAGTTTAGGGCAAAGGAAGTAGAAGCGAAAACACTATTCTTAATATCCTTTTTTTTTGTTATAGTTTTTTTTGTTCTAAATCTTTCCTTGCGTTGTGAAATCCTTCGTTCTGAGGAAGTGAAAACACTTCTTCAAACGGAAGCATTAAAGGCCACTCTGTAATGATTCCACTATTGAGGCCCGCAGCGCACAGAATTGTATAACGCTGTGGTTTCTTGAGCAAGATTTGGTTTCCTGGAAGAAGAAGTAGAAGGAGAGAGGAAAAAAACCCCATCCAAACAAACAAACACGGGGAGGGGTGTGTGCGGTATTTAAATACACTAACTAGAAGGAGGAAAAAACCAAAAAAAGCCCTTTAGTCGCGTAAGGATGTGGGCAGCGGGAGGGGAGGACGGCGCCTCCTCATCTCCCCGCGTTGCCGGTCCCGGTGGAAGGGGTCGGGGCCGGGCGCTGCGCGGGGCGCGGTGCGGGGCGCGGTGGGGCCGGGCCGCCCATCTAAGGGCGGCGCGGCCGCAGGTGAAGGTGTGGTTCCAGAACCGGCGGATGAAGTGGCGGCACTCCAAGGAAGCGCAGGCCCAGAAGGACAAGGAGCCGCCGCCGGAGCCGGAGCCGGCGGCCCAGCGAGCCGGCGCACCGCCCGCCGCCCCGGGGGAGCCCGAGCGCAGCCTCAGCCGCTCCGACGGCGACAGCGACAGCAGCGACGCTGAGTCCCTCGACATGGCCCCCAGCGACACGGAACGGACTGAGGGCGCCGAGCGGAGCCTGCCCGCCGCCGGGCTGGGCAAGTCCTCCGGCAGCACCGGCCTGCCTTCCCCGCCGCCCGCCGCCGCCAGCCCCGAGCCGCGGAGCGGTCTATAGTGGGGGGCGGCCCGGGACCTGTGCGCTAATTTATGTCCCTTCCCCCGCCCTGGGAGCGCGGCAAGGCCGGCCCAGCACCGGCCCCGGCCCCGGCCCTGGCCTCGGCTCTGGCCCCAGCCCGCTCCCGCCTGTGGCCAGCGCCCGGCCCGGCCCGGCCCGGGGCGAGGGGTCGAGGATGCAGGCGGAGCGGGAGCCCCAGCCCCGGGGCGGCAGAGCATAAGGCGGCCGCCCTTCCCTCAGAGCTACCCGCAGGAGATCGGGGGATTTTCCCTTTTCTTCCCCTTTTAAAAAAAAATTTAATTCTCCGTTTCCCGCCTCTCGTTCTCTCCAAGGAAAATCCGAGCGAGGGACTGCGAGAACGCTCTCAGAAATACCCACCTTTCCCTCCCCCCACCCCCCAACCAATTTACAATGTGAAGTATTTTGCCAACGTCCTCATTGGTTGCAACTTGTTGCTTCGAATAATCCGGCCAAGAAATACTGCACTGACAAAATATATAAATATATATATATATATATATATATATATATATAACTCCTGTAAATAAAATGTTTGCTATGGTTTGTAGCCACGTCAGTCTTTTCACCAGGGGCGAGGGCTGGCGTGACTGCCCCAGCTTCCTTCACCCCCTCGAAGGCAGCAGCTGCCTCTCCTCGCCTCGGAGCCTCCCCAGGCAGCCTTTTCTTTTTTTTTTTTTTTTTTTTTTTTTTTTTTTTTTTTCCTTTTTTTTTCTTATGAAAGCAGTGACAAAGGCTGGATTTGATGACGCAAAGTTGTGCCCCCGGTGAGAAAGTCACCAGTGGCATTCGTAGCCCCGCATGTGCCTGTGCCGTGTGAGGTGGCTTTTGGTTACGGATGCCAGGCAGGGCTGGGCTGCCCGACCCACCGCGACTCCCGGGCGCCGCTGTCGGGGCAGTTTTAGGGAGCAGGAGGGTCACGACGCGTGTGATTTGTTTCGCTTCGCTTCGCTTTGCCGCGCTTTACTGTCGCTCCGCTTCGCCGCGCGCTTCTCCGCAAGCCCCCGTGACGTCACAGCGCCGCTGTGCGACTCCGGGGGCGCGATGTGACGTCATAGAGGCACTGTGCGGGGCGAAGAGGCGGGCGGTGGCATGGGGGCAGGGTGAGCACCGGGCTGGGGCGGACACACGGCGGATTCTCCCGCTGCGCCGGTGGGTGCCGCTGGGCCTGGGAGCCTCCCGGTGCGTGCGGCCTGGCGGCTCCGCCGGGACTCCCCCGGGGTCCAGGCCGGGATCCGACGGCTCCGCTCGGGTTCAGAGTTAGCTTCGCCCTCGGAAAGATATAAAGCGCCGCGTTACTCCGTGTTCCGTTCCTCCCGGGCCACGAGGGAGGACGGGGCCTGCTTCTGAGGTATTCTGCTTTCCCCTCCTCACCTGCCAAGCAGCACGGATTAGGGCGATAGCCGCGGCGGTGAACAGCTCCCGTGCTTCCCTCTGGGAAGAGAGTTTTTTGCTTCGGCACAGAAATCCGCGAGGGCAGGGAGGCTGCTCACGGAGGCAGGGGAAGGGCAGGAGAGGCCGAGCCGCCCTCCCTCTTCCCCACAAGCTCGGCCGATGGGCGCTGAACCAGGGACATCGTTAGAAAGAGGAGACAGAGGAATAAAGTGAAAGATCGGGAAAATGCCGGTGTCGTCCAGTGATGTGGAGGCGGGTGCACGTCTGCCCTTCTCCCGCTGCTTCTCAGAAGGTCCTTCGGGGCCGGGGGAGTTTTCCGGGAAGGACGCTCTCCTCGGGGACCACCCTTGTTAGCGAGAGCAAAGCCCCGAGGAAAGGGAAACACCCATAGAATTCCCTCACCAGAAGCCCTGGGGAGAAGAAGCTGGGGCATACAGCAGGCCAAGAGAAATCTTGCGGGACGAAGAAGGGACAGGCGAATTGGTAAAAACGTGTAACCGAGAGGGCAGAGGCTCCGTCAGAGCCATCACAGGCAGGGTGATCTCCAAGGGGGGCGCTCACAAAGTTCTGATGCATTCCTGGATGCCCGCGGCACTCGCACGAGGTAGTGCTCCCCGGGCGCCGTCCCTGAACGACCCGTCCTGGGACAGAGAAGTGGGACGGGGGAAGAAATTACCTGGAAGGGCTTTGTAATTTAATGTTCTGCCTTTAAAACCTTGCCAGGGAAGAATCGAGGGGGTGTCACGGCTAATCGGGGCACGGTGTGGGCCCTGCAGTTCGCTTTCAGCCCCACTCCCATCAGCGCAGGATTTGCCATGATGTTGGAACTCCCCTAAATGCAAGGGAAGCCGCGGGACAGATGCCCAGCGAAACACGACTGTTTCTCCTCTGATAAACCACCGTGGTGCGGCTCACGGAACCGCAGGAATTTGTTTGCCTCTTTAGTTTGCTTCCTGCAGACTAGCCCGTGCAGGAGAGAGGGTTTTGGAGAGGCTCTTGTCAGATGAGAAAGGAAAAGCGCGTCGGGAAAGAGTTTCTCTTCCCTTGGGTTAAAGGAATCTGTGCTTCCTCCAACTCAGGGCTGGCTGCGCGGGTCTAGGCTCTCTCCACCTCGGCCTCCCCAAATAACGGGAGCAACGCCCGCCTGGACTTGGAGTCGGGGAGAGAGCGAGGCAATGCCTTTATGGCATAATTTTAAGATAACACAGAAAAGAAAAAAAAAAAGAAAAAAAAAAGGGGGGGGGGAACAATGCTGTTGGGACTCAAGCTTTGGGTAAAGACATTCAGGTCGGAATGGAAGGGATGGGATAAAAATCCTTCGTCCTGCGCCCACTTTTTGTGCTCCGTGCACCTCGGGTGCTGTTCGGGTCAAGGGGCCAAGTGGCGGAACGGGCGGGTGGGTTTCTTCCTCTCCCCCGGCTAAAGGAAAAATTAATTACATCTCTCTCCAGTTTGCCCCTGCTGTGCTCGTGCAGGTACAGCAAAGCCACGAAAACGAGTTTAGGAAAAGATGAGCCCATGGAGGGATTTGTGCCCGTCTCTTCAGGGAAGGAAGTTTTCTCCGTCCCGCGAGGCTGCAGTTACTGCTCTATTTCTGCAGGAAAAAATAGGGACAATGTCGTGACCGCAGGCAGCTCCAGCGCCGTTGGCTGGCGAAGGCGACATGTCCGTAGTGCAACGCAACACCCGCGCTCCCAGAACAGATCAAAGAAAGCTTGGAGGAGCCTCTATTTTGTTTGCTTGCTATAGCCGGGTAACACGAAAGGCTTTTGATGCTGGTTGTCTCTGAACTAGAGACTCCCGAGCACACTGTTTTACTGTAGACACGAAAATCCCTGACGGTGTTTCAATAGGAGCAGCAGCTTTCGTGGCGGTCTTTTCACCTCCCCTAAATCCGCTGTGACTCTTTCCATGTCTGTGCCGGGCACCGCAACCCCCTCGGGCTCTCCCCGCCCGCCACAGCGCGGCCGGGTGACAGCGAGGTGTCGCGGAGGGGCCGGGGTCCCCACGCAGAGGCCGCAGGAGCTTCCCCGGCGCTGCCCTGGTCCCCGCGGTCCCGGCCAGGGCAGACTCACGGCACAAACTCTCTTCGTCTCCTCACTTCCCCACCCGGACGCCCCGCAGAAATTTTTCGGGCTGATTTATAATGAAAAGTCGTACCAGAGACCAAGAAGCGGGAGCGGTACACGCTACCGCACGGAGGTTTTCCTGCCTCCTCCTGCCTGGCATGTGTGGGAAATCGGATTAATACAGAAGCGGGAGGCCTCGCCGTGCCGCTCCGATATCCCAGCCCTGTCTGGGGGCATCCATACTCGCAGAGATGCGCAGCCGGAGTGATCAGAGCCAGGTCCGGCCAGCCTTCTTCCCGGGAAGCAGCTTACCGATAACCCCACCTTTCCCCGGCCCTGTGTTAGGAAGCCCAACGAGATACTTTTCTTTTCGCCCGATTTCTTACCAGGACCTCCCATCTCCAGTTACCTGAGTCAACCTCACAAATAACAGCCACATTAGAAGAAAAACACCCAAAACAATAATACAACAAAACAGAAGCAATATTTTAATTAAGAGACGCATGGTGCAAAAGGGCTGGATGAGGAACTGGCCTCAGGGTCCGCCGCTGTCCTGCCCGGCGAGGACGGGGTGTCCGCGGCGGTTCCCCCGCCTCGGTGCTGCTCCTCCCAGAGCCCCGTGGGCGCGGAGCCGGCGGCAGCGAAACCTGAGTTCCCCTCCCTCGTTAGCAGAGCGAGACCGGCCCCGCTCCTTAGGAAAATATTTTTATTTTATTTTAATGTCGGGCTTAAGCTGATGTCTTAAAAAATAATTGTTTTCAGACCCCAGTGCGCTCGGCATTGCCGTTTCACACTCGCAGGCACACACAGCTTTCCCTGCAGTTCATGCCTCGGGACTGCCTGGCGTCGGCAAGACAAACTGCAATCTCCAAAATGTCAACTTTTGCCACAATCTCGACTAAAAAAAACCACCCCCTTCTTATTGCTGTTGAGCGCTCATCAGAAATAATGGCTGTTTACACAAAACCTTTATTCACTTTCTTAAATAAACACCAGTGAATTCAAATAAAGCAAAGCCTCAGCTATAATTCAAGCACAACGTTTTCTGTGTGTATTCTCGGCTGCGGACCTGGAGAGACTCCTCGGAGAGAAATATGAGGTCTCTTTTCAGAGTCCACGTCCATTAGCTAAATATGCTAGCTCACCTCAGCCAGGTTTATACTACTTCGGATTTCATTTCCCCCCGCCCCCCACCCCCGACCCCTTTTTATGTTTTTCCCCAGCTGAAGCGGAAATATTTCGTCCCTTTCCCCCGGTCCCTTTTTACAGAGGTGTGGTCCGGGAGCTTTTCTTTTTAAATCCATTTGCAGAAGCCCCTTCCTCTTCCCTTGCACAGCCCCGGCTCGGGGGCGCGCTGCGGGAGCACCGCCGCCCTCCGCAGCCCGCCCGGCCGCGGCGGATGCTCGTGGCTCGGCGGGCAGAGGTAGCTTTGATTATAAGGGAAGGTGTGTGGCTTGTGGGTTGGTGAGCCCGGTGAGGCGATACCAAGGTCCCGCTTATCTCGGAAAGAACCGCCTATAAACGCAGTTCGTACAGACCCGCGAGCTCAGGACCCGCGCAAGGAGCGGCGGCCCCGCCGTCCATCGCCCCTGGAGGGAGCCGGGTCCGTCCCGGCGCGGCGCGGGGAGCACTGCCCTCCTGCTCCTCTCATCTCCGCCGCTCCCAGGCCGGGACTCGCGGCCCCAGCCCTAATGAGGTCCATTAAGCGTATTATTGATGTGGAGGTTTGCTGTGAGGTCCCGGCTGGAGGGAAGCGGGGCTCTGCTGCAGATATTGGCGCTCTGATCTGCACCACCTGGCTGAAACCAGAGAGCCGCCACTTCATTAATGGGTTTAGCCTTTGCTAATTGGTGTCTTTAGGAACCTTGCCAAATTCTGCTGCGCGATCTTTGGAAGCAGCTTTTGTTTTTCCTTCTGCTGGTGACATTCGTTGACGGCAATCAGAGCCGATCCTACTGCAGCGCCGGCGGCCCGCCAGGCAGCCTCCGACGGGCCGGGCTGGGCTGCGCGGCCGCTCCGGGCATCTCCTGCCCGCTGCTGCCTCCACCATCACCACCTACCATCGTCATCTTCAGCAAACGTGGAAACGCCGCAGCTGAGCCCCACAGCGAGCAGAGCCAAGCCCTCTCCTCTCGCCTCGGTGCCGGCTGCGGCAGGTGACATGAGTGCAGGTGGGGCGAAAGGAGCCCTGTGACCCACACTCCCCCTGCGGAAAGCAAGCACGGGGGCCGGGGCTGTCCCTGTCCGCCGGAGCAGTGGGGAAAGCGGCGACGGGGCCCATCCCGGGGAAAAGGGGAGCGGCATGGGTAGTGTCCGGCCGTGCCAGCCCCGCTCCCGCAGCAGCCCGGAGCCGCGGCGGCTCTCCCCGGCCCCGAGAACCGGTGCTACGACTGAGCCCCTTTCGTCACCCGCCCTCGGGGTCATCTTCATTCCCGGCCCCGCGGCTCTGAGCAGCTTTTCCGAGACTCAAACGTCCGTAGCTAATGAAATCCGCTCACCGCAAATCACAGAGCTCTGCCGTACACTATAATCAAATTTCTGCTTGCCTTAAAAAACCCGGGTCGCCCTCCTCCACCCCCGTTCTCCGGGCAAACCCCAAATCAAAGGTTTCTAGCCATCACAGCCCTCCAGTTATGCCTGGTCCTAGGCCATCCCTCCCGGCCTTCGTGCCATCGCCTGCACTTCCCGCCCCCTCGCGATGACCAGTTCCTTTCCTCGGCCACGAAAACAGGCGGCTGCTCGGGACCACCCCTGTCCACTTGGTCTGTCACATGCATGGCAGAGTGGGGGTGATGAAAGGATGGGGATGGTGGAGAGAACACAGAGGTTGGAGAGTTTCTTGCCCAGCAGCCCAAGAGAGGGGTCGGTGGGGAAGTGACACGCTTTCACAAACACACACACACACACACACACACACGCAAATCACTCCAGCCTCATTTCCCGGGTAATGTGTCACCAGCCGTGTAAGTCAAGTATTCAGGGGTCAGGCACAGCGTGATAAATCACGCCGAGCAGGAATTTTATCCTCCTCACATCACCGTCGTCACCGGGATTTGCTGAAACACTTCGCGGGCTGTGCCCTGGTGCCGGCCCCGAGGCAAAGGGTCAGAACCGATACGAAATGAAGAGGCACTCCGGCCCCCCCCACCCCCTAACCCGGAGCCCGCCCGGCCTTGGTCCATTTAAGTCGAGCTACAATGGCTGTGACCCGTGCGGGGCCGGGACAGACCCCCCCCCAGCTCCATCTGACTCCCGAGCCCGTGCCTGAACGTAGCCATGGAAAGCAAGAGGAAGCAGGATGGGATGCGGCATGGAGCCGGTCTGTCTCCCTGAAAACAACCCAGTACGATTCTGAAATGCATGAGCTCCCAAGCTGACCCGCGTCGCTAGAGCGCTCCACGCTTCCATGGACGAGCCCAAGACCTGGCCCTAAGCCTTGTCATTGTCCTTTGACACCACATAAATAAAACATGTAGTTGCAGATGAAAAACAACTCGAGGGAATTACAGCCTGTGTTTTCCAAGCAATCCATTTGAACTTATCTATTATCATAATTATTTTAACGACGGTAGAAGTATGTCGGAATTCTCTTTTTCAGCGCTTTCATGCAGAAATCCGTGCGTAGGTATTGGAGTATGGACATGGCCATACATACACGCATATTTATATGTAAAAGCAGCTCATTGCAAATACCTGTCTGTGTAAATGACTGGACCGTGCGAGGTATCAATGTCTTTAAAATACCTTTTCGGCAAAAGTGCCTAGATTACAGGCATGTTTAATTCCTGGCCATAACGAGATCTGTCTGGACCCTAACAGAGATGCCCAGGACAGTGACTATAAGATGACTTGATGAAGTAGCGTGAGCTTAGTCTACAAACATGGGCTGTTGATGAGGAGAAAAGGGCCTAGACTGCAGCTGATACAACAGCCCCTTCTTATGGCTACAGCCTTTCAGCACGGCTCGGGAGATGGTATTTTTACCAGTGGTGTAACAGGGAGGATGTGGAGCTTAGTTTTGGCTCGGGCTTGGCTCTGTACGGCTTCCCTTTTTACTGTAGCTCTTCAGTTCTCTAGAACTTAATACAATACTTAATACCGTTCGCTTCACAGCATTGTATTTACAAGGACAAATCTTAATGGGGATCGTCCGCCTCAAGAGGCCCCTTCCCCATCCCCGGAGAGTCCCCTCCCGCCCGCACCCACCAGCGACTGTGACTGCAGCCGTGGCACGTTAACCGCTGGTGGGTGAGGAGGAAGAGCTCTCTACTTTATCATCAAAACTTTGAAACTTTGGGAATGATGTCCGGGATGGGGTGGAGGTGGGAAAGGTCCTGACGCCCTCTCCGGAGCTGCGGATTGCTCGGACCCCCGCCATCCCTCGCCCCCGCAAACCCCCGGGGCGGAGCAGGCCTGAGGGGCGGCCCCGCGGCTCCGGCGGGATCGGGCTCCTCTCTCCGCTACAGTAGAGGTGTTTATTTGTGCGCGCATCCCCCCCCCCCCCCCCCCCCCCCATAAATCCCACCATCTATAATCATTATCTACATGGAAACTTTTGCCCACTGAAGCCCCCAGGAACCTCCCCACCTCCCCTCCCCGCCCCCCACCAGCCCTAGTTAGCGGTGATGATTTTAAAAGCATGCGATGATCTAAGCCCTAATACTAATATTATGCATCATTTGGACAGGATAACCATGCCACCTTGTCAAACGCTGCCTCTTTACACAACCCATTTGCTGCATCGCAGAGTCATAACGGCGGTGATGGATGGGCCGGGGACCCCCCCGGCGCCCCCCCGGCCGGGCAGGAATGCGGGCGGGCGGAGCCCCCGCGCCCGCGGCCGGCCCGCACCCCGCCGGCGACAATTTATGGTGTGTGTATATTTGCTGGCTCCAGATATCGGCAACGTAATGGATGGTTATATTTTATGAATCCGAGGCACGGATCTAGGGACTCGGGAGTCCCTTCCATGTATGGTGCACTTCTGTCTCGCCCTTAATCCGCCCGGCAGGCAATAAACTTCCCCGCTAAATGCACCGGGAGATAACAGACAACTTTCATTGATTACAAGAAAATGCTCGAAACTAAATAAAGGGTTTTTATGAGGATCCCTGCGAAGACCCCGTTTCCCGCAACCATTAAGAGCAATATCGACGTTATACTGTGTGTAAACTGTGAACTTGTTTAGCCATAAAGGTTGGAGCGGGCGGGAGGCAGATTTTCATGCTCGCCGAGAGGAGCCGGGCTCGGAGATGCCACCGGGCTGCCAACCCGGAGGAGAGTGCCCGCTGACCTTCAGGACTCCCCTTCGGTCTCTCTCTCTCTCTTCTCTCTTGTTGAAGGCGTCGGGAACCTCTCCCAAACCTGAAAACAGGGAGCACTGGGGCGCAGCACCGCAGATGCTGAGCCGGGAAAGAGGGAAAGGCACCTCACAGCGGCGTATGTAGCGGGACCCGTGAGAGTCATCGCCCGGGCGTACCCCGAGGGGAGCATGCGGGGGAGTCCACTCCCATTTTAAAGTGGATGATGGTGGAAGGTTGCTTCATTTTCCCCCTCTTCCCACAGGCCTGGGTGGGGGTGGTGCGAGAAAAGAGGCGAATTTTTGTATTTTATTGTATTCCGACCGTCTTCTTTGTAGCCTCAGAGGTGTAAGGGGCGTTGAAGTCTCCGCCTGGAAGAGGGATGATCTTGGGGCGGGCGGGGAGAGGGAGGAC